>NW_027072041.1:4756533-5356533 GCF_038088225.1 Cyrtonyx montezumae
GGCCCATGTTAATCTTATGCAGTTCAACAAGGCCACATACAAGGTGCTGCACCTGGATTGGGGTAATCCCAAGTATATGTATCATCAGGGAGAAGAACTCATTGAGACCAGCCAGTGGAGAAAGATATGGCGATTGTGATGAACAGAGACACTTGACCCAAGCCAGTGTTAGCAAGCAGCCCAAAAGGCTAACTATATCCTAAGCTAGATCAAAGAGTGTCAGCAACCAATGTGAGGGATGTACCCTCCACCTCCTGCTGTCTTGTGTCGCCACCTAAACTGTATGCACATCTAGGGCTCCAGTGTAAGGTGGATCTGTTGGAGTGGGTCCAGAGAAGGGCACAAAGATGCTTAAAGGGCTGGAGCACCCTTCCCACAAAGGAAGCTGAGAGAGTGGAGCTTGTTCAGCCTGGAGAACACAGAGCTTCAGTAGGACCTCACTGTGGCTTTCCAGAATTTCCTTTTGTAAAGGGAATTTATAAATTTATATATTTATACAGGAGGTAAAATGATTTTTTACACTATCTAATAGTGATAGGACAAGGGGGAATGGTTTAAAACAAAAAGAGGAGAGATTTAGATTAGATGTAAGAAAAAATTCAGAGGATGATGAGGCACTGGAACAGGTTGCCCAGGAAAGTTATGGATGCACCATCTCTGAAAGTGCTCAAGACCATGCTGAAAGGGGTCCTAGGCAACCTGACCTAGTGTGTGGCAAACCTTATCATTGCTGGGGGATTAGAATTTGGTAATCCCTACTAACTCCTATGATTCTCTATAACATTCTGTGATTCTGTGATCTCTCAGTGGGTCTGTAATATATCAGGAGATGTAGGAAGTTGTGCATACCACAGTCAAGTTGTTAACTTGACCATCAATCAAGACAAATGGGTAAGGCCTCTCTGGCATGAAAGATGATGACTGAGGTATGGAGAGGCTTGACTATTTCATTCTGCATCAAATGTGCCAAGGCAAACTCCACTTTCTTAAATGGTGGAAGTGATTGCTGTGCAGCTGTTACATATCCTATGACAAATATCACTGTCCAAAACATCATCCTGAGCCTTGGAAAACAAAGTTTGGAGCAATGTAGTACCCAGAAATAATTGAGTCAGACAATGACATTTATTTCAGAAACAACATCATAGATACATGAAACAAGGAAAATTACATTGATTGGGTATGTCACATGACTTGTGCACCAGTGTCCAGGAAAACTGAAGATACAACATACTGCTAAAAGCCATATGGGTAGCAACAGATGCTGGGATATTCAAGCAGTGGCATGAAAATTAAGCAGAAGCCACTTGACTGATTAACAATACAGAATCTATTAAATGTCTTGTCTCAGACCAGACAAAACCCTTACATACTGTGGAAGGAAGTGAAGTTCCTGTGGTGAACATAAGCAACTGTTGGCAACATGCTATATTTACACCTTCCCTGGTGAAAGGCAATCCCATTCAGGGGTTTGCTTCCACTCCAGAATCTCAGTAACTTGGTGCATAAAATGGATGTGGAAATCTGATGTGTGCCTCAAGGAAATTCAACCTCAATAGAAAATGGTCCATTATTTGTGTTATATAATACCACTGTACTTTAGATCTTTGACCAAAACAATGCTGAGAACTCAATGTTCGTTTGCTGTTGGGGAATAGTTCTTGCACAGTGACAGTGCCTTCTCTGTGTCTCAATCAGCTCCACTCTGTTAGTAGAGAGAAATGCTATCAGTACAGAAGGCCAGAAGTAATCAAATCATAGATATATTCTATACTGTATGATAAAAACTGTCATCCCAAAGTTAGCTTTGTTTGTGGACTGGCTACTGGATATGAGTCCTCTGGAGGTAAGCGGGGGTTTTTTTTTGCATCATTTGGATTCTTTCTTTTTTCCTTCAAATATTAAACTGTGCTTATCCCAACTAACAAGTTTTTTTGCTTTCACTCTAATGATTCACTTTCCCCGCCTCTTTCAAGGGTGCAGGAGTGAGCAGTTGTGTGGGACTTGGCTGTCTTCCTGATTTTACCCGTCACAATTGTTAGCTACAAATGCAATATTTCTACATTTATCGTATTATTTAGAAACATTTTGAGAAACAGGACTTTCAATTGTTTCTTTTCCCTCTAGCCCAGAAAATAAACAAACATTTTATACAAAGCAGAAGCTTTAGAAAATTAATCTTAACGTGTTGAGAGTTAGGTGGCAATAGCAGATGTATCCTCCCTTTCCTATGAAATGCCTTTTATTTTACATTTTCAGGAAAAATTAGCTAACAAAAATTTGCTAAACCAAGAATAAATAGATAAATAAATAAATAAAAGGTAATGGTTAGGAACTGAGCCAGAAAGCCCACTATTTATAAAGATTTATATGAGAGGAAATTATTCAAAAGGGGGAACAGTGTCTCTAATGGCTGCAATAATGACACAATTACAGTAGAACAAACTGTAGTTTGAAAACTTACGGACAACTGTTAAGAAGTTATTACAATAAACTTATTGAGATCAGTTTGCATGCATTTACATGCATACACACATTTATATACACATGAGAAATTAAGGTTAAATAGATTTCAGTAAGGTTTATTGGATGAAATACTAAATATTATTTATAAATAAATGTTATAACAATTTGTGATGTACCCTGTGTCATTTAGAGAAAAAAATTACAGTTTAACTGAAATGTCTATGTTTCTTTACCTTAAGATTAAATGGCCATACTTGTAGGAATTACTTCTGTAAGTCAGGCTCTAATAGCCCTTTCCCAGCTTCAGAATGGATTAAAAAATTCATCTAGGAGGTGGTTATTCTTTGTGAATATTCTTTGAGAATTTTGAGGCCACAAAACATATAAGCGTATAGAATAGCAAAGTTCTTTCCTTCAGATTTAAGTAACAGAACAGAGATATTAGCTCTCAAATATGTTTCTTCAGCGCTTTGTTGTTGGTGGTGGTGGTGGTGGTTTTTTTGTTTTTTTGTTTTTTGGGGGGTTTTTTTGTACGTAACATACAGAATTTGATTTTTAAAAAGAAACTTGCGCAGAGAATCTGTTTAAGTATGTTCAGTGCCAACCAAGTATGGAAAATCTGGAAGGTAAAAATATTCAGCCTTGTTGTGAAGGAGATGCATGGTTTGATCTCACTGAACTACCACCATTTTTGGTTTCTTCATATTTGAATATTTGGCTGACATTTATTGTTATATACATACCAGAAGAAAATCAGATCTTTGAAAAATTGGTTAGATAGTCCTAGTAAAAACCTAGATCCTGATTCCTGATGAGCTGCAACAAATATTAGATAAGAAGAAGTGAAAGAACCTGAAGCAGTTGATCTACCAGCTTTAGAATCATCTCAATGGAAAATAAGATGCTTGAACAAATATCACCAAGAGGTCTGACAAATCTCTGGAGGTATGAGGAAGGACCATCTTTACATGCAGAATAGAATGATAGAAAAGGAAGGAATGCCATCTTGAAAACAGTAGCATCTGAAATTATTTTCAATTTATTTTTCATTGAGAAAGATTTCAGAAAATCAAGGACTGTGATAGGAAAACTTGAATGGATATCTAAATTTAATCTGAATTGACAAGGACAGGACCTGTGGTCACCAAGATCCTGTAGACACACCTCTTCATTTCCACAATCTGTTGCAGATGCAGGAGGAATAATTAAGTACCCATTTGAATTTGCTCCATTTACTTATCTCCCACTAGACCAAAAAAAGTTACTATCATGTCTCAAGTAACAGGAGAAGAATCTCTGTAGAATAAACTTTCCTCTCAATTACTAATTTTTTTTTCTGAGGAAAATACCTGAAATACCAAAGGAAAAACATTTCCAGTTTATTGGAGCTGGGATCCACCTGTGAGCATCCTGTACTTTAGAACAACTATCTTGTGACCTAAAATGATACCTAATTCCATACTGGACTTATGGGAGGTGATCTAGATGCAGTAGAGAAAGGCTCTGAGATACTGGAGATGAATGTTTAAAATGAAGCACCAGAATATAAGAAAAGAAGCATTGATAGAACCAGGAATCTAGCAAAATGAAAAAGGATTAGCAAGCATCACTTCATTTCTCCACATAGTCTCCTATTTGCACATTTGAGTTCAGTATTTTAATTTGATTTCTTGAAGTTCCATAAGAATCTTAATGCTTTCTCTTACAGCATTTGAAATCTAGATTAAGCAGTTACCTGAATAGTCCTAGGTCAAGAAAATTTAGATATAGGAATGAAAATCCTGGTATTAACCTAAATAATCTATATTGTCTTTAAGTATGGGTTTAAATCAGAATTTTTCTGTTTGTTTAATTTCGTTGTGAATTCATACAGTCAATGAGTCTATATGCTTTTAGAACTGAAATATAAAAAGCTCTGATTAACTAGCTCTTCCAAAACCAAAACAACACAGAAATATGCTCTAGCCAGTCAAGACTGTGTGTCTCTGATTATTTAGTTGTGATGAATAATGAGAAGGAGACTGTTTGGGCATTCTTTCTGTTCTACATTTAGCAGAGTGTTATTTTTTCCCCCGAGCCTTTGAAAGAGCTTAAGCTTTAAATCACAATTTTTCTCTGATGAAAAGACGTTATGCCTCCCTCACTGACCTCTGTATTCACTATACAATACATTTATACTTGCTTAGGAGCTTTGATTCAGAATGAACAAAGTAAAAGGGTATCTAACTCTTAATTGACTTAGGTGTGATATTTCCAACCCATTCATCAAAAAAAGAGGAGAAAAAGGCATTGTTTGGAATGAAAGATACTTATTATAACCCCTCTCTTAAGTATTGCTCACTTCTGTAGATGTGTTCTCTTTTCTCTCCTCTCAACTTTGCACATGTTTTTCATTTTACCTTTTATTCTCATCTTTTTTTTTACAGTAACTTTTGTTCACATGGTGTCTCTTCAATTTATATGTGATTTATTTTAATGTGCTGAAAACACATACTGCAGTAGGATACTTGTGCAATACAATACAATATGGATTGTTCAAATGCAGTTTACTGGTATATAGGGTATCAGATATTTTCTCAGATAGGTGTTATAAGAGTATTCACAATGGAAAAAAAGTGGCACTAGAAGCTGTTTACTTTTTGGTGTATACTGAAATTAGTATCATCAAAGTCACTGGAGTTATTTCACATTTTTTCAGGTCTGTATGAGAACTGAATGTGCCAATACTTTAATTTAATTAAGATTTTGCATATAAAATCAAGAAAGTCTAAATTTCCTTACTGCTTTATTTCAGTCTACTCTGTGACACAGGGCAATAAATCTAACACACCTTGTATGGAATACACAAAGCTTAGATGAAAACCAAACAGAAACAGACATCACTTTGTGAAAGTCAAGTGAAATTGGAGCCTGGATTTTAAGAGTAGCTTATACAGCTGGAGAGGAAAAAAAAACAAACATACAAATAAATAAATAATAAATAGATCACATGGGATTCAGAAAAACATAACTCCATTTAGACTCACTCTTCACTTGCTAACTACAAGGGAAGGGAGGGGAGAAAAGAAGAAAAGAAAGAAAAGAAAAGAAAAGAAAAGAAAAGAAAAGAAAAGAAAAGAAAAGAAAAGAAAAGAAAAGAAAAGAAAAGAAAAGAAAAGAAAAGAAAAGAAAAGAAAAGAAAAGAAAAGAAAAGAAAAGAAAAGAAAAGAAAAGAAAAGAAAAGAAAAGAAAAGAAAAGAAAAGAAAAGAAAAGAAAAGAAAGAAAAAAAAAGAAAAGAAAAGAAGAAAAAAAAAGAAAAGAAAAGAAAAGAAAAGAAAAGAAAAGAAAAGAAAAGAAAAGAAAAGAAAAGAAAAGAAAAGAAAAGAAAAGAAAAGAAAAGAAAAGAAAAGAAAAGAAAAGAAAAGAAAAGAAAAGAAAAGAAAAGAAAAGAAAAGAAAAGAAAAGAAAAGAAAAGAAAAGAAAAAAGAAAAAAGAAAAAAGAAAGAAAAGAAAGAAAATTTTGATTACAACATTAATTGGCTGAAAGAGTAATTTGTGTGAAATTCCAATATAGGTTGCAAGCAACAAGGAAGACAGACCAGTCATCTTCCAGACAATGCTGGCAACTGGAGTTCAAGACAGGCTCATGCTGCCTTGTTCCTTGTCTGCAGGAGAGCACAGATACATGATGGTTCAGTTGGGTGAGAAAGAAGGCTTAGTGCAGTTGCAGGTCTCAGAGCCAATGAGAGTTAGTGGAAAATTGCTGTGGCTGTGTCAGAGAATGATTCTCTTTCCTGCAAAGGCTTGTGATACTAGGAATGCCCAGGCATCCCATGGGGCATTCAGCAGTACCCCATGCAGTGCTATTTTCTGCAGTTAATCTTTGTGCATCTTTCTCTTCTCTCATGCAAAAGCACATACTAACTTCAGATGCCATGCTGGCTAACATCTCTTCAGTCTTTTGAGAAAAATATATGCTTAAAATGCTGTACGTTCTTTTTTGTTTTGTTTTGTTGTTGTTTTTTTTTTTGCCCATTCTTCTTTGTTCTTCATCTTCGCTGAGACCATTAACTTACAATCTTGTGAGTGTATAGGCAGGGTTTAGGGTAAAGTGTTCACTCATATTTTGCATTTAGTTTAATTTGAAACAAAACTATCATACTAACATTGATTGCCTATCCTATTCAGAGTTCTTTTTCATCTGTGGAGAATGACAAGGTGGATTATATTTATTGTTGTATGCAGATGGAATTACTTGCTATAAGCATTTGCACACCCACCAATGTGCTCAAATAATTCCTGTTAAAGTATCTTTCTTGATCCTTCCCTATTTTCATTCCCCTGAGAGTTCCTGTGGCTGTGGCTATCCTAAAGGCAAGAATCTGCTGCTTTTACTGAAGAAGTGGAAGTTATTTTCTGAACTGTTGTTGTTCCATTCCCATAAGAGACCAACCCACTAATGCTATGGTTTGTTAGTCACTTATAATATATAGCTCTTCCAAACCAGACAATATATGCATTCCCTGAAAGCTGAGTTCAGCTTCTGAAGTGTAAACAAACATTTCATTAAAATGGTCTCAATAAGACAGGCAGAGAGATCTGAACTGAACTGTCACCTTTCATTAGTCACACCCATAAATTCTGACATGTTATAGCACTCACTTGCTGTATCCCAGAGAGTTTGGATGGGGCAGTTCTTCAGGTTTCCCTCTTTTTGTCTGTGAAGTTTTGTCTGGAGAAGGTTATCTCCCTTGGAATGTTTAGTTTGTGTTTACATTGATATTGTTGCATTTATTTTATGTAAATGTATTCTAATACTGACTCTGAAAGACATAATTGCTATTAGGCCAATGCAAATAAAGATTTTTGTTAGGAAGACTACTTCCTCTCTATCAGGTCATCTAGTTTCATGCCTGAGACTCAGCATTTCTTCTCTTGACAGTTTCCTGGTTTTTGGATTCTCTTTTTCCCAGTAGAAGTGACAGTGAGTTCAGTTCTCACATTTACTTTGACAACCTGACAACTGATATCACCAGGCCACAGCTAGGAGTGGTTTATTACTTTTAGTAGGATTCATTTAATTCAATCTCACAGCCTAAGGGAGTGGGGGAAGAGATTTAACTCAAAATCAAATTATTCCAGAAGTCCTTTTAATATAAGAAAATAGACAGAATATGGAGAGGGGGCAGCAAAGCAATAGTTGGAAAAACATGTGTAATGTGAATATGATTGTTAAAGGTAATGAATCACAGAATTTGGCTTGATAAAACATGTTCAACGTGAAAAAGAAAAAAAAAACATGTAATATAAATAATGGTAACAGAATTTCTTACATATATGATAGATCACGAAATGTCTAAGCTTTTAATGCAGTATTTCCTGGATTTTTTATTTCAAAGTATAACTTTGAAAAAGAAAATTTAAACCATAGCCTAGCTGTATAATTCTTAAAAGTTATCTTTCCAAAAAAAAAAAAAAAAGAAAGAAAGAAAGAAAGAAAGAAAGAAAGAAAGAAAGAAAGAAAGAAAGAAAGAAAGAAACCAGCTTTTAATTAAATAAATATTATTTTGCTTTCCATAGCTAATATGCCATACTATTTCTGAAATAGGTAAGGGGAAAAAACGAGTGATGTTATAAAAAAACGGCCCTTAGGAGCAAAGAATGATTATACTGAGTTTTTCATGGCTTAATTCTATGAGCCCTTGTTAAAGAAGATTGTGTAAACAATGAAAGTGAGAGCTGCCTACTGTGGTCAAGTATCCCAAACCCAGTCCTCCTGTATGTTGAGGAATTTTCCTCTACAACTTGGGAAATCAGAAAGAAATCTTTTTTCTTCCACGCAAACTCCTGAGTCCCAAACAAAGAAGTTCTTTAAGTGAAATTCTTTCACAGCATTAGATAAAATTAATTTATTCATTGAAAACAAATATGAGAAACAAATGGGAGGGAATTAGATGAACATAACTAGAAATCATGCTTATCTCTAACTTTTACATAAATAAACTCTGAAGGATTTTGTACAAATTAAGTTTTTATCTTGCAACACAATGAACTACCAACTTCTTCTTTGATAGCTCTGTAGTTTCCCTGGCACATGGACCAACATGTGCACTGAGAAAGCAAAGAATGCTAGTAAAAAATAAAAGTAGGTTCCTAACCCACAGGTAATGAGTCAAAGTTCCTTCCCTAAAGGGCTGGGCAAAGCTCTGACCACAGGGGAAGTTCTTCATGTTTGTGAATATGTATTTTGAATTAACTAACATCTTGTTGAATACTTCTTAAGCAGTCACCCAACTGAGATATTCAGTATTTCTTTGAAAGCTGACATGATGGCAAGGAATCACCTCAAATAAAAATTGTATTAAGACAAAGTGGCTTGAAGAAAAACAGTCAAGGTTGTGAGTGTGAAGGAGGCAATGCTAGTAATTATTTACATTTAAGGAAAGAGACTAAAACCAGTTCTTAAACAGCTATATTGGAGTAGCAGTGATAATATGACTAAGGATTTGGCCATGTACTTTCATTTCCTTATATATATTAAGATCAGTCATGGGATTGAGATGACAATTTATTATAGTCACTTTATTTTTAAACTTGATTCTTTAACTTCTCCCATTTAAAAGAAAACAGCCCATTAATTATTAAAAAAAAATACTTCAACAGTGACTAACAAATACTTCAACATGTCTATTGCTCAGAAAAGAAGAGAGGCAATCACTCTAGAAATGAACAAGTGAAGAAGTCAGTGTGCAGCAGTGCATCACCTGTGTTACTGCTGTACAGAGTCAAAGCATTTTAACCATGGTTAAATCGGGAGACTTCAAGAAATCTGAATAAATCAGGGTTCTGTCGGAATTGCACTGAGTTTTCACAGAAGCGTTGTCAAGAAACACAC
This sequence comes from Cyrtonyx montezumae, assembly GCF_038088225.1. NCBI lineage: Eukaryota > Metazoa > Chordata > Aves > Galliformes > Odontophoridae > Cyrtonyx > Cyrtonyx montezumae. The sequence continues at coordinate 4,765,875 of NW_027072041.1, forward strand.
ATTTAGAACCTAAAAATATCCTGAATATCAGAATATGTCAATGACACTGATCCAGAAAGCTGCCATTCAGATCTAATGACCTTTACGTTAATGTACATTTTGTAATTTATGCCAGATCTGGAGGTCTCCCTTCAAAACTATGCTCTTATGAACAAAGTCAAAACAAGTTGTCCTTGGGCATTCTATGTTACTCATTTGCAAGGACAAAGACAACAGCTAACCTTTAAAATGAAAATATAAAGTATAGTGGCCATATACATTTAAACAAAATAAATCAGTGCTCTTAGGTGTTTCAGGCTTGAAAGTGTAACTCCTACCCTGTTTTCCTCTCTGACTGCTGTTGCATTATTGGTTTTATAAAATATATAGAATGTGCCTTATCTAATTACAAAATAATTTTGCTAGGGATTAAACAGGTTATTATTGGTGTAGAACAGTTTAGCTCGAAAGACTTCATCTGCTTTGGCATAAAATGAGATACTTTAAAGATCACTTTCTCTGCTTTACATAGATGTTATTTAATTGTAGGCATTTTTAAGTTTAGAGTATGGGATTTTCTCTGAGCTTGGAAAAAGATTCTTGTGGTTATGCTATGCATGTCTGTAAAACACAATGAATTTAAATCCTCTGTTTGCATCAGTCTGTCTTGACAAATAATACTCTACACTAGCAAGGGATATAGTTGATCAGTCAATGAGAAAAGGAGAGTGTATGGCCCAAGTGAGGAAAACATCTACTGTGCAAGTTTACACATCTTTTTGCATGTGGAAAAATAAAAGATTTCTCAGATATTCAAATCAATTATTTTAGTTGAAAATTATGTCTTCTTTCAAGCCAAATAAACTCACCACAACAAAGAAATCCATGCAATGCAGGTCATAGCTCCGGATCTCAGAGAAGAGCTTTGGGTACAAATTAAAGCATTATTTAAAAAAAAATTTCATGTATTTTTCACAAATACCTGACAATTTTTTAATGAAAATTTATAATGTGTTCCTTAATGAGTAATTTTTAATATCACAGCCGAAGCTGTGGAACCCTATCTCATAAGCTGGACTGACAATTCTGAAAAATCTATTATTTCTGCAAAAATGTTTTGTGCTGATTTACTGTACTCAAATCTGTTACTTTGAAATTTGGAGAAAAGCCTCATTATTTTCAGAGTTGGGTGCTCTAACATGGAAAATGGTCCAGGATAAGAGAAATACAAAAAAGAAAGAAGAAATCCAGTAGAGAATCATAGAATCATAGAATCGTAGAATCGTAGAATTATAGAAACATAGGATGGCCTGGGTTGAAAATGATCTTAAGGATCATCCAGTTTCAACCCCTCTCTGATGGTCACTAGTCACTCGAGCAGGCTGCCCAGAGCTACATCATGCTCCAGGGATGGGGCATCCACAGCCTCTCTGGGCAATTTGTTCCAGTGCATCACCACCCTCTGAGGAAAAAACTTCCTCCTGACATCTAACCTAAATTTCCTCTGTCTTAGTTTAAAAACATTCTCCCTTCTATTACTATCAACCCATGTAAACAGTTGTTCCCCTTCCTGCTTATATGCTCCCTTCAAATACTGGAAGGCAAAGAGATCTCCACAGAGCATTCTCTTCTCCAAGCTGAATGAGCCTAGTTCCCTCAAACTTTCTTCATAGTATAGGTTCTCCAGCCCTCTAATCATTTTAGTGGCCCTCCTCTGGAGCTGTTCCAAGAGCTCTGCATCCTTCTTGTGCTGGGGACCCCAGACCTGGTTGCGATACTCTACTCAATACTCAATACTCTTTTCAAAAAAAAAATTGCAAAATGGAGCCTCACAAGAGCTGAGAAGAGGGGGGCTATAACCTCCTTCTCCCTGCTGGCTATCACCTCCTCCTCCCTTTTTTAATGCAGCCCAGGATACAGTTGGCCTCCCAGGCTGCAAGCATGCCCCACGGACTCATGTCCAGCTTCTTATCCACCAGGACCCCCAGGACTCCTCATCCACAGGGCTGCTCTCCATGAGTTCTTCCTCCAGACTGTATAAATACTTGGGATTGCCCCGGACCAAGTGTAACACTTTGCAATTGGCCTTGCTGAACCTCATTATGTTCACAGGGGCACACTTCTACAGCCTGTCCAGGTCCCTCCAGATGACTTCCCTGCAATCCAATGTATCGACTGCACCACTCAGCTTGGTGTATTTGTAAACTTGCTGAGGGTGTACTCAATTACACTGTCTCTGTCATTGATGAAGATGCTCAAGGGCACCAAGACTGACCCTTGGAGGACACCAGTCGAGGCTGGCCTCCACCCAGGCATAGAACCATTGATCACAACACTTTGGCTGCAACCAGCCAACCAGTTATTGATCCAGCAAACAGTCCATCCTTTAAATCTATACTTCTCCAATATAGAGAGAAGGATGAGGTGAGGGACTATGTCAAAAGCATTGCAGAAGTCCAGGTAGGTGATATCTGTCATCCTTCCCCTGTCCACTGATGTCATCATGCCAGCATATAAGGCCACCAGATTTGTCAGGCAAGATCTGCCCTTGGTGGTGCCATGCTGGTTGTCTTGGATCAAACCTTTGTCTGATATGTGCCTTAATATGATAACCAGGAGGATCTGCTCCATGATCTTCCCAGGCACCCAGGTAAGGCTCACCAGCCTGTAGTTCCCTGAGTCATACTTTCTTCCAATCTTAAAAAAAGGGTGTAATATCTCCCTGTTTCCAGAATCTGAGGATTTCACCCAACAGCGATGATTTTTCAGATATGACAGGCTGTGGCTCAGCAACCACATCTGCCATCTCTCTCAGAACCCTGGTAACAGGGTCCTGAACAATAGAACATGTGGCCCTATGGACTTAGAAACATTTAGTTTGGAGGAGAAGGGAGGGAAGGAGAAGCGAGGGAGGGAGGGAGGCAGGAAGGGAGGCAGGGAGGGAGGCAGGGAGGGAGGCAGGGAGAGAGGGAGGGAGGGAAGGAAGAAGGGAGGAAGGGAGGAAGGAAGGAAGGAAGGGAGGAATTCGGAAGGAAGGAAGGAATTCGGAAGGAAGGAATTCGGAAGGAAGGAATTCGGAAGGAATTTGGAAGGAAGGAAGGAAGGAATTCGGAAGGAATTCGGAAGGAAGGAATTCGGAAGGAAGGGAGGAAGGAAGGAATTCGGAAGGAAGGAAGGAATTCGGAAGGAAGGAATTCGGAAGGAAGGAAGGAAGGAAGGAAGGAATTCGGAAGGAAGGAATTCGGAAGGAAGGAAGGAATTCGGAAGGAATTCGGAAGGAAGGAAGGAAGGAAGGAAGGAAGGAAGGAAGGAAGGAAGGAAGGAAGGAAGGAAGGAAGGAAGGAAGGAAGGAAGGAAGGAAGGAAGGAAGGAAGGAAGGAAGGAAGGAAGGAAGGAAGGAAGGAAGGAAGGAAGGAAGGAAGGAAGGAAGGAAGGAAGGAAGGAAGGAAGGAAGGAAGGAAGGAAGGAAGGAAGGAAGGAAGGAAGGAAGGAAGGAAGGAAGGAAGGAAGGAAGGAAGGAAGGAAGGAAGGAAGGAAGGAAGGAAGGAAGGAAGGAAGGAAGGAAGGAAGGAAGGAAGGAAGGAAGGAAGGAAGGAAGGAAGGAAGGAAGGAAGGAAGGAAGGAAGGAAGGAAGGAAGGAAGGAAGGAAGGAAGGAAGGAAGGAAGGAAGGAAGGAAGGAAGGAAGGAAGGAAGGAAGGAAGGAAGGAAGGAAGGAGGGAGGATGGAAGGAAGGAAGGAAGGAAGGAAGGAAGGAGGGAGGATGGAAGAAGGGAGGAAAGGAAAGGAAGGAAAGGAAAGAAAGGAAGGAAGGAAATCTTCTAAACTGAAAATCTGAGAATCTGAAACAGATTTTCAGTATCATCCAGAAAATAATTTATTGCACTGGAATTGAGGAAAACTGAGAAAAAACTTTGTCTATGGCTTACTGTCACCTTGGATGATCTTCAATGTGTCACTTGACCCAGCATCAAGAATCACATAAAGACTCTACAATCACTATGAGGAACTATGAGGTACTTAATTCAAGCTTCTGTTTTAGGTTGTAGGGCTCATTTTTAGAGGTTTTTGAGGTATTGGGGAACATCCATAATATTCCTTTATCTTCTGCTCTGCTTTTTTAAATTTTTCTTTTACATTTTCATTCTCAAAACAGACGTCAGAGATGATTTTGATTAGCAGAAATACTGAGCTTAGTGCTTTTCATGAATTTTTCAGTGTTATCTGATGTAAATGTAGTTCTTACTCTCATTTGTTCTCTGTCTTTATCATAGCTACCTTCTTTGTAATACTGTTCTGTGGAGAGGCATGCTGACAAACACGTAGTGCCACATCATTGCGGTGGGAGCACTAAGTGCTCTGCTTTTATAGGAATCCAGTCATATGCACTGTAGTAGCCCATAGCTTAGACTGTATCTCACTGCAACACACATTGAAAATCACATCTTTTGGGAACTGGGAAGGTAATGGAGGTAAGAAAGGGGGTGAATGTCTTTTAGTGTAATTGACCCACTGCAATTTCTACAGAGAAAAAAAAAAAAGTGTATTTGGATGATAAGATTTCAGAAACAATTCAAAACTATTAGCTCAGGAGTTATGAGAAACTTTGCTTGAAAGTAAGAAAAATACTGTTAATATAAAAATCCAAGTGCGTAGTTCAGTGCTTGGGTCAGGACAATCTCAAATTGAAGTGAAGACTGGAAAAAATAACTCATTAGGAGCACCCCTGCCAAGAAAGACTTGAGGGTTCTGATGTATGAAAAGCTGGACATGAGTCAGCAGCCTGAAAAGCCAACAGTATCCTTGACTGCGTCAACAAAAGGGTGGCTAGTAGGGAGAGGGAGGGGATTATCCCCCTCTGCTACTTCCCTGTGAGGCCTAATCTGGAGTAGTGTGTCTATGCCCAGGGCCTCTAGAACAGAAAAGATGCAGAGTTGCTGGCATGGGTCCAGAAGAGAGCCATAAAGAAAATCAGAAGGCTAGAGCACCGGTCCTATAAAGAAAGGTTGGGGGAGCTGGGCCTGTTTAATTTGAAGAAGAGAAGGCTCTGAGGAGATATCATTGCTGCCTTGTAGTACTTATAGAAAACTTATAATCAGGACTGAGATTTACTTTTTATACTGTCTAATAGTGATAGAGTAAGGGGGAATGGTTTGGTTTCAAGCTGAAAAGGGTGATTTAGATTAAATATTAGGAAAAAAACTCTTTACTCAGAGGGTGCTGAACACTGGCATAGTCTTCCCATTCCAGGAGGCATTGATGGTCAGGCTGGATGGGACTTTCAGCAAAATGGGCTAGTGGAAGCTGCCCCTGCTCATGTCAGGGAGGTTGGCCCTGGGTGATCATTAGAGTTCCTTCTGACTCAAGCCATTCTATGATAAGGAGCTGTGTCTAAATTTTGGCTCCTAATACTTGGGTTTTGCAGTCCTGACATCACCAGCAAGTGCCAGAATAGCAGGGAACAGTTCTACTGGGAAAATCACTGGGGATCTGAGGTGTTTGGAAAGTCATTCTTCTAGAAAAAGCCTGTATAGATCATACAAAGCTACCAAGAGTATTAGGGACTGAGTGGGTATTCAGGGTCTCACAGGGCTGTGGATCATGTGTGTTGCAGAAGATGAAAGAGTTGTCATTGCATTGCACATTGTAGTATTTTTAGATCCCTAAATGTATGAATCAGAGTCCCCTGAATTAGTGATCTTTACAAAGAAGAGTTAGCACGTTAAAATTAATTTCATTTATATTTTCTACCTCAGTTAGCAATTAAGGATTTAAATTAAAATCTTCAGCCTGGTCCATGACAGAAATGACCCCCATGTGGGTTGTAATATAAAAATTCTTGGGTCCTAAAATCAATGTGGTTTAACATAGGCCTCCTAAAATAGAAAAAAGAAGTAAAGTATTCTCAGAGGAGGGAGCAAATGTGAAGTCTAATGGAGACTGATAAAGACCTAAACCATATCCCAGTAGGAGAAGATGTGAGAGATTTTGTCTATTAAGCTGCTCTAAACATTTATTCTGTCAGGTACAAACCTTGATTTCTATAAGGTTTCTAACTTCACAAACTAAGACAGATTCTCATGAGGTTGGTAAAAATTAATCCTTCCCAATTGCTAATAGTTGTACTGTAGTGCAGGGTCATTAAAATATTTCAAATAAAATAACAATAAAATTTTATGTTGAAAAACAAGTATTTTGTTCTTAGAAGTATCTGAACTGATAGTGATTTTTAAAGTACATTCAATCTGAGCAGGACAGCAGACTTGTGAAATTTCCATAAGAAAATGTCAAGCTTGGCAGAGTTTAATACAACTGGAAATTGCATGTCTAGGTAGAAAATATGATGAGTCTATTTCCTGGCGAATGGAGGTACAACCATTTCTATAATTTCTTTATCATGTAGTTCAGTTATTCACGTTCTACTGAGGACCTCAGGATCTCACAGATTTCATGCTAGCATTGAGCTTGGTATCTACACTGAACAAACAGGTTGCATCTGTACATATGATTTTTACTCTCTTTCTTGTGAAGCACGTGTTCTTAATGACTGGTGAAGATGCTTATTAAGAAACACAAACAAGACAGCATTTTTTTAATCTACTCACAGAAGAACGTTTTTCAGATCCCACCAAAATCTTCTCTGGGGACAGACTGCTTTGGGACCATTATGGTTTGGTGATTCCTGGCAGAAACTTAGAAAGGAGTAAATTTAGCAAACTGCTCATAAATCATGATTAAAACTGTGTTGTCTTAGATGATTTACTGACAGTTGTTTTCCTGAAAGACTATAGAACACATCACAGACTAAATACACAAGTTTTACATGTTAGAATATAATGATTCTCAGGTATCCTTTGTCTGAACTTCCGAACAGAATTAGAGATATTTAAGCAGGAAGGGCAGAGAAGTGCAAAGTAATGCTTGCATTAAAAACTTTATGGCATTAGCAACATGCTGTAATAACAAATCTTCATGCTGCCTACAACTTCCACTGTAATCTTCCCATTTACATTCAAAAATAATGCTCTTTATGGTTATAACTATAATTTCTCTTTAACATTGCTCCTGAAGGACCACAGGAATTTATTTTCAGTGGTTTTAGAAAAAGAGTCTTGATAAAAGAAAAGGTAAAACAAAAACAAAAAATTAAAAAGGTTGAAAATTCTGCAAAATTCTGACAAAACCAGCTTATCCCGATTCTGAGATTTCTTTGTGCTTTAAATAATTAAAATATCTCTCTTTTTTTAAATTTATTCTTGGAAACTGATAAAAAAAGGTATATCACAATTAATTAAGTTGTTAATCAGAGATGAGATAATAAATTTTTGACCCATTCACTTTCACCATTTTTTTCTTATTTTTTTCTTGTTTAAAAGAATGAACTAGGGAAAGGAAAATAAAAAAGAGGAGAAAGAAAACAAAGGCAAAAATAGATAATATTTGAAATGCTTGCGTTCTTCAGATTATCTAATAGCATTCCTGGATATATTGGCTAATTACGGAAATGACTGGGAAAAAGGACATTTTGCCATTCTCCACAGGGTCTCGTTCCCCCCCAGCTTTCTTCCACTGAGAGGTTAGATCACACTGTAGAAGGTTCTTAGCTGCACTCAGATCATGCTTTCACAGGCATCTCGCTCCAGAACCTACTATGCTCCCAAGAAGAGCTCCTCAACCTTTCCAGTGCTGCTGTTTTTGCAAGGCCAGTTGATATCCAGACAGTTTACCTGATAGATCTCACTATGCAGCTGCAGCAACATGGCACGCAAGCAAAGGAAAGAGATAGAAGTGCCCATTTTAATAGTGATCCAGAGTTTTTCTAGATTACTTTTGCCCACAGCCTCAGTGTGAGCCAGGACTGCAGATTTGATGCCTTGACATTTTACTTTGTTTTTTCTAGTAAACTTCTAAATTACTTACATACTATCATATCATTCACAGCAGCAATTAGTGAAGGAGGTTCAAAGATATTCTAAAAGGTACTGGCAGAGAAAAAAGTTATCATTTTAATGCTCAAATTTAGGAGTGGTTTTCAGAACACTCTTAATTCAATCAACTATGTTACCTTCAAGATTTCTTCATTCTCTCAGCAATACAAATTATATAGAAGGTGTTTTAAAATGTCATTTAAAAAAAACATTATACACTACATCACACCTTTAAATATGTACCTCACAATGAACAAAGAGCTTTTGAACATTATGTAAGACTATATTTTTTCATAAAAAGATGTTTTTAGGGAACGATGCGTTTGAGAAAATTTCTTTCAAAGTGCAAATATGAATTTGTAATACTGCAGCTTTAATTTTACTGTGAGTGAATACAACAAGACACACTTCTTTTTGTATTTAAAATAGGTTGTTAAACAAAACATACAATAATAATGCTATTTAAGATTAAGCTTTCTGTCTGTACACTTTTAGTGTTTATCTTTTTTCACATATTTCTTTCTGTTCCTCATTGACATTCTAAACAAAAGCAAACATTCTCTACCTAAACCTGTGTCCAAGTGTGAGCAATAATCTAACGTTTTCAAGAGGATAATGATAGTCTTATTCGACAAACAAATTCTCCCTAAAGATTACATAGACAAACATTAGCACTGAAATCAATTCTGGTGAACTGTACTATCAAAGGCACTCTGTTATTTCTCAAAATATAATGGTTTGTGTTTGGCTATCAACACCTACATCTTTATTAACAACTCTAAAACTTTAAATTTCTCTTCCATGTGACATTTTGTTAAATCTTATACACTTTTAATCAACATATTGAAGTATAAGGATCTATAAGGATCTCTTTGTAGTCATTTATTTTTACTCTTAAGTCATGTGAAAATAATATGAATCATCTCTAATGTGAAATTGGCAATATCCTTTTGCACAGACTCATTTCCACTATCTTATTCTCTAACACCAGCAACATAGGCAAAAGTATGGAATAGAATGTGTGTGTGTCTTTAGAGTAGACCTTAATTCTCTCTAATTTTTTACTTTGTCCACTTAACAGATGTAATTTGCAGAAAAATAAAACCAAACAAAAAAACCCACAGTGTAAATTCATTGTTATCCTGTAATAGTAGCAATAATAACAATAACAACAATAATTAACTGGTTTATTTTGAATTTAAGAATTCACTTTTTTGAATTTAAGAATTTCACTTAAGGAAAGATATCAAGTGGTATAAGAATTTCACTTGAGGCCTACATTTTGTTAGTTATGCCAGGGCTAAGCAAATACTTTCAGCTACTGATCCATTGCACTGTCTGCACACCTGCACAGTGAACTGGATCAGGGAACCAGTCTGGCTGAAAAATTTAAATCAATAGTACCCATCAAGTTGCTTGCACAAAAACAGAGGTGATTCAGAGTTTTCTAACTTTCAGAGAAGTGTTCTAGCCTACACAGTCACACTCATTCTGTGGTTGAAAAAAAATAAAAACAAACAAACAAACAAAAACGACAAATTTCACAGCAGGAAACAGAACTGGAACTAGAACAATTCATAAAGTGGCAAAATATCTGTGTGTACTCACTAGATGTTAAATCTGAGCCGCTTATCTAGGCAATCTGGAGAATCAAGAGAAGAAAGAACCGTTAAGTATGGAAATACAATTTTTTGAAAAAGAATAAAAGATTTCTTCTGCTATTCTTGTGTGGTTTAAGAGCAGACTGTGCCTCTATGCATATCCTACACAGAACATTCTGCTGTAGATTCAGGCTCAGTGACTACTATAGTGGTCTGTGAATAAATCATGTGGATAGACTTTCACAACCTCCCTCTAAGTATGAGAGAAATCTATTTCTGCAATCTTGTGATGTAGGTGTTATAAAGCATTTGACCTTCTGTGGTTTTTCGTGAAAGGATTCCTACATCTTCCTTCTCATGTAATACAGATATTTTTCTGAAAATTATATAAATATACTTTAAATGCCAATAGTTTGTATGATATTTTACATAAACTACCCTGAATCTGAATTTTCTCCAGATCTTTTACATATTTCAGATGCTAAAAATATCTTCTCAACCTTGAATGCAAAGCTGTCAGGTTAGATATATTAAGCACTGCTGATTAAAAAAAAATGTTCTGAATTTGTTTGAAAAGGAACATTGAGATTCACTGTGAGTCAGTTTTGTCTCTTTTAAGAATGAAGAGGCAGGTGATTTAAAAAAAAAAAAAAGAATATTTTATTTCAAATGGAAACAAGTGAATGAATGGTTTTTACACACAGTGTAAATCACAAAAGTATTGCTAACAGGCACAATCACATTTCACTGTCATGTTCACATATTGGAATCATTTGAATTTTTAGTGCTTTAACAGGAAATCACTTTTCATTCCATAATGAGACTCATTTCTCATTTCCTTCTTTAAAGTTTAATTCCAGCAATGAGGAAGGAGAATGTGCACTTATTTAGCAAGTATAAACAACAAGGAGTTGGGTCCTCAGCTTGCCACTTCTGGCTCATAGTCCCATCGCAATTTGAATAATGCGCAAAGAACATGGCAATATTTCCTTGCATCACAAGTTCAGGAGTGTGATGCTGTGATGAATGAGAATATGAATGAGGTCAGTAGAGATGGATTTGGTGTAGAAAGCTTAGAACGGTCTACCCTGAGATGGGCAGTTGAAGAGTAGTTCTCCCCCACTAATCACAATTGCTCAGGTTGACTACTGAATAGATGAAGAGAAGGTAGAAAGAAAATAGTTGTAATTCATATAAAAGGAGAAACATGAAACAATCACTTACGTAAGGATGTTTGCATATTAGATATTGATGGTTTCTGCAGGGTTTTTTTTTTTAATACAAATGTTAAGGCGTCAGTTTGTTCTGTGAAAAAAGAAAATACGTTAACTTCATTAAGAACTCATACCCCAATGAAAGCTTTTATTTTTAATCTCTGGAGAAAATCAAATACTTTACCTTTTAATAAAGGGGCTATGTATGAAAATATCACAAATGATTTTGGGAAGTTGAATGTTTTCTTTAATATAGCAATGGAACGCTAAAAAAGTGAAATGAAATGTGGAGATGATCTTCACTGAGGAGTATTTTCCACTGGGAACTCCACTGGCATTCGGTTGTCTCATTTAATTATCACTTTCCTGATTCAACCATTATTCATGAGCTTCCTTGTGTTCTTAAAAAGCTCTGAGCTGTGCTTGCCAATGTTATGGCACATTATGAAGCACAGTTATGCAGCAAGAGGGAGGGGGTGATAATGCATTGGTCTATACTGCTGGCATGTTTTCTGTTTGAACTCCTTGGCTGCCAGCAGAATGCAGAGCTCTTTATTCAAAACCTACTGCTGTTTTTTAAGCATTGTGCTGGTATTATGACCCTTTGCATTGCTTAGGTAAAATACGGCAAGTTGGATTTGTGCAATACAGAAACAGTGTGAATCATTTGCATGAAGTTTACACTAGTTTCCATTTGACTGCATTTCTCTTTTGTAACAGTGTTAAAGGAAATGCTCAGAGAGAAAAGTTCCTAGCAGATGCAGGCAGAATTCACCCAGTTAGGTTTCAGATGAATTTTAATTGGCATCAGTTTTATCCATCCATAAAGCGGAAGTATACTCATTCTTCCTTAATGCCCTCTCTGCCAAATGTAAATGTTTAGATTTTTATCTGAATTATACATTTCTAATTTATAGGGTTTGGATTTCTGCTAAAAATATATGTGTCCAAGGTAGTCAGGATAATGATAAGGACAGAAAAGCTAAATTAAAAATAGCTGTTCTCCTAAATGTGCCTCAAATCATGTCATAGTGAATTTAAAACAGAGGGAGGGAGGGTAGTCAGAATTGTATAACTTCTGTTCTAAACCACTGAATTTAGTTTATAATAGTAATAATCCTGAGAAAATCGGTCATTAATGAAGTTAACAGACAGTTTGCTAAAGTGTTATCTGCCCTTGGCTTTACCTTAGGCCATTAAGTCAAAACTCATCACTTGTTAATAAAGATGGAATTTTTTTTCCCCCAGAATTTTTGCTTAAATACAGAACTGGCACTTTCTAAGCACATTTATACAGCTCAGAACGTGGTTAGGTGGAATATTTATTTATTGAGATAAACACTGTGGGTTTTTTATTTTTATTTTTTATTTTCAGACGTGGAAAGCAAAAACAGGAAAAAAGCCCAGTGGGATTCTCAATTCTTAACTGTCTTGCATCAAATATACGTGAGAGTAAAAGTTGAACCACCCAAATTTATGCTGGGGTGAATGAAATAAAGACCAAAACTTGCTACACGGCCTTGTTGAAACATTTATTATCTCAAATTCCTCTTGCAAGCATGCAGACTCTTTTGCTTTAAATGAAACTATGAGGCAGTTTGAAATGAGATGCAGCTCCAATAAATTCAGTAGAGTTGCCTTTAACTCAGTTTGAATTTGGCAGCGAATTATACACTAACTGAATATTTACAAAATTCTGAAGTCTACACTTAGTCAAACCTTTCATTAATTTCAGTGGGAACAGGAATATTATGTGAGTGGGAGGTTGCTTGAATAAGCATTATTTTCATATCTAAATCCATTAACACTAGTATGAGCTATGAATGAATAAAACAGGCCAGCATCTATTCAGAATTACATCAGTGTAACTAAGAACAGAACTTGGCTCAGTATGCTTGGCTGAGGCTGCAGTTGCTAAGACTAGTCTATGAATTAAAAAAGCTGCTGCAACCATCATGTGCCAACTGAACCAGTACTGGAACTGTTGCACCTTCTTTGCTCCAAGGACTCATGGACAAAGCTTCCTCCACAAACCTCTGTCCCTCTGAGTGAGAACCATCAGGACTGATCTCCATGTTGTGCCAACTGCACCTTGTTCTTTAGAGCAGGATATCCAGCAAGTTACTCTAAGAAAGCAATACAACACTAAAAGGAGTAACCCCAGTAGACTGAGATGGTAATATTTTGGAGATGGCTGCTTATATTTTTAAAAATATGAATAGAAGTTGTTAGCTTTAGGAAGAGGACATAGTAAGTAATCTATTAGTGATAAATCTCAAATTAATCTTGGATGTTTTGCTTAAAAATTATGCTTTAACTCAAACAAATTCCTGTGGAAAACCTGTAGAATTTCTGGTCTTAATTGGAAATTATATCTGTATTAGAAGAAAATCTGGAATGATATTTGCATATACCCTCAGACCACAACAAGGTAAAAAGGTAGTTTTCTCTCATGCTGGTGGTTCCTATATTTCTCTATTAAGCAGTACAACTTTATTACATAACTTCACTTAACAGTTTCCTTAGTGCCTGTAATTAGAAGCTTGACCATACAACACCACTAGTTTTTCTTGCGCTCCATATCATCAAATAATCACTATTTTTCATAGCTATTCCTTGATGACATCACAATCTAAGTGCAAACACAGCATAGTAACTACAAATGATATTTTACTATATATATATATAGAGAGAGAGAAAACTGCACTTTTAAAATACACAATATCTCAACACTTACTACACATTTGGAGCATTTTATTTTTCATATGATATAGAACTAGCAGAAGTATGTAACCAAAATTGTATTTAACTGTGCAGAGTGTGAGATTCTTTTTTTAAATATCGTATAGATATAAAAGTAGAAAAATTTTGAATGCATAATTGGTTAAATACACTTTTCATTGGAAGCAAAAATTTTTTATGGTCTTCTTTGCGATATAAATGAATTTCAAGTACCAAAGAAGCCTCTGAGAAGTCCTTATCTCATACAATTTACCCTTCCTGTAGAAAGTTCCATCGTGCCAGAAGAATCCAGATGCAATGCCAGAGCTTTAAGCAGTCTCCCACATACCTAGGAACCCAACTGTAAAGACAAGTAAAGAGTCCTTGAATCTGAATAAAAATTCTATAGGAAAGTAGTAGAAGATCTCCTATGTTTGTGGTAATTCTGTTGCTAAAGATATGTGACAGTATTCTGAGCTAGCTGGAGTTCCCTAATCATCAGTGGTTGCACAACCAACTGTACTTCATGGCTGTAGTTCACACAAAGGAAGTATTTTTTTTCTGGAAATATTGAATGGATTGTCATGCAGAAAGAGAGATGATTGAAAGCATTTTTAATTCATGCTTCTCAGATATGCCTGGTTTTGACCATCTCTTCCTAGCCAGGTTGGTGGCCAAGATACACTGAAGGACAGATTGAGCTGAGCACTGCATACCTGTTGTGACATTTCTATACTTCTCTAGTGGTTTATAGAAATTACGCACAGAACTAGAGGAAAAGAAAATTGATCCTCATGGAAGTTTATAATTTAAATGTCAACTGACAGAGGCACAGTTTTGCAGGCAAGAAAGTTATGATCAATAGTTGTAAAAAAGTATAGAAGAATGTGAGTGGGTTTAGTGCGACAAGACAGCAATTTCCATTAGGAAAACCATATTTAACAATGTTTGCATGTTTTGAAAACAAACGGTTTCAGACAGAAAGTGAATCCTGGCCTTTGCCTTCCTCTTGGACAGAATGAAAGGTGTGGTTCACAAGGAGCTCTTCTAAATGTGACGCATGCAGTATGGTTGCCACAGGAGGAAATACATGCAGGGTGGTTCATTGGTTGCTTTGGAGTTCATATGATTGTTGTATATTTGACAGAGAAAAAAATTTATTTTATTTAGAAGTTATTCCTATTTCAGGAAGACAGCTTGTTGCATAAAGGAAGCAAGATTTATTAAAATAAAAGTACTAGTAGTCTCTTTCTTTTTTTTCTTTTTTTTTTTTTTTTTGAGTTTTGAGTTTTGGAGGAAAAAAAAACCAAACAACTGTAAACCTGGCTCAGCTTTGATTGCTTTCAAGGAATCTTTCACAATTTTGATGTGAATAATGTTTCCATTATACTTGTGGTTGCTTATAGTTACTTTATTTTTTCTGTTATTTTGAAATGATTTGGTACTGTTTGATATAATTTTATTTTTTGACACTTTACACATTTTTTGTATTATCTTTCCAATCAAAAAGAAAAACTGACAACGGCAGTCCAAAAATTTCTACTATCATACCAGGCACTATGAAGATCAACTCTGTCCCATCTAAAACCAGGATGAAAACATATAAGAATTATTTGATCATACTAATATCCTACCAAAGTTTTCTAAGATTGTACTTTTTCTTTTCTCCTAAGGATGAAGATTTTGAAAATTATGTTCACACATACAAGCTTGCACAAGCATAACACTTGCTCATTCTAGCAATCTTCATGAAATACAGGAATTATTATACTGTTTCATGTAATAGTCAAAGCTAATGTTTATTCTCCAACAGTTTTAAGCATCTTACATTTTAAATACATTTTAAATTTTCTGATCAACTTTTTGTTGTACAAACAGGTTCCAAAATCAAAGTGATGCATGCCAGTAGAATAGAGAGAAAGTCGTTAGTTTAATTATTGTTTGGATTAGGTTTTTTTCCACCTCTTCATTCTTTCACTGTACCTTTGCCTTCTGAGGCAAATAAATAAAATGAAAATAGAAGTCCTAGTGCCAACATCTTCTATCACTAACTCTTTTGTTAATAAATACTTCCCTTTTGTAAGGAAACTATCATAGCTTTGTCAGTCAGTTGACATGATGGCTCTCCCAGATCATAAATTTTCATCTTCTTCCTTTGAAAATTTATTTGTCAAAGACTTGTTTTGGACTAACACATTTCATGACTGTACCAATGCAGATTGCAAAGTTTTCTGTAACTTACTCTAAAACAAACACTGACTTCTTTTTACTCTCTCTTCTTACTGACCAACAACTTCAGAATCTCTAGCAGTATCATCATTGCTCAAATGATAGCATTTGCAAATTCTTCTGCAATACAGTTTTGGAAGAACTATTACGCAGCATTCCATCTCCTCAGTGTTTCCTCTGTTTGGAATCATCACTGTAGTTGTATGGTGCTGGATGTAGTTATTGCAAAATATATTATAGAAAACAATATGTAGCACTACAGTACATCAGGTAGGGTTTTTGGAGAGCAGAATGTGCCTGTAGGTCCTATTTCTTCAGTAAAAGTATAGGTTTATTTATCAGTGTTTTCATTTTTTCTATTTTTCTTTTCTCCTCTGTGTGTCTGTATCTATTGGTATTTATCTTTCTGTTTATTCTCTACCCTGTTGTTTTTGTAAGACAGTCATTTTACCATAAAAGCTTAAGAATTATGCATAATATAGAGTAACACAAATTTCTGTCCCACTTTAAAGCAATTTTCTATTTATTTTTTGTGACTAAGATGTTTACAAATCACAAATTTTTGGAAAGGTATAAGGAATATGAACATTATATTCTTTTTTTCTTTTTATTGTGGTAAATAATAGTGAAAAACACAGTGATCTTTGTGCATTTCTGTTTCCATATAGATCTCTAATCTTAGGTTATAATCATTCATTTGTGAATATGGGGTTTTAGCCTATCTTTCCATTCTTAATTTTACTGTATTGAAAATTGAGTCCTTTTCATCTGTATCCCTGCTGTTCTTCCATGAACATCATCTAAATGTTTTTGACTGATTCTATATTTTGTCTGTTAATTGAAATTACTATTGTGTTTTCATACCCCTTAATCATGGGCTTAATACCTCTTTAGAGAGTTGTTCCTTGTCTACCTGTCAAGAAATGAAATGTGTTTTAATGCATGAGCCTCTTCACTGAGATGCAGTGGCAAACTAAAATGAGTTTGAGGGCCTGGGATCTTGTTCTCTGTGACTGATATTCACACCAAAGAGAGATACTCACATTTTTGGCATGTCCTATTAGCAGCAGCATTCTGGAAGCAGTTTGCTTCATTTGAGAGTCTTGTAATAACTGGACATGTTTGGAGACTGACTTTTGTTTTCTGCATTCATAAATAGTGATATAGCATTCCTTAAGAAATCTCTCTCCTATTTCATGTTCAATGAATATTCAATGTTTAGAGAGATATTCATCTTTAAACTGGCCATATTTCACTTCAGAAAGTTCAGATAGAGTGAAGTGTTATCACTAGATAATAATAAGAATAAAAAATCATTAGAAAAATATGTGCACTTTACAGTGCAGTGAAAGTCTAACCTAGCTAGCTTTTTTTTTGCCAAGTGCCTTTACTTTGTTAGATACATTTTGCGGGTATTATGCAAAATGTTATGTTGCAGTCATATCACAATAGCTGCATATAGTGCAGGACAGGGTGCTAAACCTGCCTATGCAGCAAAATAAACTTCTTACACAAAGTTAACTCTCTATCACAGCTTGACTGTTGCCAGTACCCAAAATAATTCATTTAAAGCTTGCTCTGGCATCTTTATCCTTCGCTGTGTCCTAGTGGGCTTTTAAAACATCTTCCTATTCTTAGGATTTAAGGGTAAAACACCAGCAGAGAATATTTGCAGCGTGTCAGGTAAAACTTGCCATCCCGGGAAATGGAGATTTAAAGAGATTTTTGATCCTTGTTCTGTCTTCCACTTATACTTCCATGAGTCAGTTATACTGGAGATACTGAGATAGCTACTACTCACTGAGCTATTGAACACTAAAGACATTTAGCATTGTCTCCTTTTATGCTGAAACAATACACGATGACATTATACATCCCAAGAATTTGACAACAATTATTATTTTCAAATATATCTTATGAGAGTTTTATTCTGCACATTATCCGCAAATACGAGTTACTCAGCAATTTTGTATCTCTATACCTAGGAGATATCTCCTGGACTCAGCAGTACTTTTGTCTTATTGTAGTGAATATTAAATAAAGAAAATATATGATAACAGACAATTTTTATTAGTTAACATACATCTTTCATAAAAATATGTATACATCATAAATAACGTACTCAAAACAAAATAAAAGGCCCTTTCAAAACAATGTCATTTTCTGTATTAGATCAATCAGTACAGGAAAACATCAGAATTGTAGCAAAACAAGCATCCTTACACATATTTTAATTCAGAAAAACACATAACCACTTTTAATCTTAAGTATTTGTGTTAATATATTGTCATATCAAGACTTGCTATATCTGTCTGCCTCATATAAGGGGTTGAACTGAGGACACTTTTCCTCTCCTGGGACCAGCCTATGAAGTGGAAAAAAAAATTAACTGCGCAAATTGAAGTGGTGTTAACAACTTTGTAAGAGAGTTTTTTTAATGAAAAGAGAGCATGTATATTCACTTCTGCTCTTGGAGACTGTTTTTGTTATCTGACGTAACTATCTCGTTTGCCTTGTGGTGGCCTGTAAATGGATCATGCCAAAAATAGGGGTAAGCAATCTGTAGACTCTTTTATTCTCTTTAAATATCTGCTTTCACATTAAAAAAAAAAACGCA
Organism: Cyrtonyx montezumae; assembly: GCF_038088225.1. Taxonomy (NCBI): domain Eukaryota; kingdom Metazoa; phylum Chordata; class Aves; order Galliformes; family Odontophoridae; genus Cyrtonyx; species Cyrtonyx montezumae. The sequence goes on from NW_027072041.1 coordinate 4,784,162, forward strand.
AATCTGTCTTTTTAGCATGTGTATTTTCAAAAGCCTGTGACTATTCTCATCTGCTTCGAAAACTAGGCCAACATTGGGCACTTTGAAAATCTCTGGTCTTACAGTTTGGACAGTGTTTGAGCATATTTTCACTTATCTGAAAATCAGTGTATTTTAGGATATGAATTTTATAGGTGATTATACTGAAAGCAATTTTAGTTTCATCATAAAAATAGGAGGTAACTTACTGTAGATCTTTTAGCCCACTCAAGATCTTTTCTAAACGTCTATTTGAAATTCATATATTTCTTTTTCATTGAGGATTTCAGTTTCAGTCATCATCTGAATGGAAGTGCAAAAAAGAGTTATGTTTCCCCTTAATTATACCTGCTCAGAAAGAGAAGTAACTAAGAAATACACTGGGTTTGAGCCTTCTTAGAATATAGAATTCATGTTAGTAAAACTAGCTAAATAGCTAGGTCACCAAAATGGATGGAACTAAAACAATGATTTTCTGTATAGACATAAGCTACTAACAGGAAAAATAAATATCAATTAATATTTTAAAATTCATTTTTACCTTATTTGATTTTAAAATATATAAAAGCATGAATAGCAAAACTCGTATTTCACCAGAAAAAATAAATTAATTTACTGATCAGCAAAAAGTCTGCATTCTGCTTCAGATACTTCAGATTGTTTTCATGATGCAAAAAGTAAGTTTAGTTGAGAGCTCAGTATAAATTTGAAGTGGAAACTCTCTGGATGCAATACATCCTTACTTTCTAATTTAATGTCTGATACTAATCCATATTGAAAAAATCACCTTGTTTCAACATATACTCCTGGTCCCCAGAGACTCTCTGGAGGAAGGTTGGAAATCTGTAGGTTGGTCTTTTGCCTCCTGCTTCTTGGAGCATGTTTTAGTTTGCTTTCTTATATTTCTTCCAGCTCTCATCTCTCTTTTTTCTTTCCTCAAACCCATTCTTGATCTTGGATTGTCTCAAAATAACTCAGGAAAGCGTGGCCCTGCCAAGGAAGGAGAACGTGGATGTTAATTTCTGGAGGTCATCACCTCTCAGCAGCTTTATCTCCAGAAAGACAGTCTTACACTGCTGCCTACTCATTACATCAGCATTCAGACATTCTGTACTTTCTCCAGAGCAAACACCAGGTTATCTGGGCTTAGGTGATACCATCAAATATAGCCTTTTCTTAGCCTGAGTGCTACAAGCCAAACTACTGTTTTAAGGTTTCAAGTTTAATGCGACTCTGACCAGCAACTGCACTCTTATAGAGATTTTTTGATTACAAGCCATCTTAGCAAAACATCATGAGAACAAAACAGAATATTTTCCCACCTGTTATCCACCCTTGCTTACAGGTATATTTAACTGAGAGATTTTATTCAGTGGTTTGGTGGCTGGCTCTGCACCTAAAGCTGGTGTAAGCCACTGTGTAACTTCAGCCTTTGGGGCGGGGGAGACTACACAGAAAGAAATTAGGCTTCCGTAACACTTAAAAAACAATACACAAGTAAGAAAAAGAACCTAAATTGTACACATTTTAAATTAAATTTTTGAAGCATTTCATAAAACATCATAAAATGCCATGAAGTACTTACAGGAGTTGACATTCCTTCTGCATGGGTAGGGATTGCTTTTCATTTAACAAAATGTAGGAAAGAAATGAAGTATGTTTTGCATCTTTTTTTGATTAAAAATAATCACCATAATAATAATATGTTACAAACTTACCTTCTAAAGCTAAACTGAAATAATAAAAGATTTCCTGCTACTGAATACTGTTTCTGAATGTGTCAGACTTTTTCAGGACTGTTTTTAAAACTATCTGTCTAGTTCAGAAAAAAAAAATCCAGTTGTTGAATTAAATAATATTCTGAAGAAAGTTTGAAATTTCATAGTGGTTATGAAACTTGATAGAACATAGAACCAATTTAGTGTTTGTGCATTCTTTTTTCCTCTTTTATTTATTTATTTATTTCTTTTCAGACTGCAGTGGGGAAGAATTTAGAAAGTGAATTAAAAGTGAAGAATCTATGGGAGAAGTTCAGATTCTTGAGTCTCTCAATAATTCCATTCCCTTCAATAATTCCAAATCATAAAACACGAAATTAGAAACTCTGTCTCATGGTTACATACAGTTAGTAATGTCTGCCTCTGAACTGTATCTGCTGGAGACAGATGAGACCAAGAAAACTCTTGACTAATCTTACTCCAATCACAACTAAGAAATTAGTTTTGGCTACAAGATAGATCTGACTTCCTTTCATGCAAACAGAAATTGGACACTGATATTCAAGAGAATGGAATGGGGCCTGTGGACACTGTTCTGCATTCACTAATTTTTAGGGGTGGAACTAAATCAGGCATAACTTGAGAAAGGTCTAATGAAGATAATGCAAATGATTAAAATAATAAAACCATATGACCCTAAATACTGTCTTAGAAGCGTCTCCAAAGAGGCTGGGGAAAGGTGTTAATGCAAGTGAATGTTCTGAAAGGCAATTTCTTAGTATTTAGTTTCCAGTGAAAGTATGACATCAATTACATCTTTTTCTACAATGTAATTGTTAACATTTTGAATAAAAGAACTCATCTATTATATTTTAACTCTTTTTGCCCTGCTTCTTCTAAGCTTTTTCTCTGAAGCACTCATGAAATGAGAAATCCTTTGAGACCATCTAACAAGAGCAGTGAACTGTGAGTACCATTTGGTTTATTTATACTGCTGAAGATAAGAGTTGAGTTTTGAAGAGTACTATAAATGTTGTACATAACCTCAGGTCTTGACGCTTTCCTGTATCATGCCTACCTGCTTGGGTATACAGTGATTGCAGTAGCCCTACATTTTGCAGTGCAGTTTTCATAACTCACTGGTGCTCACTGATGTTCACGTGTGTTTGTTGCATGTATAATTCAATTGCCACCACTAATGCTTGTCAAACAATATCTCATCTGAAGTATCAGGTAAATTGCAAATGCAGCAGCTCACTCCAGCTGCTGTAGAAGTTATCTCAGACATCAACATGTCTGAGCTCAGACTCAGACACTGATGGACCACAACAGAGGAACAAACTAAAAGTCTACCAGGACTTCTGAAAACAAATACATAAAAATTGCCACTTCGTATGGTAGAGGGAAAAGTAAGAGAATTTTATGGCTGAAATGATCTGAGCTTTGTAGATTAAAAAATAAAATAAAAAAATAGAAAATATACAAAAAAGTAATCATAGTCAAATAGAGGTATTTTGGTTTCTCTTGTTCTCTTTGTCTTCCTTGCCAAAAGCACCCTGTAAATTCCGAATCAATGTGTACTGGTACTTACTGCAGCAGAGTGAAATAGGAAAGAGTAAACAATGTGCTGCTTAGCAGGTAAACAGCTTGTTATTACCTATCAAAGTTTTGACTGGTGTTAAGATGTAGCTTTACAACAATAAAATCTTAAAGTCATGTTGGCATGGGCAATAAAAACAGGACTAGAAATACAAAAGAAGAGTCCTTATCTCCTCTTCAAATTTACCTGGCTTTTGTTACGGCTGCTGCACGGACATCCAGGAGGAATAAAAGTGTATTGGTTGCAGCAGACAAACTGAGAAGTAGGTAGAATATCTCTATCTCCCGGCAGCTTTTCTAAACCCTCTGGCACTAGACATGAGTTAATTAAAGCTTCACTCAAATTCCAAATTAGATATTAGGTAAATTATACACAATAGAAAGATTATATATATTTACACTTTCTAACTTGCTTTGTAAACTGAAGTACAAGTGTTGTTTTACTTCAATTATCTTAGAACGTTTTGCTCACCATAGTCAGGCTGATGGGAAAATACACCGAAAAGCCTTTTAGTCAGAAATGTCTGCAGCCACTCACATCTGCTGGGGTCTCCATTATAAAGAAAATATGCCACCGTTCTTGTGAAGGGAAAGGATGGAAAACATCATACGGAAGGTCTGCTGATGTAAGCAAATATAAGCAGCCTGTAAGGGTCTGTGAATAAAGATTCTAATTAAATGTCTCAAATGAATGCTAACAAGCAGCTATAAATTGCAGTATATAAATTGAATTAATTGATACAATCAGGTGGTCAAGGATATGAAAAGTGTATAATATCTGAGGAATTTCATGTGCTGGGTTTCGCTGATATTTTATTGTCTCCATCTTCTCCACATTAAGCCCAGTTAAGACAAAATTTAACAAGATCAGTTAGATCTGAACGTTTTCAGCACTGGCAGAGTTTTCTTCACATCGCAGTTCATTTTCAAACAGGTGTTTGGAGAGATGCTGCCTGCAAATCAGTCACTTGCTCCCAGGACTGAAGCTTTCCTAGTTTGTACCCAGTGAAAGCATCACAGCGCCTCTTTTCTATGCTGATTTTTAACTTTTTTCAGTGGAAATATGACTTATTGGATACCTCTGCTTTCTTGTATAACAGAACTGATAGAATTTCTTACATGAAAATGTATGAAATGTATGAAAGAATAAATCCATTCCGTCAGGTTCACATTTAACTGAACAGAATCTCAATTTGAAGTACATTGCATTTTGATTTATGGAGTTGATATGAATAATTTTGTCGGGACATACTTCAGTTTTGTTGGTGTTTTTTTGTTTGCTCTTTTTTTGTTTTTCTATTTCACTTTATGCTTGGAGTTAAAAACTGCGATCCTTGGAGTCAGGGTCTTGTTTCTAAAATGACCCGCTGTGACTGTATTCCATGATTTAGCACACGGAAAACAAAAATAAAAGCATTGGGAAGAGGCTGCAGCCAGTTTTCTCATGGGCAAAACGAGAGTTAATTCAGAGAGGGGGATATATCTTAGGAGAAATCTTGCTGTCCGCGGAACAGATCCGCTCCCGCACTGCCTGTCCCACAGCGGGAAAGCAAGCTGGTTTGTGCATCCAGGTTCGCTCTTTCATGAGAAAATAACTCACCACCAAACTTTCTTACTTTCGTCGGAAAAGGGCTTGCAGTTCCCCAAGTGCCAGTCTGACCGAAGCGAGCGCTTCCCACCCCCAAAGCAGCCCCGCCGCTCCACCCTCTCAACATACAACAACACGAAGGAACGAAGGTCCTTCCTGCGCGGTTACCTTTCTCCGCAGCTCCGGCGGACAGCACAGCCCTGCGCCGCCGCACCCAGCCCCGGCTGCCGGACAGCACCCGCCGGCAGCGGCACAAGTTGCCGAGCGCGGCGCGGAGCCCCCCGCGTGGCCGGGGCCGGGCCGGGGCTGGAGGCGGCGGCGCCGTGCCGCCCGCGGGCGCGGTGCCGGCCGGGCTGCGATTGGCGGCGGCGCTGACAGCGGGCGGGGCCGTGCCGGCGGCGCCGCCCGCCCCCCGCTATAAGCCGCTCGGCCGCGTCCTCCCAGGGTCTTTCTCCCGCTCTGCGCTGAGTCCCTGTCGCTGCGCGGTGGAAATCCGCACCGGGGAGCTGCTGAGGGGCGCGGGTGTCATGTGAAAGCGCACATGCTCCGCCAGCCCTGCAGCCCTCCTCGCTTCTCTCCCTCTTCTTTTTCCTGTCTGTGTGTGTTTGTGTGTTTTCCTTTATTTTTAACGTAACTCAGTTCCTTCCCCCTCCCCTGCCTGTCGCCAGCCAGCCGCGGCCCCGCCGGCCCCCGCAGAGCTCCGCGGAGGGCGGACGGGCGAGGAGCGCGCCCGGCGGCGAGCAGCCCGCGGAGCCGCGCCCCGCGGAGCCGCCTGGGAGGGATGGTTTTCCCGACAGAGCAGAGCCGCGGCGGCTGCCGCCTCCGCGGGTGCTGAGACGGGATTTTCGTGGTGCGGTTCCCGGGCTCCCAGCTTCATGACTGCGCGGAGCTGGGAGTCGCCAACACCATGCGAGGTAAGCGGGCCGGCGGAAGGGGAGCGGGTCTCTTCTGGGCAAGGGGCCGGGGAGGAGGCTTTATGAGAGGCGGAGGCTCGGGGCAGAAAGTTGGTGGGTCGCGCCCGCCCGTTGGCGTGTCCGCGGGGGATGTGCTATTCGCAGCCGCGGGCTCAGCCCCGAAGTGCTCTCCCTGGGCACCGCGCGAGGAGAAACGCGGCGCCGCCCTGGGCCGCAGAGGGCAGAGAGGGAGCGCGATGGGCGATGTCTGTGCCTCGAAGCCCCCACCGCCGCCCAGACCGTCCCCGTGACGCCGACGGGCGCGCTCTCCCGCTGCGGAGCCCGCACCGCAGGGCCCGCCTGCCCCGTGGTTCCTTTTCGCTGCTCGCAAGGAGTGCTGTTCCCCTTTCCCTCCCAGAAAGTTGTTCTCCGGACTTTTCGTAGCTTTGCGCGGATTCCCATGCGGTGCGCCTCCAGGCACCCCCTCACCGTGCCCGCAGCTCTCCTCCGTGGTTCCCCGAGTGAGCGTCCTGCGTAGCCCTGTTCCGTCCCTCTCCAGAGAGCAGCCGGAGCCGCGTCCTCTGCGCGGGGGAGCGCGAAGCATCCCTTCATCTGGGCTCACTGCAGGCTCGTGGAGAAGCCCCGTTGGGGCCGGGGGGGCTGCGTGCTGGGGTCCCCACTCCGGACCTTTCTTGAGGGCTTGTTGTTTCCGCGTGTTTCGGGGACAGGCGTGTCGCGGCCCTTTTTCATGGATCAAACGAGCAGAGGTGGGACGAGCAGCCCCGCGTAGCCGCGGGATTTGCGGACCTCCTCCTCCCCCCACCCAGTCCCTCTGTCCAGTTGCTATCCTCGCCCCACGGGCAGTAGTGGATCGCAAAGTGGGCTTCCTTGGTGTTATGGGGCCGGACGACTACAGCTCACGAGGAGCGGAACGCACTCGCGAGTGACAGCCCCGTGGCGTGCACGTTTCCTAGGTTTCCGAACTGTGTAATGAATGGGGGCAGAGATGCTAGAAACAACTTCTAGCTAGGATTTTCCTCGTGGAGTTTGTCTGCTCATTCAGCTGCGTGTGCTAGTAGAGCTAACAACCGCGCGTGTCTGATTTTTCTTTATAGAAACTGTAACTTTGTCGTTAGCACGGGGAAACAAAAAATCTCTTTCCCTCTCTTTTCCAAGAAGACAGGGTGTGCGCTTTGGAGTATCTGGCAAGTACTTGCTAAGCAGTATTTCTTTCATGAAAGAGCAGCCGGAAACTAAGAGGGAAAAACTCTCAAATCTGTATGCTGCTACCTTCCCCCTCTCCCAGTTTCAGCTTTTTCTTTTTTTTCTTCCCTTATTTAAAACGAAGCTTCTTCAGTGCGAGGAGGGCCAGTCGAGGGTTACTTTTGAAACCTGCCTGTGCTGCCTCGGCCTCCTCCCCGCCGTGCTGCGGGGCTGAGTGGTGGCCTTACTCCTGTGACGTTTAATGCAAGAAGCAGGGAGCAGGACCACGGCACACCTGGAGGCACCTCCACGAAGGGCTGTGCTGCGCTGTCCGCAGTGGTCCATGCAGAGGGTGATGCTGTAGCTTGAAGTTTGCGTGTTAGCGTGTGCGTTTTGCTTACGCTTGGAAATTCATGGGTGGGGAGAGAAGGTGTTGGTGTAGAGTGGAGAGAGGGCAAGCAGTCAACTTTCAGCCTTGTGCAGAAGTCGCTGTTGTAAAACACCTCTCTGGTCATGTCTTGCACTGACTACTTCAGCACTTTTCTCCTCAAGATGAGAGCAGTGTTTTACCCCATCAGATGGATGAGAACGCTGTATGCTAATAGAATATCTGTCCATCGCGTTTGTGGCTTGCCTAATAAATGAAATAAATATCACAAGTAATAGATTCTGACCTTCAGTGGATTAATGCTTTTAGACAGCTATAAACATCCATGTTAAGGGTTTAATGAGTTTAGCTGTTAGACTCGATGTTGGGTTTTGAGTAAGAAGCCTTCTTGTATGCGTGAGCTTTTCTCCAAGGCTTTTCTGGTCAGACTGTGATGTCCAAGCTGCAGCTGACACTCCCAGCCCAAAAAGCTGGAGTTGTGCCGGTATTGGACACCCAAGCACTGGGCAGGGGCTACCACCATCCCATCCCCTGGTAGCATTGCTAACACTGTAATACTGCATTTACGGTCACATCATTTTCAGAATGATGATCCTCTCTACTAACTCTGGCTTAAATCCTATTGAAGAAGCACAGCCATGATGATTTACAGCTAAACAATGCAGGAGACTGAGCGCTCAATCTGCCAGTGCTGTTGTGGTCAGAGCAGGTCCATATCTCTCCCTCTCGAACAAGCAAGTTGGTGGCTTTCCCTCTATAAAATGTAGGATGTAGGTAAAAAAGAGCAACATTCACAATGGCATTCCCATCCTCCCCACTCCTCTCAAAATCTTATGAGGGGGTAAAGACTGAAGAAATTTATGAAAAGCATTTTTAGTAAGACAGCTACATAATGCTCTGAAATAAACTTACTGTCTAACTAAAAAGAAAATAAGACATGGATTTTACCTTTTTGTCTAATTTGTTAAACTCATTTGCAAAGTTAACAGCTTTAACTTAGTGAATGATTTAAATAATGCAGCTGAGATGCAAACGTGTAGTTAGCAAGTCAAATTGCCTAATCTGGTCACTTGTTACCTGTATGTGCATAAAAACAGTGTGTGTTTACAACAATTTGATCTGTGGAAGTAACATAAAACAGCTGCATGGAATAGCCCTTTTATTGAGGTAGTATTCGAGCTTTCATTTCAGAATCTTGCAGAAGTGTTTTATGTTTTAAAGTGTAACTGAGCACCACAAAGCCAAGAAGTTTTTCTGTGTAGCTTGCTCATGTTGATGTCAGGATTGAGCAATGATGCAGGTTACATAATATTATTTTCCTAACATCCATGGAGTATTTATAAGCAACTAAACAAAACCTGTCTGTGGTATTGCTGAGAGAGGTTAAGTAACATGTACCGATAGTCTGCATAACAGAGGAATATGCAAGTTTTCTTCAATTTAACAGATGAGTGCAGGAGGTCTTGCTATAATCATTAAGGCAAATGAAATCTTTTTCAGAAGTTATTCCAGGAATAAGAAATCCAACTGAATTTGGAACTCTTAGCACTATTATTCTTAAAAAATAGAAATGAAGAATTTAAAAAGGTGCACCGACTATTTAAAGCAAATGTGGTAAAATGGAAGCAATGTTGATTTTTGATGGACTTAGTACCCTACCCCATGACACCAAAACCTATTTGTCATCACAGCATGGTGCACCCGACTGGTACCTGAATAATGTTATTTGACTTCATTGAGACTCCTTGAAACGTGATGGAAATGAAGCTTCTGGTGTTAGGCCTTTGCAGGTCAATTTTTAATAAATGTTAGTAAATGCGTAGAAAATAATGAGTCAGTAACAAACTGTTGCTATATTACATGGTAGGAAATACAAAGGTGTATTTTCATATAGAGCCACAGATCTCTATTTGGAATAAGCAAGTCTGAAGAATGAGATTCTGTTTATACTTCTGTATTTTATGTTGAATTACATTATATTTATGTTCCAAAAGGGTACTGTCCATTTATTTCTTTGTTTATACTACATTGTTGTATCATGCTAGAGCATTCGGGTGGGGGAAAGAGAGCATATTGAAGCTTCTTTACATACAACCATCTATCTGTTTTGTTTTCTTAGGAATTTTTACTTTAGAAATTTTTTTTCTATTAATGCAAAAATGAGTTTAGATTAGTAGAAATCTGGTGTCCTGTAGTATCGTGGTGAATTTTAAAACCATAAGGATATGGCACGTGTTAGCTGGAAGTAACTACTTGTTCGTGATACAGAAAATGTCTGGACATGCACTATTGACCTTTCACAAATAAATAGTGATCAACAATAACTTGGTATAATTTGCCTCTTTAACAATACAGTCATGGTTATGTGAAGAGGTTACTTAATTTGTCTTTTGTCATTTAAGTTACATCAATACAGGGAAAAATGTATCAAAAACAAACAAATAGGTATGTTTTGTGTAAATCAGATGTCAGAATTTCTGATTGAATTGCCTGTAGGGTGTTATCATGGATACTGCGATACAAGTATTAAGAAATGCATGTCTGAAGTATAACTTCAGCAGCACTGTGTGTTATTAACAGTTTGAGGAACTAGGATCCATAGTGGTATGGACACTGGTCGCCTGACACAGGAAAACAAAATCAAAGGAGTGAGTGATTCCCAAGCTATCCAGGAAATTGCTTTCCTTCCTCTCAAATAATGTGACAAATTTACAAACAAGGTCTGTGCTATGAAATTGAAGAATGCATGCTTTGTAGCTGAAGACAAAAGAAGCACACAGGAGTAAATATTGATTGAACTAATCATCAGATGAATAGGAATGAGCTTTACCAGTGCACCATTATAATGGGTTATGTTAACTAGCCCTTTGGTAGCCCATATGCTGCCCTTTCAACCCACGACCCTATGTATTGGGCACTTAATGAGGGAAGCCACAGGTGTTATAACGGCATTTATGGTAAATCAGGCTAAATAGTATAGTTATATAAATAACTGTATGCAGATTAAAAAAAATAATAATAATGTTAAAGTACTCAAGCACTATACAGAATCAGGAAATAACAATAGTGCATTAATATTATGCATTGTTTTACACTTTAAAGTTCTAAATCTCTTGATGTTGAGCTTAGTAATAAACCTGTTAAATTAACTTCAACCAGAGTACAAATTTTATAGAACCTGATATATTTGAATTTAAAATCAGTTGCTTTAAAGAGTAATTTTAACAGCTTTGATCACTTAGCACAGTTGGGGCTTTCCATAATGACTTTCATAGACAAACTATAGATGTCAAAACGTTGTTCCTTGTGCTTTATGTTTATAAAGTTCAGTGCTGTTTTTCCTTCAGATTCTGTTTGCAGTCTGGGCAAAGTCTGTAGTGCAGCTTTGAGAATAAGGCATCACACAGAGTCGCTGAGGGTGGCAGACAGAAGGCGCATTTTTTTGATTAAGCCATTTTCCTGCTTCTTTCTAATATTCCTTCCATAAATATATTCAAAACTATTTATGCTTGGGATTGAGAATAAAACACAGCTATGATCATGGCCTGAATTTCACTTAACTGAGGAGTACTTACTCCCTTGAGTGGTCCTGTGAATGAGAAGCACAGCCCTTTGTATGTCTGCTGTCTCTGTGTATGCCCGAGCTATATTTTTTTAAAGAAATACTCATGCTTAACTTTGCCAGACACATTCTGGTGGAAATTAATGCAAACAGAATGACAGCTGTTTCTGCCTCTGATTCAAGTATATAAGCTAATTCAGTTTGACATAAATGTGGTTATTATGATGTTAATGATGAATTATTTTGATGAATTGGCAATTACAATACATCTATAGAATTTTTAAGGAAGATCAACGCCTTTACTACTGCTCAAAAATGCAGTACATTTTAAAAATCATATGTTTATCTGGAATTTATTCATATACATTTGAAACTAAAACCCAAATACTCTTTACAAAGAGTAAACCAAAAGTAGTTGTGTTTGCTTGACAGACAAACTCATTTTGAATGAGTTTTTCTGTTATCGTGGGCCTTGTTTATACAAGTAGTTCATTTTGATTTGATGGGAGTTAGTCACATAAATAGGGCAAGCTAAGTTTGAGGCTGTTCTGTGTCCCTTTGATATCAATTGTTTTGTAATTGTAAATATATATATATGAAACATTAAAAAGGTCTAGTGATTGCTTCCCTGGAATTTCCATAAAATGAACTTCTACTCTTAACTGCCTTGGTCTCCTTGCTGCTCAAGTATAGCTATTGGCTCAGCTGGAAATCTGTATTTGCTGAAAGAGATGTCAGTAAAGATGCTACTTGTTTTCTAAGTTAATGCTGAAGTATAAAAATATATATATATTTGAAAACATCATTTTCTAACCAGTTGTCAATAAATCACTGTAATTGCTAAGCTTATTCTGGATACAGCACTGCTGCTGGCTTAAAAAAATAAAAAAGCCTTTATGTAAGAGAATACATATATCCACAGTATATTTAGGTATTAATATGCTATTGGAGATAATGAACATTTTAGCATGTCTAAAAAAAGCAGTATGGTTTAAGATTAGTTTTTCTGACTACTACAAAGTCAGTCTTTAATACATTTTCTCCTTATACAAGAGAGAGTATTCCAGTTAATGTCTGCTTAGTTTTAACACGATCACTTTGAAGGTTTTTTGAACTAGACAAGATCTTCACACCAAAATTACTCTTCAAAAATTTTTGTCTCTGCTTTACTATTCTAAGAGTGACTTTGTACTTCAGGGTAACACTTCCAATCAGACATGACTTTCTTGTATTTCATTTTTCCACTTTTTTTTTATAAATAATACTTATGAGGGTTTTTTCAGTGTAGATGTTCATAGAGGGAAAGAAAAATTAGATCAAAAGAAGACAAAGAAGTTGTTGAATTGCAGTTCAATGTGCTGTCAAAATAATGAGCTGTCAAGAGGGTAGCATACTGTATTTTGGAGCATGATAGTTTTGGTCTCAGATGAAATTATTGTTCTCCTAAAATAAACTTCAAGCATAAAAGGTGAAGCCATGGCTATTTATAAATAACTAACATTTAAATAACTGTTGTTATTGCAGGTAAAGTGCAACAGACTTTATCCAATTGGGTAGTTAAGGGGAAGATAAATATTTAGCATACATTGCACACTGAAGAATGACTAGAAACTATAGAAACTCTGCCCTGGAGCCAGTGGCACGTTCCTGTTAGCTACCTGAGTTAAAAGTATGCAACAATTACATTTCTGAAAGATTTATTAAGAATGAGAATCATTCCTGGAGAAGAATATCATCAATATATTAATATGTGAATTTAATATATAAGAACTCTATAAAACAAGCAAACAAACAAAAAAAAAACAAACAAGTATTCAGGAAAAATGTTACTTAAAGAAATTTGTCTTTGTCTTCTCCTTCCTTCTTGAAAAATTTGCTGTTTTACTAGGGATAAACTGCTTCCTGTAAACTTCTTAATTTAAGAGCCTGCCAGAGGAGTCCTCTGGAAAGCTGCTTTTTGGCACACTGCTAGAAACTCTTTCCTTTATCACTTTTATACTTCAACAGTGCAGCACTGATTTTGCTTCTGAAAGAAAGATGGAAAGAATGAAAGCAAATGTTACATTTCAGATCCCAACTGAGCAATGAAACAGGTGCTTTATTGTTTCTTTTCATATTTGTCTGTCTGGAAGAAGAATGAAGCAGCAAAGTGGCTTACTTCAACATGTATTGTTTGGGGGGATTTTGCACAATATTTGTGCAAAGATCTAGAATTGATACGTAATTGGAATTAACTGAAAGAGAGACCATGAACAGAAATTCAGTCCAGATATTCATATAGAGTGGGAACACAGAAATGAACAAATGTAGCACAGTCGCTAGAGAAGTATATTCGTAACTCGCAGCACAGTCATCAAACCTTTGTGAAGAGAAGAAACTTTTATTTTGGAGAAGGTTGCAATGATGATCAAGCAGAGCTTATTTAAGTTTGCTGTCATTATTTTATTTTCCCCTACATGTAAAAAATTTTGAAAGGGCACATTGGTTTGCTGTGAGCCCGCTAACGTTCTTCCCTTCCCCTTTAATGACACAACCTATTCGCTTTGTATCAGTACACGAAGAAATGTCTTACAAGAAAGCTACTCTTTTAATCCTTATTAATTGTTATATTATTATCTTAATAATCTTTATTATATGTATCAACTGTAGTTGTGGGAAATTTGCATTTAAAATTAGTTTTACTATATATTGGAAAATTCAAAAGCAGCAAGTATTTTGTAAGCTTTCTCATTTCTGTGTCTTCTAAGTAACCTGAAGTTACACCTAGAATCCTAAGAAAGTGTGATATAGAACAGTTTTCATTTATTTTATTGGAATGTACTTTGCTGAAGAGTCACCATTGTTAATATATGCTTGTTTCTTCTTAACTATGGCTGATTTGGGAAAATTCTATTAATCTATCAAATGATTAAGCAGCTAGATTAAAACCACGTCACCATTCTAAATAATTCAAGCTATGGATTGTTCAGTAGCTCAATGTTAATACCACTTTGCTGTACTATGCATTTATGAAGTTAAATATTTTTGTGGATTGAAAACAAAGTCTCTATCTGTGTTTCTGCAACTGTTGGAATTTGAAAGGTGAAAATTCAATAGTACCTGCAAATGACTATCTGTAACTTAATTAATAATTAATAACAATCTTCTGTAAGAGTTTGTATAGAACATCTGCTGAAGCATTTTGAGAAGCAGCAATTATCATACAAAGATTTCTTGAAAAACTGTTGCTATGTGTGTTTCAAGGGGATACACTTTATGGTGTATATGCACATCAGAAGAGTGCCGTCTTTCTGCAGAGTTGAGCTGTAGCTGATCCGAGCTGTATCTTTAATTTTGAAACAGAATTCCCTGTAGACTTTGCTCAAACATTTTGCTCTAAACCTAATGGTCTTATATGGCTCATCGGTTATTTACAGTCTAATGCTTTAGATGACGGAGCTAAACAATAATATCACCTTGAGTTCAGAGAATAAGGGGGAAGAGAACTTGCACTGTCTTACTTCATGACCCTATGCTGAAGTTCCTTTCTCTGTTTATTATTTGATTTGAGCTTGCCAAGATTTCAATATTTAATTTTGCAGAAATTCAAATGCTTTTTTTGTGAGCATCTGAACCAAGATGTTCTCTAAATCAGCAATTGCTATCATGTCTATTGTCCTGTCCTTCACAGCACTCCCTGTAAATAAGACCATTTGCAGCATGTCATTTTCAGGCTTCAGCAGAATACGGGAGGGAAACACTATGTCAGTTGCATCATAAAACTTAATAATATATGATTTCAAGAGGCAATTGAAACAAGTACAAGAGAAGATGAGAAGGAAAAAGAGAAAAAATACTTCTAAATTATGCTCTTTCAAAGGAAGGATAGTGACATGGAGGAAAAATTTTGAAATGTAAACAAAAAGTATATGAAGAGGAGGGATGAGGAGGGTTTTGGTTTGACTGGGCTTGTTTTATGTGGATCTGGGGGCAATGAGTACAGTCTTCAAAGTACTGATCTCTTCAATTTCCACTTGTTGGAGGCTGTGTTAACTACAGTGGGCATACCTTCAGGAATAAAGAAAGAGAAAAGTGGGACTAATGGAACAAAAGAATGAAATAAGAAATAAAAATACATGATGTGAATGCATTCCATGTGCTAGTTCTACTACTCGTTGTTACACTTGTATTTGTTGTAATAGGGCTGAAATCTATTTAGAGTTTAGCTAAATGCTGACATTAGAAATCCTCCCTCATTCATTTTACTGTATATCTAGAGCTCAGCTACTCAAGAGTGTTAGAAGTTGGAACATCACATACACAGTTATGTAAGCTGTCTGTAAGAATTTGGCGTTCACAGTGTTTCAGCCAAGTTAGTCATTTGCAAAATTAAAATGTCATTTACAAAATACATCCAAACCTGATCTTTTAAAACTCTGGATCAAAGCAAATGTGTTCACTTGTTGGTTGTGGGATTTTTTTTTCCCTAGCTTTCATATATTTTTGTCTCTCATTCTTAACTGTATTTTTTCAGCTATTGTAGTTAAAAAGCAGTACACATGGAAAGCTCCTTGACATTAAGTTTCATTCATGTGTTGGAAAACACAGAATTAGTTGATTAGTTTATTGGATCGTGATAAATGTCCATGCTATATAGAATGTTTTGCCCTTTTCACTTTTTTTCTCACATAAACAAAGGTTTATTTTTGTTTGGGATATGCTGTAGGAAATAAATAAAGGACCTGTTAAAACTTGGCTTGAGTACATCTCCATCATATACCTCTATTACATTTGTGTGCCTGTAGCCTTGGAGATAGAAGAGGTGCTTGAGAGATGAATCTCTTCTTCCCTTGTGTACTGCCTGCTTACCAGCACCTGCTCTTTCTCTTGCATGGCAAAAGAATTTGTCTTATGGGTTTTCTATGTTTTTTGGAGTTGTGTTTTTGAGGTTTGGTTGTTCTTTTGTGGTTTTTTTGTTTGTTTGTTTGTTTTTGTTTCTTTCTCTTTTTTTTTTTTTTTGGAGAAAACATTCTACTCTGCCTACTTCTTATATTAGGCTTTTTGAGATAGTGTAAACATGTAATGCTGAAGAGAGAATGTCCTGCCTTATAGCAGCAAAACATCTTTAGTTATATTTAAATAGAAACAGTGCACACAAGTCCTTTCTCCTTGCTCAGAAAATAAAGAGAAACAAAGAGCACTTTTATGATACTTTCCATTTTCCCAATACCAGGGTGGTTTTTAAGTATCTGCACCAGGTTTTCTTTCCCTTCTCTAGCAACCCTGCAGAGTTCATTGCAGAAGCAAATGATCACAAAATTCTCTATCACCAAAACAAAAAAGAAATCTGAATTTTCGGAAAACTACTCTAGTAGCGTAGGAGTTTCATTTACATGAATTCACTGCTTTCCCACCTCCCCCCTGTAGTTTTCTGTAAGTCCTAAGCATAAAACAGGCAGAGAGCCAAGCTGTCATCCGTTAACATCTATTTCATCCATTCTCAGGATCAGCTGAGCTAAAGGAGGTTACATGTCTCAGAGAAAAGTCCTTATGCTCTTATTGAAATGTTTGGGAATGCATCGCATTTTGACCCACTGTTAACCTACATTATCTTACGGTCAGAAATAAGCAACAGGATAAAATCATTTCAAAAAAGGAAATGCTATTAAATGCATATTGCATTTTTTCATAGTGTATCAAAGGAAATACTTCTATTTTACTATTAATAATAGTATAACTTCTTTATGAATTATTTTTATTTAAGTAATGAAGTTATTTCTGTGGAAATACTGATCACTGCCTAGAGGTCAACAATAATATTTTTTTTGTGGACTACTAAACCATCATTAACTTTATACTTACTTTACTATGGGAAGACAAGTGGAAAAGTTTTATGCTTGAGTTATGTGTATAGACTGGTTTTATGAAGGAATGGGTGTCATTTTGATGTTTTCTTGCATACGATATTTTGAAAACCCCTTAATGAAAAGAATGCTGAATTAAAGAATAAATTCAAATATATATATTATTTTACCATTTTGTGAATTAAAAAAACCCATCAATTTTCACTAGATATATTCACACATAAGCATACAAATTTACTTTTAATATCTATGTTTTTGTATAGTCTATAACGAGGAGGAAAAAAAAGAAATGATACACCACTTTCAAGTACTGCTTGCTGTAGGAGTCATTTAAATGTATGATTATGAGTTTTGGTTTTTACTGCAGTTTCATTTTTAGGATTTTAGATTTTATATGCAGTATTAATATTAATCTTTACCTCCACTGAGTATTTTGTTGCTTTAGTATGTCTCACATTATTTTAGTCTTGGTGCTTCTTCACTTCAGGAGTTGCTTCTATTGCAGATAGAGTTTTATTGGCAGACTAAACAGAAAATGGCCATTGAGTAGATATGAAGGACAGAACAGGAAGAAAATCCTCCTATCCTGTGCTGCTGAGAAAGGCCAGTTGAAGACAAGCTTGTATCTGTCCATACTACAATTGTCTATCATTTTGCATATGAATGAGTGGTTTTTGTAGTGATATTTGTCATCTCTATATACACGACAGCCAAAATAAATTGTAATTTTGTCTTGTTTTCTTCCCTACGTGACTGTTTTTACCTATTTGAAGAAAATAGTTCCCTTTCTATTGTGAAGACAGGCAGCATTGTTATTTCATAAAGTAAATAACTTTACTTTTTACAATAAAGTTCAATGGAATTTTGTTAATTAGTTAAATTGGAACTTCGGCAAGGATTTCTCGAAGGCAGGGAGTGATATCTGTGCCTTTGTATGTGATGTATTCTTCACTAGCAAAGGTTTCCAGCTTGATATCTCTTCTGCAATTTGACAAAAATTTAAAACCTGTTCTAGAAGGGTTATTTTTTCATTTGAATAGCTGCATGGGTGAGGTTACTGATGTAACAAAAGTCTTTGTCAGGTTGATCTCGTTAGGTGCAGATGAGATCCCAGGAGCCAAACTGTCCATGGCACTGAGGCTGTCTCCCTCCCATGTCATTTCACTATTGTGCCTCAATACTGACCTTGAAAGACCCTTTTCCTGTGGCCGTTATAACCTTGGCCTTGCTACTGACTGTGTCAACAGGGGTGCCAATTAGCGCTATGTGGTGGGTTTTGTTTTCCTTTTTTATGAACGAAGTCCATTGAGACCACCAGCTTACTTCAAGCAGGCCACCAAGTGCTGTGGCATTTTTATTTTGTTCTGTCACTAACCGACCTAGTGTTGAACCTACATCTGTAATCTGTTTGTAGGCTCTTTATTTATCGTTAGTTCTAAATCATTTCACTTTCTAAGAGAAAATGTTTTGTTTTGTTCTTTTTTCCTGAAGTACTATATGTTAACACAGTATTGAATGTAGCAAATATGAAAAATAGTTCAAGTTGCTTCTTGTGGATAGAGTTTGATTTTGCTTTAGAAAACTTGCAAAATTTTTATCAGAACTCTAAAGAATTTGCCAGACACAGAAAGAGATCACAGCAGGAATGAAAGATGCATTAGAATTTTGTATCAGATAAAGAGAATCCCATGTGTTACAGTAAACTTTGCAATCTAATATACAAACATGAGACTCTCTGTTATAGACTTCTCATAAGCAATCATGGTATATTTTCTAGTTACTGGGACATTTCCATCAAAAATATTTAAACCTATTCAGACATATTCCAGACTTTTAAGGTTTCAGTGATAGAAAATTGAGCTGAAAAATAGAGTTGTGCATAAGCCTAGCAGGGAGCCTAGGATTAAATCAGGTGTTCTGAAACATGATTCTCTATTTTTCTGTCAGCACTAAAGTTAGTTCAAATGAATCCTTTTTGGATGTATGTCAGCAAGATTTGCTCAATGTCCAATCAAAATGGTGATCATAAATCTCCATTTAATCTGTAATAGCACATGTCAAGTAATACGTGTATGTCTATATATTAGGCATTTCAATGGAACACAACATTCCTATTCTTATGTTTTTACAGTACATTTAGTATTTTAAACCTTTAAATATTTTTTTTCATAGTTGAGCAGAAAATAAGTTATGTAACTTAAACTGTTATGGGGTATTTTTTCATTATTTTCTCTCCCTCTTCTTGAAATCTGTGATCTCCAGTAATAAGACATTATTATAGTTGTTTCTATACCTTTTAATCCTTTGATGTTAAAGTTAAATAAATGTTAGAATTTTGTTATTGGCTACAGTAGACTGGAAATCACAAAGAGAGCAGAATTGGCTTGCTATTAAGTCATATTAAGGTTGCAGATTGGGCCATGCATATATACTTTTAAAGTAGCTGTCCTGGTACTGAAAAAAAAAGTCTTTATTTTGATTATTTGTATTTCTGAAAAAGCTGTAGCAGCAAACATATATGAGGGCTGCTCTGAAAGTAACATCTTCTATTTTATTATGTTTGCCCTCAATATCAGAGGTGGATGCTGGTGACATGACAATAGAGGTGGAGCCCCTCTCCCAGTAATCCCTTCATTTTGTTTTGTGTGACAGATGGCAGCAGAGGGGCAGTCTGACAAAACTGCGTCTGACGTGGAAGTGCATTTGAAGCAAAAGTCTGGAATTGAATTCCTCCATGGGCAAAAAGTGGCACCCATCGACACTCATCATTGCTTGTTAAATGTTACTGGTACCAACAGTGGATATGAGCACAGTGAGGCAGTGCTTAGTGTGTTGCAGCAGCATCAACAGCTACAGTGGGGTACCTCTGCTGGTGTGGATTTTTATTAACGTGGCATGCAGGTTCCAGTTCATTTCTGACAAAAATGCGTAGCAAGTAATGGTGATTGTTGAAAAATAGTGTTTTGTAGCTGAGGTTTTTTTTTTTCTATCAAATAGTGCTGATGTGCTCTTTGTAACTGCAATAATTTCCATAGAAATAAATAAGGAGCATTACTTTTGGAGTCACACAGGTAAACGATGGAACAGCTTAGCACATTATGCCAGAGCAGGTTTTTATCCCAATTGAGTAAATTCAACTGGCTACCTATCTAAGAATGAGAAGGCCATGAGGAGGAAGGACAAATGTATGAGTGTGAGGAACTCCATGAAGAGAGGGGGGGAAAATATCTGTGACAGAGATGAGAGAACTGGAGGATGGAGACACTTTGATCTTTCCTTTAGGTAAAATCTCCCTCCTGAGTACATTTTCTTCCATTATGATGAACTAGAAGAGATCTTTGTTTAGTGGTGCAGTGCCTCTGAGACCTAATTTAGCTTTTATAGGAAATTCAAAAGAAGATAGAGTGAACAAGAGAGACCAGAACAAAGATATGAGTTTGTGCTGTGAATATTGATACTTATGTTGCTTCTGTAAATCCTTTAAAAGAAATTCTATTAGAAAATGCCAACTTAGTCTTTTTACTAGAGGAAGAGTGAACTTTAGTGATGAACATTACTTCGTTATTCAGCTTTAGTAATGAAGGAATGGTACAAAAGTGTGTTCTAGTGCAGCAGGGTTTTGTTACTTTTAAATAACAGCTAGAAAGCCATTAAAGTCAAGTAGAAGTGCGTAAAAATGTAATTTAAATATGCTTTTGAAACTGCATCTTTTGATCTATAGTTTGAAGCAGATATTGGATTTGGAGAATATCATAAAAACATTCTCAGAAGTCTCAAAACCAAACATATGACATTTGTTATTTCTTCATTTGAATGAACTTACTTCCTTTGAGAGTTTTAAATGGCTTTGCTTTCTTCTAACATTTATTTTTGTAAAGGTCATCATTATCCTCACGAATTTGGAGCCTCCATGATGAGTTTGTATATATTTTCCCCTGTACTATACAATGCTATCTTTTCTTCAGGAATGGAGTAGTGTCATGTGTTCATATAACTCCATGACTGTTAGTCAGTAGGACCCATTTCCATGGAGTCTTGACATCAAAGCCCTGTTTTGCCACACTACAGATGTGCCTTTTGAGTATCACTTTGTACAAAGTGAAACAAATTCAGATGTTGGGGAAATTTCTTAGGAGTGATGTATGTTTCTATTATCAACACAGACAAGTTGGCTTGACATACAGTGTTACGAACAACTGTGAAACTCTTTTAGGCTAAAATGAGATAAATGAGATGAAATGAAGTGAATCACCCGTTAGTTGATTTAGGTTTTATTGGTACTTTTTATTATTTTCTTTTGCTGATCTATTTGTCCCACAGGTTCATGTTTTACTCGAAAATTTCCTTCAAAGAGTATTTGATAAATAAAAAATAAGCTTGTCAACACATATGAAAAGCTGATTTGAGTCAGCTCAAAAGCATACACTTTAAAGCGCACACTTTTAAGCAAGTCATATTTATACTTTATTCATCATCTAATTTTGACTGGCTTCCTGTTTCTTCTCTGATGAGCAGTCACTAGTAAATATCCTACTTTCGTAAACTCATGCCCACAGTGGCAGACACTAGTTTATGTCATGTTACTTACTGAAGCTTGTTGCTCCTGTTACTAGGCAGCTCAATTTACACAAACCAATAGAATTGTACAGTTTTCTTTCTCAGCAGATTTCAATTAAAGCCTGGAAATGTAACTGATTTATTTAGCTGGTCAGTTTGATTGTGAGAGGAAAGGCATCAAGAGCAGTTCTGCACAAAAGTTTGATCATTTAAAGTTTTTTATACTGAATTCAGTCAGTATCAGTAAAAATATTTAAAAAAAAACCTAAATATGGTGTGTTTCTGTTTTCTAGCGTATAAGTCAATTTGAATGAGAAATTAGAGCTTAACAGTTTTGTTTCCTTTGTTTTCCATGTAGATTGTATTGTTGAGGAGAAAAGCACTTGAACATGAACCAACAGAAAATCCCCATTTTATCTAATGTAATTAGGTGTTCCTCAGAATGAGTCTGTTGTGCAAAGGTACTTTTTGCTGAAGAAGGAAGCATAGGAGAAATTTTAAGAAATATTTGTTTCAAAAATATTATATTTAGAGCAAAAAGATTTGATATTAAACAAGATTCTTTGAAATGAACCCTGTAACTTTGTTGCCACCATTCTGGAAGGTTGGATCGCTGGGGCTAGCGATCTCCCCTGCTAGGGCCATTGCCATCACAGAAACCAATATGGATACGTAGAAAATGGCAAAATGGCATTTAATAAGGCATGGCAGCTCCTTATATACATATATATATCATTGTCTACGCCCCCTAGAGCATGTATCATACATCGCTCACAGAGCAAGGAAGGGCCTATCGCGTCACATCCCAGTGTCCCAGCCACGCCTACTGCAACATAACTTACATTTGTAAAAACACTGAGTATGTTGTGGATATAGGAACTCAAGTCTCAAAATAGGAAACTTTTTGAGGAATGTGTGCTGGTGTGCTGAGCTGTTGTTGAAAAAATGGAAACAGAAAAAGCAGAGCTTGATGGCATCATCTGCTACATTTAAATTAATTTTTTTAGTTATGTCTATAGCACAGATTGAAGAACGTTTTTATTGTCATGTGGCTGTTTTTCCTCAACAAAATGTTGGTATATCATTTTTGCCCATTGAGTGTTTTAACCATTTATTACTGGTTTTCAAGTATTTTTCTTGTTTTATCCCTCAACATTTTATGAACATACAGCTTTTTACCGAGAGTGATACAGAACTTGCTACTCAGAATTATACTGAATTTTAATTCTACAGTTGCGGTTGCTGCATTTTCAACTAATCTTTAATAGTAAGTAGGTCTGACCTACTCTTAAGGAGTAACATTGGTTAAAAAAAACATTGCTTAAAGAAGCACTAAGAAAATACAGAGATCAGTACGTACTACAGTTTTCCACAGCAACCCAGATAATTAAATTGCACGTTTTATTCTGATATCCAGGCATGCAAATTCGTTGTTTCATTTGCCCAAGTGTTAATTCAGAGAATAATTTGTATTAAGAATTTTATTTTGTTATTAAGGTGTCCAGGGACTTTTTCACCAAGTTCTGTCCAAATATGTAACATGTTCCTATGCTCTAGAAAGAAAGAGATGCATGTTTCCATGTTTAGATAATCATCTGATTCTTGGACTGTGTCCAATTGTTCAAGCCTTCCTAAATAATTACTGAAGTCTGTTCCACGCTTCCAGTTTTTCCAGTTGTCAGATGTGGTCTCTAGGGCACAATCAAGCTGGATACTTAATTCATGAGTTCTCAGAACATCTATGGCAAGATTCTAATACCTTCATACATAGAACTAGTGCTCTATACAGAGCCCCGTGATCTACTTCATAGTGTACCTTCTATGTTGCATCTGGTGCCAATATCCATCTCCTGGGGTCCTCCATTTCCTTCATCATTCCATGCAGGCTTCACAGCACCTACTGGAAGTCAGTATACTTTAGTAGGACAAAAGGGATTTTGCACAGAGGAATATAGACAGGAAGATGAAATATTTGTTAACATACTTGTACAGAAGAGAATGAAAAATGAAGAAGCTTCTCTACAGGACAGTGAGTCAAGAGGCAGAAATAGTAAGATACTGTATGATGTACTTAACACTCAACAAGAGCTAACAAAGCTTAGTGTTGACAAAGACTGGGTACTTTTGTCTCTCCTTATTTGTGCAGTATACAAAGAACAAGTATGACTTCACTTCTCAAGAAAGCTATATGAAACACTAGTTCTCCTTAATCTTTTCCATTTCCTTTGTTTCTGTTTTTTGTTTGTTTGTTTGTTGTTGCTTTGTTTTGTTTTTCTCCAAAGCTGTCTAAAGCACTGAATAAGGAATCTTCTTGGTGGATTGTGCAGTGCTACAAATTTCAATGCTTGTTTGTAAATCAATCTGAAGATGAAAAAAAGTTGATAGTATGAAAATAAACATCTTTTAAGATATCCTTCTGCAGGAAGACTGTATTAATTTAAATTTATTCTATCTCTGTGTCCTCAGCTCTTGATCTTCAGAAAATAAACACTGACAGTCGTCAAAGATGGACATGTTGCAGTTTTAAATATGTGGGTTTCTTTTCCAGACAGTGAGCTTGGCTAAAAAAAAACAGGGTAGTCCCCCAAAAGACTGTTTTTTCATTTCACACAAGCAGTTGTTAGGATTTAATGACTGTTGCAGCTTGTTCAGCCTGCAAGTATAGCTTCCCTCTAGGCCAGGTATGCTGGGGAAACATTTATTGAAGACTTTATTGACCAGATCGAAGGAATATCTATATTTCTATTAAAAACATGACAAGTTGAATGTTGATTCCAGGAAGGCTGTGGCAGAAATGAACATGGCTCTGGGAATCACTGTGGAGATCTAATCTGTGGAGTGCTATCTCTGGAAAGCATTCCCAAGGTTACTCCTTGACAGGGTCAGGTAAGCTGAACAAACGATGCTTTCAGGTGTACTCCAAAGTAAAGACAGCATGGACGTTAAGGAACTTTTGCCCCATAAGATAGTGTAGAAATACGATTACGGGTTTTTTTGCATCACAGTGGCATCTTATATTCCTTAAGTCTTAAAACTGAATGGGTCTTGGTAAGAATAGTCACAAGACATTCAGAGAATATCCTATGGTTGACAGACTAGAGACTAGAGAACTGCAGAAGTGCTGTGCGTCAGAACTGTTCTAACAGATACAGATGTGTGTCTGGTGTTGACCTTTATGTAGCTGGTAGCACTGGTTTTTAAGTCTTGTTTTCTTGTGAGCAGAAGATGAGTCAAGCATTTCTTGAGTTAAAACAGTAAAGTTAGGATTCATACAGAAGTAAACCAAACTGGCAAACATTATATTCTGTTATATGCTGAAAGTCCTCACTATCTGTAAGAACAATTCCCAGAATGTTTTTCATGATTTCAAATTCAATTCAAGAAAAGTTTACTTTGGTAACAATCATCTACCATCTTATGATATTTCTGTGACAGTTATTCAAACTGGAAAAGGTCAAAACAATGTATGTTTCTATTGTTAGTATTTTATATATTTTTACATATGTTCTGACTTTCATCTACTTTTACCTGTATTTTTTCCACATTGTATTCCCTTAATCTGACTTTTTTTACATTCTTTGCTGTTTTCAGTTATTTTGCTAACTGTCCAAATGTTGCATCTTTCCATTGAGCTTGAATCAATAGTATTAGCAATTAAAAATAAAAAAATTCAGTCATAAATTTTAAGGGTTAAGTGATCTCCTGTATGCCTGATCTCCAGAGGTTATGGATGCAATTGGAGCTTTCTAGAAAAATGAAGTTAGTCTCTTCTTGATAGTTTTCACTGAAGATGGTATGCCTACAGAATTATTTAGTTCTTGATCTTGTCAATTTATTACGTCTTTCAAAAGATAATACGGCTCATGGTGTTTCCATGAAAATTAAACATATTACAGAAATTATTGACTTCTCTATAATGGGTTAAGAGATTTTGAAGATTATTTTGCGTTGGTAAAATTACACTAGCACTTTTCTGACACTATAGAAACTTAGATCATCCCACACCAAATCATTATAATTGCAATTTAATACTGTGATAGATGTTTAACTCCAAAATTGTGACTTTTAGACCTTATCTTCAGAACACTTAATCTCCATAAGATGATGTGATTTCTGCGTTAAAGATTTTCTGGAATTAGAAGGTCCTATTTTCTTTTTCCCTTGCTTGTGTATCACATCCATACTCATAATGCAAAGGGTGCTCTTATGCCTGTGCTCTTCTGAGGACCAAGTCAACAATAAGGATATCCCTAACAGAGCATGTTGTACAAAAAACACAAATGGAAAGGGAGGTGATGAAAGCATTTTTCTTTTT
This sequence comes from Cyrtonyx montezumae, assembly GCF_038088225.1. NCBI lineage: Eukaryota > Metazoa > Chordata > Aves > Galliformes > Odontophoridae > Cyrtonyx > Cyrtonyx montezumae. The sequence goes on from NW_027072041.1 coordinate 4,809,846, forward strand.
AATCGCTAGGACCCAGTTAGGAGTATTTTCCAAGACTTTCATAACTGTGGTCATGTCCCAGCTCAGAGAAGTACCCTACACTGCTGTTGGCAATTTGTAGTAAGAAAAGATACTCCTCAACAGTATTTCTACAGACATACTGATTCAGAAACAGAGCAAGCATGATTTATTAGTCCTATAGAGCAGAACTGACTGTCAAAATTTCATAGTCTGACCTCAGATCTTCCTTCTGAATTTGAAATTGGATAAAAATAACTAGTCAGAAATTCGAGCAGGAGCTGCTTTCCCAAGTGAATTGTTGACAGTGCTAAAGGAAACATGCTCACTCTCGTTTTCAGTTCACCAGGAGATTCTCGTTATTCCTTGTTTATAAAGAATGTCCAAAATTGAACATAATGAGGGAAGACTAAGGATATTCACCATTACTCATAATCTCTGAAGCTGAGTATTGTGATGTCTTTGTAGCTCTGCATATAGACCTTAGTTGCTGTACTACTAAACAACAAATGCAACTGGTTTGATTTTGACTACCATTTTGTTGAAAATGCTAAAGTGGTGATAATTTAGCGCATAATTTGCACGAATGGATGAGCTGTATCAGTGTCTTTAAAGATCATAACTGGAATCATATTAGGATATCACTGTCAAAGTAAGAAGTCGTCATTTGCTTGTAATGGAATGACATTGCTGCCTTCTAAATTAACAATATCTGTTGCTAAACAGTAAACAAGGATTCTAAAGGGTTATTGAAGTCCTGAATAACATAGCTGTATAAGAATGGTTTGTTTCATTACGAGTATTTTTTCACCATTATTGTTTTTTCCACGCTCTGTAATCTAGTAAAATATCTTGGCTCACAGTGATATATTGAGTATGTGTCCACACTGATCAAGAGTTCACAAAGTCAGACTTTTTAAAGGTGGTGAAAAAAGCAGTGTGGACCAGCAGCACTCTTAGCACTGAACAGTGCTGTGTCACTCAGAGTATCACACTGCTACCAATAGGAGTCACAGCTTAAGGTGGTGGTTTGGCAGAAAAAGCAGAAGTATCTTGGTCATTTATTGTTCTATCACAGCATCAGAATATCACTGAATATTATTTCCATGTTAATGCACACAAATTTATGGACCACACTGAGTAGCAGATTGTTCTTTAAACAGTCCCCTTGTTTCCTCTGAGGACAGAGTCAGAATTACTGAATCTAAGGATGAGTTTCAACTCGGGGTATTTGTTATGTCTGTCTCTCAGCTCCATCCCACTTGCACAATAAGAATATTTGTCAGAAATTCAGTGTGGGGATTGCTTGGAGTTCTCCTAAGCTATTAAATATCCAATTGAATAATTTATTCTTTTGTACAAGCCAAACTTGATCCTTGTGGCTGGAGAAGTAAAATCACTCAATCTTTTTCCACTCACTATTTGTAAGACAAAGACAGAGGATCTCCAAAGATACAATGATCACTTGAGCTGCTGTAGCTGACTTTAACTGAACGTGCGTTTTAACAACAAAAAATCCATTTCATTAAAAAATAAAGCCTGTGTCTCAAGCATTCACTTATATTTTTTTTATTTTTTATTTTTTTGATTATCAAAAGGATACTTGCAGCAGTGCAATAAGGTATGGTTAAGTATAGAATTAGTATGTGTATATTCTTTACATTTTCTCTGCTTTAGTTCTTAATATGTTTCCAAAGTCTTTTGCTTGTACCGTATCACCATATTGTCTTAGCAAGCCTTACTATTTGAGGTTCTTTTTCATTGCTGTTTATCTTGTCTATTCCACTGTTAACTGATTTTTTCTAGCTGATTCTGATGTTGTACTTCCTTGATGTTTGATGTAAACTTGAACCAAACCACTGTTGCTCTGACAGTGAAACTTCTTTCATATTAGACTTCTTCGTTATGTAGAACACAGCCTTGTTTGATCTTCTCTACTACTGCTCAGGAGCTGGTCAAGAACAAGGTTGCTTTTCATTACTTAACTACCATTGCTCAGTTTATGTACAGCTGTGTTTCTGTACAGCTAGTTTTCCTGTTGGAAAACTGTCCTAATTGTCCCTCTTTTCAGATATGTGTTTAACAATCTTTCTGTACATTAGAAACATTTACTAATTGAATCACAAGGAATTTCATATGCTACATGCTTAGAGGAGCTGTGCTTTCTGTTAACTGAACGAAAAGTGTTGCCTTTTGAACAGATCTGTCTAAACTATCAAAACATGGTAAAAGAAAAAAAATGAAAATATAAACTGCCTGACTGGATCATAGATGTATGAAATATCCCAAATTTTGATGTCATTACGTGAAATAAGATCATGATGCCTCTAGTAACATTGACTATTTGGATAATGATGAATTATGAAATGTCAGTTTACCAATTCTTTTAAATGTACATGATTCTCTGTTATATTTTTTGTCATATATTATTTAATAATATTGGATCAAATTGTGTTAAATTTTCCTGTCAATTCCTGACAGTTGATGACAGCTAATGATTAATAATTCTGAAGTGGACTGGTAATTGGGGTCAAGCTAAAAAATGTGAGTCTTCTTATATATTGTGGCTCACACATTTATTTGAATCATTTACTCTTCTCCAAACTTCTATTGAAAAATTGAAGTGATAGACAGTGTGTTCAGATGAGGCATCAAAGTCAGCTTTCTCAAACTCTCTTCCCTGTTATATTTCAGCTTAATGAAACTTTATTTCTGCAAAGTAGTGCTGCCTGTGTACTACTGGGTTAACAATTGCTACATTCCGGTGATATTAACTGAATTCTTGTAGGCTCTATATGATGTTAATATCTAATGTAGAGCATTCCATGGCTGAAATTGAATGCAGCCTCCACTTATACCCCGCCCTGTATTACACACTAATGAAAATTAATACTGAAAGAAGAGGAAATAGAGAATAAAAACACTATGCTGAAATTAGTATGGTGGCAATCAGAATTTGCCAGGTAATAACTCTGTTGAAACATTTTTGGAAAAAACAACACAACACAATAACAACAACAAAAAAAAAAAAAACCCAACACGATAGAGTCATCTGTTACTTCATTGTTTTTACTTGCTGTTAATGTATTGCCTTAAACATACTGTCTGGACTTTTGTGAGAACTATATCTAAAATACTTGTCTCTTAAGATGTAGAAGGGCTTCATGTTGGAGTATTTCCCTGTATTTTTGGCACATTCGGTCTTTCTGGCTTTGGTACAGCTCTGGGAAAGATATATTGCAGGACATTAGTATTTTAAAAAAGAAACGTATATGAAAGGTGATAAAATACGTGGATTTTCACCAGGTTATAGAGATCTTTTAAGCTTATTTTCATTTTAAATTGAACATATATAATTGCACTATTAAAATTTTAATACTAAAATACAGCATTTCTTTATATAGACATTCAATCTATGCTAAATCATAGTTTTTCTTACATATTTTGTTTGTCTTTAAGTTATTCTCATAATTTTAGTAGCTTTAAATTATTTGCCCAGATAGAGAAAAATCTTTGTTTTGGTGGTTATAAATAAATTTTTAAACAAAATCAGTGGAATTAAGTGGGCCTCTTTCATGTTTCTTACAATACCTCTTGACAGATATTTGATGTAAGGAAACATGCTTCATGTAAACTAAGGCTAGAAGTTGATGTTTATATTCTTCACCTTTTTATCAGAGTTTCAGGCGCAGTGATTTTGTTGTTCTGTTCCAGAATGTGGAAATACAAGGTTATAGTATGAGCTGGCTTGGAACTTACTGAAGTTGGTTTTTTTTGCAAGCAAATCTCTTGAATTTTCAGCTGGTGCTTTTCTTCATACCATAAGAAAGTTGGAAATTTTAATTTACATCTGTAACTGGATAACTAGAGACCATTCATACATAGTGTTTCATACATAGTGTTTTCTGCAGCAAGAAAATTTGTTAAAAAGTTCGCAGTATAATTTTCAACATTGTGCTGTGGAAGTTTAGATTCTATCAGTTTACTTGTGTCTAAATAGTTGATTAACTTTGCAACTGTAGATAAACACGTCAGAACTATGAGTGCTAAATAATTTATTTTTGTAAATTAAGGAGAAACCTAAGGCATGCGTAAGGTGAGATTTTTTTTGTAATGTTGTATATAATCTTCAAATTAGGAGAGTTATCAGCTCAGCGTATCATAATTACAAATGGTGTCATGTTCACAAAGCTGGAATAAATACTGACAAAAATAAGGAGTACTTCTGCATTACTTTGTATTGTTAAACTCTCTGAGTTAAAAGGCAGTCATAAACTAGATGGCATATTGATTTTTTTTAATAAGCTAAGGAGTTTGCTTACAGTTCAAAACTTGTGGCAGAAAGTAGTAATGGCTCTGAAATTCTTTTAAGAAAACTAGCAGAAAATGAAACAGCCATCTGCCTTACTTTTGCAATTCTGTGTGGTATGTACAGATAGTGAGGCACTATTTTCTTTTCTTCTGATGTTAGGAACATGGAATGGGAAGGTTTTGCTGTTTCAAGAGGGTTGGTAATTAAATTTACAGAATGCAGGCAAGCTTCATTTTCAAGCATATTCTTCATATGTGTACTCACATACAGGTGTGAAAAATCAGGCTGCTATTTTCTTCAGTTATTCACATTTAGTTGTTGAAATTGCCCCACAAATAAGCTTGTGTTCCTATACTGTCAATAAGCAATTCATTGGAAAAATATGGTGTTTAAAATTCTAAGTATGATCATTCTCTTTGAAAAATATGACATATGAAATACTTTGTAACAAACAAAGGCTATTCTAACAATTATCATTCTAGTCATTCATTAACATAGTGAAATATTCATTTAATGTAACTTTTTAAAAATAAAAGTCAGTAAATTTGTTTGCCAAAATACTTGCAGAAGTTTTGAAATAAACTGAAGTTAAATGAATCTTTTTTCTTTATAAATATATTTTCTGACATTGCTTAAAAAAAACTCTTATCAACATACTGACAATTTATATCTCATCTATCTGCACACATTTACAGATACATATATACAGCAGTCTACATCAGTATATTGCTCTTCTGTGCAAATTGATATATTTAGAGGGCAGACACAGGATATGTAAGTTGTTACTGTGCCCTGCTACTGTGGTACTTGTTTTACCACAGTGTTACTTGCAGTACTTGCTCAGAGCTTCTGAGGGGGTCAGCAAGCACTTTTTAGTATTAGATCTTATAAATTTAGTTTTGGCATAATAAATTTTTGAATAACTGAATAATTGTTTACTTAATTTCTTAATTATGTCGTAAGAGACTGTCAGATCTTTTCTGGACCCAAAAATGGTCACTGACCTAGTTTTATAGCAGAAAACAATAAATTAATTAAGACTTTTTTTTTTTTTTTTCATCTTGATGCAAAGCCGTGCTCATTTTAAGCCCCATTGTAAGAAAGCTTTTGTAAGCAACTTTGTAAAACTTTGTAAGAAACTTGGAAGCAGTAATGGAAAAGGATGCTAGACGTGGTTCAAATATTGTTTGTTTATCAGCTAGATATTGCTCAGTAGTCTAATATGCATTTTGATCATTTACAATTTAGGTTAAAATTTGCAGAAGTATCTGTATTACTTTTCAGTCTAATTTTAACCAACTGAAAGACTGAAGCTATTTTTCAGAAAGACTTAAACACGATTTGCAAGGGCAGCTAATGTGCACGTTTATGCATAGTCGTGTTTAGAAAACTTCCAGGACAGGACAAATGCCTGATTTTCAGAAAAAAAAATGGAAGTTCCCAAGACTTCATAGGAATTTTGTAAATGTAACTACACAGCTTCCTTCATTACAAGCTTCAAAAGGTAGTCAAGTTCACAAGCACTGTAAAAAGTGATCTGGAAATATAGCTCAAACTTCTCTGGATTACGGTTGCTAATGCTCTGCTCTCATCGACAGTCTGTATTTTAAACTGGAGCTCATCACTGAAGGGATACATTCTCAGACAAAAAAAATTCTTCAGTAGTAGATATTGAAGCTTGAATATCTTCATCAATACCATCAACAGTGGGATCGAGTGCACCCTCATCAAACTGTGGGTTGTAGTTGACACACCAGAGGGACGGGATGACATTCAGAAGGATCTAGACAGGTTCAAGTAGTGGGTCCAGGTGAACCTCAGGAGATTCAGTAAGTCCAAGTTCAAGATCTTCCATCTGGGTTGAGGCAATCCCCATTACCAATGCAAGCTGAGGGATGAAAGAATTGAGCACAGCCAAAAAAGACCTGGGAGTAATAATGGATGGAAATGTGGACATGAGCCAGTGATGTACCCTCACAGTCTGGAAAGCCAACCATATTTTGGGCTTCATCAAAATAGTATGGTGACTAGAATGCTCACCTGGAGTACTGTTTCCATATGTGAAGTCGTCAGGACAGGAGAGACATGGACCTGTTGGTGTGTGTGCAGAAAAGGGCCACAAAAATGATTGAAGAGATGGAACACCTTCCCTACAATGACAGGCTGAGGGCTGGGGCTGTTCAGCATGGAGAAGGCTCTAGGGGATGTTGTAGTGGCTTTCCAGTACCTGAAGAAGGCCTACAGGAAAGCTGGGGGGGACTTTTTATAAGGGCATGTAGTAACAGGATGAAGGCAAATGTCTTTAAAATGAAAGAGGGAAGATTTAGACTGGATATACAAATAAATACCATGAGAGTGGTGTGATGCTGGTTGCCCAGTGATGCGGTGGATGCCCCCTCCCTTTAGGCTTTCAAGGCCAGGCTGGATTTGACTTTGAGCAGCCTGGTCTAGTAGAAGGTGTCACTGCCTATAGCAGGGGAGTTGGAGATAGAAGATCTCAATGGTCCTTTCCAACCCAAGCCATTCTATGGTTCTATGAGTCTATGAATAGAAAATGCTGGAGACGCCTGATTGCAGTCTTTCAGTATCTGAAGGGGTCTGTAAGAAAGAAGGAGTCACACTGTTTTGCAAGGTCTGTTGTGAAACAACAAGAGGAGTGGTTTCAAGTTAAAAGAGGAGAGATTTAAACTGGACATAAGGAAGTGTATTACAATACAAGTGGTGAGGCACTGCAACAGCTTTCCCTGAGATTTGATGGAGACACTCAAAGTCAGGCCAGACAGGGCTCTGGCAGCCTGGTCTAGCCATAGCTGTCCCTGTTCATTGCAGAGGAGTTGGTCTGATGACCTTTAAAAGTCTCTTCCAGCTCAAAAGATTCTGTGATTCTGTAACGATGTTGACTGTATGCATTAGAACTAGACATACATTCCTCTTACAGTAAGACCTTAATTTTTTTTAAAGATGGTACTACTACTCGGATAGCCCCTCAGAAACATAAAAAACTTCTAGAGAAATGTGTCTCTATGTTATTGCCAGTTTTTAACTCATTTCTGACACTTGCATGTTCCTGAGAACATTTTTCTGGTAACTTAATTTTATGAATGTGATTATCATTAAAAACTTAACAAATATTGTTTGACTTCCCTTTGAATAAAAGAACAGCTCTTTTGAGACACTTACTGAACTTGACTCCAGGCATTGGAGTTCATATAACAGGAAATCTGGCAGTTATGAATAAATAAATACATTTTATTTTATTTTATAACTTACTGGAGCAAATGAAAAGCAAAATGGCTTGCTTTTTGCATCCATATCCTGCCCCATTGTCCCAGATCCCTACCTTCCTTATCTGTAATGAGAAGCTAGGTTCAAAATGAACTGAACCAACTGCCTAAAATTCAGTAGAGAGTGGCATTTACTACCTGTGCCTACTGCACAGGTTGCGTTGGGTGGAGTAAAGGACTTGTGTCAACGACAGTCTTGTGGATTCCCAAACAGAGTAGAGAAGGAATGAAAACTCAATGAGAATAACAGCAACGTAATGAAATACTGGACTGTCAGAGGTCCTAGAGGAAGTTTGCTGGTCATGTGCAGTCATTGATACAAATCCATGAGTAAGTAAAATTTCAGTTCTACATGGAAATTTTCTCATATCTCATGTCTTCTGAACATGGGGGAAAAATCTGTGGGATATCAGCTCTTCACATTGACTGTTTTTTTCTCATCCAACTGAGGAACTGTTGTCAGATGAATTTTAATAAAAATCTAAATGAAAAAGAGGAGCAAAAACTCCAGTGACCTTGCTGACAGCCCTACATGTGTTTAAATGTTGCTTCCTATTTAGATGTTCCACATGGGAGGTGTCTTAGGACTCCAACCTTTCAATAAGAAAAGTAGGTATAAGCTTGTACACTAGGTTTATGCCTATCATTTCTCAACTGTTCGTGTTTTCAGAAAAGTACCGTTCTTCAGGTTACTGAGATTACTGTTATCCTATAGCATCTAATATAATTATTAGCAAACATGAGCAATTTGGTTTCCTCTGCATCTGGTTGTACACTGTATTTTGTCCATCAAAGAACAAAATCAAAGAATTCAGAAATTAAGTATAGAATAGATGTTTTACTGTATGTGTAAACCATGTGCAATGCATATTAAAAATTCATAATGAAGATGATATTCTTCCCATAATGTTCAAGGATTTTCAGATGTAACACTAGGATGAAAAGTTATAATATCCATGTAAAAAAAGCATACTTGAAAATGCAAAACGTGCCTATTTTCCGAAGTGAATATTAGAATATTAAATATTTCTAATTATGCATATATTATTGTAATGCTTTATGTATGCCAATACACTGATACTGAAAATGCTCATAACATTTCCATTTGATCATTAAATAAATAGACTGTTTTGTTGTTTATTTAAAAAAAAAATGTGTATAATCAAAGTTACCCTATCTTTACTGCAGGGGAAAATATGGAATATTTAAAATGATGCTGTATAATAATTTATGTCATTACTAATTAGTGAGACTATACTTATTTTGTCATTCTAGTGTGTGTTTCGTGACTGAAGCTGCACTAAAAATGTGGCTCTTGGTGTTTAATTCTATAGTACAAATTCTTGTGATCTGGCATTTCCATACAAGTAGAACTCCAGTGCAAAGGGTTCAAGATTATATTGAAGTTGGGAGAGGAGAAAGCTGAAAGAAGTATTTTGACAGTTTGACAGTATTTTGATGTCAAGACTCTCTAGGAGGAGTAGAACTCAAAACAGCAAGTGAGGAATTAATGGGAAACTGTATATGATAACTATAGTTTGAAAGATGGAAATTGCTGAAAGAAAAAGATCACAGAACAGCAACAAAATAAATGCTTGAGGGGAAGCAGAAAGATTAAGAAAACCTTCTGAAAATATCTGCTGCTCATTATTATTCATTAATGTGAGACTATATGACAGAATTAAATGATTCTGTAACCTTCTCTTAAATAAGAACCAAATTCTTACATTTGCTATAATATTTCATTGATATAAAAATGTTTTAGTGAGAAATTAATAATTATTTACTGCCTACTAATTCATGGAAGTAAAGAAAACTTCTGTCTATTTTGAGATCAAACCCAGATTTTTGTGAGATCTATGCTTGCATTTACAGGCCTGTACCGAAAGTTTATGCTACTTTTCAGGATGCATTTAAAGTGAATTCTTTGTGGAAATGTTTTCACAGTGCTTTTGTATCAGGACAGTACTTCCAGCAATAACAAAAGAGCCTGACTACAGAGGAGCTGGCATAACATGATAAAAGGCAAGATGGCTGATTCACGCCAATGATTCATCAATAGCACCTACATTTAGCAGCACGGAGTAGGAAAAGGGAAGGATTAGATTTATTTGACACTCAAAGAGGAAAAAAGTTTTTCTGGTACAAAAGGAAAATCATAAACTTTCATAATGATTTTGTTGATGGCAAACTACATAAGGGCTGCCTCTGATTAACAGATTGCCTGGAAACACCTGTTCCCAAATAAGAATATCTTATTCTTTTCCAAAATCATACTGAGATATCTAAACTATTGCACAGACTCTAAATTTCACATGCACAGCTAACAGGTTAAGGCATATGTAGGTTTGTGTTTACACTGGAGGAAGTGCATGAGCTATTGAACTTTGATGTCTGGGCATATAAATCCAGGTTTGAGCGCTCCTCCACCATGCACATACACATATACATCTTGCAGCTGCAGAGCAAAAAGCATTTGCTTCTAAATCAGACTGCGGTATGGCAGAGCAATAAAATAAATCACAGGAGCTTACAGTAGCAATTATTATCAAACGTTTTAAAACAAGTCTTTTTGTTGTTACATTCTTCTTATTTGGTGGGTTAGAGCTGGTATGTAAACAGTACTTCAGACAAATACTGAGAGGGTCCTTGCGAAAATCTGTGGGAAGGAGTTTTAGCACATTGTTTCTCCAGATCTGTTACAATCTTCTATAAACTAAGGGAATTTTCCAGTTCTTAATTGGTAGAGGAATGTGTCAGAATAAAAGTTTCAGCTGAGACGCTACTCACATTATTGTTGTAAATAATTGGATTGTTTTCAGCTAGCGCATAAGCTATTGTGAATGTGATATGGCTGTTACTAGCTAACACTGAAACATGTATTAGAGGATGACAGGCAGGTAGAAAATCACAGACCAGAAAAAAAAGATTAAAATAAATTTTATTATACTGTCCAGTGGGAAAAGCATGACACAAGTAAAAAGATCAAATTTTGCCAATAGATTTGCAATTACTTTACTTATCTTGAGTAAACATCAGTGATTCTTGGGTTTTTAAGAAAGAAATGCAGTCAGCTTGCTCATGATGTGTAAAGCCCTATTCCTAATTGCTGACAAGAACTGGGATCCATGGTTTAATAGCATCACTACTTGCTCATCTGCATTTGTCCCTGTCTAGAAGGTTTTAGATTTTCTCTTACAAAATAATATGGTATGAGAGATTGCAGGAGTACATTATAATTTTTGTTTTATGGTAAGCTGGGTAGTAAACAGGACACTTATTTATAAATCAAGTGGTATACAACCTAAATTAAAAAAAAAAAAAAAGTTTACAAAAGTTTACCATGAATAAATAAATCCTAATTAAAAGGATATTACACTGTTGCAGCAAAGTGTTTATTTTGTATGACATTAGAAACTTTGTAGTGGTGAAGTCGGTGGAACTAAAGCTCTCTCATAATAGGCCATGCAAACTCTTAAGATTCAGCCATTTAAAGAGCAAAACCTTAACATGAATTAGATCAGACATGATGCTGAACCCTCTGCAGGGTGCTGGTACACACAATGGCTAGATTGTGAGAAGACTGACTCATAAAGAGTGTCTTACATAAAGCATATTATATAAAGTAGCTCTTCACCCGCTGGCATACATTCAGGACTCCAGAAAGTTCTGCAAATCTCCCAAAGTTTGAATGTGTCTCCATGTTCAAATCTGTCCGCACATATAAGCTGCCGCCACTATTACATTTTAGTAATATGTAAATAGTGGCCCAACATTCAAGCACAGTTGTAGAGGCACTCAGTAAGGACAGACAAGTTGTGCCTTTGGGAAAAATTGGCAAACGCTTCTTTTTGCTGAAAATGTTACTGCAATTTTAGTGTAAGCACTGAGAAAATAAGAATTAAGCCTGTTCATGAAAGATTTCGTATAGTGAACTGCTTGAAACCGAAAGAGCGTATTTCTCTGTTCTAGTATGAACCAGTTTATCATTGTTTATTATTATTAATACTTATTTTATTTCAAAGATTGCCAATATGCTGAAATGTACTATTAGAATTATATTTTAACATACAAGCAAGTCTCGTTCTGCTCTGATTTGCTTTATAGCTCTCAGTATCAGTCCATTAATCACAAGGTGACACTCCTAAGTGATAAACCTGATGATACATATTAATATTTATGGTTTTGCTTTACTGTACTCTTCTTTTTGCTATACTGGGAAAGAGCAGTGCTGTCTATCAGTATGAGCTAGCACCTCTTTAAAGCTGTAAACTGACAAGCAGCACACTGGCATTTTTACTAATTATTTTACCAAGCTGCCGACAACTAATCAAACTGAACTGCCAGGCAGCCTGTGCAGTAGTTGGCACTGTTTGTTTTCCTACCTGTTTTGTGGTTTTATGACTTCTCTTTCTCAGAAACATCTGCTGAATATAACATTTTCCTTGAATGCAAATTGATTCAAGAAAATCAGGAAAATAAAAGTATTCACACAGCCAGCCCAAAATATTCAACATTCCTTTATCTAAAACTAATATTTTCTGTGGGAAAACTCTGAGTACTTCAGAAATCAGGCAAAGCATCTAGTTATATAGTACTTTAAATGTAATAGTACTTTTTGATATAATATCTAAATTTGATAGTGCTTCTAGTTCTGTCCCAGTGTTTTAAAGATAAATCTTTTCAGAGCTGCATGACTTATTTGGACGTACAGATCTTAATATTTTTTAAAAATCTTACATTTGGGGAAATAGTCTGTTTATCTTTGGCTGTTACAAACATGAACCATTAAAATGACGTTTTGCATTAAAATCTAGGAGACTATTTGACCTTTAAAAGCAGTATTTTTTTTTCACCAGTATGAGCTCTCTCATTGCCCTCATATACACAATCCTTGAGGCTCAATCTATGAGTCATAAACACGGATACAGCTACTTGTGTGGAATATTTCTATTGAAAATATTCTACCTTGAGAACATTGGCTTAGCTTATGTTTGGGTTCCTGAGTTCAAAAATTTTTGACAACTCTGAAATTTCCTTAAATCTAGTGCTTACATGAAGTATGCTTGTTGAGTGTATGCTGTTCTTTAGCTGAGTTAACATATTGCCTCTCCAGATGAAAGTCAGCTGATCTAGAGTGCTGAAGCCAGATTTGAAGCAGAGTTTTCTATCAAGATTTCTTTTTCCTAAGCAGCTCTCCACATCTTTAGTTTAGTCTTAAAAGTGTACATGTATCAACTGAATACAGTAGGCAATAGGACATCTTCTGGTATTCTTTTGTGCAAATAATGAATTGTGAATGTTGAGTATTCTTCATAACTAAAATCACTGTCAGATTGTGATTGAGGGGGATGTCTGCTCTCAGATACTGTAAAAGCATATTTGAGATCATCTGTGGCTTGGTTTTTTGCATGTGTGTATATTGAAGGCCTAAGCCAAAAGTAATGCCTCCTATTAATTATACTGACCGTCAGTGTCTGAGGTGGATGTTGGTGGTATGGCAGTAGAGGCTGAGCCTCACCAGTACTCACCAGTACTCCCTTACATTTTGTCGTTATGTGACAGTTGGCAGCAGAGGGGCAAAATAGTATCTGACATGGAAGAGTGTGTATGAAGAAAAAGTGTGTCACTGCATTCTTCCATATGGAAAAAGTGTCGCCCATTGACATTCATTGATGATTGCTGAACATTTCTTGAGACCAAATAGTGGATGTTGGCACAGTGAGGTAGTGGGTGGTGCATTTCAGCAGTGACAACAACAACCGTGGGTCACCTTTGCCAGTCAGATTTTTATGAACGTGACATTCAGGCTTTTCTTCATTGCTGGTGAAAATGTATAGCTAACAATGGTGCTTATGTTGATACATAATGTTCTGCAGCTGTGCATTTGCTCAATCAGATAGTGTTACCATGCTCTTTGTATCTGTTGTAGCTTCCATGGAAATAAATAGGAAATGTTACCTTCATAATGATCTGCATATATATGTACATTTCTACAGTACATCTTTATGTACTAATATGTATGTAAATATATATATATATATATATATATATATATACACACGCACACACACACACAAATACACACGTGTGTGCATATAGCAACATCTTCTGAAGTCATGTTTTGGCCGTGTTCCACCACCTTTTTGTTATCTGTTTTAAATATTCATATTGATTCCTTCCAGAATATTAGAACCAGAATTGTCAAAGCTTTATTTTCAACAAAAATACTATCAACATGATCATGAAGTTCCCTGAAATGTTCTGTAAATATCCACATTCAGGATTTGTGAAAATCTCCATCTTGTTCCCTAAGAGTGTTCATATATATATATATATAAGTTTTTGCTGAACCTATCATATAGCCTGTTGACCCAAGAGGCTCTTTTTAACAATGATACTGTATGTCAGCTGAAATATCTAAGTAAGTAATTTGACTGACAGCTTTTTTACATGCAGAGTACAGTGTTTTATTCAATACAAATGAAAAGTTAGAAAAATAGTGCAAGATCACCAACTAGGTAACTTTTACCTTCTTTGATGTATTCATTTCCAGCCACCTTGATTCCTCATCATGCTACAGAGCACACAAAAGATTATGTCTGAACCTTGTATGGCTTTTTCTCCTGATGAATCCAGTCATTTTAGCTTTCACAAAGAACAAGCCTGTCTAAAACCAGAGTGGATTTTTAAAGTGTTTACTAAGCTTTAAAATCCAGCATAACAGGCATGATTAAATAGACACCAATGACAAACAGTTCTGTAAGAAACAGCACAACACATAACAATAACTGCTCTGCAAGATTACTGTTTGTTGCTGCTGCTTTCAGAGGAAGTGAGAATGTGTGGTATTTTTTTCTTCCAGAATTTATTGGAGTACTTGAAGAGCTCTGTTTTATGTGTGACTTTTTCATTGCCAATTTATTATAAAACAATGCTATTTTTACAGCCAGTGGAACTCTAAATAAAATGACTCTTGCAAACAATATATTGTTCATAACAGGATTGTGCTTCAGATGTGAAGGCACTGCTGAAGAAGCAGCTTGCTATTTCATTCTGTGGCAACAGATAGTTGCATTGCACCATAATGATGAGTAACTACTTCGTTTTATTGCCTCCCACTAAGTGAGACCAAACCACAGAGAGAATTAATGACCAGCTAAGTTTACTGTGATGGCACCAAGACCTCTCTCCTGTACTTAGACAGGGAAGTTTGAGCATAGAGAAGCATCCAGAGCATGCTGAATGAGCTTCTGTAGGCCTAGCGCAGTTATTGGCGTGGATGATACGGCAAGTATCTTATGAAAAGTCAGGCTGTAAGCCAAAGTCTGATTTGGAAAAAGAGTTACCAAATCCTGATTCTTTTTTCCATTACAAGCTACTGCCTACCAGCAGTTAGCTTAATCTGTACAGACATAAACTAATATAGCTACTATTACACTATGACAGTATGAGAAGAAATGATAAAATAGATTCTATTGCTATTCCTTCTCACAAGTGATAAGGAATGCAGCATTCTGAGCAGTCTTCTGTCCATCAGCAGCAAAATAGCCTTTATGCATAACAATTAAATACACTTGATGCAATTAATATTATCTCCCTAATTACTCCTTTAGTTTAAAAAATAATAACTGAGAATATAAATCACCACTGCAATCAGCTGCCACATTAGTACAAAGCTTTCATGGCTCTTGTGCAGGCAGGCATGGATAGGACCGTCTAAAACCCCTGAAGAGAGAACAGATCTTGACCTGTCCAGGCCAGCAGTTTTGTGCCACTTGTGTAGATATGTTTCTGTAGCTTCTGTAATAAACACAGTGATGGACTGAAAAAGGCTTCTGCAAATCTTGTGTACTTGACACTTCATTTCACCTATTTTATGCTACCCCTGCTCTCTTGAAATCTAATTGTTAGATGTTTGTCATTTGTGATGTGCTTTTTTTGCTAAGGTGGTTAAGTTTACTTTTCACCTTTTCAGTCTAATCTGCCTGTAGTTAAGAGTTCTGACAAAGCATGTGAGTGAGGGACACTGGGGCAGAGTCTCAGGATTGGTGGTAAAAGACATTAGAGGAAGGAAGCACAGGCAGGAATAAAGCGTAAACTAGGCAGACGGGCAGGTAGGAAGTTATCTTCATGCTCTTTATCCCTTCTTGCATTCCCATATACTCTCATTTTTGTTGCAAGTGGCTTTCTGTAAGGTGTCACCTGTGTCTCCAGTAGAAAAGCAGTCATCACCTCACAGCTGGGAGGATAGACTTGCAGAGACAAAGGTGCTGCTCCTGGTAGGTCTTATTAGCTCTTGCTTGGAGTGCCAGGTATTTGAGCAGACTTACTTGCATCCTGTCTCTGTCTGAACTCCAGACTGGGAGAAGCATAAACCCTGTCAGCCCACTGAGTTATAAACCAAGCAACAAGAAAGTGTCACCACATCAAGAAAAATCGACTGCTGCTATGACTGTGCATTAACATGACTTGAAGATAGTGACACTTTAGCCTGAGAAATAGACCACTCAGAGCCTACTCTATTTGCAGTAAGGACTCTCCAGTTTTAAAGCAAAACTAAAAAATAAAATGAAGATAAAAAATAAAAAAAAAAAGACCGTTGTATGATAAGGGCTCTCCTTCCTCTTGCAATCAGCAGATCTCTTTTGCAGCACTGTGCTACTGTTTTTGGGGAGGGGTTTTGTTTGTTTTTGTTTTTGTTTTGATGGTGACACATTTACTAGATAAAATACTATGTAAAATTTCTTCATTATTAGAGCCCTAGGAGGGACAGGTGTCAGTTACTGCATTGTGCTGTGCTGTACTGCATTCTGAGTGCACTGCAATGTCTGGATAAAGGTTATGAAATAACTCCAGGACCAATGTAGCTGGCCTGGAAGATAGAATCACAGCACTACAGTGGTTATAAGATTATTTTTTTATCCATGGTTATTGCATCCTAAAGCGGTTGTGTCAGGACATCACTACTTCTTTTATTTTTTTCTTTTTTTTTTTATTTTTTCCAAATACAAAACTAGGCTCAGAATTTGATTTGGCAGCTGCTGAGCCACTGTAATATAACAGCAGACAAATTCAGGCAAAGAACAGATCTATCACTGTATCTGACTGATCTCTTTTCTTATGCATAGTGACAAATTCTCACCTCTCCATATAGATCAGCAGGCTCTGCAGCCAGTCAGTCACGCATAAGTTGTGACAACACATCACAAGATTGGCAATTTGGAACTCCAGAGTACAAGGAAAAACATGCAGCTACTTTACATGAAAGTATCAGCCTTTTCCATTCTGATACTTTTTACCCTTGCACCCCTCATCATTCTTTTACAAGAAAAACATGTTCTTCTTTCCACCATCCAATACATAGAAAAACATGCAAAAAAAATGAAGTAATGAAAACAAATACTTCAACATGAATTTTCTGTACAATTTATTTCTGTTTCTTTAATATATTTTCATTCTATCATATCAGGAATGTTTAAGAAATAAATTCCTGCATGGCATGCTATATTTAAAATGTAAAGCTGAAAAATATAATCTTAAGATAAAAAGTTGGGCATACTGTGTAAGTGTATATATGTATATTAAGTATATATGCATGTTGTTAAAGATGTGTTCCTGAAAAAAATATTAGATATCCAGAGTATCAGTTATCTTTGGTGTCAGTGAACAGTGGAGGTATACGACACGTTTTCAGAGGCTGGCGATAAAGATATAGGATATTTTAAAAGTAGCTTCACCAGTTGCAATGATTTTCTATCAAATTTGAATTCATACAGTTGTTGCATGTAAGGCATGTCAGAAAACTCATTCCATGGCTACCATTTAAAAGCACTGAAATGACTTAGAAACACCATATTTCAAGAATGTGCTGAAGCACACAAACATTTTGTATGTTTGTATGTTGAATGATACCATTAGTAACCACAAATATAGGAAATTTAGCTGAAACATAGTTCAGTTGAAATTAATAAGTCGTAGAATTAACTGGATTGATTTTCAGGCATTTTTATTATTGATAAAATATCAAGGACAAACGAAATATGCTGCTTCTCCTTAACAATGCTGATAACAAGGAAAACCTGTTATGTCAGCTTTATAGTTTTCTGTGAAAATGTTAACTAAAAATGAAAAGGAGCTTCCAGTTCAGATTGCTGAGGTAAGACTTGTAGAAAGACAAATGAGTAACTAAGGTTTTTAAACCATATTCCATGTGCATTCTATTGCATGACATGAGTCTGCTAGAGATCTGCCCTTTAAAGGATGAGGTTTTCTATCAAGTAGATAGTATTCCTGACTTTGCTTTTAATACGATGATTCTCAAATCTTTTTATTCATTATAACCAGTATGTACCAATCATCCAGTTCTTTAATTCCTCACAATTCAACCTGATCATTGAACTTTTAATTGAAAACTCATTTTAAGATTATGCAAATGAAATTGAAGTAATAGCCTCACTGAAGCAACTGCAGGACACTGAGCATGGACTCAAAGACCACCCACTAACCTCTAGACCACAGCCTGGAAGCTAATGTTTAATGGGCATATCTGATTATTTAAATACATACAAATATGTATACATATATATATATATATGCATATAATTAGCTTGGCTCAGCTTGTTCCCTAGAGTTTTATCCACATTCTGAAATCGACAGTTTGGTGGAGATCACAAACTTGGACATAAAATGAAGCAGCCTGCTCAAGAGATAGTCACTGATTTCTCAAGTGCCAGCATGCAGGATTTCGGAAAATGTCATTCCACTGCAGCAACCTATGCGGTGTGAATGACTAGTAAAAGAACGTAGGTGAGTAGGGTGATCCTGGCCACAGACCACAGTGAAAGCCTGGCATTCCTTTAGATTAGAAAATTCAAGTGACAGAATAATGGAAGCTTTGAAACTGTCAATATGTTAATTATTGAGGTTGTATTGTTCTGAATTGCTGGTTTCCTGTGCCTGAACTGTCATTGATTATAATGATAGCCCAGACTACCATTGTAACAAGAAGAAAACATACTTGAAGTGGCTCATTTACATTTAAGAAAGGTGAAGCCTTAAATCATTCGTATTTTAATGAGCATAACACATAGAAATACACAGTTCTGCAAGGTACTTTCATACATCTCTTCATTATAGTATCATCATAGAATCATAGACGGACTTGGGTTGGAAGGAACATTAAAGATCATGCAGTTTCAACCCCCTGCTGTCAATTGAGTTGCCACCACTAGATCAGGTTTCACAGGGCCCCATCCTGCCTGACCTCAAATGCCTCCAGGGATAGGGCATCCACATCTTCGCTGGACAACATATCCCAGTGCCTCATTACCCTCTATGTAAAGAACTTCCTCCTAATTTTTAATCTAAATCTCCTGTGTTTTAATTTAAAACCATTCCCACATATCCTATCACTATCGGATTATGTAAAATATTGATCTCCCTCCTGTTTACAAGCTCTCTTTAGGTACTTTAAGGCTGCACTGAGGTCACTTCAGAGCGTTCTCTGTAAGGCTCAAGTAACCCAGCTCCCTCAGCCTTTCTTTGAAGGAAAGGTGCTTCAGCACTCTGATCATCTTCTTTGACCTCTTTTAGTCCCACTCCAAAAGCTCCACATCCTTCCTGTGCCGGAGGTTCCAGACCTGGATGCAGTACTCCAGATGAGACCTCATGAAGGCAGAGCAGAGACAATACCCTCCCTTTCCCTGCTCACCACTCCTGTTTTGATGCAGCTCAAGATGCACCTGGCCTTCCTGGCTGGAAGAACAAACTGCTGTCTCGTGTCCAGCTTTTCGTCTACCAGATCCCCTAAGTCCTTCGCCATGGGGCTGCTCTCAAGGAGTTCACTTGAGAGCCATTAACTAGAGCCATAGCCAAAGTCTCAGTGAAAAGGAGATAATATTTTTAATTAACAAAGAGATAAATAATCTGTTCTGGAATTATTATTGCTACTTTTTTGTTGTGAGAATTTATGTTCTCTTGCATTCATGGTAAAGTGGCCATGCTGTAAGTGTTACAAACGTCAGTAGTTTTTATAGTGTATTTGCTATACAAGGCAGCTGATAAGGGATAACTCTGAAGTCACTAAAATTTAGGCACTGGAGTTTTCAAAACCCCCTGGGTTCTGCCTTTCCTCCTCGAAAGTTCTAAGTTCATATTTTCAACACTGTATCTTCCTTTAATTTGCTGGATGTTGGTCAATTATTTTCTATAGGCCTTAGAGAACTTCAGAACTGTTTCATTCAATGATGAAAGCACGAGTTCAAAGTACATAAACAAATTCCAGCCTCAAGGGGAATAATAAGATATGCAAATATTCACAGATTAATGCATCCTCTTCTTCTCATGAGGATGACCTGCTTTGAGCAGGTGAAGAAGAAATGAGTCCAGGGTAAAGAAAAGGTATAAGAATCAAAATGCTTCTACGTATGGTAAAAAGATCACTTGTGGAAAAGGGAACCAGGAGCATCCATTGTTTGTCAGAGCTTACAGAAGTTGTACGGGGCAGCATGGGAGAGAAAGGGAGGATTTAACAGCCACATATATTTTTCACTTAAAACTTATCATGATACCTCTGGTGTAATACACAATGATGCCGTTTTTCAGAAACAGTTAAATAAACAACATATCAGCAGCAACATCAACAACAGAATCAGATGAAAGAAGTAATTTTTCCAAGACCATGATTCAAATACTATTTGGAATATCGAGATGCCAGCCTAACTTCAATTTCCAATCCAATTTCAGTTCTCCAGATATATGATGTGGATGTAAAAATCAAGTCTTTTGGATGCTCTCAGTACTAGGACAGGTACCTTTGTTGGATACTTCTCACTTGACCAGAAATGTGAACATTATTTATGTATTACAGAAAGCTGGTAGTATTAAAAAAAAAAAAGTATCTGTTGAAAAAAAAGCTTTATTTCAAGAGATTAAAATCTCTCTAGTTGATGTATAAAAACAGATTGGTTTCTTTTTTGTTGTTGTTTTAATGAAGAGTCAATATCAGTCTAGCAGAACAAAATATTAAGTTCTCAAAAAAAAAAAAAAAACCAAAAAACCCAAAACAGTAAAGTAACATTCACATTCATTAAGTGAGAAATCCTTGTGTAGGCTACGTATCCTAGAAGAATTAAGGCTAAGTAGCATAGAGGAACCTTGAAGTTGCAGAAGAAAGAAGAACCTTCATTTTAATCCCACCTATTAATTCAGTAAGCAGCCCTATCCAAGGTGTAAAAACTGTACTCGGCATCACGTGGCCTGTTTAGAAACATGTAAAAATGCAGTTTCAAGAAACAACTGTGCAGTTCATTTCAATTAAGACTCTTTAGTTCAATAGAGAAAATAAGCACGTGCCTCGCTGTTTTCATATAGACCAATATAAATGTGGTGCAACAAAAGCAACATTCAAAATCACAAGTCTGAGAGAAAATTACATGCTGTTCTATTAAATCCTGACTCAAAGGAAAATACATAATACATTTTCCATCCACCAACTTTTTCTTACAGAAGATGAAAGTAACCCACGAGATAATTTTTCATCAAAATAAGTTCTGTTTTCAACATGAAGGCAGATATTCAAGTTCAGGTGTCTGGAACCCCTTTCTGTACAATGAAAGAGGAAAATCTGGCTGTTTGGTGTCACTGGCTTTTTTTTCTGTTTTGTTATTTTGTTTATTGTTGGGCTGTTTTGTTTTTTGTTAATTTTTCTCTCAAATTTGGAGCTCAAATTTGGAGCTTTCACATCTTTTCTTTACCATGTTAAAATTGCTATCCTCATGCTCTCATTGCACCAAACACAACACAAAAAGTGGGAAAAAGAATTCCTCCAGCACTTCTGGAATTTGTATTGTAGATGGGTAAATTAGCACGTGCCCTGCTTGTAATTCACAGCCACCCAGATAGTATGAAGGGAAAAGCAACAGTTCTGCATAGTGCCCATTGGCAGCTGTGCCAAAGGCAGCAGGATAAAACAGTGAATGGTCAAGTCCAAAGCAATGCTTTGTTCCCTGTCTACAGGGATCTGATCTAAAATGGGAGCAAGTGCTCTGCAACTACCCCAAGCCATGCTTTCCAAAGAGATGCCTAAACAAAATCTGAGCCTTGAACAGTGTGAAATTTTGAGGAAAGAGACAGTATTCCTGTTGCCTGTGATGTATAAACCATTGTGCAAATCTGTGAGAACACTCTCCGAGAAAGATATTCACTACCCTTTATCACTGAAGATAGACAATCAAACAGTTACTGGATATGTGCTAGACACAAAGCAAATTGATTGGTTTATAAAGGGCTTCTTTTTCCACGCAATGTTCAACATCTATTGTGTTTGTTCCCTTGCTGAAGTATCCATTTCTTGGTAAGCCTTTTCAAAGAAAAGAAAACTCGCTTAGGAGAATAGCTTCAGTTCTCTTTCATTTGACTAAGTCAGTGAATAATTGGTAATATATATTCCTAAGGATAAGAAGAAATCAAGTCAGTAGAATACTTAGAAATTATGTGAGTTTTGTATTTTCTCAAAAAACATTGCTTTAAATAAAATCTAGTAGAAGAAAAAGAAGTCAAGTGTCTACATGTTTCTTTTGATTTCAAAGTAAATCCACCAAAATCATAGATCGAAATGGTTTTGGAAAATGATACAACTGAATGCAAGATTTATGTATGTGTTTCTAAAAACATAGAATAAGAAACTGAACCTGTGTCCTAAATACCTTTTCCTAAATTAAGGAAATTAATTTGTACTTGCATAAGGTAAGAAGGAGTCAGGTCTTCTGACTTTATGCTCCTGCTGTTGTTTACTTACTAGATTAAGTTTTTATGAACTTTAAAGAGACAGGATCTCTCTTCAGCACCTGTCCTGTAGATAAATAATAATGTGGGGAAAAGTTAGGGGGACTGAGACCTTTGGGAACTGTATAGATCTGAAATGCTTGTCAGGATTAAACAATAAAATGCAGGTAGTCATGTTCAACCAATAAAGTGATCTGCAGATACCCTTAAGTACATTGTATAATACCAGGAGCAGGAATATGCCTATTAATAAATAGGCTGTTTTTTATAGATAAAATATAATATCTGCTTAAACCTGTATTAAGATAATAATAGTGAACTATTTTGTGACCAGAAGTATCTTCTGTAGCGCGCATATATGTGTTAACAATGATTGTAAAAAAAATGTGATCTTATGACATAAATTAGTTGCTGCTGGAATCAGGAAGGCATTGTTCAGTTCCTCATTCAAGCAGCAGGTTGGACTAGGTGGCTTCAGAGCTCCCTGAACTGTTATGTAATTTTGTGATGATCGGCTCTACAGGTAAGCAACAGTTGAGATGTGTGAAATTCTGTAGACTTTTGTGTTCCTGTAAAGAATTAGGACTGGCATATATGGAAGGAGAATAGCAGACTTACTGAAATATCTTCCCTAAAACTGCTGGATGTATTCGATTTTCCCAAGTGTAATGCAGCATAATTGCTGTCTGCATAACTTATATTTTTAGACAATTCCATCTAATTCAACCTTTAAATGTAGCTTCAAATGAAGAAGCATTTTTGGTAGTCACCCATAATGCTGTTTTATGGAAAGAGGCTTGGACGGGATAGAAAAAAAAAGAAGTCACCTATTTTATAAAGGTGCATTTGTCATTTGCAAGTGAATGATTGCAACTTTCAAGATATTCTCTTTACACCAATCAGTATGTTTGTAATGAGAACAGCCCAAGCTGCAGCATGTAGATCTGCATGAAAAGCTCATGTATTGTTATAGATGGATAATGGCAAGAATGGCATTCATAATATTCAAAACAAAATCTGTATTCAGGGTATGAAAGCATATGCAGGGTTTCTTATCCTGCAGTTTGGACTGATATTCATCCTTAACATAAATGATTTTAAAACAAATCAACGTTTAGTTTGGGGGCTGGAAATCAACAATAATCCTAAACAGTTTAGACTAAATCTTTTGCCAATTTTTGCAAGATGTGGTCATACATCAGTTGTCTACAAAAACATCTCAAAAGTTACCATTTTGACTGTAAGGATTTTGACAGTATACTGATGTATAAATTTTGCACTAGAATTCATGAATATGATCTACATCCATTCTACCACTGTAAAAGTTACTGACATTTCATTTGAAAATAGCTCTTCATTTTTTTAAGTATAATCCATTCAATCTTTACATCGTCCTCAGTACTCCTACCTGTAAGAAATGCTGCATATGGGGTTAGCTGCTGTTGGCTTTTGCTTGTTTCCTCTTGTCTTGCATCATATAACTATAGTCTAATTTTCCTGAATATTTAGGACAATTGGGAAAGCTTCACACAGATGGAATAATTTCGTGTCTTCCCTGTCTAGCACTCCATAGTAAACACTGTTTCAATGTCTTTAAGAATTAAAGGTAAGGCCATTATTCCTTTCACAGTCATTATCTGATTGAAACTTGAAGTCTCCTTTTTGTTGAAGAATGGATTACTGCAGATAGTTCCAGAAGAAACATTAGGTGGCTGAAATACTAACCTGGCTGCTATGATGACTCAAAAGCACTTTTAGAAGCCCATACTGATTGAGTGACATAGTTTCCTTTTCCCTGAGACAATTTGGGTTAAATGGTGTTACACAAAATCTTTTTTGTAGTCTCTTATTCCTATTACTGTTAAAGTGAATGTCATATAATTACCCCGGGGAGCAAATAAATGGAAAAAAACTGAAGCTGGGAATATTATTTATTATCTAGAACAACAAAAACAGGTTGAACCTTACTTTCTTTCCCAGTTCCCTTTGACTGCTTGATTTCCTGATGTGCTGACAATATAACATGGTTCTGCCTCTTATGTAAGTCTGAAATCAGAGCTAGCATGTGGTTTCTTTTAGCCCGTCAAAGATGCAGTATGCTATATTCATTTCAACAAGGCTGCTCAATACAGCATATGACTGTAAATCTTCTTTTTACGTACACTACAGTGGAGACCTTTGTCCCTAGTGATTTACCAGGTTTTATTCATTTGTAAAGGGACTGGTGTTCAAGAGCTGTTTCAGGAGGGGCTTAACAATTCCTGAGAGGGTCCAAAAAAAAAAAAAATTCCTTTAGAAAAAAAAGATAGCTAAAAGAAACAGACACAGGACAATGTATAGAGTTTACTTTCATGTAGTGACAATTCTGACTATATATTTGCTTACAAAATTATTTGTCGATATAATTTTGAAATTAATAACTGGAAATCCCAGAGCAGTAAAGGCAATCCCAGATACAAGTACAGACTGGGAGTACTCTTTGAGAGCAGCCCTGATGAGAACAGTTCATGCCCAGCTTGGGGCTCACAGTACTGAAAGTTCAGTACAGCTGTTGAAGCAGGTTCTGAGGAGGGCTGCAAAGATGATCAGAGGGCTGGAGCACCTCTTCTATTAAGGCAGTTTGTGGGAGTTGAGCTTGTATAGCTTGAAGAAGGGAATGCTCCGAGGACTCCTTATTGTGGCCTTCCAGTACTTGAAGGGATCTTACAGGCAGGAGGGGAACCAACTTTGTATGTGGTCTAATAGTGATAGAACAAGGAGGAATAGCTTTAAAATAAAAGAGGGAAGATACAGGTCAGATGTTAAGTAGAAAGTTTTTTCTCAGTGCACTCAGCATGTGCTACCCAGAGAAAATGTGGATGTTTCAGCTCTGAAGGCATTCAAGGCCAAGTTGGACAGCGCCCTGGACAGCCTGATCTGGTGAATGTCAGCCCTGCCCACGGCAGGTGGCTGGAACTGGGTGATCTTTAAGGTCCCCTCCAACCTAAGTGATTCTGTGTTCTGTGATTCTATGAGATGTAAGTCAGGAAGCCCCTGCAGTCAAGAAAGCAGTATTTTGTCTATTATGTATTCTCTTTAAACTCTTGGAAGTTTTTACTGTTTAATTTTATACTACTGTATAATCAAGCTAAGGTCTGGACTCATTTTTAAAAGTAACTGCAAACAAGACCTAATAATGCTTCGTTTAGCTGCTTCTGAATGTAGATTTGACACGGCAGTTTGTGTGTCAGAAAGAAAGAAGGAATTAGCATCTGTAAGACTATCAGAAGTTTTCATGGGAGACATACATCAAGCCAACACTGCTGAACACACAGTTTAGACACTTCTTAAAAGTATATATTTAAGCCTTAAAGTCCTGTCAGTTACTGTATTTGTATTGCCAAGACTTAACTAGACTCCGCAAAAATCATGTATTGTATTCCTACTAAGTGTCAGCTATCTTCTTCCTATATGTCATTTCAACCTAGATTTCTGAATAAAGCATTTTGGAGATTTAAACCATGGTATTAACCCATTCTACACTGAATTTCTGAGCCATTAAGAAGCTTCACATAAATTAGTTTGAATAAATTCTGCCCAATTTTTATCATTGTTAATGTTGACATCTCCCACAAAACTGCAAATAACATTTTTTTTTCTCCTTATAGCTGGTATCACAACGAATTGTAAATACACAGTGCCAAGAAGCTTCTGATTTTGCTATTGATCCATAACAAACAACATGCACAGGCCAATCTATTGTTCTGCAGACAGCTAGAAGAATAAACATGCAGCTCAGAAAAGTTTACATTTAAACTCAAATAGCCTCAATATGAATTTAAATAAGAATTTGCATGGAAAAACAATCTTTTTTGTAGTGTGAAGAGGTGCCTTGGGATGATTCACAATCATACACTATCCAAGGTGGCATAAGATCTAAGATAGGCTCACTATCATCTTGAACAAGATGTTCCAGTAAGCAAAAAATGCAAATGTATATTACAAGGAAAAAAAAAAAGAATGAATAAGAGAATAAAAGAGTTTCTCGAGGTCGCATAAATTATCCTGCAAAGACAAAAAAATGTGAGGGGTGTATATGTTTTTTCTGTGTAGTTATATATGTACATGGAATTCAAAGATTTGGGGTTTTTTGATTGGCTATTCTTTTGCTTTTGGTAGGTTTTTGTAATGTTTTTTGGTTGATTTTTTTGTTTGTTTTTGTTTTTGTTTTTGTTTTTTGAATTACACATAAATATGGTGGGAAAACTGTATTCAGTGGGTGAGAAGCTGTGAAAATAGAAAAACAAATTATGTGATAATTAAATTCAATTTTGTTCTATCTATACGGAGGATGAGATATGAGCTATTTTATAAATCCCTGAGAGGAGTTTTCACAGGCCTAAATGAATTTGTACATTTGAATACAGTGTTTGGAAGATGAAAAAATACTTATGACATTTTAAGGTTTATTTATTCATATAATCATCTGAAATGAAATTTCATACGCTCGTTTCACAGTAGTTAGTGGGTAAAAATGCACAGCTCTATCCTGCTTGTCCATCTTGTTATTTATGTTGGCTTCATACAGAAGGTGTGAATTATACTCTTATTGGGATGATTGTAGTAAAATTTCCACCATAAAGATGTGAACTGTGTTGCATACTAGACATTCATGTTACTTTTTTTGCAGAGGTTAAGGTCAATTTTATGTTAGCATAGACATAAAAATGAGCTTACAAATAAATGTCATAGAAATGAAAATTTACAGTCTTGATGGTCAATTTTCAACACTCACTGAACTTAATGTTTCTGTGTTCCTGGCCAGACAATGTTGTCATAAAGCAGCAGAAATTATGTATCACTGGCAGAAAGCATAACAAAATATTAGGTGTTTGCACTGAAATATTACATATAATGTTATCAAAGAGGCAAAAGAGAGAAAGGGAAGGTAGCATGATTTTAATAGTTCATAGTTATAAGCAAGATTTTTTAAGTATCACCAGCATAATAAATACCTTGAACTAGCATATCCAGTTTCAGGTTTTTATATTGTGATTGAAATTTCTTGCCAGAATTTATACTTTCTAAGGTATATTACTGTATCAAGGCTGGAAACAAAAAGCATATACCTTTACTTGAATATACATACAAGTACATACATTAAAGCAGAACAGCCCAAGCTATCTGGTTTCATCAGCTGTTATTATGAAGCTACAGTTATTATAAGAAAGTTAGAAGTTAGGTGGATTGTTCACATATGTTAGTACACATGAAAAATTTACTTTCATATAAAATATACACTAATGTATATTCATGCAGCTTATGAAATAAGATCAAACAGAGAAAAAAAAAAAAAGATTAATAATACTAATAGAGTACTTGAATTTACCCTTCAGCCACTATCTTTTTTTCTAATCTTCAGAAATCTTTAAAAAGAGTCCTCAATAATTTTAAATTATTAAATATTTTTGTGGGGTCATTATTTCTATCATTATAATGCATTTGTAATCAAATAGTAAGAATATAGCTGGGATCAAAATGTACAATCTCATAAATGTATAGATCCCTGTAAAAGTCACTGGGTTTAATTGAAATGGTTAGAAAGTTAGGAATTATATTTTAAATGAGTGCTCTAATATAAAGAGGATTTGAGCTTCGTCTATACATTTTTGTATTTAGCTGAACTGTTAAACTGTCAGTGTTTGTGATCGAGGAGAAAAAGAAATCTGCGAATAAAAAAATAAACAGGCAAAAAAATGCAAGAAAATTGGGAAATTGTGTCTGCCAATCGTTGAAATTCTTGGGCTTAGATTCCTCCGTGAATTTCATAGGAGTAAAAAGAGTAAAAAACATGTTTTTCAGAACTTAAAACAAATTTCATCTAAAACCTGGAGTTTTGACTGTTTTGAAATAAGTAAAGATATTTGAAGACCATTAATTTGAAAGTTAATGTGAAAATCACTTGCTGCTGAGTTACAAATCTCAAATCAATCTTATTTTCAAGAATACAGAAATTGATAATACTTCCTGGTGAAAGAAGATGTTGACAGGAAATTTTCATTCATTTAGTTCCATTCAGTAACAAGCTCTGAAATGTGATCAAGCTCATCTACAGATTTTTAACAATTCAAGAACAATTTTCTTGATTTATAGGATGTGTAAAGTAAAAGGGTATCTTGGCATCAGCCTGCGAAACTTTAGTGGAGGATTTTATGCTTTTGCTTCAGTTAAGATGGTAGTACTTGCTGGATGCAGCCAAATTCTCCCTACCATTTTAATTTGATATATGCTTTTAGCTATGATTTTTTTTTTTTTTTTTTTGCTCTGGATCAGGTCATCACATGTGAATGGCTGGCTCACATGTGAAATAATCTGAAAGCTAAGGGGGACTGCAAATCATTGATATTTCTTGGAGAATAGGGTCATAATTTTAAATAATAATATATAATTTATAATATATATAAATATATAAACATACAATAAAATTTAGTATAATACTGTAAAATATAATATATGCATTATAAAGTGTAATTAGTAGAAATCAAGGTTTAAAAGTGCAAAAAAGCAAAACCTTTTTGCTTGATCTGTTACAGAGGATACTTTATTATGCTCCTGCTATTAAAAACTTCTAGGAGATTCTGAACAACTTATCTTTGTTTTTGCTAGTCTAATTTCTGTAGCTAGTCTATATATCATAAATTAGAAAACAACATACATATTTTAGTAACAAAACATGCTAACCTTTTTTCATACATGTCAGTAGCTTTCTTTGTCCTCTATGCCCAGAAACATTTATTAAAATTCAGCCTGCAGTTATGATACTGAATATGTATGACGTGGTTGAATACAAAATTGAATATAATTCAGCACTGGACAGCATTTTTGGAAAGATGAGTGAATCAGGTTAAAACTGCTTCATTTCTGTGTTTGTCTGCAGCATGTATTTACATTAGTTTTCCAAAAATGAAAGTCAATGTGGTGATGACGATGATAAAATTTCTTGTTTTACCCACTGACACAGGAAAGTGACAGCATGAATGTGGCTATAAACAGAGCTATCACTTCTTCTCCCCAGAAGAACCAATTAGGACATAACAGATTTCTTCTCATAATAAGTAACCTGTAGGTTTCAATCTTCTGTTCGTGACCAAAAAAAAATCAAATAAATTAAAAGTGTTCTCCCATTTAACATACTGGGACTTTTTAAATACAAAACAGAAATAACTCACATAACAGAAATGTCTCTCATCAAGAAAAATAAATACACTATAACTATTTCTAAGCCTTCTATGTTCTGGAATTCATGCTGTGAATTTAAATGATGAAATTCATTAGCCTCAACATTGTATATTCATAACTGAAGGAGAAAAAAAATTATCATGTAGGTTTACATCCTGTTTGCACATACAAAACGTTGCTACAATATACTGAATCCTGCAAAGATGCTTTTCACTGAATGTTTGAAAGGTGGATGGTCAAGAGTTTAGAAGAATTGCCCTCGCGCAGTAATACACTTTGGAAGAGATATTGTATTAATTAATAATCTGCACTATGAATATAACTAATAAATGTACAAGGTGATTAGATATTCGCATACATGCGTTGGCTTGATTGTGTGATCATAGTGATAAACTCACTTCAGAAAACAGTGGCTTGTTTTTTGAAACCAAAATAGGGAGTGAAGTTTACAAGTAACTAATTTTACACACGCACATTTTGGTAATACTTTCTGCACCAGTGATAAATTGCACTTTTAATATTGTTATTCTTAAATGTGACACACAATAAAAGTAAACTTGGACAAGCTCTCAACTATGGTAAATTAGTAGTTCCAATAAAGTCAGTGTAATTATCTGAATTTATAGCAGCTATGAAACTAGGATCTGGAGTTGTACTTGTCATGAATTTCACAGATTAGATATCTGTGTTTAGGTATGTATGTGGTGAAGGACCTCACTGTCAGAAGAAAGTATACAGGGGTACTTTGGGTGTAGGAAATATTTACTTCAGGTACAGTGTATATTTCAAAAGATATACTGCTACCTTACTCTAAATACTCACTGCACACACTCAAATCACTTGCAGTTGGACAGTAAAAAATGGACATATATAAACATATAAATATATAACTTACATATGTATAGTAACTAACTGTTAATACATGTATTTGAATTTTCTAACATATAAGTCTATGCTTCTTAAATTGCCATAATCTTTTACTATTACAGTGCAAGTACAGTAAGTATTAAACAGAGGGCATGTAAGAGAAGTTTTCCTGTTATTATCTACTGATAGTGACCTTGTCACTTGAAATTTATTATTCGGAAAGAAAAAAAAAGTCACTTAGGTTATGTAGGAAACCTGGTCTTGCAAGAACTGCTTTTGTGGGACTAATCTTCATCCTCAGAGATAATGTCTGATTTTCTGCTTTCATCAATTTGTCCAATATTCAGATAGATTTACCAATCCATAATAATTTATGCAGTTTTGATCAGATATATAAATTACTGTTAAGAGTTTTAAGCATTTACATTAAAAACAAGTTATTTCCTCTAGATGAAGCCAGATTGGTTCCTGCATGTTTCTGTGTAAAATAACACATTTGAAAGAAATCATTGTATATTAATTCCCCTAGACATTTATCAAGCTGCTTATTAATAATAGACAGCCTTTCTTTCCATGGCTTTATCTTTCTGCAGTAATAATTGGGGAAAACAACTTGTCAGGTTTTAATCAGATGGATTCATAAATGGAATATAAATTGTGGTGGAAGCAGCACAGTAATAACAAGCTATATTCTTATAGCAGCCAATGATAAGTTTTGCTTTACCACATTACTTATGTTAAGTGCTTTGAAAGAGAAATACCTGAATTCCCTTCCCATTGCATAGATATATAAGCTTCATACAACAATAATCGTGTTTTGATGATCTATGGATGCTGCATTCTCAAGAAAAATATGTATCCTACAACTTCAGTTCCGAAAGGCCCCTTAAAACCAAATCAAACAAAATTATTTTAACTCAACCTTGTAATTCAGTAATGAACTTGTCCCACTGAACTAGCATGCAAGTAAGTACGTGACATATTTATCCAACTTCCTGCACATTACTTTTATAACCTTTAGGACAGTGTAAGCATCAGTAGCATTGTTTGACTGAACAGTGGAATAGTTCCATCCACTGGTGTGATAAATCAATCAATACCTTAAAATAGATGCATTCTGATCTATTTAACAGAGCACTGTAATTGTTCCTGATCTGCAAAAAAAAAAATTGGCTGAACTTTATCATTGTTAATTTATAATTAGAGCCTTATTTTTCTCCCTCTTTAATTGAAATGTAAGAGAGACCGTTTGCCCTGTAATTTTACTTGCTTGGAACGTTATTAGAGAGGTATGCAGTGATATGTTATTTTATCATCGTATTATAATTAAAGAAGGAACATTAGAATGACCCTCCCTCTTCTTAAGGACTTTAGTGCATACTAATTAATTACAGGATTAACAGGAATGCTATTGCCTGAAGAAATCAGAAGCATTTCTGAAATAACTGTGATGCATTATTAATTAAGGAGCTGGATGTTACTGGGCTTGTCTCCAAACTCTGAGAGTGCCCAAGGAAAGAGTGCTAGTTTCACTGCTGGAATTACCCACCACAACTGAGTTCTGGTAACCAGAAAAGCCCTTCAATGCTTGTAGCAGGAAGTAGGGCAAGTAGAAGACTGAAAACTTGTGCCCTCCATAGTATATGAATTTAATCTGTGATATGTCATTTGTGAGGCTCAGGTACCATGCACAGTTTTTAAGAACTGGGCTAACTGACTTTGAAATGGGAATCAAAGCTTGTTTATCTTGGTGGAAAAAATTATTTGTAGTTCAAAACTTTTATTAAGTGATGTTATTATAAACACAAGTAAAAAAAATAGCTTTAAGGACACAGAAAAAAAATGCATTCAATGTTGGTCTAGTCCTTAGGTTTCACTAAATTAATTTATTGTAGCTGCAGACCCTCCATTTTGTCAAATGGTAAAATCCATTTTTGGTGCTATTCTGCAATGAAGTAGTGTTTCAGAGTACCAAAAATGTTTCTGTTGTATTGTGCAACAAATAAATATCATTCAACTACTCTGTCGTTTGTAAAACAGCTGAGATTTTATTAAGATTTATAATTTTTTCTGATGATGGAAAAAGACATACTTTTTGCTTTTGGTTGTCTTTGTTTAAATCAGAAAGTATTGAAACTCAGAACTACTTGTGAGGGCAGATAGGACACATTATGAGGGAATAAAATTTGAATAAAAAATAATGTAGTGAGGTGGAAAAGAGATGTTTTGGGTTTTTTTCCCACTGCAAGCGCAGCCTTTTCTAGAGGCAAAGACAGCCATGTGGACTGTTCTATTTTCTACTAAAGGTATGTCAGCATTTGTTCAAAGTAAAACCTCCAGAAGACACAATAGATGGGTAATAAGAAAGATCATCAATGTTACAAGAAGGCATAGGTCACATACTTAATTAAAGACAGGGAGTTAAATAGTGGTATATTCATACATCTGATTAATCTAGATGCAATACTAAAGTTGAGATGTCTGTGGTGTACTTTTTGTAACGTTCCTAATGGGTCCTTGAATTTCCTATTTCAGAATGAGAAAACCTGTGAAATACCCAAATTTTTTACGTGGTAGCAAAATGCTTTTCCACTATGTCTGAAACAACTTTAGCAATCCTTTGCAGGCTGCTCTGTGGGTTGCAGCAGATGAAGCCAGGTAACAAGCCGTGCATGGTTCAGATCATATTCTTCTGTGATTTAAGCTGTCAAGTTTTAAGGTTTGTACATGTTTTTGCTTTTCTGTTCCCCTCTTTAGAACAGATACATTTATAGTATACTTTGCCAAATCTGGAGAGAAGGAGCCATATGTTTTTATTTACGTTTCTGGGAATTTTTCAATCTGAGCAGGCATTCCTTTAATTCAATCTGTCATTCCAGGCTATTGTCACTGTAACCATCCCTCAAACCTCACAAGTTATAAACCACAGCTTTTAGCTGTGTGAAAGATTTTTTGCACTGGACAGAAATAGTAGCTCTTTCCTAATTGTGCTGTGATCAGCTGAAAACGTAAACTGTTCCAGAGATAGCTTTCGCTATAAAGTTCTCTATGACAATGACAGGATTTTTTTTTTTAATTGGAAAATTTGAAGAATAACCACAGCAGTTAAAAATATGCAACTTATTAAACCATATAAAGCTTTATTTTGTAGTTTCATTGATATTTCTGCACTACCAGATAAGAAACTCTAGATGAAAGTGTTTTCAAAGCTGCTGTCTGATCCTTAGTTTTGGGTAAAACTCATCTTCAGTTACTCCAGTGACTACTGTACATTGTGCTCTTTCATGGCTTTTCACATCCACCAATATTGTTTCATTTACAAAAATTACATAAGACTTTATAGTAAATACAAATATTCGCTCATATGATGCTCACATAGTAGCAATTATGTTAGAAAGATCCCTTGCAGTTTCAGGAGGAGTGATTTCATTATAACTGTGACTTTGTCTTGAGTTATTGTCAGACATGCTGAAATATCAGAGTCATATTGTGACAGTGAGTAAAATGGCTGTGAAAATGTTTTATGTGCTTTGAGTTTTCATCTTTTCTTCTGCTGCAACAATGTAGCACGAAATCTTTTCAGACAAAGTAGGTAGATTAAATATTTCCATTAGGGTCATTACATCAACTTCATTCTTCTGAAAGTAATGAAAACTTAGCACACTATCCGAACCCATCCTGGCACTTTAAGGAATATCTACGCATTTGTGGTCACAAAGAATAAAATTAAAAATTATTTTCCCTCACATTTGTTTAAAGGCATTTTTTCTAATGGAAAAATCCAGCCTGCATGCACTTTTCAGCTGTAGGAATAATAAAAACAGGTAGGTTGCTCTGAAAGTGATGCCTCCTATTTATTTCCATGGAAACAACATATGCAAAGGGCATGATAATACTATCTGACAGAGCAATTTCACAGCTACAAAACAAAAAATGAAGAAGAGCTTGCATGCCACGCTCATAAAAATCTGAGCCAATGGACGTGATCCACTGTTGCTCGTGCCTTGCTGAAATGCATCACTCACTATTTTGCTTTGTTCACATCCACTGTTTTGTCTCCAGAAATGTTTAGCAAGTGTCAATGAATGTCAGTGTGTGCCATTTTTTCCACATGGAGTAACTCAGTGACACCTTTGCCTCATACGCAGATCCATGTCAGATTCCATTTTGTCAGACTGCCCCTCTGCTGTCATCTGTCACACAGCAACAAAATGTAAGTATTGGTGGAAAGGTTCAAAGTTTAGATTTAGTTTAGTTTTCCTTTTTCAAAGCAAAGTTTAAAAATCCTGAAAATCTCAGAAATCACCAGACCAAAATAAGACTAAAAAGCAGCCTCTGTTCCAAATGTTACTTTGTCTGTCTTAACTTGTATCATTTAATAGTCGAGAGAGGCAGGTAGCAATTGGGTACCACTGATCATAGTATGCATAGTTCAGGTCTTTAAACACCAAAAGTGCATTATGAAAGTTCAGATTCTTCCTGGTAATTAGCCACCTCTTATGTAAACTTTTATACATCAGTTGGTTGTTGTTAAATGGAATGACACAAAGTTGCAGAGTTTAAAAATAGGTACTAGACAACTGAGACATAGTCTGGTCTGTTTCTTTTACATATGGACTAGAATTTTTTACTGAATAGTCTAGACGGTGGCAGAATGTAGTGAGGCAACAGCCCACACACAACTTAGGGACCAAATGCTCAAGCAGGTTTCTGAGTTCTTCTCCCACCCAGGGATTTTGATGAGGAGTAGGGTAAAATATTCAGAGGTATTTTGGGTCCCTCTGAGTACCAGTTAGAGAAGAAAGTATGAATAGTTCCATTATGCTGACCTTTGATATTTAGAACACACTTCTGTGCAGTAAGGATGGATCACAACAGAGATAGAAGTGTCCATAACTCACTGACTTTCAGTCAGTCCTAGAGAAGAGGTAGCAGTTCATCATGAAAACTCTGTGAAGTAAGAATTGCTGTCATATGCATAGAGTAAGGATCAACAGTCTTCGTGAACGGAAGAGTGAAATGCATGAAAACAATTTCATAGAAGTGTGGTATTGCCCAGTATTTGAAGTCTACAGTCTGGCAAGGAAGACAGAAATCCAGAATCTGCTCATACAAACAAGTTGTCATATTGTTCACTCATTTGGAAGAGAGAGATTTGAAAACCTTCAGAGCACAGATCTTAGGCTGATGAAGACATTTAGAAAATTGCTAGTGTAAAATTTTTCTGCAGTAAGTGGAATACATAGCAACATTTTAGCAGCAAATGAAAAATAAACTTTGGATAACTCATTGCTTTTGAGTTGCAAGAACTGTATAAAAAATACACAGGTCTCTCAAGGATGGTTTTTCATTATTCTTCTGCAGTGTCAGTAGGTTTGTGCTCTATGCTGTAGGTATTTTTAGACACAGCCATAAAGTGCATCTTTTCAGTGGTCTACCCTCTAACTATCAGAATGTTTCTCAGTAGCTTGCAGTGTTATGCTTATGTCCAGAGTTTCTGAATATGCAAGGCTGCTATTTGCCAGTAGAAATGATACTGTGTGTGACAACAGTGAACAGTGTAATTTTATAAATGAAACAAAAAATGCCATATCTGTGGGGTACAATCAGCCTGTTGTCCTTTTGTAAATGCATTTACAGTATGTCCATGCTGAATGCAACAATGCTGGGCTAGAGCTACCTGAAAGTTGAACTCAAGGATGGGAACAAATATGTGCATGGTGAAGTCCATTCCCAATCTGCCTCCACATATTCACAGAAAAGTCTCCATAGCCCAGAAAATGTAACCTTAAATGATTCACTGACATCACTTTGGATTTATTAAATTGTTGAGTATAATTTTGAAGACAATGAGAAAATAAGTAGGTGTGAGTGAAAAACTGAGTTAATTTGCAGTTTACAGTTTTCTGTAGTTTGTCTCAGGCTTTTCAGACATAAGAGAAAATAAATGATACATTTATAGCAGAGATATACAATAACAAACAGAAAAGAAAATTTTTCCTAGTGGAACTCAAGCATAATTTTTTGTCACAGATGTTGTTTATAATTTCTGTTAACTACCATGGCACAATTATTAGGGAAGTACTGACATAAAAAAAATGGTTGAAGAAGGCTTTGGTTCCACTACAGGAAGTGACTGAAATGAAATTTCTGAGCTTAGATGTGGAAACTTAAAAGAAAGATCAACAGAAAGTAGTCACTGGGTAACTATAGATTAGTTTTCTGTATTTTCATAGTTTGCTTTTTTTCTTTCTTCCTTCTTTCTTCCTTCACTTCTTTCTTTCTTCCTCTTTCCTTCTATTTCCTTTTTCCTCTTTTTCTCCCTAACTTGCAAGAGGAGATTTAAAACATACTCTCACTATTGACTGATATCAATAAAGACAACCCTGGCAGGGTTACTGCTCCCCTGTTACCCGGTATTTATGGCAGTTTCTTTTCATCTTGGAGACAGAGTCTTAAGCCAAGACTACTGCCAACATAGAGTAGAGCAGCCCCTATACCATATGTTGGGGAGTAGATTTGTGTCTGTGTGTATCTTAGTGTCTGTGTGTGAAACACTAAAAAAGAGAAGATAGGGCATCATGAACCCTAGGCTAGAACTTCCACCCTGGGAGAGAGAAGCACAACTTCTTCAAGTAATCAAATGTTAAGAAGGAAGAGGGTGTCTCCTCATCTTGATGATGGGCCAAGGAAGAAAATCATCTTAGACTATTTAGTGGTGTGTTAAGTTGTGAATGGTACCTTCTGTTTCTAAGTATTTTCCTTCTGGTTTCATTATGCTAAAAATGTAAACAGTAATTGTTCTTGGATGTGTTTTTATTATTATTAGAAGTAGTAGTAGTCAGATTAGAAAGTTGAAAACAAATTTTTGCTGTTTATAGTTTTTTCTTTGTTCAAAGATCCAAAATAAAAAAAAAATCTACCCTAACAGCAAGCTCAGTATATAAAACCCTACAATTCTCAGCCACATACTTTCAATTCATCTTTTATTTTCTCATCTTCATTCTATTTATTTGAAAGGAGATGCATATTTTGAAAATCCAGTCATTTTCTTAGCATACTTGCTCTTTCAAATCTCTATTGGTCTAAGGGGCTTTGTGTTTTGAAGAGGATAACTGAGATCAGAACCCCCCACCAAAAAAAAAAAAAAAAAGAAAAAAAGAAACAGCCAACAGCAGCATTTATACACGTCGTTTGAACTAATGAATTTCTCCATTATTCTTATATTTTAGATGGCAGCTTTGGCACTTATATTTATTTTGTGTAGCAACTGAAATGTAGAGCTCCTGCAAACCTGATCTGACAACCTTCACCACTAAGGCAGAGTTCCAGTTGTTAAACAACTGGACTTAATGATCACGGCAAGCAGGATTGAAATTTTATTGGTGTGCTTCTGTGTGACTGTGACAGTGTTGACACTAAATCAAATTCAATTAGCAAGGGCTTGCTAATGAGTTATACTGCTTTGCAAAGTAGGGAGGACAAAGCACTTTACAATCTCTAGCCTGCAGACTAGTTACTCTCCCTGTTAACAGAGCAATAGCTTAAGGAACCACTGCAGGATTTTCTCCCTAGATTAATGTTAAAGAATGCTTTGCTAATGAATCCTTGAACAAATGTGTTGTGTGTTACTGGTGAGGGGGGTAGCAAGAGAGAAAACACAAGTAGCTTTTTTGTCCTTAAGTGCTCTTGAAGTGATTTATAAGACCAGCATATAGCAATGGGAACAGCAGAACCAGCATCAGCAGAGAATATGTCTGACACAGGTGCTGCAGCAGAAGGGCATCCTGCCAGCACAGGGAGGGCCGCAGAGGCAGCTTCATGGAGCAGACAGCCTTCACTGAAAGGGCTTGGCTGGTTGGCCCAGGCAGCTGAGGTGTCACACTCCCTGGCATGGATCGGTCTTACAAGCCTTCAAGTGGGCATGGCAGCTTTCCTGATGCTATCAGTGACATGGGTGGTGGAAGGTGCGTGCAACCCCTTGGCTGCCCTCATCCATTTTCCACTTGTTCAGCTAAAAGACATGTCCATGTGGGTGACATTTCATTTCATAATGTGTATTAATGTCCCCATTTAAATTATGGGATAGCAATAACAATAATAGTTTTCTCTTTAGTATCAACTGACAAGTCCAGCACTGAATTCTGAAGTCAGTCATTCAAACTGAATTGTCTCCTTACTGTGATATTTCAATTTAACTTTTTGAAATATTTTAATTGTTTCTGTATATGACATCTCCTTATGTTAGCAGATACACTCTTAGCTTTAATGTGTATGTTTAAAATCAGTGTTACATACTAATGTTGTATGATTTCATAATTTGGGCCTGTATTTTTCTCCAGAACCACTTGTCTCCCTCTGAGTAAATGTTCCTGAAAAATTTTAGCATTTCATCTGCATTGAGAACAAAGGCTTGACTTCATGTTGTCTAAACTGAGGGTATCACCAAAACCAAACTGTATTACCGGGTTACTAATTTCTTCACGTTAACTCTGGATTAATTTAAGCACACATGCATATTCTTATCATGTTAAAAAAAAAAAGAAGAGAGAAAATCATGTGTAACACATTATGTTCACACTGGTTTTATGGT
Source organism: Cyrtonyx montezumae (assembly GCF_038088225.1). Taxonomy (NCBI): domain Eukaryota; kingdom Metazoa; phylum Chordata; class Aves; order Galliformes; family Odontophoridae; genus Cyrtonyx; species Cyrtonyx montezumae. The sequence continues at coordinate 4,848,904 of NW_027072041.1, forward strand.
AGCTATAGTGAAATCAGAACAGAGCTGGGATTTTTTTTCAAAAATTTGTGAATGAGGCTGAAGGAGTTAGAACGTAACAGCTCAGCCCTTACCATAATCTGGCTAGTGGTTTTAATCCACTAATGTATTATTTCAGTGATATTTTTTAATGAATCAAAACTGTTTAAGAGATTAATGCAGCCATGCTGCAATTCGCTGTGTTCTAACCTTCCTCTGTGTGGACCATAATGTACACCTAGTCATCAGTATCATCAGATTCACTGATATCAATCTAAGAACAAAAGCGAGAAAATGTAATACTGTAAGCACCATACTTTGGAGCAAACACTGGTTGTTTGATAGAAGCAGAAGACTGATTCTGAGACCTACATATCCTCTCATTACCATGGAGATTCACCTCAGGGAAAATACGTTTCACACATGATCTGGAGAGACACTCCAGCACTTTGGAGCTGTATTTCAACGAGCTTCTGTTTGTATGGGACCTCTGACAGGCTTGTAGTAAGCAGGATTTTTCGCCTGAAATAGTCTGGGTCAAGGACTGAAGTTGAGATCTGGGAACCTGTGGCCCTATGACCCTTCCTGAAATCATTTGCTTCAAAGATAGGTATATTTTACAGATATACTTCTTTCAGTTTTTCCATTCCATTCTTTCAGTCTTTCCATTCCTTGGCTGCTGCTCTTTAAAATTTGCATCTGTATACCTGAGTAAAGTAATGTAAAATAAATATATTAATATTTATGAAGTATTTGAATATCAGTGAACATAATTATAAAGACTTCTGAGAAAATTAGGAATTCTGTTTCCAGAGCAGTGTTGTGCAATGTGTCCTGTAAATAAGACCCCAGGCCAAACGCTGAACAACTAGAAGAGAACATGTTATTGATGGGTTGCCTTTTCAATGAATACCATTTGCTCTATTAGTAAATGGAGTAGAGTTCTAGGGAGAAAACAACCTCAAATCTCATAATTACAGGCAGTATTATAATGCATACATGCTAGAGGGAAAAACTAATTTGGGTACTCCCTAATTTTAGGACCTGAATCTGTTGACTCAATGAGATTCTGTTAAATTAGGTTGTGAGTTATGCATGCTTTGTAGCATGAAGGACAACACTAACCAAAGATGGCTCCATGCAGTCTAAGCATTCAATCAGAAACAGGAGGAAGATACAGTATTTTGGTTCACCAGTGAATCAAATGTTTTATATTTTCACTTAGAAATGATCAGTGTAAGAGGAGGCTGGAGCTCCACAGCTTTTATTTCAATTCTGCTAATAAACTGACAATTGCCTTTGGGCAAATTGTTCAGTCAACCTCTGATCTTGGTTATGCTGGTGAGCCTGAAGTAATTCAATCAAAAACAAAGACATTGAACTGAATTTACATGACCATAACAGATCAAAATCTGTGTGTAAAAGTTCAATGTAAGATCTGGAGGGAGGTATAATTATTATTTATTGTTTTATTTCAAACATGAACTGTTTGTATAAGCTTCAACCTTTACCTATTCCAGAGGTTTCCTATCTCTTCTACATGATAGCAAAACAAATAGTTTTGGAAGATAAAAAATTATTTTCTTTCCTATTGTGAAAATATTTCAAATATCTTGATAGCATTAGTTGATATTGATTAGTTGATATCTTGATAGCATTAGTTGAACCATAAATTATGAGTCCTTTTTTACAGAGTCACAAGGGTTGGAAGCGACGTCAAGAGGTCATCAAGTCCAACCCCACTGCTAAAACAAGTAACCTGCAGTAAGTCCCACAGATAATCATCCAGCCATGTCTTGAATATCTCCATAGAAGGAGACTCCACAACCTCTCTGGGCAACTTGTTCCAGTACTCTGCCACCCTTACCATAAATAAGTTCTTCTGCATGGCAGTATGGAACTTCCTATGTACAAGTTTTAGGTCATTACTCCTTGTCCTGTCATTACATAGCACCAAGAAGAGCCTGGCTCCCATACAGTTTGCCTTCCATCTCCCTTCAGATATTCATAAACATTTATCCAATCCTGTCTCAGTCTTCTTTTCCCCAGGCTGAACATACCCAGGTTACACAGCTTTTCCTCATAGTGGAGATGCACCAAGCGCTTTATCATTTTTGTGGCTATCCGCTGGATCCTTCTAAGAGTTCCTGTCTTTTTAAACCAAGAATCCGGTAGCTGGACGCATTATTCTAAATGTAGCCTTACTTGGTCATAGGGGGAGGATCACCTCCCTTGGCCTGCGGGCTGCGCTCTTTTTAGTTAATTCCAGGATAACGTTGGTCTTCTTGGCTAAAAGGGTACACTGCTGGCTTCTGGCCAACCTGTTGTCCAGCAGGACCCCCAGGTCCTTCTCTGCTGGAAAAGTTCATCCCCTGACCTGTACTGACGTGTGGTTATTCCTCCCCAGCTTTAAGACTTTTGCTCTTTTTAAACCTCATCAGGTTACTCCCTGCAAAACTCTCCAGACATGTTGATTGGTAGCACTGCCTTCAAAGTGTGTAAGCCACTCCTTTTAGCTTTTTATCATCAGCACTCTTGCTGAGGATGGACTCTATCCCTTCATAGAGGTTATTGATGAAAATACTGAACAAGACTGTACCTAGTACTGACTCCTGGGAAACTCAACTACTCTTCACCACTGATGACAGCCCTCTGAACTCTGCCAGTCAGCCAGTTGTCAATACACTTCACTGTCCACTCATCTATCCACTTTCTAAGTTTCATAGTAAGGATACTGTGAGAGACAGTATCAAATGTCTTGCTGAAGTCAGGGTAGACAGGACTTACTGTTTTCTCCCATCTACTCAGCCAGTGATGGTGTCATAGAAGGCTACTAGGTTAGTCAAACCTTGTTTCCTTTTGGTGTTGATTACTCCTGATAACCTTCTTCTCTTCCAATTGCTTGAAGATGGAATCCAATACAAATTTTTCTATCACCTTTCCAGGGATAAAGGTGAGGATGAATTAACTGTAGTTTCCCAGATCCTTCTTGCCATTTTTGAAGACTAGAGTGACCTTGGCTGTCATCCAGTCTTCAGACACCTCTCCCATTTTCCAAGACCTTTCAAAGAGAGTAGTTCAGCAATCTCTTATGCCAGTCCGCTCAGCACATGTGGGTGCATGATGGGTATATGTGAAGCTCACAATCTTACAGAACAATTTAATTACTTTAGAAAGACTTGATGTTAGAATAAAATTGCCATTGAGAGAAAAGAAACTAATGCAATGGAAAGCAAACCCATGATTTCCTGTTGATTGAGCATATTCATATGAATGTCAAATCATAAAATGGCTTAGGTTGGATGGAACCTTAAAGATCTTCCAGTTCCAACATTCCTGCTGTAGGCAGAGTTGCCAGCCACCAGCTTAGGGCACTCAGAGCCCCATCCAACCTGGCCTTGAATTCCTCCAGGGATAGGGTATTCACAGATTCTCTTGAAAGCATATTCTACTGTCTCATACCCTACAGTGGAGCCATTTGTAAAGGTAAGAATATTACCAAGGATTTTTATCAGGGTAAAATCCTGTCAGACTGAAGGATTAAGCAGCTGCATTTATTCTGATCTTGGGAAGACAGCAGTGTGTGCACCATTAAGAAACAACTTTTTGTTCCTCATCCAAAGCTGAAATGGGTATGTCCTCTAGCTGAATGGCTAGACACAAACTTCTTTCTCTTCCATGCTGTCTGTCATAAAATGTTGGTAAAAAAAGTAGACATCTGCTGTGAAACAAATTCAGGATAATAGGTTATCTTAGACAGAAGTGTGAAAGTATCTGGGAGAGTGTAATATCATGTTTAAGAGAAAATTTGAATTGTGTCTTTATCAAGACCGGTCTCTGAGGAAAGTCATTGATTCACCCTTAGTTCATAGTCCAAAATGGAATTTTAAATTGCTGACTCCACTGCTAAATATTTTAAGAACTTAATCTTTTCACATTAGTGAAGTAATCTGTTCATCTGTGAAGAGAAGGCTGCTTTTCCATATTTGTTTCTGTAAGATCAATAAATTCTTTGATATAAAAACACTGTGAAAAGGAAGCTGTGGTGGCATTTTAAATTTATTGGTCAATAGATTTATTTTATCGTCTCCACCGATGACAGTTACTCTAATTTTACTTTAAACTGTTGCCTCCTTTCAAGCCTACAACAAAGTAAAGGGATGCTTTCCACTGCACAGTGAGTGTGGGTACCAGTAGGGCACAGGTTCCTGATGGAAACTGAAGTAGGAAACCCTCTCAGTACAATTAAAGCTGAAGGAAATAAGTGAGTTGTAGAAAAATTAATTAGATAAAGTAGGATTTAGCTACATTTTTTAGAGGACAGGTACAACAGCAGATCTCCTGGACTTGTTAATGTATGGTGATTTTTCTGGGCTTGTGCAGTGGGTCATATTAGACTTTATTTCTAATTTATTAGGCTCTGCCATGTGCTTCTAAAGACAAGTCTTTAGTATCCAATATTGGAATGACAGAGAAATTATAAGTGCCTTCTTCTCTACATTTTTTGTATACCTAGTTTTTTTCTGATAGTGGGAAGAATAAAATAAGTGCCTCTTCTAGATTTTGTAAGTGAAAGACATCAGATTACTGAAATCTTTGAAAAACATTAAAAAACAATTACAAAGCCACCCAAATGAGTATTCCAGAACTACTACAGCTAGTGATGAAATTAGAGTGTCCTTACTGCCTGTATCTCTCTGTGAAAAAAAAAAAAATGTTTAGGCAAGTATGCCTCTCTAATTCTGCTTTACAAGTCTTTTCAAATTCAGACAGTTATTCCCTTAGGTTTTGTTTGTTTGTTTGTTTGTTTGATTGATTGATTAAATGGCATCTTGAGGTGCATAGAGTGTGAATCTAAAATTTGAGGAAGTAGAATATGATTAAATCTGGAATGGCGGCTTGACCCCATTTGTCTACTAGTGTAGGCATGACTGAATCCACGCTGTAGTATGTGTTCAGTGAGGTTTCTCCAGGAGTTATTAAAATTTATCACCAATAAAATATTAATTGTACAAATACTATGAATACTGAAGGCTTCCTCCTCTCTATCTTAAAAATTAGACAGTAGGTATGTATGTTATTCTACAGAACGGCAGTAAGCCCTGGGTGGTTCAAACTGTTCTTAAAAATACTGAGAAATACAGCAGGATTTCAAAAGTGAGTTGCATGGTTTTCTTATCTGAAATGTAGGCTTTTAAGTCTTCGTACTGTAAGAAGTTAATGAATAGTGCTGTAACATAATATCAGACTGATACAGCTCCTGATTTGTTTATTTTATTTTGCATTTTCCAGTATAACCAAGAAATTGAACTATGTTAAATCATTGTCATCCCTTTACTTTGTTGTTGTCATTGCTTTTGTTTTATTTTCTTTGTTTGGAAGGCTTTTATTTAACTCTTTAAATATAGGTCAACCCTTATGGAATTAATTTATTAAAGTGTTAACTAAGTTGGATCGATAGGTCAGTTCAAAGGAAAGTAGATTCACTGTTTAGGGATTTTATTTTGTTTTTTATCACCTGATAGTAGCTTATAAACTTTTTAAAATAAATAGGTATTAGGCTTTATGTTGTTTGTGAAATCATCCTTCAGAAAGAGAAGTATCTACCTAAGCACAGGACTTGATGATTTTGAAGGTCTTTTCCAACCTGAGCAATTCTATGATTTTATGATTCTGTAAGTGGACAAAGGTTGGGATGGTGTCAAGCAGATAAAAATGCTTTTGTATCCCTCTATCTTTTTATTCTATCTAATTGAAATAAGTCCCCTTTTCATGACATTTCAAAGATAAGTCATATCATACTGATTTTCAATCAGGGCTTGGGCAGTGTACAGCTAATGACTCTGTAGAAGTCTACCTAATTTATAAGGAGGAATTGAACCTGCTGTCTAATCTGTATATTTATTTTAGATCTAAACAATGCCAATTTGTAAAATAATAGTTACCAGATCTTAATGTGTAGTCACAGACATTTTCATACGTTTTAATTTGTATTTAAACCTTCCTATTTAAGCATATATACTTTGTAAGCAAATGCCCATGAATACAAGCAGAAATTAAACACACTGGCTTCTTTTTTTTTTTCTATTGTTGATTACTAATGTATCTGACTGGTATATCTGTGAGTGTGAGTAGCTGCCATGTCAGACTTCTACCACTTTATAATACAGTTACTGTTTTACAATACACCTATTCTTTTACGGTACGCCTAGTAGGTAACAAAAATGTAAAACTTTCACGAGGTCTGTTCTGAGCATAAACTGATGACACATGGCAAAAAAATGATCTTCTAGCTAGGGTAGAGGACATGTAGAAAAGTATTTTCTGGTTGCTCCTGCGGAATTTCACAAGAACTCTTCATTTTATTTGTCAAATGCAAAGCATTTTGGTAGTGTCAAGTGAGATAATGACTATATTTTTTTCAACTAAAGGAAAAGGTATTCTTCATTATTTTCATTTTGCTAGCTGCCTAGATGCAGCGTGAGCAGAATTGCTCATCAAATTCTTGCCACGTCTCACCAGTCTTAGTGAAAGAAGTATGCAATGTTAGACAATTGATAATTATATTTTTAATTCATTGCAGATTAAGAGTTCTATTGTTATCAGGATAAATTAGAGCTATATAGTGTATGGCTGATTCAGAATATTACAGGATAAATACTTGATCTCTATATGTTGCCTATGTAAGAATTATGAATTTCATGGTGGTGGTGGTGGGATAGCAAAGAGACTGTAAGAGAGGACTTCAGCAGGGATTTAAAAGCTCCTGTTTTAAAGTATTTCTTCAGGTATAAGAGACAAAAAGGGACCCAGTGGGTCTTCATGACTGATGTTTTTTTTTGAGTTTACATTTCTGACAGTGGCAAATAAGCTCTCTCATTTAACCAAGTTAATTTAGAATGATAATCCTAATGAAAGTACATTTGAAGGGTCACAGTGCCATTTTTAAATAGCTTTAGCAGAAGCAAGCTGAACTTCAGTAAAGTTTTATATATTAACACTGGCAAAAGTAGCAGATGCTACTAAGATCTGTGGTATGAAAAAGATTAAGGATGGCAGGAGTTACCCTGTAGGAACACAAAGAATACTGAAGAGTAGGCTGTGTATAAGTTATTTCTTATTAAAATACATGGCACACAAGGTGGCTGTAGGTTTGCACAGGACAATAAATTCATCATACATGCATCTCTTTTGAAATAGATGGACAATACATGACAATGAGGGACATATTTTGCTTTCAAAGTTCTTTGTGTATGTTGTGAGATCTGTGCAACTCAGCTGAAATAGTTTAATAAGGTAATTCAATTATTTCACTAAATTTCAGTTCTCTTAAGTTGATCCGATTAAAAAAAATGACAAAAGTCATGGGAAATTTGTAGACATTTATATTTACATTGTCATAACTGATTCTCCGTTGCTCCCCCACACAAAGGCAGTAATCGTTCACTCTATTGAGGAAATGAAATCTTTGTGGTTGCTAAGCAGAAATTCACTGACACAAAGATTAAAAACAGCTTCAGATTCACACTGGTAGTTAAAAGAAAATATTTACATCCTGTGAAGTGATAGTGATTATTTTCACTGAAAGGAAATATACTTGAAATACATGAGAATTACATTTATCCTTGAATGAATGACATCACTTAGAGTTGAGTTCATATCCGAAAAACACTGTAGGCAGGTCTGCCACATTAGAGTAAAGAAAAAATTTTATTTGTGAGTCAAGAGAAAAACTGGCTGAAATTAAAAAATTAATGAAAAAAAAAAAAAAAGACAGTATCTTGTCGAGCAATTTACAATCTTTAGAAAGAATATTTGTTTTTTGGAGTTCCTTAAATACCCAAAAGTAAATGAGGTGCAGTGATTAATTTTGATGCTTATACAACATTTTGTCCTCTTTGCCAGTGTGAAAAAATAAAAAAAATTAAAAAGATATCTGAGTTATTTAAAAACAGAACAGACCGAAGTAATTGTTTTATCCTCTTCTCCTAAGTCACTGACAGAAAAAAATCTCCTTTTCCCAGTTTTAGGGATATGTGCAGGAGAGAATTTGCTTAACATTTTTCCCCTCAGGAAACTATCTTCATATTATTAAATCAAATGGTTGACATCCTTTTGTGCAGTATTTGTATTTTTACATATATAGATATGCGTATTTGTATAGTTAGATACTTAAAGATACACTTTTCTCTCTATTTTTTTAATTCAACCTGTTTTCTGTTAATTACTTGTGAACTGCTTTGCTTGCTTTTGCAGAATGTTAATACTTGATCTCAGACAAAGAACAGAATGCATTAAATGAATTTCACTTGACCCTATCTTACTTAACTGTCTAGCAGTAAGATATTAAATATTTCTCTTGTGGATCTCTGCCCACTGCTTTTATATGTATATGGAATTGGGGAACACTGGGGATTGTCATCAAGAAAGATCAGGTAAATGCTAAGAACAGGCAGTGCATAAAGCATCATCCTGCTCTTTACATCTTTTCTGTTCCTGCTACCAGTTTGAAAGTCAGAAATTGAACATTGGATCTGGAATTATCCAGATCTGTCCTCCATATTCCTGCATTATTTGACTTATTTGTATGAGGTGTATGACTCAGGGGATGGACATGAAAGTACTCTATCAAGAAGTCTTTCTTGCAATTAGGTGTTAATTTTATTCTTGGCTAGTACTTAGAGTTGCTACGACATTGTGGGAAATAACATCTGTAGGCTGTCAGGAAAAATCTTATAAAGATCACTTTGAGAGTGAGGACAGCAACAGAACAGAGTATACACTGTAAATGTTTGGACATCCGTTAACGACCGAGCCCACTTGAACAATTCCATACTTTATCTTAATCTGCCAGCGTACCTGGTTCATCAAGAATTTATTCACAGTAGTTATCATTTCTTTCAAATTTGTTATATTTCTTTCCCTGGAGTTCTGGCACTTCGAAAAAAAAATTTGAAATGCATAAGATTTTTCAGCCAAGGTCACTTACAACCTATATTTGACTTCTGTCACCACTTTTCTATTTCACTGAGGGAAGGAATCATCATGGAAAACAGACATGCTCCCAAGCCACGCTGTTATCATTGAGTAAGATTTTCCTTGCTATTTTTCTTTAAAGATATCTATGCATTTTAATGTTATTAAACAATAAAATACCCCAAAAAATGTTTCTGTCACTCTGAAGCAATTCTTTTAAGCCTATGTCCCTGGGGAAGCATGTAGGTATCTGTAAGTTCAAGTGCTTTTCTCAGCTGTTAAACCTCCATAATAAATTTTGTCTTAGTTATGTTCTTTGTCTGCCATAGCTATCCATTCCCATTATACAAAATACATATTCTAATATAATGTTTCAATATTACACTGAAATGCACATTTATAAAAATGCCTAGTACTGAAATAAGCTTTCTCTAGCTCGTTGAGAAAGTATTTGTGGTACATTTTTATTGTTAATTTAATACTTAGTGTAAATAGGTGCATTTGTTCCTACGTGGCACCTGAATAGCAACTTACAGATTCTGTAAAGGACCATTTTTTAGAAAGCTCATTTGGATTAAATGATATAAATCTATGTAGTTTATATCAAACAGAATTAGATTGTTTGAGTCTTTGTTTATTTTCTTGAGCCTTTTTTATTATTATTAAAGAAAGATTCTGCTGTAGTTCATTTTCACCGGACGGAGATTTCATAAACTACAGATATTGCCTTTAAAAAAATGGTATGATAATTTATTTAGGTTCAAATTAAAGGTCATGATTTCATTTTTTTTAGATTATTCTTATACTATATTTATTCCCCACTGTAATTTTCACAGCACTTCCTCATATACTGGGTTACGGTTCAAAATCTACATAACTCTTGAGCTTCATTTCACAAGAGTATGAAATACAAAAATAATTCAAAACAAGATATGATAAAAGTTATGCAAAACTAAATAACAATTCAGTTATTTATACAGAATTGCAAAGAAATCTAGAATTGAAAGTTTACTGCTGAGAATCGTGCATTCAGCATATCATTGAAAAGACAGAAGAAGTTTGCATAAATGTTTATATATCCTCTACTGTTTGGATTCTATGAATTTTCTGTTTCTTTCAATGTTTTAAATACTGTGCCTAAATATTACTAGAAAAATTCTCCTTGATATTATTCCAGATATACAGCTAATGAAAAGACTAGGTTTACTCACTTCAATCTATTTGTAACACCACATTAACATGCTATATCTAATGTAGTGGTCATAATTAACAGAAGCCAGTCAATTCTGTGCCCTACAAACTTATTTTATTCAGGGCTGATTTTAATTACCATTTTTCCTTGTTTGCTCTTTCAGATCAATCACTGTATTATTTCACTTTGGGCCAGGTTCTTCTGAGGAGTATTTTGGAATCTGTCCAATTACAATTCCATATTAATATGCACAGCAGGAATTTTTATTTTGGGTGTGGGAGAAGGAGAGGTTGTTTTTTTGTTTTGTTTTTGTTTGTGTTGCTGAGTGTAACCATTATTGCTTTTTACCATTTGTTTTAATAAAAAGCAAAGGTAGGTAAAGAAAACTACTTTTTGTGTGAGAATGAAAAACAAAATAACTGTAACCACTTACCATTGGTCAGATTCTGTTGTGCTTTTATTCAATCTGACTGGCTTGTTAACTTCACATACATCCCCTTGAGCATAATTGCTTCCATCAAGCTTAGGCATTATTCAGTAACTCTTTGAGAAACAAATTTATTTTTAAATTATAATATTTATTGATGTATAAAATGTTATAAGTTAGACAGGAACTTGTAAGCAGTTGACAATGCAGAAAACATTTGTGTTGTTTAAAACTGCGGACTAATTTTGGGTCTACTCTCTTTGCAATGGCAGCTATATACATATACCTCCAAAGCTTTCTCTTGCTAACGTGTGTAACATCAATACTAGTTACAAAGTCTTGTCTCAGATCGATGGATTCCTACCTTTAAGGTCCATTTTCCATATTTTTTAGTGTATTTATTCCCTTATGTTCAATTTTCTGTATTCTGCTGAAGTTGGCTAGATCCTTGAAAAATTTAGGCAATTGGCTCTTGTAACAAAACTGTTCGTTTACACTTCATATAGACATTCTGGCCCAACTCCATTTGACTCATTTTTCCAGTTACCAGCAGTATTTTCTTTTGCCCTATTGCTCTTGACATGAAAGTCTCAAATGCTTAAAGCACTTACATGGAAATGATTCCTCTATTCTTTTCATTCTCTGCTCACTGCTCAGCTTATGCCATGATATATATTTAAAAAAAATAGCGAATTTTCTGAGATATAACAGTTTGTTTCCATGTGATGTTTATGATTATCACCTGGTAACACGCTGGTTGATAAGTTTGCTTCTGGAAATAAATTGTCCAAGTACACTAATTATATATTTCAAAATTATCACAAAGACCATTCCTACTATTTTTTTCCTGGTATATCTAAAGGTAAGAATACAACTATAGATGGAGTAATCCTTTGCAGTCCTTTGCTCGAGAAAGCAATTCTCAAGCTGTCAACCTCTATCATTTCAATTTACTCCATCATAGTGGATTGATAAATGATCAGTCAGCATAGTGGGTAGATATGCTAAATAGAAACAAATTATATTAGCATGATACTACAAGCTTAAAATAGTGTAAACAATGTGTTCTCAGGTCATTCATGATATGTGCTTCGTCTCCATTTGTCATCCTTTCATGCATCCTGTAGTCACAAATTACTATGTGTGTTAAGATGTTTATCTAATTGAGAACTTTACACATTGGATTTCTGAAGCAACATGATGTGTGCCCCTTGATGCAGATTTAAAGTACAATAGGAACGGAAATTTCTTGTGTGCCAAGCTAGCAAGGCATAATGTGTCCAATTTGCATAAGTTGCCCACATTATACATTAGCTGAATTAGCTCTTAAATGCTATCCAAACTTATGAATTAGCTCTTAAATACTATCCGTACATATCTATACATCAACGATTATAAACTATGTATAGATGTGAACATAAGTCTTTTACTCATTTATGTGTCCAGACTACTTTTTCACAAACAACTGTTTATCTCTTTGAACACCAAATTTTGTATTCTTTTTTTGTCTCCAGGTTGGTTGAAAAATGCATACAGTCATGTGTAGGAGTACAGCTTCTTATTAGCATTTGAAGAAATAGGGAATGTTATATCTTTGAAGCACACAAAGACAGATATCAGTTTTTGAGAAATTATTAGGCAAGTAAAAGATGTTCTGTTAACAACTGGAATTCATATACGTTAGCATATTGGCTGTATGATAGTAGTCATAAATTTAAAATAGTCCTGCTGTTATGTCCTCATATATTGTAACTGTACAGTAGCTTTAGAATCTGAAAATCTAGAAACAAGAGAAGAAGAAATAGTAGTAGAAAACTATCCTGTCACAAAGACTATTCAGCCTTGCAAATCATTTGTACCTGATCAGCTAATATCAGCTTTCAATTGTATTGACCAAAGTGATACTGTGTAAACTGTAACAGGGGTGTATTAGTCAAGTGAAGCCTCGGACTAAAATCAAATGCATGGTTCTGGATCTTAAGCAGATCTTGAACCTTTCCTAAACAAAAGGGGAAATGAGGACAAAAAAAAAAAGCAATGGAAAAAGTTACAGCCAGTAGCCTTTTTTTGATCAAAGTAGCCACAAATGCTTTACAGTTGTTTCAATAAAAATAGTAAGAGAGACATTTAGTTTTAAAAAAGAAAAAGAAAAAAAAAAAGATAGTTGCTTTTTGTTACTTCAGAACAGTTTATCTGGATCTATGTGTAGTCGGCTTGAAAGATTCATTTTGAGTTTTCATTTCTCAGCCTTTAATAAATTCTTCATTTTATTTTCTTTAAAATGTCATTAAATTGGAACATTTCTAACTCTATTGTGCATTCAAATTTTATAATCACTTTAGTAAAAAATGAATTTTATACTTAGCGGGATTTAATTCTTTATAAAGTTGCTACATTTGTAAGAATCTGATCAGCTGAGAGTGTGTTATGTGCTCTGCTTGTTCTTGTGCATCATCATGTTCATTATCAGGCTATGTATCAGATAAATTAGCCACTTAGAATTTTCACTTTTTTTGTCGTGGAAGACAAATGAGGAGACAGTGGAAAATGAACGTTATTTTTCCAGAAAATAGGTTATAGAAAATAAAGAAATATCTAGATTGTCAGATCCCAGGCTAAATTCTCAGGACCTGCAATTAGGAAAAATTAAAAAAAAAAGAGTAATAAAAAGCAAGCAAAATGAATAAAAGTAAAATATTATTTAAAAAATTAACTTTTTGGATGCAGTTTATTCTGCGTATTTTTCAGACAACCCAATCATATAAAGTACCAAGGGTAAATATTCCCATAATCACTGGACAAATTATGTTACATTCATCTATTTGAGACATGGCTTCAAACATTACACTATTTCAAGTATTTTCTATTTCCCCTTGAAATTCACAAATCTCTTGCTTCTTTGAAGTAATTATCTGTGGAAAGACAAATAGAAATAGCAGAAAGTTGGGTTAGCTTTCTGGGAGCACCTGTACAACTAAGCTGCCAGTTTTGCAGCCACAAATAATATTATTCTGCACATGTCACAGAAGAATTTCTCAGGATTCTTGCTACTAGCTGTAGCTGTGGTAAGCCTCTTGATCTAGCCATGGACACCTGACCAGCAAAGGAGGGATACAGCTCACATAGAGCTATAGCAGCTGATAAGCTTACCTGTAAAACAAGACGTTCAAAGATGCCTTGGTTAATGGAGTGTATGTTAAAGAAACGCTGAACCGAGGGTTTCATCTGGAAATGAATGGGAATGTAATCCAGAGGGATTGAATAGAAATATATGTTTGAATAAGATACTTTCCTGTGAGAGATGTGGGGTGGCATCTTTCTTCTAGTGTGTCAGCACTGTCCCATAAGTAAAAATTAACCCTCCCTTTTTACCAACTCCCACCTTTCTACTCTGTAGGGTCTGTATTCCTTTTACCTTTTTTTTCTGAATTCTTACATCAAGAAGGGCTCAGAATCCCTTCAGCTCCTTCTAACTCCCTGCTTAATGATGACGGGCAATTTGGAACCTTACAGTTGTTTATTTGCTTGAATCTCTGAGTGAACTTGTTCTTCGTAGGCTTGAAATTGTTAAAATCAATAGTGCTTTTTTAAGAAAAAAAAATAAAGTCTTTTTCTAAACATCAAGAACTAAGTATCACTAAAAGGAATCTGAATTCATATTGCAAATTTTTGTCTTCTTAGCTAGGGAGGGGAGATAGGAGAGGCTATATATTTTATATAGGTTGGATTATATGGAAAACAGGACAGTACCAACAACACTTGGAAAGAACAAGGAAATAGCAACTACTGAAAAAATAATCTGGACATTTGGTCAGAGTACGGACAACTATGCTATTCCAATTACCCAGCCTTCAGAACTATGTCTGTGTATGTTTCTTTGCCCAAGGTGCAAATGTCTTTACGAGAAGAAACATATCAACAGACTTAAGCAGTGAAAGGCCATTTCTTGAAATAATCTTTCTCAACTCTATGAGGAGATTTAGGAAAATATTTGTTAACAGCATTTAGGATGTAGAATTCAATGCCATTATTTTAAATTTACTTATTTATATGCCTTATCTAACTTCTATTGTCCAGTGCTTCTGATGCCAAACAAGACTATCCTGTTACAAAAATATTGTTTTCAACAATAAGAGCAATAAATATACCATTTTTAGTAGTTATCTCATTGATATATATTGCAAGTAACATGGGCTGTAGGTACTCAAGGCAAGTAAAAAAAATTAAGGCAAGAAAAAAAGGAAAAGATTGGTACTATTCAAAGAATATTCTGTACAATTAATATAATTGTACTTTATCTAATATAATGTGAACTCAACTGATGATGTAAAGTTACTTTTTAAAATCGTCTTTCTCAGATTCATATGACAGATCATCCACTGAAATAATTCTATTAAATTTACAATTTGCTTTCTTTGTTTTGTTTTTGTGTGTGTGTGTTTGAGTTATTTCACTTGGGGAAAGGTATTTCTCACTCACTGGAGAATAAGAAATTACTTTAGAAATCACTGGAGAATTACAAATTATATTTCTCATAGTTTTCAATGGCTGGGGAGCTACATACACTTGAAATATCTTGAGTCATATCAAGGCAGTTTCAACTATTTATGAGTCAGGATATTCTTGAATATGTCTGTAACTACTATTTAAATAAAACATAAGTGTAGTTTTGTATTAGAAAACACTTATATTCTGTTGATTGATTCACAATTTTGAAATTTCAGGAAAAAAATGCCCTTAACTAATATATTGGCTTTGTAAAAGATATCTTTTATCATACTTAAGATAACAAAAACATAATCAGCAATCACAGCATGACTTACCACAAAATTCCCAATTAACTTTTCATTTAAATCTATGTGACACTTTCTGCCAGGTGATAGTAAAAATTTTCTTCTACAAGATCTGACATTTCTGTCATTATTGTTAAGATTGTATGTCACTGCTGAATTTATATGAGTTTCATCAATAGTTTTTAACACAAATGATACTCAGAGACTACGGGAATTCTCTTACATTGGGTTGTGTCATGAGCTTCTCCAGTACATTCTGACTACTAAAGCATAAGATCATTCTAGTGACCTTATAATTCTGATCTCTGCTGCTATTTTTCTTCTGACGAATAGTGTCCTTGCATGTGAATATATATATATATATATATATATATATATATAGAGAGAGAGAGAGAGAGAGAGAGAGAGAATTTTTTGTGGGAAATTTCCATGTTACAAAAGCTGAACTATGTCATTACTTGCAAAGAACAAAACAATTGGTATCATTGGGAATTTTAAAAATTCCCAGCAAATATATTGCAGTGAATAAATGGGGCATGGGGTGGTTGAGCAAGTATGAGTCATCTGCACAGTGGTGAATAGACAGTGGAAATAGTTAACAGCTGCAATAGACAATCACTTTCAAAATTTCTCATTATACTGAGGCAGAGATGGTCAGCTCCAAATCACACTGAGTGACCAGTTGTTGTGGGTTTTTTTTTCATTTAGTTGGTTGGTTTTTGGCTTTGTTTTTTTGTTGTTATTGTTGGGGTTTTCACTGGTCTTTTTTTTTTTTTTCCCTGTTTTGACTCCAAGAAAGAATGAAGGATTTGAAAGAAAGAATTCATGTGAAAGCATAGGAAGTGTATTTTTGTGTATGTCCGTTTTAAATCTGTAAGAACTTTGAGAAAAGGAGTTGATCAGTAGAATTTCAGTGTACAGTAAGGAGTTAAAGCAGCGGGAGTCTAGCAGAAAGGCATCATAAGCTGGCTTTTGGAAAAGTAGACTGAGCAGCAAGCAACAGTGCTGAATTCATTTATTATGAAACCAGTAAGTGATAGGAGAAGCAAAAAAAAAAAAAAAAAAAAAAAAAGAATTCTAACCCAAACATTGTCCTCTATCCACTTGTAGGCAACATGACAGATGAAAAGTTTCAAATCCTCCATAGCACTACACAGTAAAAACATGCAATCTGTACCTTTTTGGAGGAAGCCAAGCTGTCAAAGCTTGTAATCTTTTGAGATACTCAGTATCACACAGATATTAAATTGTGTGCACCCCGCTAGGATTAACAATGGAAGTCTATAATAAAAGGAAATCATGATCATAATAGCTGTTCTCAAATCCAAGCTAGTATTTCCTTCTTCATCAGCTCAGTGTCTGTGATTCTGTCAAAAATATATCGAGGTTCATCACTTACGGAAAGGATCCTGAGACCACAGTTTCACATATCATTGAAATTTGATCAAGTGAGTACACCAGTTTGGACCAGGATCATTATCTGCTCTTTCCTATGTAGAATGGACAGAAATGATTGCTGCTGGTGCAAATATTGCACCTGGGACAATTTAAGGTCAATTTTGGTGAAAACAAAATACTCAAAGTTAAGCTAATAAATAGTAAATCCTGGGAAATTGCAAGTGCCGTGTGACCATCTTTCTTAGAAAATTTAGTCAGCAGCTGGCACTGAGTTCTGGCTTCCTGTCTGCCCTTGCACTCTTTTGTAGGTGCCTTCTCTGATGTTGAATGTGTTACATGAATTCCTGCTGTATCGATCTATGTGCTATATGACAAGTTGTGATACAAGCACAAGAGACACAGGAAACCAGAGTTCTGAATCAATGCAAACCTGAGACATAAGCCATCTAAAGCTCCCTTTTGTTTGCTTTCAGCTATTTTCTTTCATTTCAGTTATTGAATATTATCTCAGTGAGGGTATAAAATTGCTTGAGATTTCAGTCTTAAGTTTAGGTCTATTTTTTATGTGTTTTTTGTTTTGTTTTACTAAGATAATAGACATTCTTTTCACAGGGATGATCTTGGAAGGCACCCAATAAGGATTTATGTTCTTTTAGCTAGTTGCTGTCATCTGACAAAAAGTAGAGAAAATTTTAGAGAATCACAGACTACTAGTGCTAGCAGCAGCAGCATTTGAAATACCACTAAGCGAAGAGCCTGTTGTTACCCGTAATATCCCTAACTTTGTATTAGGATAAGAGTGCATGAGTAAGAAGATTCATATTTTCTCCCAGACATGTCTTTTCTTTGCATACTGTTTTAAAGACTGAACTGTATAAAACAGCATTGACATTATGTAATTACTTGCCTCTTACACTGTGCTAACTCAATTTGCCTTTCATTCCCAGGTATTTAAAAGACCATTATTTTCCCATCAGACTTTACTGTCTGCCAGTTAAAGCTTTAGATTGATGATGTGGAGAGGGAACTTTATTATAAAATCTTTCAGGTAGACATATTGAAAACATCTGTTTTGAATTGCTGTTCTTTCCTCTTCTCCTTTCTTAATTTCTACATTTTTTAGCAGATATAACAGTTTCCCTGACATTTTATATATATATATATATTTAAAGTATTGTTCTGCAAAGCAAAACATTTGTGTCTGAATGCCAGATTTGCTTAACAATAATTGCTAAGAGAGTAAAAGGTAAGGCTTCTAATGCTGCAGGACTTAACATTTCTTTTGTCTGCTTTGATCTAAATACTGAAGTCACACTGAAGATGTTAACATGGGTTGCTCCTAGAATAGATATCTGTAGCATATTGTTTTCCCTTTACCTAGCAAGATAATTCTTGGTGGGACACAGCTTTTCTGAGTCACGCAATGAGAAGTCATTAGTGTCCAAGGGAACATGAGGTAGGGCTGGTTAATAATCAAGTGAATAACCACCTGAGTTGAAAATTCTGGTGCTATACATAGTTATTCAGTGTCATCTTAAGTAATAAAAGCCATGTTAGTAAGGTCTCTCCCTTGTAAAATAATTTGAATTCAGGTCATTTTCTTTCTGTCTGTGTAGTTATGGAAAATGGCTGCACTTTTGAGGTACAGAAAATCACAGTAATTCCATTATACATGAGAACTGTGCAAAGGGGCAGATGATAGAAAGTCATACAATTTCCCCCCACAGAAAAAGCGTTTGTAGAGAAAAGAAAAATGGATAAAAAGATCATTATAAGCAGACCTGAGTATACCATCCAATTAAAACATTTTTAATAGCAACACCATTTCTGACAGCTATAATATGATTACAGTTCACTATTTAAGAATATGACAGTATCTTCATACTTAACTTTAATAAGTAAAATTATTCTGCTGTACCTTTCATTTAACCTTTTCAAGCAAATTAAGTTATCAGTCACAGACTATAGAGCAGAAACTCTTACACTCTCAGGCAAGTAGACTTTTCTTGTTTAGACAGGTATCAGATTTCAGTTATTACAGGAAACACGTATTTGACTGTGATCTTCTAACCAAATTCTTAATTTAATCTGTTACCATATTTCCATAGGAGATAGCAAATTTGCATCTAATCATTGTATTTTTTTCAACAAACTATTTCTTTCACTGTCTTCAGCCTAGGCCACGGCACCATGACAGCAATGAAGAAACTCCAGCAAGAGACCACTATTCTACTGGTGGTCTCTTTTCTCATTTCAACTTACTCTTGTTTCTTTTGAAATGGCCATATGAAAGGATTCTAAGATGTACTATTTCATATGTGCGTCAGAAAGTATATTTGTGATTCATTTGGTATTGCTCTTTCCTTTTATCCTGTAGATGGCGACAGGCTCAGTCAGTTACTCAGAAGAGGTGAGGAGCTGTTAGTAAGGGCTCTTACTGGGTTTTCAGAACATGCTCTGATGCATCAGTCCTAATGTGCCATGCACATTTCCCTAATTAATGAAATGTCCCAAAAGTTCTGTTTGGTAAAGACATTCTAAATTTCTTTGTCTTTACTGTTGTTTAAGGCTTAAAAGCTATTGCAATCTGCCTCAGATATGGCCACATTTCTATTGTGGTTGTCATTCACAGATACTGTGATGTGTGTATAAACAGGTAAACAAACAGATTCTGTTTTCCCTTGTATTTTAACAGCAGACTTTGTACAGTTATGCTGAGAAAGCAGTATTTGTTTTAACCCTAATGAAGTTAGAGATGTTTTCATTATTTCTTATGGAAAAAAACTGAGATACTTCAGGCAGAGTTTTTCTTAAAAATCATGCAAGAAATTGCTTACATTTGCTGTATCAAATTATACACCATATAAAAGAGTGACTGAATAATTCATTCACTCTTTTACTTTCATTCGGATACCATTTTGTTGATTAGAGGAAGTTAGGAGGAAATTCATTAAACTTTCAGAATTAAATCCTTCATTAGGTTATCCTACACACACACCTAAGATATCTTCTTAGTCTGCTCAAAATTTTCTGTGTGACTAATCCACAAACACATGGATGCAATAGTAAATCACTGGACTATCATATCCTGTGGAGGAGTTTAGGCATTTCATACAGGTTTACTGATTCCACATTGAATTAAAGTGATCTCAGAAGACAGGTGTTGTCGAAGCAAGAGAATTTTAGGAGTATCTACCTTTTATATATATTGGCCCTTCTGAGTAGCATCTCATTCTTGTCAGCAGCTGGAACAAAGCTGTCATACTGACTGCAGTTTCTCTGCACTCTGTTTCATTCCATCCTGGAGGACTTCCAAGATTGGTGCCACTGGCTTTACCAGGTGTTTGGAGATCCTATTGAATACAGAAGTTAAAATAGCAGCATAGTACATTGGCTGGTGCATCCTCACCCTTCATTACATTCCTATTGCCTGCAGCTGATATGACCTTTAGTTAGTAATTTTTTATTATTATTCTTTAAATTGTTGACCTATGCATCTATTATTCACATGCTACACTCACTATCAGAATCCTCTACTAGAGTTTAGTATAGTTACTTAAAAGCACTCACTGTTTCTGTCAAAAGCACAATCCTCATCTTCAGGAGCGCAAAGGAAAAGTGCTGACAGAGGTATTAAAGCAAAGTTCTGGGCTTGTTGTTTTAGAAAGGTTTGATGTTGTATTGTGTATTATTAATGAGCACAAGATTTGAGATTAGAAACCCAGCAGTGAAGCTTTCTTTGTGGTTGACCTTGTAACATGGCAGGCAATGTTCCCATTTGTGGAAGCTTATTTGAGTTTAATGTAAAGCATAAAATCCCTCTTCTCCCCCTAGCTGGATGTAACACAAATTCATGATAAGTTCAAGATCCGCACTGAAACAATTCTGCTGTGTTTGTCATCTTGCTCCACTGTTTCCGATATTTGGACTTGGCAGACAAAAGGGACATGATACAAGCACTGTTCAAAGGCAGTATTGCTGGCAATCAAATACCAAAGATACAAAGCAATCATGCCTGAGACATTTTATTGTTTCCTGGCATTAAAGTAAATACACAAAGGCTTCAGTCTGAACTCTGCAGGGTTACACTAGATTCACTAAATTTTTGAAGGTAAATGTAGTCATTGGTGGATAAACTGTCCTGTCCTGTTAGAATTCCAACTAGACATTATAGAGTGTAATCCACAGTTTAAAGTGTACTGCATTGTAGGAGACGGAATCCAGTCAGAGTGCTTTATGAGAGTAAAATCAAGACGTTTCAGTTCCTACTTTAAATATTAAAGGCTAAGGCTTTTAGTATTTCTTGAAAACTTTAAAATATTTCAGGTAATACTTCATGTAATTACAAAACTTGCATAAATCATTACAGTTTGTTTTTTATTTTCAAGACCAGTTCAGTAAGTGTGGGAAAATGTCTAATTGTTTCTGCTGTTTTATAAAGAACTGAAGAAAGTCATTTACTCAGGAAGGAAAAAAAAAAAAGAACCTTAGATGATTTATCATTGCTTTTCTTGAGAGACACAGGCCTGTGTTAGCTACACCTTTCATTAGCAGTTCAGACATTATGGCAGATGACAATGATTCTCTTGTTCCAGAAAGTTCATTTATTTATTTTCCTTGTGGAAGCAGAAAGACTCAGGAAAGTGAATGAGGCTTTTTTACAGGATGCATGAGGAGATATCTTCAGTTCTTATCAAGGTCTTTGGTTTTTACCAAGACTGTTGAGTCTCAAAAGTAAAGCCATGTTAAATGATAAAATGCTGTTTTCCCTTTCATCATTCCATGTTTTGCACAGTAGTTCAACTGATATGTTTCTTATGATGCCACTTTGCATGTACAGCCAGTGAGAGTCCACCAGAGCAAGATTTTTCCCTTGGTCCAGATGGAACTCTTCTATTACAATAACCATCAGCCCCCAGGAACCTAAAAAGTTGACATCAGTCAAAAATGTCAATCTAGGAGGGAAAAAGAGACAAAATTAAACAGCTAACTGGATTACTAGAGTAACGGCTGCTGTAAAAGATAGAGACAATAAAATAAAATATGCTTTATCGCTAGTGTATAGCTAGTATTGCAAGGTTTTTATACAGCTATCATAATAAAATCATTTCTTTTATTGGCCAAAACCTGAGACATATAGTTATTCACTCTACGCATGTAGATAAAGCTATTTTTTTGATAACTGGACTATATAATCCATGTTCAGACTATCAAGAAAAATGTTGAATAATTCAGGTCACTATGATCAACCGTCAAAGAATTCCTACTTTTCATAAAGTGACAAACAGGGGATTATATATTGGTAGTCCTAATCATAGTAAGAATAATGTCACGTTGGTTAATCAATTAGGATTGGCATATAACCCACTGACTGAATCTGTCCACTGCTTCAAGTCTTTGGGAACCTGTGAATGAAGAGTGTTAGCTCCTTGTCCAGAAGTGCTGCAATTCATTACATGTTAAATGTAAAGTGGGTTATGGCAAACCCAACATGAACCTTGGTGTTTTCTGACGTCCTCCAGTCATTATAAAAATATGTCTAATTGCTCTACTGTTATAAAAGAAAACTGCATTTCTACATAAAATTTATGTGTACTTTGCAAAAGTATAGTTCTTTGGACTCCTGACAATAAGTATGCAACTTGCTCCAGACTTCATCTGGAAGCAACTTATTCACACATTGGTGAGCCATTGGTACCATATCAACTATATTTTGGAGGTCATTTTGATTGCATAGTTCTGAATATAGCGTTGCAGAGGATCTCAAGTACTACTGACCACTTTGCTTCCAAAGGAGCTTTTTTAGGTATGTCTTCATGATACTGGTAGTTACAGCCCCACTAGAAATAGTACCACTATGCAAATAGACTTGTGGAAATAATCAGTAGTTCCACATGCCTGTGGAACTGGCCCGTATTTTCAAACAGTAGTTGATGGCAAACAATTCACTCAAGTGCAATATAGAGAGATTGATGTAAGATGTAATATGAGGTTTGAAATCATGAAAACATGGGAATGACTGCTTTGCAAAGACAGTAGCTTCCAATAGTGATTATTTGATAGTCTTACCAGATGGTTTTGTGAACAGCCAAACTGTAAAAGTCTAATATATCTGACTTGCTTCTTGGATTTATCCCTAAATTTCTTTTTATGTTTTCCAATGATATGCAGCATTTTAAGAAACAGACTTTTTATCAAGAGGAGCATATCACTTCTTGGAAAGAGAAATGAGAACTGGTGAGACAAAAATTCACTCAGAACAAATTCACTCACCCAGACACTGCAAGATTTCTCAGTGAAGTTTAATAATAGACCAGCAGAAAGTCTGAGGTCAGCACTTTCTACTTGGTTCAGAGATACTATTTCCTACATGTCCATGATTTTCTTCAAATTTTGTATGGATAACCATGTAGTTCTCAGTTCTTAAAACTAATTCAATGTGTTTCAAAGCTGTTAGAGGTCATACCAACAGAGGAAGTCTGTCGCCCTAATGTTACAAGGTTTTCCAGAGATCCTTCTTTTCTGCACATAAAGGTATAGCCTCTGTTATCATTTCAGAAGTCCTTGAACTTAAAAATCACTGCACAGTGTACTAATTGACCTTTTCTGGCATGCTCTCTTTTATTCTCTTCACCCATTCTAATGGGGGGACTCTTCACCAGGTCTCAGAAAACAAAACAGAACAAAAAGGAAAGAACCAACAGAAACCCCTGGTACCTATTCTTTCCTATTCTTTTGCTGTGATTCCCCTATATATATAGCAGCCCTGATTAAAGCCCCTGGAATCTCTATACAATTGTATTGATTTTACTTTAAACCAGGAGGTAGCATCACCAGTTTTGTATCTTTAGCTTGCAAGTGGAATAGAATTTGATTCACCTTGTTGAAATGTCCCCAGGGCTGTGGAGACTTAGATTTACAGATCACAAGACTTCAGGATGTAGTAAGCCAATTTTTTCTGTTCTGTATCCACAAGGGAGGAAGGCCAACCTCCAAAAGGACATTTGCAAGGTGGATCAGAGCTTGCATGGCTAAAGAACATACAAAGAAAAAGAGACCAAGTGGCACTCTCATCTAATCACATTCCCCAAGGACAATACCTACTTCCTGCAATGAAAGAGCAAAAGCTCCGTCTTTGAAATTGTGCAGGGCCACAACCCAGAAGCAGACACACAATTTCTTCTGGCTCTGGAAGTTGAGACTTGGGGGCTGCATCATGTGCAGCCTTCAAGAGGAGAACAGTACAGTCTGTAGCCTCTCTAATAACACTCTCTTCCTTTATTTCTTAACTGCAGTGTAATGAAGGAATAAATGAGAAAGAGGACCTGACCTGCAGTTAATATAATTTGACTGACTTCACCGACTTCAGCAGCCCTGCACCAGTTCACACCTAATGAAGTTCTGAACCCATACAAGATTGTACATAAACATACACTCATTTTTGTCATTCCCTTTGCTCCCTAGGCAGATGGATGCTTTTGTGATTTAACAAACAAACATAACAACAAAATAGATAAATAAATAATACAGGAATAAATCTGGAGCAAGAGAAAAATATTTCTATCTGTGGAAGGATCTTCTGCCTATTCTGAGCATGAGCAGAGTGTCAAGGTGGAACTGAATCCCACTTGGTCTGCTCAGTAATCCCCATGTTTATTAGTCTCAAAAAGGGTGGCAAGATTGCCCTGGATGTAGCCAAACCATTTTGACCTGGATTATCACTTGGAACAGATTTTATGTACAGCAGCTGGAGGACTCCCATTAACTATCAACATGCCTGGGATGGCTCCAGAAAATGGTGTCCTCAAGTATTCACAGACTTAGGAAAATCCTGTAATATCCAATAGGTTGCCTCTTTTTAATTTGAATATGTTTTTTTTTTTTTCAGCTGCATTGTGCTTATTCCTTTTTTTTTTTGTTTGTTTGTTTTGTTTTGCTTTCTACAACAGTGCAAAAGTCATTGTGCAACAGCTTTTGTAGTTTATTTTCTTTCTAAGTCTGTACCTGTGATTGTATGTTACTAGATGCTTGGAGCTGCTAAGCAAATTGGACTGATGTAGGATGTTAAGGAATAAGGTTCTATTACATAACATTAATCAGTTTCAGATTCTTGACTTTATCTTAAAATATCTCTCACAAACAGGTTTGCTTGTTCATTTATTTATTTATTTATTTATTTATTAACTTAATAAGGCAATTAAATACGTCAGCCTTTTATTCAGATTGTCTCTTCATTGAAGCCAAGCTCATAAGAAAGCTTTCTAGTCAAAATGCAGCTAGTAATGCATGGAAATCAGAGCTTGTTTACTCTACCCTTTAATGAGTGAAGTTGTCATTTTATATTTGTTCAGCTTGTGTACTTGTCCTTCAATATCATTTTTTCAGCTGAGAGTGTGAGACACATTTGTTTCAGTGCAAACTTCAATTTGAAAAGTATGTTGCCATTTTATTTTTCATAAGAGCTTAAATATTGCCATTTTTTTCTGAAACCTAGGACTTCTGAGTCCGAATTCTGCCTGCGTCAATGCTGATGGAGGCAGAACACCGCCTATAAGACTTAAAGGATTGCAATTTACTGTTAGGCTGGTACTCAAGTGTGATGATTCTCAGTTTGAAAACCAGTGTGTCTGGAGTTGTTTCTCAGCACTGATTTGATGTTAAGTCCTGCATCAGAAAGGTTTGTCATATTTGGCAGCAATCTATTGATTTTTTTTTCTGTCTCAGGCAGAACTAATTTTCAGTTACACAAATTAGAGGAGGGTAGAAAGAAAAAAAAAAGAATAAAATCCCTAAAAAACCTTAAATGTTGTTCATTTCTTTCGGCCATTTCTTTGATCCGTGTTTTTTATCCGTAAGTGGTGTGTCTAATATGGAACTGTAATATATTACGGAACAGCAAGGCACAGAAATCTTGTTTGGCAATCACTACTTCAGCAGAATGAGATGCTGTTGCAACAGGAGGAAAATTATACACCAATTATTTATCCAGTCAAGAAATATTATGCCCCATAACATCAAAGACTTCCACTTATGAAATAATAGAGAGAAGGCAATTCTTTTTTTTTTTTTTTTTTTTTTTTTTTTAGCAAGCTGAAGAATTTTTATTCATCTAAAATACAGCAAGCCTAAAGTTTGGGACCTTGTTTAAGATTATAGTCCCACAGTGTCACATGTAGCCTATGTGACTGGTTCTAGGAACAGTCATGAAATAAAAAAACAGCAGTGTAATGTTTATGCAGATTGAAATGAGTTATTATAAGTAATTAACTCATCCTGTTTCTTATTATTCTTCAAAGAATTTTTTCCTTGTTATTGGAAAAATGTTTTCTTCAGGCTGCCTATTCCCAGCTCATATGTTTGTTTGTTTAATGTACTTCTCCTAATCTTCAGTAATCATCCTTATTTTCATAAACTTTGGAACTCTGTACAAGTTTTTGCCTTCCATCAGATTCTTTTCTTGAAAATTTCTCAACTTCTGTGTCTAATCAGAACAAACACTGAAATCAAAGTCTGAGATTGTAGCAATTTTGAACATCTTATTTCAATAGTAGGTAGGATTGACAGTCTATGTGTCAGCCTTACTGCGTCTTGAAAATGAAGTCCTCTCTGTTTCATCTTCGGTACAAATTCCAAGGGAATGAATACGCAGAGCTAGCAGAACAGAACTGCTAAAATCTGAATCATCTGTTATTCCAACAAGTGCTTTATGCAAAAGGTTAGGACATGAGAAAATGGTGTACCAAGGAAAGGTTACCTTGAAATGAAATAAACTGACAGAGCCCTCCCAGCAAAGATGCCTGGGAATGTGTAACAGGCAGGTAAAGGAAATTCTTTCTGACTGCAAAGGTCCCACAAAGACTAATGAGTTAGCTGTCTTGAAAAGTGCTCTCTTTTATGTCTTGGTTTTTTTTCACTTTCTTTTTGACAGAAAGCCTGTGTAAAATTTGTGGTCTTTTGTGTTTGTCAATACCAGCCGCTGCATGTCTGAGTGTGATGTGTGAGCAAGGATGTGATCCTAGGCAAGGGTCAATATGGGAACTTAGAAGCTTCTAAGATAAGAGAATTGTTAGAGGCTGTGACCAGCTGTATTATGGGTTTCATACTAAAAACAAAACTTTCAGGCCCCAAGAACTTGTGTCCTATTTCCTACATTCCCTAAATGGCTATGCAAACAAAGGTCAACTAGATTTCACTTGATACTATTCCAATGTAATGGTTGTCCATCAGTCTGGCCTGTTACATAGTGTATAAAAACACTGTGAGCAAATAAACTTTTTATGTCTGGGTATACATAGTTTTAATACAGGTATTATTTCACAAGATTTTTTTTTTCCATCTGTAATAATTTTGCGTCTTATATCTGCTAATCTAATTTTGCTTTTTTAATATGCAACTGAAATGAAAGCAAAGAAAGTAAAGGAAAACTGAGACTTATGTTCAGAATTTCCAGAAAATAAGTATTACTTAGAAGTGATAGGGCTGGAATAAGAAATTCATTCTATGTGAAGACAGAAGAAAATGTTCCATTACATAGTTCCTCAAGCAGTCTTCCTCCCTTCCTTAATGAAATGGAACAGTCTATGTCTTTATCACTTGTTCCACTTAATCTTGTTAATGCAGTCTGTTAAGACTTTTGCAGCAGTACAGGTGTGACCACATAAAGCATATTCTTCTGCACCTAGGCATTTTATTTATTTACTACAAAATGTGTGATATTCAACACAAAATAAAAACTGAAGCAACTGGTGAGTTCGAATATTTTTCTTCTTATTTTTTTTAACAGTCTGATGTACTTCCATGAAGAATAAATAGGGAAATATTAATCACACCATACCAAAGCTATCCTTGAGAAAACAACTCTTGGAGTTTTACTGAAGATTCTTTTTACTGTGTTAAAATATGGCAGATTAAATTGGTGAGTAGACATTTGGGAAGTATAACATTTTTCAGACTGTAACAGATGCAAATCCAAGAATATCTCCAGCTGATTTGATTGCTTTTCAAAAGAAAGAGCAAAGATTTTAAATAAAAAATGTGTAAAAGTGAAAATCCATAGTGGTGATAAAGAAAATATGATAAAATTCAAGACATTCTAAGGAGATAACATTTCTAAGTCATTTCAGGCTGAAATCGCTTTTATTGTTTGCTTGTTGTTTTCTGTATGTCTTATCATTTTGCCTTGTAGAAGTTAAATTGTGCCTAAAGGATGGGGGAAGGTATTATAAGGAAAAAGATCCAGAAAAGTGGATCGGAAATTATTCCTTTGACTGTGATGACTGTTACGTAAAGTCCCAGACTGTGTAAGTTAGATCCTCTTTTTTGCTGAAGTTCTGCAATTCCTCTTGAGAATGTTGAATTAGTCCAGATTTACTTAGTACTACTCAGAGCCAGAATCTATACCAGTAGAAACACATTTTCCCATCCCTTCTTCCCCTTGGGCATTCAGCCTGATGATCCCGTCTTAAAAGAGAGAAAAAAAATGTTGAGAGAAAGTAAAAGCAACTTTCTCATTTTTAAGACAACTTTTGCTAGAGAATCATGCTTATTAACAGAAGAAAAAGACATAAACTATGCTTATGTATTCTTCCATCTCAACTTTTCGTTGAGCGTTACAGTTAGCTATTTTGGCAAGAAGTTTTAAGCTCTGACACATTTCACATAAGCTGAATTAATTAGTGGTTTCTCAGGACTGCAAATATGCAGTATAGTTAGCTTACTAAAATGCTTTAGTGTGTTAAATTGCACCATGTCTTGTGGTTCACCAAAGTATTGTTAATCAAAGTAGATGATTGTAATAGTTAAATCAGATGTACTTTTCCTGAAGATACAGCAGCAGTAGTAGTAATACAACTAAGTATAATTGTAATTGATTGATGGATTTAGAGAGATTCTAGGAATTAAAACTTGTACAGAAATGGGACTTCTGAAGGAAAAGGGTGGGGCATAGAAGTTGACAAAATCTAAT
Source organism: Cyrtonyx montezumae (assembly GCF_038088225.1). Classification (NCBI taxonomy): domain Eukaryota; kingdom Metazoa; phylum Chordata; class Aves; order Galliformes; family Odontophoridae; genus Cyrtonyx; species Cyrtonyx montezumae. Next base: position 4,877,652 of record NW_027072041.1, read on the forward strand.
TTGTCAGGGTGCAAAATAACTCTTTGTACTCCTCTTCATTCTCTTTTGCTATTCTCACACCTTGGTTTGTTGTCCATACTCTGTCATGATTAGTTATCTATTTCTTCACTGGTTATTTCTGTACTACCGTATGTGCTGTGCTTTATTTTCAGGAATTGATAAAAGCAAACACCAAGAACTGAATTTCCAGAAATGTAATTTTTGTGAAATTCTACTTCCTAGAATAGGAGATACGACTATAAAAAATTCCTATTGGAGATTGTGTATTTGGGGAACATTGAGGAAATGGTAGTCAGCTATTTATATGATTTTACAGTCATGCATATTTAAAGAAATACAGAGGGGTGTTTAGCTAGTTACAGTAAGGTGGTATAGGCCATCAGCTATGCTAATCAAGTAAAATACCAGGCTAATTGATATAGCGTAAGTAATATCTTTTTATTTTCTGTTTGCTTTGCACAGCAGAATACTTATGACATATATCCTCATTTTGCATCATTATTGGATGTGAATATTTTTTTCTGTGTCTTCTCACTAGCTTAATTACATTTAGAAGTAGGGGAAAATGTTAAAATTAAAATTTTCCAGATATATTAGTAACTACTAAGTATACTTTAAGAATGTATTTAAGACATTTTTTAAGTCACATTTTTTTACACTGTGAAATAAAATGCCATGCTTGGTTACAGGGTCCTCTGAGGTATTATTAAAGGTAACTGTAACAATGATTTAAGTATAAATATACAGATTTATTTTTTAAAGGTGCATTCCAAATGTAAAAATTATTGAACTTTCTGTGTACATGACTGCATGCAGTGATTTCTGGACTTTCAGGTGCTTTTTTGTCCCTACTAAAACTGACATTTTAAGCCTGGCTTTTTCTTCCTGTGAAAGCTTAACATGGCAGTAGTTACCTGGGTGTGTTTTAGGTTTGAAATTTTTAAATCCCAGCCTCTCTTCTTACCTTTTCCATTAGTTTGTTTAGGAAAAGAAGACCATTCCTGAGACCTCAATAAAAGTCAGCATATGGTTGAACATTCAGTACTACTGACTGTTCAAAAAACAAAAGAATATGTCATTTATGTAAGTTATGAGCTGTTGTGAAGGGTAAAATACCTTTCTGTTCTAAGTATCACATAGAGATTTTTCTGTTTCTGTCATACTTTTAATATACTTCTGGTAGTGTTGAACTTAAAAATTTCCAGAAATAAGGATGTAGTTACTGATTGATTCTATTTTGTTATCTTTTATGAGTACAAAGGAAAAATGCTGTAAGTTCTCTAAGTGTTCCAGAATTTGTTGACAACTTTTGCAAAAATTAGAATATCAGAAACAGAATATTCAAGAGGTGGGATGACAGAAGGCAGTTCTGACCCAGCTGGCAATTTCTCTAAAACTACCGTTTTTGTAGGTCCAGCAGCTCTGATTTGTGTGTATCCACAGACTGAACAAGTCTCTTAAATCTTTAATCATACACACTACACTGTAATATTGCACTTCTATCACTCATCCCACAGGATGTTGCTATTTCTTTTAGATCTCCAGCCATGGTGTTGCTGCACGTTTTTATTCCCTTATCAGCACAAGTGCTTGGGAAGCAGTTCGGAAGATAAGCATTTGTAGAGGAGGAGTTAAATAGGCTTATACTTCTGGTTACACTGAGGTTGGCTTCAGTCTCTGTTAGTGGCACTTGAGTCATGAGTACTGAAAATGCTGAGTGCCAGTTGCTTCTGTGGCCTGGACTGTACAGTTGTCCTTTTCCTTAATCACCATCTAGGTGTGAGAAGGATAAGGCTATGTGGTCCCACATCCTTAAAGTACAAATTTGTACTTTAAAGTAAAGTACATTATTCAAGGAAAAAGAAGAAAAAGGTGGATTGATGTCTGAAAAAAAGGCACAATGAGGAAAAAGAATTGTTTCTGCTAAACTGCTGCAATATCGTAAAGCATGTAAGGGAAACACCCACCAATTATGACAAATAGGTAGGCAGAGTAAAAATTACATCTGCTTCTGGAAAGAAGTTAGTGTATTAAACTTAGCGTGTTCAATGAATTTTCTGTATAAGGTGCTATTTTTTGAACACGTGCACATTTGCTCTATGGAGAATTGCATAGAAAAACATGGTCATCACTGCTCAAATAACCATCCTGACCAGCTTATATAAACACTGTCTAAAGCTGCAAGAGATTATTTGCAGAACACTGGATCTGATGAGCTCAAATGTAAGATAGCTTGGGTAGTATAATATTTGGGATTACCATAATAATCTCTTTAGGGAAAGTGTGCAGTATCAGCAGAACCATTGCTTGAGTCTTTGAGGGAAGTGGAAACTGTACAGTAATAACTCTGCATTTATTATACACTTAAATCTTTCCCTGTGAAGAAGGCAAGTTTCTGAGCTCTCCAGAGGGCCTAGGCTAGGTCTTTGAGTATTTAATTAAATACCTCTGATTTGAACTCACCTAGGGAGTCCAAATTGTTGACTGGCAACTTGTTTTTTGTTGCATAGTAACTTGTTTTACTGTAGCATCATCCTTTGAAGTTACACACATAATTTCTATGCATATTCAGTTACCAGGAAAGAGTTCATAGGCTAATATAGAAATATTCATCAGTACATATTTCCAGAGCACAAGATGAACTGTCAAAGTTTACCAGCCTTTTGAGCCTTTGTGACCTTGTTAAGCATAGCTATTCAGAGGTCAGGCTTTGAGCTGTAGACTCTGACAGTAAAGTTAATGTTCATATTTTTGAATCTGGACACTAGAATGTACTTGGTCTTTGCTTTCCATCACTGCCTTGCACAATATACTACCGGGTTCTGCTTTCCAGCATGAGAACAAGACAGCTTCCCACACTGTTGATTCTGTATTCTCAAAAAAAACCAAACAAACAAAAACACAAGCTGATAAGTGGTATTTCCTAAGCCTTTGGCATATTCTTAGACTTTTGGTGTTTTGTTGAGTGCTGGACTGCCACTGATGAGAAACAAAAACAAATAAGAATAATTTAAAAATAAAAAATACAATAAAAATAAGCGGTGCTTTTGTGTAGAATCCAGGAACTGACAACTCTACCACTCTCTTGTAATAACACCATGGAAGTGCAGCTTTTTGGTTAATTTACTGTAGGTATTTAAGTCATTAAAATCATCAGTTCTGCACAAAACAAGAAACAAACAAAAAAGCCGCAAACAAACAACTGATGTTCCAAATTAAACGTATATCAATTATATAATAACATTGTGTCTGTACTCTTAAAACCCTCTCTTCCTCACAACCATCTTCATTCCTCTGAGAATTATCCAGCCTTGCACATCTTTCAGCTTTTCTAGTTGATTAGCATAATGAAATTCTGCTCTTAGCAATTATCCTTGCCCTGTCTTAAGCCTGAAATCTTTTGCTCTTATTTCAGGTGAGATAAAAATCTAGAGGCCCAAAATCTATTTTTTTTTTAATTTAAAGAAAACATCTTTGGCCTAATAAAGGGTAATATATCTAGCTGAAAATCTCCTCTATATACCCAAATCATCACAAATATAACAAATAATTACTATTCATAAATTGTTAAATAAGGCTGTTAGGTCCATTGTAGTTAGGAAAGAAAATAAAGGACGTCTTAACAAAATATACATGTATATTAATCTGTAGTTAAAATGATAAGAAAATGTCCTACTGAGTTTTCTTTTTCCTTGTAATTTCATCTTCCCAACTGATTGTAAAGACAATAAACCAAGACAATTATTTCCAGGTTTGTTCCCAAATTGCTTTGTAACAAAAAAGAAAACTGTCTGAATATTGAATATAGAAGCAGTCTGGATATTGCCTTTAGCACTGAAGCAGCCATAATGATGTGAACTTGTATTATTTCATCTATCTATTCCAAAGCACTAGACAATGGTCTGTAAACGCTATTGTGGTCATCAGAAACTTATATAAAATGTCATCCAAAATATAGATCCACAGTTTGGTTATAAATATTTTTCTATCACATATGAAACCTTCAAAAAGGCTGATATTCAACACGTCATTTTGAAACTTCAAAACATTTGTCTGTAGACATTGTAATGCCTTCTTCTAAGGTATTATCCAGACATTTCTATCTGAAAAAAAAAAAATACTAAGTCACGCAATAAGGATACATGTTCTAACAGTCTGTTTGTTTTATTCACTGAAAAAAGAAAAGAAAAACAAAAAACATTTTTTTTCAAGTCTTTTTCTCCAGGCCTCTTTAGGATAGCCAGGCAGTGAAGGGCTGAGGTGATCTGTAAAATGAGCTGATGTACAATTCTGTGCTTTTCTTTTTAGCGTTGTTGTTGTTTGGGGTTTTTGTTGTTGTTGTTGCTTGTTTGTTTCATTTTGGTTTTTTGTTTGTCTTATTTTCGTTTTTTTTGTTTGTGTGTTTTGTTTTTGTCCTGGGAAATCATAAAAGAGGAAGGACAAAAGAAAATGTATCATGAAAAAACCTTCCAAGTGACATTGCTTATAAGCTAAATAAACTTCAGCTGAGACTATGAGACCATGAAAGAAATCAGATATGACAACAGTGTGGATATGTGGGAAAAACAATTTCTTTAGCAGTAATCTATCACTGCTATTTTGAGTGATGATCTATCAGTTTTCTTAATATCCAACAGCCAGGGCTACCACTTTCCTTGAAATTCATGGTAAGTTGTTACAAACCATGTACAGATAATTCTAACGTGTACTCCATGAGACTTAAGAACTGCTGCTTTTTGGGAATCTCCATGTCTCCACATATGAGCAGTAGGATGGGCAGATTTGATAATCATCAGCCTTGCAATAATGCACTGGGCTGGGTGGACCCAGCAATCATCGTAGATGGCACCAGAGCAGGGATCCAGGCATATATGTATCACTGTGTATACATGCTACAATTATCCAAAGCAGGTATTTTCCTGAGTTCCATGGTGTCTGTTCACTCTAACGGGTCATTTGTGGTATGGCTGACAACAAACATGTAACTACAGATATATTAATTAACATTACCTGGCATTATTAGCTTACTTAGATGTTGTTCATAGTGCAGTTGTCATTGTATGAGGTACAGAAGAGGCTGGAAAATGTAACTAGTATCCTCATCTGCACTTAGAATCTTGCTGTAGCCTCAGAACAAAGAATTTTGGTGGCAAAGAAGTTACCAAGTTCTGCTTGGCAGCACTGCCTGTAGTGGAAGCTTCTATTGGTGATAATATGCAAGGATAAACTTTTCACACAAACGAGGATGAAAAAAGGAGAGCTGGTGACTAGATAAGAATTAATTTATTTGATTTGAAATCGTTTAGGGATAAAAAATATGAAAGACCTCTGGGTCATTTTACAATTATTTTTCAAAGAACTTCTTTTGAAATTTTGGGGAAATCTTAGACTGGTACTATTATTTTTAACACTGGTGTTCTGATTGGCTTTGAGATTTCCACACATAATTCCACCTAGATCAAGAAATTATGGAGAAGATTTCTTCTTCAAAGTTTGTTCTCAATACATTTTAGTATGTTCTTTTGATCAGGAACTAAATATTAAAAGCTCAAGGGTTTTGTTTGTTTGTTTGTTTGTTTGTTTTCCTTGAAACAAAAGCTACAAGTTTTAATTGTGTTTCTCCTGAATGACGTCCCTCAGATATTTAACTGAGATTCAGGCCTTGTTTTCTTCTTGTCAGACAACCTATGGATGTAAACAGCAGTCCTCATAATTATACTGTAGACCTATTAGATGCCTTGTTGAGTTTTGATTTTGTTTCACGACGAATTCAGAAAATAACTGTGTAACCCCGTTATTCCAAATTTCACCAAAATAACAATTATTGAACTTTAGTTATTGCTCTACTTTTAAAATAATGAATTTTGTTCTAGTAAGTGTATTTTTATGATAATGAAGAAAAAACTTCCTGTAAGCCTTTTTCTCTTGGGGCAGCATATGACAAAATAGCTAATGTTTCATATTTAAAGGGTTCATTTCAAATGTATAAGAAGATTTTGTATTTGCTTCCTTAATAGAATTTTGCTCTTCCTGTTGTCCTGAGAGAATGAATTATGTTCCAGGTGGTAAACATATTGTGTGTGGATTATTAATTCTAGTCATATTGAATTAATTAATTTTCACTGTGGCTTTCTAATTTGTAGGATATCATCTAAACTTATAGGAACATCCCTGTCTCAGTGAGATTCAACCTAAAGTATAAAGTAGGAGATGAATACCACTGAGAGGAAGTGGTACTGATGAGAGAAGTTACTGTCGGTGATAAGGAGCAATCATGATACAGCATATATCCAAACATTATTAATGGTTTTTGTGATGGTGGCTTTGCAGACTTTTATTGAGTGATACATCTCAAGACAGGTTGAAAACTGAATGTGCTTGCTGAAAAATTGAATAAATGGACAGTTGAGAACCTGTTTTTGCCTTTTTGAAAAAGGCAGAAGCTGTTATTCTTCCGCACATTATTAAAGTAGATGGGTAAGAAGGTAAGTGGAAGGACTTTCAAAGCACAGATAAGTAGTTTTGCTGTTATATGCTTCCTCATTGGATGAAAATAAGTTGTTTCCGTATGCTGCAGAAAGTTTTCATTATGGCAACTTCACTATTAGTCAGTCCCCTTTTTAATTCTATGTTCAGGAGTCAGTATTAAATCGATGTATTTTATACTTACAAGGAATTCAGAAGTGAGCTACTTATTTTATAGCAGCTATTGATATGAGAAGGATATACAGTTTTCTATACTGCTGACCTGAGAGGAGAAGGAAAGAACAAAGTGAAATTACAGTTGTCTGAACAAAGATACAATGTGAAAATGTGTGGTAGTCCCTGACAATCATTAAATCTGCAAAAGAAACCCGGTACAGTGGGTGTTAATTACAGTAATTCAAGATGTTTTGGGGAATACAGTGTCTTCTTTTTCATCAGGACAGTACAACTAATGACTCAAGTTTTCTGTTACAAATCCTTAAATTGTTCTGCTGTCTTATGAACAAAAAGAAGTGCATAGCAGGCAACAGCTGAGTCAACTTTTCCTAACTTCCTCAAGTGCTTTCTGTGTACTAAAGATGGTGCATTTTCTGTGAGCTTTCTAAGGAGTCCTGGTAACAATTTTATAGAGATCCTCTATTTACTAATTTATAGAATGGTTAATTTTGAATAAGAGTTTGAATTAATTGATGAATTGCAAGCCTGGTGTATTTATTTCATATTAATGGAAATCCAGAGCTATAGCATTTAGTGACTCAATCCAGAAAAATTTATCTCAAGTGTACTGTTTATAATTGCAAGTCACGTATAGAATTATTGATTGCTCACAGTAACGAGCACTCTGCTAAATGCAATGTGTGTCACAGGATCAATACTTCTGTCTCTGTTCGTATCACTTACAAACCGTATATGCAAGTCACATTAAAAGTACCTTCAAACTGTTTTTATTTTTTTCTTCCCTTGTCATTACTTTTCCTCAAGATCTCTTCATCTTGTCACAGTAGTCTCTGCCTCTGACATTGAGATATGTCTTTGAACTTTTCAGTGTATCGTCCCAGAACCTATCCTTGCACCTTCCACTTGACTCTCAAGCAGATACCTGTGAGCAGTGGCTTCAACTGTCTTCTGAAAAAGCGGTACCTGAGGGTGGATGTTAAAACATTTTAATTACTGTGGTTGGTGGGGACAAGGAACACAAAATTTTAAATGAGAACAGCTTGACAAAATTACCAAGAAGCTAAAGCTATGTTCTATGTGGAATTTCCTTCTTCTTTATGTGTTATGTAGGATGGCTAGTCCATTTTAACTTCATAAGTAAAACTACATCTCTTGGTCTGCAAAAACAAAACAAGATACAGATACTAATCCCAAAACCGTGGATGACATAGAAAATTGTATTACTAAATATGAACTTTCTTAAGCTCAAGGACAGCCAATATTTCTGCCTCAGCTATCTTCACCCAAAATATATTAACAATAAGAAAATATATTAACAATATAATGATTATAACATAGAAGTGGCCTGTTAATGTTCGCCTTTAGTGTTTACCTACTCAAAGTAATACCCGTGGAATGAGAGGTGTAAGTACCTTTCCATGGCAGATGTGACTGAAGGATTGTTCTGAGATTTGGTTGTTTAACTTCAAGGTGGTAGGAAGGAACTCGTAGAAATCTGGTCTCCTGAAAAGAGTAAAAAATAGTATGGGCAAAATCCAGATTGTACCATTACACTGCCACGACATCCACAGCACAACTATGTTTAGTGCATATCTTATTTAGTGCCATCACTTATAAATAAGTTTTCTCCAGCGTTTGTAGACTTCTTGTGTTCCAAAAGATTTGAAATGAAAGGATGAACATCTGAATTATTGTCTTGTTTCCCTGACTACCAATCCATCTTGGGGTTGAATGTACTCAACCAAAGTACTAATGGCTAGCAACTCTTGTCCTCAGGGTTGCTCTACTGTGGAAGATCTCAGCTGAGCTGCCCAACTATTTGATGAGCGACTAATGTTGCAGTGAACAGCTGCTACTGTTATCCTGAATACAGGATATTCTCTTGATTTTGGCTGGGATTGAGTCAGTTTTCTTCATAGTAACCGGTATGGCACATGCTTTGGATTAGCGATGAAAATGAAGTTGATAATGCACCAGTGTTTTGTTTGTTGCTGAAACCTGCTTGCACTGAGCGAAAGACTAATCTACTTCTCATGATGCTCTACCACCTTGTATGTCTGGATGTGTGCAAGAAAGTGGGCAGAGACATGATCATTACAGCTGACACCAGCTGAGCAAAGGATCCTGCCTTACCTATGACATCGTGCTTAGCTATAAAAGCTGGGGGAAAAGTAGGAGAGGGAGTTAGGAGTTTCAGTGTTTCCATTCCCACATAACCATTACATGGTGATGAAGACATGCTTTCTGGAAGTGGTTTAACATCTGCCTGCCAGTGGGAATGAATTATTTTTTCTTTGCTTGCACATGCAGATTTTGCTTTTCCTATTAATCTGTCTTTTATCTCATTCCATGACTTTTCTTACTATTTTTATTCTTTCCTTCATCCAACGTGTGAGCAAGATGCTCTGTGGGGTTTGGCTGTGTATGGTTGTTAAACCACAAGTGACACTGACGAGCAGTACTAAGTAAGCATGATACTCATTCCAAGTAAGAATTCAGGAGAACAATGAGATCCCACAGAGGAAAACAAATCACTGGAAAGAACATAGACTTTTTGTTTCTTCTCGATGCTTCTTACTAGAATAAGGCACAAGCCTGACCTACATTTAGGAGTGTGTGCTCTTACAGTTTAGACAATGGAAACTCACAGGATTCTAAGTAACTGAGGGAAGAAAATAGCTATGTTAGTAAAAGGAAAAAAAAAAAGCATAGAAAATAACAATTTCCTAATCATTTGGTTTATAAAGGGATTTGAAACGCATTCATACTCAAGCATACTCAGATAGCACTGACTCTCCCATCACACAGCCACTGTGTACTTAAACTCAGTCTATGGGTCTCACCTACATCTGCCCTGATTCTCAAGCAAATAGCTTGACAAGGGGGAGAGATTAAGTGGCCATTTGCAAGCTCATCTCTGCCAGTGAGATTGTTACCTTTGTATATTTTTAACCCATAATCTGAAAGATATGAATGCTTCATTGCCTCTACAGGCTGAAAAATGCATCAAAACATACCATGTAAAACCACCATAGCAAAATGAATAATAAAGTCATGAATATTGTAAATGTGTAAGTAAGAAGAATCTAGATGATTATTTAGAATCTCTAATGACTGTCATTAGCAATAATGATGATGAAATTAACAAGTAAAAACAAAAGAGTAGATTATGAGAAAAACTATCTAATCATGAGATAGCTTAAACTGTTGAAGAGTTTTGTGGGGAGTAGTCAGTACATAATGTGAAGCAGTTAAAATCTGTGAAATCAAAGCATTCAGAAACACACAGTACAATGAAAAGCAGTTTTAGATTTTCAGAGGAGGGGGATAAAGTGTGTGAAGGAAGAAAGAAATGAAATAGAATTATATACTCAAAATGTTTGTCTTATTTTTCAGCACAAATTGAAGTGATACCATGCAAAATTTGTGGTGATAAGTCCTCTGGAATACACTATGGAGTCATCACATGTGAAGGCTGCAAGGTATGAGATTTTAATACAGCATAGTCATCAGCATCTGCACTAGCCTCAGGCACCTGTGTACGTAATAATACACTCCTACACTCTTTCAAGCAAGTAATACCAAAGGCCATAAAGCCTGCTGCTTATATACATGCATTTCATGCCTAATTTTACTGGCTGCTCTCCTTTTCATCAATAGCCTTTAGAGTTACTTCCTCTTTTGAAACATGAATTAATCACATCTGATGCAGTACAAGTGCTGATAGAAAGGCAGGCAACTTGAAGTCGCACATGTTAAATAAGCTTGAGAACTGGATTTGTGACTTTGTTTCCTATACAATCTGAGCAGCATTAGAAGTTGTTGTGGTATCTGAGTTCAACATCTTAAAAGCTTACAGGTGTCAGTTTAGTCCTATTGTATACTCTTTGTACTCTTTGCAAGCCAAATTGTGATCTCCAAAAGAAAAAAAAAAAAAAGAAAGAAAAAACACCTTATATTATGGCATTATGGGTAGTGTAAAAGGATCCTTTGCTTTCTTCCTTATAGGCTCCAGCACAGTGGAATTGTTTGGAACAGGAGGCTAGACAAAAAAAAAAATAAAATAAAAGCCAACAACCATATTAGCATATTATCCCAGACATTGGCTCAAATAACTTTTATCAGACACCAAGCAAACACAAGAAAGGTTTTCATTTACAATTATAGAAAGACTGTGCTTTTTGTTATCAAAGGAATTTTACCATTGCTTATGGAACAGCAGAATTTTATACTAGACATTGACATTTCAGGACTGACTATAACAATGAAGCTGTAAAGATGAAGGGCAGCATCTCTGGTTTCTTCTACATAAAAACTCACAAGCTGGTACTTTCAGAAGTGGATAGATATTTGCAGAGTGAAAGACCTACTTAATGCTTTATAATAATTAAGAACGAGTAAAAACTCTATAAATCTGTGTACAGTCATTCACAAAACAATGTGTTTAATGTAAATTCTTTAACAATTTTAAATGAAGTGCTTACCCTGTGAGGATGTCTTATTGTGAGACTGGACTGGAAATAAGCATCTTCTTATGACAACTGCATGCAAAGGAGCATCTTGACTGTCTCCAGCCTCCACAGAGCACTGAGGGGTAGTGTCCTGTAGATGTGATCAGGGTTAATGCTGACCCTTGTGTGTGCCTCAAGGGGAGACAATACCCTTAGCTCTATGTGGGGACTACTTAAAGATAGGAGATAAAGAGCTTTTCTTCCACTTAGAGCAGTTTTAAATCCATGGGTTTTGTGCCAGTTTTGAAGTATCAGATCAATTAGTCTAATGCAGTTTTGCAAGCCTCTTGTGAAAAAAGATGTCTAACAGAAGGCATCTTCCTCTGCAAGGGCTCTCTCTTAAGTTAAGCACTATCTCAGGCAGTGCAACACTGCTCCTGTTTGCCCAGCAGTTAAATAAGTATTTGTTTTCCCCACATATTAATAACTGGTCATTTCTAGCTCCTTTTGTCTGAATGAATTAGAAATCTGAACTAATTATGAGAATTAGAATTACAAACGAGGCCAGAAGGGCTTCCACAAGACTGCGCTCATTGAGCCAGGCACCAGAGGGCCTCACTGTTTTGGGAAATGGCATCGGAGGATTGCGCTCCCTCAGGCAATGCTACAGACTCCAAGGGACAGAAAATCCTTTCACTCCTTGTCTCTGCATTAGTTCTGCCACTGCAAATGCATATCATAACTGCTTAAGGGGCATTGTAAACGCTAGAGCAGTTTCATGCTGCACGCCTGCACAGGCTGAGCAGTATGCTGGGCCCACTAAGGAAAATGGTGGCTCTGCCAACTGTCAGCACAGACAGGGTGAAACTTGAAGATGGGTTTTCCATCCCATTATCTCTGTGACTCCTTTTGCTGAGACTCCTCTTGTCATCCACTGCACAACAAGGATCTAGAGGACAGATTGTGTGACTATTCCCTTCTCAGGCTGACTGTCAGTGATGGATAAGTTTAAGATGCAGGAAGACGTGTTGTCAGTACTGGGAACAGTGGAAAACTTGTCTTTACTTCCTTAACTCCTCTGTAATCAATTATGTCCTGCTTCCCCACAATGGTATTATTCCCAGTTAATATTGTTAATGTTATGTAAAGATCTCCTAACATGAAATGAAAGGTTTCTCTGTAAGAAAGCACAAGAAAGCACTTAGATCTTTGCTGAAAGAACCGAGCACAAAAGTCTCCTTGGAGAAATAAATTACCTGCTGTAGATTAACTTCATTATGTAACCCTTGATTTTTTCCTAAGAGAGGCAGGGATGGAAAAAAAAAAAATCTTGTAAGAAGAGATCAAACTTAATGGGAAAGAAGAAAACAAATTCTTTTGAGAGGAGGTCAGCCTTAATGGATAAAAACAGTACTGCATGATAAGACGCAGTTGATACTAGATGGTAGTGTGGGATATTTTAACATCATTTAACTCATTTGTTCTTTCAAATCTGTATCACATAAGAGCTGCTAAAATCTAAAGCAGAAAATGTTCCTCGTGCCAAAAACAAAATTGGCTGTAAAGTTCAACAAGTATATAAGAAATATCTACAATTGTCATCCATCTAGCAATAACATTAAGCTCGTCTTCACTTCTAAAAGAAGTTTGGTCAACTAGAATCAGGTAAATCTATAAAGAACTTTCCCTGAGAGCTGTCCTAAAGGGTATCTATGCTGTTAACCATGCAAATCGTAAACCTTAATTTAGTAATCACTGTATACTGTAATCACTGATAAAGACATCATGGGCTAGATGAAGTAAGCCTCTTTGTGACAATCAGTCTCTAGAACTATCTCTCCCATCTCTTCAGCAGAACATCATGCTCATTCCCCATTGTTACTGAAATCTCATGCCACCCTAATTTGCTTTTCAAGGACTGAAGTGTGACTACAGGTGCTACCTGTAGCAAGAAAATGGAATCCTCTGACAACATCACCCTGTCGTTTTCCCACTCCCTCCCCCTTAAACCCACAAGAGTTGTAAATTCCATCCCTTATTAGTATCTTCTGTCAGCCTGAACGAAGATAACAACAGTTTTGCCTGGTGAGTGCAGTCAGCTCTTGCTTTCTGGCTCCACTGAGAGCTGTTTAAAAACCAACACGGAAAGACACAACCACTTTGGTGTCACTTCTCCCAGTGACTAGTGTAAGTGCAGCAATGATGCTTTCCCTTCATAGCTTCTTGCAGTGGCTGTGCCATCCTTCATCTCTCCCACCATACAGCCATTCAGTTACCTTTTTCTAAATCTGCTAAGTTTGCCAATTAATTTCTTTTCATTGTTTCTCCTCTCCTTCTCTCTCAACAAATTGATCCTCCTGTGCTTTATTTTACAGGAAAGAAAAGAATACAATAAAATGCTTTCTCCCCGGTTTCATTTTTCTTTTGATCTCTGCCACTTCATGTCATCTATGCAGTAACTACCTCTCAGTGCTGTTTGCAGCATTCAAGATTTCATAAGCCATTAAGTATGAGTTCTCACCTTCTGATATTTAGCCAAATAGGCCAGCAACAGGCCAGAAAAACCCTTTAGGATATAGAGTATCTAACTATTTTTAGTAGATTAAATGGTTAATGTTGCATTCAATTGACATGGAAAATATCTTTACTTTCTCATGGTAGTGTCTAAAGGTGTTGCTTTCTCCTTTGTGTGTCAGATTTACTTGATACAGCCATTAAGTCCTAGTGCTTTTGTAATGTTTGAATTTGAATTACTTTTCACTCCCAAAGTGTATGGTCGCTCCAGATCAGATCAACATTTGCCAGATTAAATTAAACAGCAGACTTCAGCTTCTAATGCTGTACATAGCTAGTGCCAGATGTTAGATATTTCAATAAACATAGAAAATAGTCAGAACAAATACTTTAATGTTATCTGTTTACCAGTGCTGACAAGCTTTTCCTCTGTGAGGGGCAAGAATTAGATGATACAAGGTAGTTATTACACATACATTATATATTCTGTAACTCTTTATTGCTTGTTCTTTAACAAGGTAGTATTGTATTCTTCACTGAACAATTAAAGATCCCCATTATGAAGAGTTAATGCTCTTTAATCTCACTGTACAAGGCTAGTTTACATGCAAAGCCCTAGCAAAAATAACGTTATGCTACATGAGAGTTTGCATGGCTGTGTGTCCTTGTGTTTGTGTGTGCGCACGCGCATATTCTCACATGGTAATACTCTGTCTCTCTTCCTCATTTCCCCTAGGGATTCTTTCGGAGGAGCCAGCAGAACAATGCCTCCTACTCCTGCCCAAGGCAGAGAAACTGTTTAATTGACAGAACCAACAGAAATCGTTGCCAACACTGCCGACTGCAGAAATGTCTTGCCCTGGGAATGTCTAGAGATGGTAAGGAGTCAGATTCCTGCTTCATGCCTAAATCTTTTGAAACTCTTCTCTGCCGTCTTACTTAAACTCCCTGTAGATTTCTAGGAAAAGAGAAGCTCCTTGATTTGTAATGTACACAATGTGAGAGACATATCTTTGCCATTCATTTAACAATGGAGGCTATTTTCATGAAGAGGGTGGGAAAATAGCAAAATGGGAAGCAATGTTAGGTTGGAAGTGAAAGAGTTGGAAGAGGAGTGCATTGTTCTGATCAAAATAACAAAACTTATGTCTGGAAAGATGGATTTATATTCCAGATAACTTTTTATATTAACAGTGTTAAATGTGAAGAAGCATCCTTTCCTTGACATCTCTGAAGGTCAGTGGCAGTGCATATGCAATTTAAAAAGAAAAGTACACCTTGATAATACTAAGGTTTTTCACCTATTTGTTGTATTCAAAACACTTCGAGTAAGCATTTTGCCTTGAGAAAAAAAAAAGCATTTAACTGGTGCAGTGCTTCTGTGCATTCCAGGACCTATAGGAGAAACATTTCATTGCTAATGCAGTGGCTTTCCAGCTCACAGTAGCGTTAGAAACAGTCAGAAAGTATTGAGAAGAGAAGGTTCTATCTCTGGAGGCAGGTTACATTTGCGTTAGCAAGGCATCATTACCTGGAAGCATTGGTCTGTATTAAAAAATGTTTATAAAACTCATTCTTTGGAATTAACAGGGATTGATGAAGTTACTTAGACTTATTTCTTTAGGTAGTTCAGAGTTTATAAACTTGCTTAACTTCTGAAGTATTTTTTTCCTACCTCACTGTGTTTTGTGTCTCACTGAAACAATGAGCTCACCTGTCTCAACAGACTGAGAAGGGCATTGCTTTACCTTTAATTCATGGATTCCTTTTGGCCCTTGCTTGCAGTACACTTTGACACCTTAGTTGCTTCTTCCTGGAGAGCATTGTATTAATATTTCAGTAATTTAACAGCATGTACTTGCCCACTAAAAGTAATACCTTCCAAATATTTGAGATTTAACGGAAATATTTAACTCACAGAGTTATCTTCCCAACCTATAACACAGGGACTGCTGCATACAAGGAGAGATTCCTCTGTCAGTGTCACTTTCTTCTCTCATTGTTGCTGTGAGTGTTTTTGCTTAATGATATGGAGAGCTCTTGCAGGTTTAGAATAGCCTGTCTAGATACTTTTTTTTTTACAGAAAAATTGAATGTGAATTTTACCTCTCAGCCATATAACAGATTCATTTTTATCATGCAGAGGCAGGATGCTAATTGACAGCAGCTGGAGAATCCAATTAATGAATATATAATGAGAATAAACTGTGGGTGTTTGTTTTTATTACTGAGGCCCTACATTTGAAGAAAACACGCAGTTGTATTTTTCAAAATCCAGTCATAATATATAGTCCATAACAGTGTGTGATGCAGTTGCAGAGCAGCCATAGTCTATGTGAGGTACTCACAGACTACGTGGCAGGCTGTAAGTAAGCTGGAGCAGTGCAAATAAATTGAAAAGGCTACCATCCCCTCAATTTTATGCTATTTCCTTCTAATATAGCTCTCTTCCTTTTCTGTGTTTTTTGTTGTCATTGTTTGGGATTTTTTTTGTTGTTAATGTTCTAATAAAAAAATATATTGTTATGACCATATGTAGGCGCACAATCTTCTGGAGGACTATAACAGAAATGCAGTCAAAGTGGGAGCCAAGCCATTAATAAGTGTGACGATTCTGAACTGATCTCCGTTACAAGTGGACAGGAAACAGCACTGGAAAATAGTCTGCATAATATGTAAAATACGTATTTTCAGAGAAATGTCCTCCTGTATGTTCTCTGATAAATTATGCTGAATGTAGCTAATTGACAGATCTCACTTGTCTGACTGCATGATTAATAGCTACCACTTCTCTGAGATCTCAAGATCTAGACCAGTAGAAGGCCAGAATTTAAAGAGAGAGAGAAAAAAAAGGAAAAGATAATCATCTGCGACCCACTGTATATGTAGGCTGTGGATTTACTCTTTGTAGTTCCACAGCAATCAGACTGGCTTTTGTGAAATTTTCAATCTCAGTGTAGTGAGCCCTATTCCTGGGGACAGTGGTTTGCACTCTGATGTTTTCCTACCCTTCTCATTAGAAGGAATGCATGGATTTTGTGCATGGAGATTATGTAAATTGATTGTGTAAATCCCTGAGACTTCTCTCTGTGAAAAAGATGACATTCATTTGTGCTGTTTACCTTCCAATCTGCTATTTTCCTCTAGGCTCGAAATCTAACCTGCAAGATTTTTTTAAAAGTGTGAAGATAACACCCCATTGAAGAAATGTGATAATAGGGCTGTAGGGCTTGTTTTCATCCAGAGTACTAATCCTTTTAGCGCACAGTTTAAAGGTTTTGTGGAAAGTTAGAAAAATGCAATGGTTATAAGCAGACTGTGTGTTTCATACAACTCTGGGTTGTATGAGATAAAAACAAAAAAGATGCACTGGCTTTTTAACATTCACAGTAGAAAGTGAGTTGCCTGAATAATAATAAGAATTATTGTCAAATAAGAATCATTGTCACCTTGTAAATCCAAGTACATGATGGTTTCTCCTTTCTGAGATGAATACAGAGTAAAGTTTTGCATTCTTTCTCCTTCCAAAAGAAAAGGATAAGTTTCCATAGAAAAAGTGATGCTAAAAGTGAATATCAGGGTAGTGGTGGTATTGAAGGGAATGGAGAAGAAAAGAAAAATGACAATGGCTTGCACTGTGCTTTGCTTTTCAGCTGTGAAATTTGGAAGAATGTCCAAAAAGCAGAGGGATAGCTTGTATGCTGAAGTGCAGAAGCACCAGCAGCGATTGCAGGAACAGCGGCAGCAGCAGAGCGGTGAGGCAGAAGCCCTTGCCAGGGTTTACAGCAACAGCATCAGCAACGGCTTGGGCAATCTGAATAACGAAACAGGCAGCACCTACTCAAATGGGCATGTCATCGACCTGCCAAAGTCTGAGGGTTATTACAACGTGGATTCTGCCCAGCCTTCTCCAGATCAGTCTGGTTTAGACATGACTGGAATCAAACAGATAAAGCAGGAACCTATCTATGACCTCACCTCTGTACCAAACTTGTTTACCTATAGCTCTTTCAACAATGGGCAGTTAGCTCCGGGGATATCTATGACTGAAATAGGTAAGGAAAACTATTATTTCTCAATTATAATGTCTAAATATAAGCTAAATTATAATATTGTCTTTATTTAAATATTATATAAGCATTCTATATGTATTCATACAGTAATTAACTGTTCGCAGTCATATATTTGCATATATGCATATACAGGGATTAAAGGAAAGAAAATCAATCTGACAGTAATTACGCAGTATAGAATCCCTTCTGTTATTAACAAACTGCATTTTATTCAGATTCTTAAGCTAAGCAGTTATGTTCCCATTTGTGAAATGTGCCCACCAAAGCAGGTGATAAATCAATAAGAATCACAAGTGATAATTAGTATTATGTCACTTGCTTCAAATGAGCTCATTATGAGGAGGCTCTTTGGCTAGCCAGCCATATTCTTGTCAACCCTCAGAATCTCCATACAATCTAATTCATTGTCACCATTTCCCTACTTCTGGTATGTGGATGCACATGCAGAGCACTCTGATCTCATGAGGTGCACAAAGTCAGCTAGGGTGATGGTAGTTGGAGGATATCCCCACTGCTCTGCTTGAATGGCTTGGAGAAGCGTCTGTCCCTTCATTTTTTCTTTTAAAAGTTGCCAAGAAACCTTTCTGTCAGATAACACAGTTTGAAAGATTACAGGTGATGCTGTGATTTCTGTAAGTCTATTGCCTTTGGTATCAAGCTTGACTAGAGATACTATCTCTCTGATAAATAAATGTAATGAGAGATTTGCAACCTAATTTGGCGCTTTCCACCTTAACAAGTAAAACGGGCTGATTCAGCTGTGGTTGAGGATATAATCAAAGGGCAACACTTTTCTAATGAGATTTAATTAAAAGGAAAGTGGAAGGAAAATAAGGAAAAAAAAAGACGAAAAGATGTTCAAGAGCACTCATAACAAAAGAACTAATGTCTTACTATAAACAACTTCTTAAACTCTTACCTGGCCTTATTGCCACATGAATGTATGCTTAAATGTGCAAATGTAACAGTTAGCCCTGGAGATTTGACTCCTCACTGTGCCCATGTTGTATTCCTGTGACATATTCTATGTCAGATTTGGTTTAGGCTGTCTTATGAAGACCTATACACACGGTACAGCAGTACTGAGGATCAGTGGAACATTTTCTTCACCTTCCTTTTTATCTTTTCTGGTTATATGAACAGTACTCAAAAAGGACTTATACTAGCCTTAGTCCTGGAGCAGTGGTTAGCAGGACAAAGCTGAGAAACAATTTCAACAGTTACAAGAGCTGTTTCTGTGTAGCGTCCTGTACCAAATGGCAGTGCTTCTAGAGATACCTAATAAGGTATCAGAAATACAACCATTCTGATAATCTAATTATAGAAGTGAACCAAACAGAGAAAAGATGGCCGTGACTTAGTCTATAGTGACTAAAGGATTTCACTGAAATCAGTGATATCTTCTGACTTACAGAGGTTTAGAGAAGCATTTAACTTTTACTTCTTTCAGAATCACCTAGAAACAATGCATCACTCTTAAAATTTCACCCACCCTTCTGCTCTTCTAGATCTGAAACTCATTACTGTAAACCTCGGATCACATTTACCAGTCTTTCATCTTCCATACCATCAAACCAGTGTTCCACTACTTCTCGAGCATAGAAAGGGGGAAAAATCCCTGGGCACAGACAGTGGAGTGTAGCTAAGTCTCTGAGCCAGCAGTAGAAGTGAGGTGCTGGGATTTGTTTCTCATCTATTTAAAACTGAAGATTGGGCTCCTCTGTATCTGGAGTTTTACTTGAGTTCTGTTTGTATGCCATTTAAGGTACCTGCAGCAGAGAGGTGAGGGTATTAATGAGAGATAATGTAGTATAACAGAACTGACACAAACACAGCTAAAAAAATATATATATATATGTATCATAAAGAACTAGGATTAATGTAGAGGGGAGTTTTTCAGGGTTTAAAAACAAACAGAAAACATCTCTTAATGCTGGAGTGTGTTGTGGGAGCACCTGTATAGCTGCAGTCCTGCAGTCAAAGAAAGAAAACTCTTAAGCAGAAGGGTGCATTGATTTCATATTAAAATTAGATTAAATTTCACCGTAGCATTATATCTTACTCCAATGAGACTTAGGAATAATCTCAAATCATATTAAGTAGAAGTTATGGTCTTAAGTGGTAGGTGAAATCATAGAGAATGTAGGAGCTGGAAAAGCTGTATTGCATTGATCCTTGTACCTGACAGAAATTTCTTACACTTCCCTGTCTGATGGTATACTGAAATGTTGTTTTAAGTATCTAGGTAATGTTAGTTCTTTTCCTTATTTAAGACTTTCTACAAGATTTATATTTCCAGCTTTTCTGCTCCTCAGGTTTCATATTCGTCAAATAGACGCATTTTTAAAGCAGTGTCTCACCACTTACCCGATCTTGACTGTATGCAATACTTCTCATAAAGGCATGTGTGAGAATCCTTCCAAACATGAGCTTCTTAAAGTTTTTTTTTAACTTTCCTAGGCATACTTTTTCACAGGCAGTACAAAATTGAAATAGTCTTTGCAGCTTCTACATAATATGCTAACAAATATCCACTTCACTTCGTACTCTTTTAGTGTTACTGCTTTGTTTCTCGCTTACCTTCTCAGTGTCTGGGTCAGATATTAAGACATCTTTGACTGCACTTGAATCTCTGACTGAGCTTGGATCTCTTTTTCTCTTTCTTATTTTTCAGTCGTTTTACATCCGGTTGCACTAGGTCTCAGTCCACATTGATGTTTTGTGACTTCTCTCAATTTAGAATTATCTACACATTTAATTAACATTAATTAACTGCGTAAATTATCTTAGTGTGAGCTCTTCGCTCACTACACAGCAGTAAGATTCTTTCAAGAATCGAATATCAATTCTTCCTTTCAAATTGACTCAGTTATAGAAATAATATTTTCTATGATACTTAGTTTAGGAGAGGATAGAATTGTTTTCTGGTATGAATTTGTGTGTCTCGTATGAAGCTATGTTTTGGTTCTAGGAGAACCAAAAACTGATAGCACACTCCAGTTTATAGTTGCTACTAAGCAGTGTTGCACAAGCCAAGGCCATTCACAGCAAAGGGCCTAAGGAGCTGGTGGGGAACAGAATTAGGACAGCTGATCGGCCAAGGGGATGTTCCATACCGTGTGACATAAAGTAGAAGGAGTTTTAAAGAGGTGGGAGTGCATCTGTCTCTCTTCTGCTGCTCAGGGGGTAGCTGGGCATCATTCAGAGAGTGCCTTCTCTGTCTTTGTAAATAATTTTATCTCAGCCCAGAGTTCTCCTTTACATTTTTTCAGTTCTCTCCCCCATCCCACTGGAAAGGGGGAAGTGAGTAAACCACAATGGATACTCTACTAAATAATTTACGTAACATCTACGTTACTTTCTTCACATTTTAATTTATGAATTCTCACCCAAATAATCAAAATTATCAGACATAAATTTGATCTTTAACTGTCATATACAGTTCCATAAAAATTCCTTGATCTTTGGTAGACTTAGTAGTATAAATGGAAATTGTTAATCTTAAAAACTTTTTCTTAACAACTTTCAAAACTTATGGCAGATATTTCAGCATATAATCAGAATGGCATGACAAGCAAAATATAGCTCATATTTCATTGCATGCTTATTTACAAAAAAACAGTATTAGTAAATGAGTGTAGGAGAAAGCGGTGCTTACAAATTAAAAGTTATATTGGGCTCCTTCAGAGGTATATAGAACTATCATATTCCTTCAAATGAGTTGAATATTCCAGGATATAAATGCACATTATCTGATCATGAGAGAAGCAGGACTGGTAATGTCTTGTGTAGTAGAGAAGTCTAAGAAAGAACAGTCTTTCAAATACAGAAGCAAATTTCTTGTGTAAGTGCCAGAGCCTGTGATGGAGAAAAAGTTGATAAAAATGAGAAGTTCCGCATTAAGTAGAATTATTCTCAGCCCCGCTCAGTGTCCCATTTCCAGATAAAAAAGAAACTCAAAACATCACTCTGATGCTGGTAAATAACCACACAGGCCTAATCATCGTACAGTGTGTGGTCCTATTTCTCCCTGGCCATCTGCAGGTCTGGAAAAAGGCAGAAATTTCTCCAGTTCTGGTAGGAGCTCAAGCTCTGGTATCAAATATGTTTGTGTGTTCAAAGAAAGGATTTTGTTGTACATAGAACAGCTTTCTCCTCATAGAGATAGTGGCAGAGGTCAGATAATTCTTAGGAACTATTTAAGAGAAAATGGGTCTCTGTTTCCTGACCCTAGTAGTCCCACAGAGAAATGGTAATACTTGCTCTCAAGTGTGAATTTAAATCAGCAGGTATTAAAGGCTTATTTTTAAACTTGGTCAAATTAAAGACTGTCTTGTTGCAATATATGTGCATAACATTATCTGTTACAGAACTGAGCATTGTGTTCTTCTCACAAAATGTCTGGCTCAGTTCTTGGTCTGCAGAATTAAGGGAAAGGTTTCCATGCCTTAACTGTCATTAAGATTGCCAGACTATGATACCTTACACTTGGAAATAAAATTAATAGTGAACATTATGGATAATACAGATGGGTTAAGGGTTCAGTTGGTCATCAAACTGAAGTGTGCCCTATGTCTTACGTATTTACGTAGTTGATATCAGAGAGTACAGGAGGTCATAGGTTCAGAGCTCCTGTAGCTACAGGAAGAAAAAGTATTCTTTTATTTATATTTTCATTATATTTTGTCAACATGAGCAGTATTTAAAAATACCCAGTGGTTTGAAGAGCTTGATTACCTACCAATTCTGGAGCTAAATAGTAAGGCCCATAAGCTCGAGCTTCATCTTCCCTATCTCCATCCTGACCTGGTCTATACTTTAATATGGAAATTTAACGCACTGTGGCAGCTGTGTGTGAGAACTAGAAGAGGCATCGCCTGCTCTACCTGCCAAAACCCATATTACATACAGCTTTCTTGAACCTTACTCATTGACTAGAAACTTTCAGACGAGCAAAACATGTAAAATGTCATAGAGGCTGACTCAGAATATATATGTAAAAGAAAAGCCTCCTTGATAACTGCAAAAAACACCTGATACATATGTAAGCCTTAATTTTGCTGGCTTCATACGCTCATCTCAGGACCTACAGTACACCACTTTCTATGCTGTAGAGTTAGTAAATATTTTCTATTGTCACAATAGCATATGAGAAGCAGCTTAGCACTAAGTTTATTCAGTGTTCTGCCTCAAAAGATCTTCACGTGGGAACATTCTCAGCTCCTTTGGTGGTATAAATGGAAGTTGATCCCACACATTTATTCTCTCAGTAGAAATCTTTGCAAAATCTTTAAAAGAAACTGATTTAATTTTCTATGTCTATGCCATTAATGGATGCCCATACCAATGTATGCAGTGTATGCAATATACAAACCAGCACTGGACTGATCACTCAAAAAGTGTGCTGTGCATTTTTGCTGATGGCTGCAATAGCACTTCTCCAAGGGTGGTAACTGTTAAATTTTCTTTTTCTTTTCCTTTTTTTTTTTTTTATTTTTTTCATGTCTTTAACTCCCTTCTCTATATCTCCAGCTCTTATTTTCTGTGCTATATCAAATATTAATGGATAGCTTACAGAACATACTTTTAACATCAGACATTATTTGAAAGGTTATTATAGGGATCAGCTGACTCATAATTAAAACCCGTACCTAAGGTGACATAAATTAACAGCTATGTTTATGTTCCCTTTTGTGTGTAACTTCAAGGTCATGGCCCACCATACAGGAAAAGAGAAATGATGCTTATGTAACCATGGTCCACTGTAACAGTTGAATATCCTCTTTACCAAGTTGACAATCAAATTTTTCAGGGCAGATGTTTACAGCTAGAGTGGAAGCCTTATAGCTGTATTTCAGCAGAGCAATGTTGCCATCTAGTGAAGAATTACAAATGTGTAGCATGTGCATTTCTTCACAGATACCCTTAGGGCACTATTTCTAACCATCATTACCTATTTAAAGGTGACAATCCGAATAAATTAATATTTCAGTTCTGTGTTCTTTTTAAATCATGTATAAAAACTTAGAACCCTTATTTTGTTAATTTTCTAAGTAATTATTTCTCCTTCTTGTACTCTAAAGAAAACAGAATTAGAAGATTGAAAACTTATTTGACAGTTTAGCTCAGTTAGAAAACATAACCACTTCATCAAAAATGGACAGAAAAGTGGAGGAATAAATTAGAGCACTGCGATGCTGTAACAGAGAAGCTGGGCTGATGTTGAAGTGAAAATAGTTTTTTATAATTTCAGATTCTGATTTTAAATACTTATTCAGAAATACTTAGCTACTAAAATTTGTATATAAAATAATATAATATATTGTATAATATAATGTATATAAAATAATTTAAATAATCTAGATGTTCATAAATATGTGATTATGTTGCTATACTTAACTAAACACATGCTTTAGCACTTGCTGGCTTAAAGATAGGGAAGAGTTTGTGTTACAACTCTTAATTTAGATTTAGAAAATAAAGACTGCTTTCTAGAAGTTACTGTATTTAAAAAATGGATTTTCCACCCTGTGATTTTCAAATGCCTATCCACTGCCTCACAGTATTTACAGTAAACTTCAGATGGTCTTATATTGATTCTGACAGTTGTCCTCAACATACTCAATGCACACTGTATCCGTTTAAAAAGGAATATGTAGTGTGCCTTCTTAATAATAAATAATAAAGTTCAAATTTATACAACATAGCAGTTAATCTAAAACTATTTGAATTCTAAAAAACAAAAAGAATGGACTTTCCTAAGAGGTGTAAAGTTTTCTAAAACTATTTGAATTCTAAAAAACAAAAAGAATGGACTTTCCTAAGAGGTGTAAAGTTTTCTGGGTATTTTTTAGCAGAATTTGACTTCTCTTTCAAGTACATAAATTCATATGTCAAATGCCAGCCAACTAATGAAGCTTCATCAGTTTTACCCAAGGTAGTCAATAGAGGTTGATCACACTATAGACTGTGCAGTATAGATGTTACAGTAAAGGTCATTTTAGGTGTTGTACTCTATGCTTACTGTGATAAATGTTGCAAGTAGGAATGTGATTTGGAATTGCTTTCACAAAGAGAAAAATAATTATTCCTGGCATATTATGCATCTTTTCAGGAAACTCAGAATTTCAGTTTGTCTTTGTTTCTTTCCAGCACCCAGCACCAGGGCAATGAGGTCCATATGATTATGACTATTGCAAAAGTATAAATCACTGAATTAAGCATTTAATTAGTAAAATCAATGATTTCTTTTGCCTGAGGTTGAGCATGGGAAAAATTTTTCATCATTGTTCTATTTATTCTATTCTTGCTTGTTGGACATATTTCTTAAATGTATTAATATATTTATTTTAAGTGGAAATATTTCAAATACATTAAAGCAAGTAGCTAAAACTCCTTTTCTCAGAAGACATATTTTCTTACATAAGCAAACTTGACAATGTATTAATTCTATTGAGAATCCAAAAGACAGTTAGAAAGCAACCATTTCTATCAGTCAAAATATGTAAAATACTGTAACATACATCCCATATATTATTATACATCATGATATTCTTTTCAGAAATAGCACTGTACTGTGAATCTGATCATATTATAAACCATACAAAAAGACTAATGTAAAGCCAGTAGTATAAAGAGTACTGAGGCAAGCTAGTGCTGTCAGGTGTAGGAATTCAGCAGTTCAGCAGTTTCCCTATCATATGCTTCAATGCAGTAATGTCAGTAGCAGAAGAAATTATACCTGCCCTTCTGTGAGGAACTCTTGAAAAGGCAAGAACAGGTGCCAGAGCTTGGAGGGCATGTGATGGACTAGCATCCATCCATTTGTCTAGCAAGGCTTTGAGGCAGCAAATACACCACTGCAGATGGGAATCAGCAGAATAAAACAGTGATAATTTCGGAATCACTGCAGTATACAGAAGTAGAATGCTATCTCCAAAAACCTATGTGCATCATTAGTGATATGTTGCTTACTGCCTCATCTGAGCAAACTCTTTATCACAGTGTCAGTGCTGCCCTCTCCTTAATGTTCCTGCATGGTGTTTTTTTATAACTTGGCATTGACAGTATGTACACTTACCCTGTGCTTTCTGAGTGCTTAATCTGGGGTCCATACTGTGTTTCTTTGTCATCCTCTATAATATTTTTCAATCGTTCTCTAACTTTTAGCCACAAGGAAGCTAATATAAACTTGGCTTTAACTTTTTTTTCCTTTGTATCCCAAAGTACATGCAACATCTTAGCTATGACTTCCTATTGCCATACTTCACTTCCACACACCACATGCCTTCTGTGTGTTAGATTTAATCTCTCCCCTCACGCTTTTCACTACTTTCCCGTTTACAATAAAGCAAAGCTTCTAGGCAGTTTGTGATTTTGTTCCCAGCTCTGCAGAGAGCAATGCCTTTTTTTAGTTCACACATTCCTAATAGTTCATTTCAAAGAACAACAACGCTATTTTTCTACAAGAGTGGAAACATCAGGAAAAGGTTGGAGTGAAACATGAGAGGAGAATATGCATGTGCCTGTGGGAGAACACAGTGAAACAAGATTGAAATTCAGACAAACGATAAAGATGAGTATCTGAATACAGTTTTTTTATAGTTAAGTACTTTTGCATAGATGAAAACTGCATAAAAATTGGAATAGTTAAAGCAAGATATTCATATATGGAGCACTGTCTTGTGGTTTTTGTTTTTGTTTTTATTTTTGTTTTTGACTGCATGTGTTTCTTTTTTATCTATCAGTGAAGATACTAGGATTGCTTACAATAACCAGGTTGTTTCACTTTCTTACTCTGTACGGTGATGCCACTCTGATTTAATGCAAATGTCTGCAGGACAATAGAATTTCTGCAGAAATTCTTTGTAAATCATTTTTACATAGACGATATAAAATCCTCATAAAAATCTGAATGTATGTCCATTTCAGTGAGTGAAGTACCCAAATGTTTTCCTAGCCTCTTCCAACATTTTGATGACTATGACAAAGCAGTCACCCAACTCTAAATTGAAACTCTTAGTATTCTGACTGTTCCATGCACATGTCTCAAGAGCTCATCTCAAGAAATTTGTGATAATTATATGGTGCCTACAGAGCCCATGTCCTGTAATCTCTAGCCATTGCCGCAGTTCATGGTTTCGCTGCAAGCTAAATGTTGATGTAAATGTAAATGTAAATGTTGATGTAAACGTAAAGCTAATTAGTTCAAAATATACGGTTTTGGTTTGTTTGTTTTTTGTTTTTTGTTTTGTTTGTTTTTTGTTTTTTGTTTTGTTTGTTTGCTGTTTCTTTGTTTTTTAATTTTTTTTATTTTTGTTTTGTTTGTTTATTTGTTTTTGGAAGGGCAAATAAAACATGGGTTTATTTGAAGAGAGAGAGAGAGAAAGAGGAAATAGAGAATTCACGCACATAATATTCCCCTAATGGGTAGTCTGAGCCTGATACTATGTATTCAATAACTCGCACACAGGAGAAAGTTATTCCTGAACCATTTTTAAGCACTTTTAGCCTCATATGGAGTTTTAATGTTTCGTATCAACTTCCTAGGCTGCATACTGAATGATGTTACAAGTTCATTAAACAAGTGAGACCTATGGAAATTACTAGTACATCTAGAATGATTTTTTGAAAGTAAGTCATTTCTGTAGTATGATGTTGAGAAAACAAAGGACAGAAGAAAAATGAAAATTGTTTGTTTGCCACCACTTTACAGAAAAGACTGTTCTTGGCTTTCTGACGAAAGAAAAAAAAAGAATAAAAAGAAAAAGTTTAGCATTTTCAGCCAGGCCATTTAAAGAAAAAAATATTGGGGACCCATTATTCATGTATGACTACCATTTCAGGACATACTTTTTCATTGCTGCCTGCATTACTGCCTCTACTACTGTCTAATAGGTTTGTAAGGAATCTGTATAGTGAAACTAGTTCAAAAAATTCCTATTTTGTAGTAATGATTACCTTTTATTACAATCTAGAAAAGTGTTGATTTAGTACAAGACTAGCATTCTTCTGAGTACTATAAAATAAATTTTATTTAGAATATATAACTAGAGTTTTGATAGTTTTATGAACTGGTATAGCGGGCAGGCAAAGCTGTGATGTTTTTGAAGCATTAATTCGAAGTGGATCCCTATGAGAGCTCAACTTAGGATATAAGCTGAGATGAGCTCTTAGCTACTCAACTGGATCCTAAGGGTAAGTGGCAAATTAAAAATTCATTATTCATTTTAATTGGGGATGATTATCAGTGTTTTAGGAGGCATACTTCAAAGTTCTTCAGTTCCCAGTGCAAAAGAAGGGAACAGTGAGAAAAACTAGTATCTCTCATGAGAGAAGAGTGGCAAACGATAGAACTAAAGAGCTTGTAGGGAGCAGACACTGCCAAATCCTGTGGATAATTTCCACTCAGCAGGCCAAATTCACAGCTGGTGAATGTTGCGTGCAGTCTTTGTAGTTATTACACTTGTACCCACCAGCATTGAACTGGACACCAAGCTGGAGCTTTTCCTCAGTGCTGCAGTAGGATATCACCAAATATTATAAGGAAATGTCTGTAAAAGGCAAGGCTGACTCATCAGTTGACAATAGACCCCTGCAGGTCTGTCCTAGGCTGATTTATATTATCTAGGTTGCAGTGTTCAGTTTTCTGCACGTCCTTTGGATCTAAGCGGCTCCTAACGCACTGGTGCGATGCATATTTGAGCTATCATAACCTCACCTTTTGTGAGGTGTCTCTGAAACCTAAAATAAGAATTTCTATAGGTAAGGAAGGAAGGAAGAACTCAGCAGAATAGCTAAAAATTGAAATAGCAAAGGTCATTTGCTGTTCTAGAAGTTTTAAGTTGTAGACCCAAATTTATGCCACATAGCTGTACAGTCTGTGTACTGTTGCTCTTTCCTTGCCACGTACCCTTTTGGCCCATTCCGCTGACAGAATACGGCTATCTAGTCTTGTTATCTGTCCAGTCTTTCTGTCAGGACCACCTACTTTAACTACTGTGCAACTTCAAAAAAAGAGAAGGAGCTGTCTCAAAAATTTAGGTTCTGCCAAGTTTTGTAGAAGAGGTTATTCAGCAGGTGACAGAAACTGACAAGAGCAGGGCAGAAGCTATGGCCAAGCCCACGTGTGCCTCGGAAGGCAGCAGCCTACTGGCCTTTGCAGGCTGGTCTCATGTAGGTTCTCGAGGTACCTTTTACTCAGCAAGTCATGAGGAGAAAGGAGGCTAGAGGGGAAATGGCAAGTGACATGACTGTAAGCGTCCAAAGCTTTGTTGCACTAATGATGTTAGGGCTTACTGGTTTGTTCACTTGGCAGAATCATGTGTTTTTCTTCTCCCTGTAGTTATAGGTAGGTCAGGCCAAACTTGGAAGCTATTTCTTTTGCTAGAGCAGCTCTGATCTCTCGTGGTCCTATCTCGTCATTGTCCTGCATTCCACTTTTCACTGCTCAGATGCTACTCTTCCCTAATAGCTTCGTTTAATTCTTTAAGTGCAAGTGAGCTCCCTCATTATGCTTCAGGACAGTTCCCATCAGTATTTGCATGTGGCCTCTTTCTTACATAGCCTGTAACAGCCTAATTTACATCCCCTGATCTGCAAAACCAGGAGCACATTCTGCAGACATTTGTTTTATCACCATTCTCCCTTGCATGTTGAACAGCCTTTGTTTTACTCACAGTACATGTGTACATCTTTCATTCATGTTTTTGTCGCTCCTTCTCCTTACAAGCTTTGAGACCATATTGTCTGACCAGTTGCATTTCACAAACCATAGAATTACATGCATACACAAAGGATTTCTTTCAAGAGATCCACAATTGTTCTCTGACATAGAACAAATCTTTTTGTCAGGTAATCTTTCAGCTTCCTGAAGTATGATTTTCAGCTTCTTCTGCACAGCTCCTACTATAAATTTGACTTTATTTTTCAGTGCAGCATTACAAATTCCCCATTAATTCATTGTCTAATTGTGCTTCTGTATCTCACTGGGTGCTACTCATTCCTCCTACGCACTGGAGAGCAGTACAATTCAACTTACAGCTTCTCAATCTTTCTTAATTTTAGTTTGCTTTTTTTTTTTTTTCTGATTTGTTTCACTTTCTGTTACTTTCTTCCAATCTTTCTTACTATAATCTTTGGCAAGGCTTTTTGGAGCAAGCTTTGGCAGCAGAGGCGTATAATGGAGGTATGACATGCAGCAGAGCTGTTAAAAAACACAGGCTGTTGTTGTCAAGATCTTGTCACATGAGGAAAAGCTGAGGAACAAAAGGGTTGATGTCTGCTTCAGAGTGGGGGCCTATCTCCCAGTGAATGCCACTATCTGCCCAATAATTCAACATCTTTCAGGGCCCCTTTCAGCAGTACATCAGGCGAGTGCCTCCACAACCTTCTCATGATTTCAATTCACTCTGTCCCAACCTGAGCTGCCCTAAACTCACTGCCCACTTATTTATTTGAGAAAGAACCTAGTTTTGCAAATTTTCTCATTAATCAGTTATTTAGGGGGGAGCATCTGAAATATCTCAAGCACATTTTTCTTCTTCTGTACCATTTTTGTCAGGGCTTAGTCAAGTTATGGTGTGGGGACATCTCTCCCTGGGGATTTGAGCTGAGTGCTGTTATTAAATTCTTGTCTGTCCTGTTGTGCTGGAGCATCCTGTAAAAGCAGGACATATTAAATCTCCCCTATTTATCTGTGCTGGAATACCAGTCCTACTGGCAGACATTCCTATAATCCAAGGGGTGAAACCAGGAAATCAGCTTTCTTTAATTATCATGGATCTTTTGAAGTATCACTTCTAATATTTATCATTTTTGTGTGTTTTACTTCAGAACAGGTGCTTACCACATGGACTGTTTTGGTGTGTCTTAATTTTGTTTGTAAATTCAGAGACACTATGAGCCAACAATATCTAGGCTTCTTTGTCACCCCTAAGAATGAATGGGACAGTACAGCTAGTATACTGGGTCTGTGAGAAAACTAGTAACACAGGTACACAACAGAAATGAAAAATGACTTATTGATCCAAGATGCATCTTCTCTGAGTATTTCTGATTTTTCAAGACCTCATGTTGTTTAAAGCCACTTATCATTTACTTGATTGATAATGTTTCTAGTGTTCCTCTCTGAAAGCAAATGCTTCCTTCTGAAGATTTTTTTTTCTTAATATATATTTGTTCAAATATAGTCTGTTTTCCACCAAAAATAACAAGGTAAAAATACAAAAAAAAAAACCCTTCAAATTTAGAACTAAAATATTTAATGGAAATGTTACTGTGTCTCAATGCATACTGGAGATCAGCCACTGGCCATGTTTCCCAGCCAGAGTCAATCTGCCAGGATATGCTGTGCCTTCCAGAAACCCCATGGTGTTATGCAGTATTAACTGATCCCACTGCATACATAACTCTAATATGATAAACCCAGGCAACTGCAGAGGAGGAAACACCTAATGTTTACATATTATGGTAGATAAGCTTTGAAATCATGCAGTTTACAGTTGTGATTATTAATACTGATGAGATATTTTCATACAGTCTTACTAATTCCTTTTTGTGGAAGTCATTAATTTTTACTCAAAACTTGCAGATAATGCCCCATGTAAAGGAAAGTTTTTCAGTTTTATTCTCACTCTTAATAATGGCATCTCTTTTGTTTGCCTTTCCATACAATGAAAGTTGCAAATCAGATGTAATTTACGTAAGATGGATGCTGAAACATTTCAGTGGGAAATACTCTGAGGTCTCAAGACTGATATTGTCATTTTAGTCCTTTGCAGCCCGTCCAAACAGGATTTTTAACTAGAGATACATTTCTGCAGTTTCCTGGTGTCAGGGGACCCTTGAAATCTCTGGTTTAAGATGGTGAAATGAAATGAAATGAAAATGAAAATGAAAATGAAAATGAAAACGAAAACGAAAACGAAAACGAAAACGAAATTGACTTGAAGTCAAGACCTTATGTGTGGAGTGGCTGTAGTGGAATCTTCTAGCCTGTAGAGCAGGAGTGACATAGCTGTTGAGAGTCCTCCCAACAGGGTACTGCCATGGAGCTGAGGCCAAAGGTACTGCATTAAGACTCTCCTCCCACTGAACTAAGTTGCTTTTCTCCCTCATTGTCCCATGTGTTGATTGAACTCAGCTGCCAGCAATGCTTCAGAGCTGTTAGGTCTCCCAGAAATGCATTGTATTTTGTATTCTAAACAGTATTAGTTGCTATCCATCAGAACAGATTTAGATTGAATGACAGTACATTATTTCCAATGGTTTAGGAGCTTCTTTCTGCATGGAATTTGCAGTGATGTTTGTAGTTTCCAGCTGTGCAAGTGAAAAGAGCTAAAATCTACAAATGACATAACTATGCTTCTTGAAATCATTTTGAAAGTTACCTTCTTTGTTCTGTCTGCATTGTATCTTTGCTTGCTGGACTCTGCAAAGCCAAGAGGAGCTTTTCCTTTTACTTTTTGCACCATGTCTGCATTGCAGATTTTATGCATTATATATGTGTATTAGACACCATCCAGGAAGCTACAGCTCAGAGTGTAAGCAGGCAGCCTCCTTACACAAAATAGGCAGCATTCTCTACCCCAGAGACCATGTACCTTTTCCATCACACACTCAGCCTTGCCAAGCCAACAGCTCAAGATTTCCAAGTCTTTCTTGCACCTGGTTTCTCTTCGGATGTCAGCATTTGAAGATGCTTCTTGCTGTAATTGCCATAGGTGTTTGCATGTCTAAATGATTTTTATTGTCAGCTGAACATAAGCATAAGCATGTAAAGAAAAGGTATATAGAGTTTAAATGCAGGATGGCATCCCCACAAAACACCGAAGATTCATGAAGTGTCACTCAGCTCTTTGACCCTTCATTAAATACATAAATGTCAGGAAAGACAATGGGACTGGGAATATTTTCAGTGATGTAAAATAGAGCTGCTGATCAAATATATTTGACATCAGTTTAGTGAAATGAAAAGGTCTTATCTTTGTATTGTTTGCACCAGGCCAACAATGTGACCAGCCTCATCTGATCTGAAATCTGGCTATGCAGTTTAAAGTATTTGATATATATATTAAATGTAAAAAAAAATGAATAGCCTCATTTTTTGTATAACAAATGGCAAGGCTTGTGGAGCTGGGCTAAGACTCACAGACTCACCAGCCAGTGGCTGGAGAGAGCAAAATCCTTCATCGTTCAGACTGGGGCAGTGTAATACTAGTTCAAACCATATTTCTTTCAATAGTGTTTTAGATTTTAATGTTCCTCTAGTTATAATTAAGTTTATTCTGGTTAAATCCAGGAACATATTTTGGAAGATCTATGCCTTTTACAGTCAGATTTACTATAGTTTATGATATTTTCAGAAAACTGGTTTTATTAAAACTGTTTTAAATATATCAATATGGGGGTGAAAGTCGGAAATAGGTTATTTACAAAACAGGGCTTTTTTAACTAGTATTCATTTAATTAACCTTTATTCATCTTTAGAACAAAAGTAGTTTAGATTTATCATATCTTTATTCCAACATGCCCATTTATCTTTAATGTTTTAACTACAAAATACAGTATGTTAAGATCATGAGGTAAGACTTGCATCCATTCTTCCATGGCAGAATGTTGGGTAGATTCCTGTAATCACACACATTTTCTATTCCTGTAATACACACTTTTAGCTATCTTTACTCATGAGTCAGTTCTTTCATAGGAAATCTAAGAGTACTATTGGCCTGTTAAAGGCCTGTAAAGACTGAATAGAGAAGAAATTCTCATCTGTACAAAAACCTGGAATTCTTTTGTGCTTTCTTCAGAACCCTTCCACTCAAACTCAGTTTATTAACTGTAACAATAGCACAGACATCTCTCCTTCAAATTGTACTCCTATAGCAGTGATTGCAGGCAGCATGTATGTTTACATTCATTTTTCAGCTCTCCTTCTTGCTAGTGTTTTCAAATCCAGGTAACATTTGGCCAAGACAACAGTCTTATTTTGGGACTCCAAAGAACCATATCCACCCACTGTAAGAAAACTGTTGAAGATGTGGATGACTAAATGATGACATTCCTAGTTCTTTATATTTCCTGCACTCAGGTTCAGCTAATACATTTATCAGAGTCCTCTCCTTTTTTGAAGAATATGTTTTCTGATAAATGCACATTTTACTGTAAGTGTTTCAGTTCGGTTCTGTTGTCCTCTTAGATATATAGGTCTCAAAGCTGCAAGTTAATAGACATCACATTCAGTATCTTAATCAGGACATTTCAACTTCCATTGCTAATGAATTCATGCTACTATTTTTTTTTGTGAAAATTTTTAATCCACTCAAGTAGCTTATGGGGCAAAGGTCTTCTTTCAAATGCTTCCCTGAGAAGTTTACTATTAGTCTCAAGGGGACCTCCAGCACACAGTGCTTATTTTTCCCTTTGCATCTCACACTTCTTGTTCTGCAATAGTACATAAAGCTGTGTTTTCAGAATAACTTTAATGTAACTTATTCATGTGCCGTCACACATTGTGAGACCTGTTCCTCTTTCCTTTAAAATCTGGGCTACTAGTTGCAGCTTTCATACCTCGCTAACACAAATCTATATACTAGAAATCATTGAAATGATTCAGAAATTGATCAGCCTAACTGAAGAAAACTAGTTCAGCTTCCAGCTTCTTTGATTTAAGTCACACCCAAGTAATGCAAATGCCCATGTCAGGACTGAGCAACCATGTTTGGCCTGGGATAAGACAGAAGTGAT
Organism: Cyrtonyx montezumae; assembly: GCF_038088225.1. Classification (NCBI taxonomy): domain Eukaryota; kingdom Metazoa; phylum Chordata; class Aves; order Galliformes; family Odontophoridae; genus Cyrtonyx; species Cyrtonyx montezumae. The sequence continues at coordinate 4,912,099 of NW_027072041.1, forward strand.
CAAGTAATTGGGATGTCTAAAAGACACTTATTTGAGCACATCAAGAAGAATAATAAAAAGAAAAATCACTTCCAGAATGAAAGAATTTAAATAGTTTCATAAGATTCACTGACATTTTCATGTGCAGACCTGTTATTTGTCAACCATCCTTTGGCTTTTGGAAACTGAAATATCTAGCAACAGCCAATTTCAGAAATATGAGAGAAAGAGAAAGAGATGAGGAGGGAGAGAAGGAGAGCGAAGAAGAAAATTAGAAGGGAAGATTTAAAAAAAATATATTTCTTTTCAAACTTAAATGTTTTCAGCATTTTGCTGATGCAAATTACTGTTCACTGAAATGTCTCATGTGAGCTCTTCTTTCTCCTCAGATCGAATTGCACAGAATATCATTAAATCTCACTTGGAGACATGCCAATATACAATGGAGGAGCTACACCAGCTAGCATGGCAAACCCACACGTATGAAGAAATTAAGGTTTACCAGAGCAAGGTACAAAAATCCTATAATATACTTCTTCTTCTGCTCCCTATGGTTTGAAATTGTTAACCGTGTATCTTATCTGACAGTGACGAGCTGGTTAAAGTATTCTCTTAAGTATCTTACTGGAAACTGGTCACTGAAAGCAGAGGAGAAACATTTCATAACTGGTAGTAGTAGCTTTGCAGCATGCTGGGATATTTTTGGTCACAGAATCCAGATTTCTACACATTGCTTGTTATCACAGGTATAAACCTTATGCAGAAATTCAGTTGATTTTAATGATGAGAATTGAATCTTTCTGTTATAAGGCTTTCAAAAGATGATTTAAAAATGCTTTATTCCTTATCATTTTGAAATCTGTTAGAAGCACATTCCTTTTCTGTGTAAAAGATACTTTCACTGTGTGCAAGCCAAATATCACCTACAAGGAGTAAATAATTATAAATCTAAGTAATCTTTTACGTGAGATTTTTCAAAAGTGGCTGGAAAAATGATCTCAGTACATTGAATTTTTGTTGTGTCTTTGTAATTCTCAGGTAACAGAGTATTTCTTATTTACACCTCTTCAGATGTAGCCCAGTTAACAGAAATCAAGATGTGTTCTTGAACTCTTGTGCCTCCATCACTAGCGTTGATTCTGCAGTCAGGTATCTGTTGGGAGATTATCTGACCATACAAAAGACTGAAGAAACTCCTGCTTGTTCTAGGAAAGCCACAGGACTAAGAAGTACAAGCAGAAGTAGAAACATACTGCAGCTTGCATAGTTATTGCAGCTGATCCAAGGCACAAGTTTGCATTTACACATTGCATGCTCAAAGAAAATAGCTTTGAAGTAGACAAAAATTTCCTGTAAACATTATTCAGACAGTGATTATACTTCAATAATTTTTTATAGTTTCAAACAAGCAAAAATATTCTGTTAGGTGACTCAGTAACACTGTGCCACTTTCTCCCTAGGAGTGCACTGAGTTGTTTACATTGTTAGTACCACTGTCTGTCTTTCATGCACAACATCATATTTTATCATTGGTTGATGCATTCTCCTCCTTTGAAGAGGCAATGCCAGAGTTTGGATCATTGGGGCATTTAACAGCCTTCTCATGAAAATTGTCAGGCACCTTGAAAAGCAGAGATGCCACTGGTTATGACATGGTGGAGAGCGAGGGCGTGAGTTAGTCAGAGGACTGTGCCTTCCTGCAAGGCCACTTGAAGTCCTTAGCACATGAATGATCTCTCTTATTGTTTTGCTCTTCCCTCTGTGTTTTCCCGGAAGACCAGAGAAGCTCTTTGGCAGCAGTGTGCCATTCAGATCACTCATGCTATCCAGTACGTGGTGGAGTTTGCAAAGCGGATAACAGGTTTCATGGAGCTCTGCCAGAATGACCAAATTCTCCTCCTTAAGTCAGGTGGGTAAGCACCAAAGGCTTGTGACTGGTTTAGCTCCCAGTACACTGCAAATGTGCTCTGCTGTCCCATTCTTTGGGTCATTTTTGTTTTGACAGAAGCTTACTTTTCAGTCCGTTTCATTAGCTGCATTAACCCTTCTGTAGTTTTCCCCATTAATCATGTTACTGTTTTCTGATCCCCTTCCCTCTACAGTCACTTGTAGTTATTAAATAAACACACAGACAGTCATTGCAGCAACTGCAGTCTCCAACCTGACATGTAGTGGAAGGACCCCGTGAATTGAGCGGGTCGAATCAGTCATCTGCCGCTCTGTAAATCCCCACTTGTCATTAGTGAATGCCTCTGTGGTCATCTGTAATCTTTTTAATGAGACTATGGAGATACCCTCCAGCCAGCACACAGGAGGGAAAATCCATGCTGGCGCCAGTTGGTTTTGGACTAAATGAGAGCAGATTACAACAGCGTGCTCTGGCCGTGCTCCCTGTGCATGCCTGGGTGTGCATGTGTGTGCTTAAGGCAAGGTGGGAAAGGGTTTCCTTCCTTGATGTGGGACACAGTAATTTCTGTCCTCCATAGGAAGCATGACAAGATTTATTGTGACTGTGCAATAACTGCTAAAATCAGTAGGACTAAATGGCGTGACTAAGTGAGCCACTGCTGGTAATTAACTGCACTCACCCTGTCGTATGAGTTTCTCACTCCCTCCATGTGTAAAAGGTGTGATGCACTGTGAGGTGGCTCATTAAAGCATAAGATGTGCTTCCTGTTTCAAGAGGGAACTGTTTATTCCATCTGAAAGCTGGTTCTTTGCTCTGTACACAGGGGTCTGTGGTTCAGAGTGGGACTGGATTGAGGCAGCAGAGTTGCAAAGGCCAAGGGATGCAGACACCTCAGGAATATGCATGCAGAGAGAGTCATAGATAACTTCTATTTTATATTTTATTTTATTTTATTTTATTTTATTTTACTTTACTAGCTTTAAAACTTCTGCAAATGACAATGCATCCCTGTAACTTCCTTCAACTGGTAAAAGTAGGAACACAGTTGCAGCTTAAACTAAAGATATAATTGTATTTGTCTGTACTACTGAACAACTTTGTTTAGCTTGGCATGTATAGATATTTTAGGTTCTATTTTCTGTTTTGCAGTTAATGCTGAGCAGAAGTTACAGACATGGACTTTTCATTCAAAAACATATTTGCAAAACAATTCTCAAATTCAGTTTCTCTTATAGGAAGTTCAGATTTAGTTAGAGGGTGTTTAAAATTATTTTTTCCTTCATTTTCACAAAACAGGAAATCCTGGAAGAATTAAAAACAATTTCCACAAAAAAAAAAAAAAAAAATCTGTTCCTTTGTATCTTCGCCAACCTAAAAGAAAAATAAGGGCAACAAAAATTTGCAGGATAAAGCATTTTGAATTAAAACTAAATGCTGAGGTCTAAATTCAGATTAAGTCCACGTTATCAATTTGCTGCATTGAAGAAAATAAGCCTAAGGAAAAGTTTGTCTGTCTGGACGAGAAATTACCCATTTCCTATACTTAAAGAGATGTATTGTTCCCCGTATTCAGAGGGAAATCATCTTGATGGCTCCAAAGAGCCTGGGCCTGCAATAACTTGTGGTATTTTTGCTCTTTTTTCTCTCCTATAGGCTGCTTGGAAGTGGTTTTGGTGAGAATGTGCCGTGCCTTCAACCCACTCAACAATACGGTTCTGTTTGAAGGAAAGTATGGAGGGATGCAGATGTTCAAAGCCTTGGGTACGTTGGTCTTCTTCCTTTCAATCAGCTGCGTTGATCCAAATAATGTCAGATTTATCTTTCTGAAAGCACTGGTGCACATTAAAAACCCTCAGTAAATACTGACACCAAAACCTCCAAATCTGTGAATCAGAAATGGAAAAGTGTTTCCACTGGCTGTTGGTAATAGTAGATGTTTTTCTCTAAAGAGCACTATGAGGATTTTATCAGACTTTTTACTCTGCCATCTAGGGCTTTGATTAAAACACAGGTTGTGGTGGAAGCTAAGTGGTTTATCACCACATGTCAGTTATACTTGACATATCAGATTAGTCCCAGTAATCGTGTCCTGTAAAAAGCCATTTCATCCCAGCAAAGAGTAGTCTAAAGTGATGAACTACAACAAAACATACAAAGGGACTTAGCAAATATGCTGTTTAGGCTAAAACTCTTAAACTCATTTAGATTTGTGTGTTGAAAAAATTGGTTCATTTCTGAACATGATATAAATTGCTACCTGAAATGTCAATGGCTAAATGGGTGGCTTTTGTCAACCATGGAAGCAATACATGTTTGGCGAATTTAGCATGATGCAAGCAGAACCAAATTCAAGTGTAGTAATTTTCTGCAAAAATTTACCATACAGATACTTCTTTTTCTTGAATGAGAAAAAACATGACAGTTCCTTGCATGAATAAAACATATCAGTGTTACTATGTTTACAGTGTATGATTTGATGTATTTTTGAATTTTTCAAATATTTTCTAGAATATTTGTACTGTTAATTAATAGATTTTATAAGGTAAAATAAATCACGACTGATCATTCTTCCTCCTTAGCTTTCACATCTGTTTATAAATAACATTTCTTTTCACACTGGGAAAGCATAACCCCTTTCTAAATCTCTATGTGCTTTTTGTATAAGTCATAATAAGTCCATAATTATTGATAATTTTTGTATTCCATTGCATCATTTACTGATGCATAAAGTGACTGATTTTTAGAGCAAGTGGAATTCTAACAGCTGCCAAAAGGCACATGTTTTAAAAACACAGACATTTACTCATTGTTCCCTTTTTTCTTTTTTTTTCTATTTTTTTCTTTTTTCTTCTTTTCTTTTTTTTTCTATTTTTTCTTTTTTTAATTTTCAAGCCATGTGACAGTACTAATAAATTTTTAACTTTGACTTTGTTCTCTGTGGTCTGTAGGTTCTGATGATCTGGTGAATGAAGCATTTGACTTTGCAAAGAATCTATGTTCCTTACAGCTGACTGAGGAGGAGATTGCCTTGTTTTCATCTGCTGTTCTGATATCACCAGGTATTGTTCCAGTCTACCTACTTAAATAATGGTTTAAGCTTTAATAATCAATGTACATATTAAGTAGCATTTTAAGCAATGAAAGAATACCTGCATTACTCAAACACTCCTCCATCTCTTTTTGGTAGAATGTCAGCAGTTACACATATTGGAAATAGATTCAAAGTTTGGTGACCTCATCACAGAAATTTACAGATAGGCAAAAAACGTATGATACCAGTTACATATTTTAAAAAATAATTATAAAAATAAATTGTCTACCTGACCTTAACATATAGGCAAAGATTAGTTATGTTTCAGTCATGGACCATCTCCTTAGCATCAGAGATATTTATTGAAACAAAAGAAATGCAGACTGGAAAATGAGAGAGAGGTAAGTGCTGAGAACAAAGGTAATAGGCATGGAGAAGGTTCATGCAGACAAGCAGTGCCTGCTGGCATTGCTTCAAAATGCAGTGAACTCAAACCTCACAGCCCTCGGCAGGTTTAGGGAATCCTCAGCTATGAATGGATTCTTCTAAACCAATAAGAACATGAGAGTAAAAATCTCCATAAAGTTCTGTCTGAATTTAACTCCATTTAAGAGGTAATAATTCCAGGGGCAAAATGTTCTTCATCAAGTATTCACATACTGCAGCAACACAGAAGCAACTTTAGAGTTTAGTATGGGATTTTAAACATGTCTCAGGAGAGGTAGGCCTCCAGCTCCCACTAAGAGTAACCCTTTGAAAAGTCTTTACAAAAAATCCCACCATTAATTATTTTTCCAGTCTGTTCCACTAAAGACTTCCTCTTGGTCACTTTGTCCTCTTGTACGTCTGTGGAGGAGATTACGTTAGGCAGAATTAGACTAGCACAGATGGTGTCAACATGCTTGTTCTCATCATTAATGACACCTCCAGAAAGAACGCCTAATTTCCCTCTGAGCTATTCTTGTGATCATTTGCTTGGAGATGAAGTGGTCAAACCAGTGCCTGCATATAACACAAGATCAGATTGCTCCAGAGAGGGACCTCCAGAGAGCTTTCATTGCCACGTGTGTTCCTCAGTACATCTCATTTGTGCATAGAGGTGAAAATTGCCTGTGAAACACCTCCCAGGGGGCCTGATTTCTTCTGAGACAGGGAACTCACAGTACTCTGACAGGTACTCAATCAGTCCTTTTCTCCCCAGCAAAGACCAACCCATGATAGAGATGTACAACACCTGCTTGGCATCAGTGACCCATCAACAGACTGACTCCATGCAAAGCTAAAGACAACCTGGGAATTCTGGGCCAGTCTAGACTGTGAAGTTCTTGAGCAACATGCTAAGAACCAAGCAACAGAAAATGAAGGGAATGATAGATTCGCTATAAGAAAGATATATGCATTTCTTTTTTTAATGTCTAAGTGTTTCCTGAAGAGACAGAAGCAATAAAATTGTTTCAGTGCTGACTTACATGCACTTTATATCAGAGGAAAGCATCTCATCTGTAGGGAGAAAGAAAGAAACATATTCAGATATTCAGACTAGAGATATTCAGATCTCTAGTCAAACTAAAACAAAGTCATATTTCTGTTGACTAGATTACCTGGGTGACAAGAACAAATTATTGCACAATTCAACAAAATCTAGTCACAGAAATATTCCATCATCTCTGAGTGTCCTATACTTTAGACTTGGACAAAGACTATCTAAGTAATGAAGTTTCCTATTAATTTTAATGGATATCTTTAATGGATTTTTGATCAAGTCATTTATGAAGTGCACTTAGCTACTGGTAGACATTTGATGGAAATTAAAGTTCTCGTGCAGCTTTGCAGTTTTTCACGTGCCTTTCAGTTTGCAAAGCAACAAAATCTCTCACACATCTGCAGCTGTACTAAATGCTTGAAAAAGCTGGCAGCTCAGCACGGGCTTTGAGCCTGCTGTACTGTGAGCATGAGTTGTAAAACCTTTTCCGCTGACTTTAGTAATTCATTTATGTCATGATATATATCAGTCATGATGTGGTACTTCAGGTCTCATTGTCTCCTGAATAGCAACCTCTGCTAAGTTAACACAGAAGTAATTCCAGGTTTTTCACCATTATCAAGCTTGAAAGTTGAAGCTGGAAATACTAGAGGAAATACTTCAATGACCCACAGTTTTCCTTTTCACATCTAAGTTGTTTTTTTTTCCTACTTGCTAGCAAGAGGACACGTACAATATCTATTATTCCTTTAACCAAAAAACAAAGGTGGAATTGTTTAATGCTGACTGCTTCCTCCTGTAGACTGCAAGCATGAGTATCTTTAGACATGGAAGAAGCAATAAAACAGGAAGGGCTGAAGCATCATAAATTTGAGAGAAGGCTCTTCCATTAGAAGACTGCAAATTTATGTCGTGCAAATAAACCCCATCTCAGCTGGGCTAAGTCTGTGAGTGGCAAGGGAAGGCAGTGCAAACTGTAATGACATTGAAAGTTGCAATTTATTTCCTTTCAAAAATAATAAAATGTAATAGAGAAATAATCAATTTCCTTCTGCACTAGATGTTCTGGTTTCTTCACAGTAAAGTGTTTCATCTTGTGAACATACAATAAAAGTGAAAAAAGAAAGCACTGGTTCTGAGAATAAACTGTTCTTCCACTCACTAATTTAGGGACATAGCCACTCTCTTTGAGAAGCATTCATATTCATGTTTTTCTTCTACAGAAGCCACCGCACTAAAAGGTGATTATTGTGCTCTTAATCTCAGCATTCACAGGGAACAGAGCAGTATCAGCAGGAGTGGGGTGACCTAAGAACATCTGTTAACACACTGTTTAGGTTTTGAAACCAAGCTTCAGACCCATTTCCCAAAGTGATTGGAGGTGATTCTTTGACTTGATTTCTGATTCTAAGGTTAATGTTGTAGAATGACTCTTCACTTGCATACATGCTGGAAATGGGTGGTATGACATCAACCTTGCCAAAATCTTTTCTGAAATTCTTTCTGAGCACCTTTCTTTATGTCTTTCACCCTTTTCTACACTGTTCTCTTGCCTAGTGGCTAGAGCACCCCTCAAAGGTAAAAGAGTCAAAACCCAAGAGGAAAATCACAGAATCAAACCAGTTTTAAAATCCTGTATGGGTAGTCACTAATCTAATGATTTTTCCTGAACTTTTGTGAATATAATTAAAGGTATATGGAAGGTCAAAACAAATTTGCAGATGGTGATAAAGTGGCAGAAACTACATTTTGGGAGACAGGCTTTCATACTCATAATAAAAGTTTCACCTAGCACACATAGTGATTTTAAGAACTCTTGCATTATATACAGCATACTCCATGAAGGCAAGAGATGAAATCTGTGATCCCACTGCCTCAGTCTATTTTTAAGCTCATCTTTGTGGCAGAAAGATAAATCTTCAAAGATGGCTTTCTATGATAAATCTTCCTAGCTTCAGCCTGCCACCTATTAGGTGTTGATTTAATGCTACTGAAAGGCATGTTTTTTAACAACACAAAATTTGACACTTAGCCTGTGAAGCCTAAATGTTATTGTGAGCTTATTTGTGTCAATACTGAGTGTGCGCATAGCTAATTCTGTTTCTATGGCCACTGTCAGTATAGGTTCTGTTGGTTTTCCTTGCAAGATCATGATTCTCTAAGCTATGCAAAAATATTTTTTTCTTTGTCTGACTTCCTGCTGTCTCCAGAGGCTTGGGCTTGTCTCTTTTCAGAGAATTTGGTGATGGACATTTTCCATCTCTGCAGACAATCAGATAAATGGCAGTCCTGATATTCCTGTGCTGAAATACTGTTCAGTATCTCAACTTACATTATTTCTATGAATTATTTTGGTAACATGGGGAGGTAGGAAAAAGAGCTCTGGAAATGAGAGGGATTTTCCCACACCTTTAAATGTGCATTTTAAGATTCAAGCCCTGTAGCAAAATACAGTTTCCTATTTCTAAGCTAAAATCAATGCCCAGAGATCGGTGTGTCTATGAGAGTGAGGTAAATAAGTTTGCAGAATGGGACCACAGACAGTTTGGCAGTGCTGTAAACACTATTATGTTTTGGAGATTGTCTTGGGGTTTCCTATTTTGCTTCATGTGTGGTTGTTTTTAGAAGCTACGACTTGAAAGAATATACATCTTGCTAAAGGCCTCCTACATTTGGGATTTGAGTTCAGTATAAGTCCAAACAACTGTATCTGTAATTGTTAACTCTCCCAGATTATATCTTCCTTTGTGTCGTTAAAAAAAAAAATGAAAAAAAGAACATTTTTAAATCACGAGAAATTTGCACTTTAAGACATTACAACAGCTCATAGTTCTTTTGAATTATTAAAGAAATTCTTCTGAAGGAAGCCATTTCTTTTTTTTTACAGAATATAATATTTGGTCTCAAACTTTTAGCCTAGTAAATAATGAGATATATTTTTCAATAATTTTTCAATAATTTTATTCTTTTATTTTCAAAGAAGTGACTGTTTTGATCAATATGCTCATAGTTTATGAATTAAGACATGAAGATGACATGTTTTTCACCTAGACAATGTGAAGTTAGAACAGTGAATGTACCAGCAAAATATAATGAAATGCTTGGACTTTGTTTCACTTCTACTCCCATCTTTCCCTCTAACATGCTGAAACAGAAATACAGAGCAAATATTTTGTTACTGTATGCTTTTTATGTCTTTATTAAACTCTTAGCTGATCCTTTAATGGATTAAGATACTTTGTTTCTGAAAGTGTCTATTAATTATGAATCCTTTCCTCAGGGGAATTAAAATTGCTGAAATGCTTGCTAGTATGGAACATCAAGTTCACCCATGTGTATACCACCACCTTAGCTCTTGCCTTCCTTTTTCTTAGATCGAGCCTGGTTAATAGAGCCAAGGAAGGTCCAGAAGCTTCAGGAAAAGATTTACTTTGCACTTCAACATGTGATCCAGAAGAACCACCTCGATGATGAGACTTTGACAAAGGTAAAGTGTTAAAAAAAAGAGCTAAACCATTCTCAAACGTCTGTCTTTTTGCAGTTACTTCCCCACTGCTACATTAAAGTCAAAAGCATCACTCTACATGCTTCCATTATATAGAAGCAAGCATTGTTGTATTCTTCTCCTTGCTTGTCTTTTCTCTTACACCATATTTTGTTCAATCCATTATTTATTTTATTTGGTACCTTATCAAGAATCAGGCCACTTTAATAAGAGCCCATAGAGGCAGTTCCTTGTTAAATGTGGTTTTGGCACCTGGCTAAAATTTTACAGACAATGGTTTTCATACCATAACTGTAAGAACAGTGGACTTACCCAATGTCAGCATGGATAGTTTTGATGGATTTTGGGGTATTGTATTTTTCCAACAAGAAGCTGCCTTACTTAATTCTGGAATCAGTAATTTATACTAAATGTCTTTCCTCCATCTTCCTTTTCTATATATCTCACAGTTAATAGCCAAGATACCAACCATTACAGCACTTTGCAACTTGCACGGAGAGAAACTACAGGTATTTAAACAGTCTCACCCAGATATAGTGAACACACTATTTCCTCCATTATACAAGGAGCTTTTCAATCCAGACTCAACCACTGGCTGCAAGTGAAGGGGATAATGAAATTTTCACGTAGTCATGGAATGCATCACTGTTAAGACAAAAAGAAATGTTTTCATAATGAACTTATTAAAAATGTCACTACTGCAACACTAGGAATGTTCTGCACTTAATAGAATTATTTTTCACCGCTACAGTTTGAAGAATGTAAATATGCAATTCTGAGTGGGGATGTCTTTTTCTCTTTTCTTTGTTTACCTTTTTTTTTTTTTAACTGACAATGAATATACAAATATAGAACACTGGGTTTTACCTTTTTTTAATTTTATTTTATTGGGATATGTTTTGGGAGACAACTGTTCATAGAATTTTATTGTAGATATAAATGAGAATAGAGCAGTACTTTGCAGTATTACTCTCGCTGTTTATTGTTCAAATATAATTTAAGAAAATTCCACTTATTAGTCTTGCCTATTTCTATGTTTTTAGATAGTTTAATGCATGTGGAAATTTGTAGCTGTCTTGGAAATTATTGTGCATGTATGGAATACATATATATATATGTATATATTCTGTATACTTATATATATATGTACGCATTATATGCATACATGCTGTAGCTTAAAAGTCCCATGCCTACTTTTAAAGGATGCTCGGCCAGGCTGTCATGCATTTCTTGCTCTCCAATTAATATATTACATTTACTTTGGGCAGTCGTGATTTGCTTTGCCAGCCAGAGTTAAATCATCAACAGCCAGTGTGTAATGACAGGATCACTCCTGAAATGTGTAATGTAGTGCATATGTGCAGTCTGTAAATGAAACATCAGTAATATACCAGTGGTGCAAAAGCCTTGTCTGGATGATTTCAGTAGAGAGAGGAAAAGCTTTTCGTCAATTTTCTCCCTGCTACAGAGATACAGCATATGGAAAAGTGAACATTTTAGGACCTGTGTCAGTAAAGCATGTGAAACACAGAATAAAAACATAGACTGTCCCACCCATTTCTCTGATTACACTAAGGATTTTATTTTACTTTATTCTTATTTGAAAAGTAGTTGCAAGACTTGGCTTGTTTTTGTTTTTTGTTTGTTTGTTGTATTTTTTTTTTGTTTGGTTGGTTTTGTTCATTTGTTTTTGAAAGAAATTTAGTGAACTCAGTGAAAACCATAGGAAGCCTAAAATGTAGCTCTGAAAAGTAGCAGCAGAGAGAGGGAGGGAGGAGGAAAGTCAAAGTGAACAATAGCCATGGTTACAAAGACAAACATAATACAGTTTCCTATAAAGCCGTCACCTAAACAAGACTGATGGTTTCCATTCCACATATAAACATATATATATGTATATGTTAAATACACTTACATATGTAGGCATATAGGGTTGATTTGGTGCTCACTTCAGGAGGCAAGCAAAGGATTGGAGCTGTCTTTTTGTCCAACTAAATTACTTTTTGTGCATTTGCTTGCAAAACCAAAGGCGAACACAGAGAGGAGTGGAATTGGATTCTGCCAGAGATGAAAAACATAAACTTTTTCCTGTACAAGAGCAGGGATTCACTTCTTGCCATGTCTCTGTCCTTATCATTACATCTATCTGTTGGGAGATTTTCCAGAAATTTTCACAGAATCACAGAACTGTAGGGGATGGAAGGGACTTCTAGAGATCACTGAGTCCAACCCCCTGCCAAAGCAGCTCCCTAGCCCAGGTTGCACAGGTAGGCGTCCAGGCGGGTCTGGAACGTCTCCAGAGAAGGAGACTCCACCGCCTCTCTGTGCAGCTGTGCCACTGCTCCGTCACTGCACTGGGAAGAAGTTCCCATGCACATTTGTGCAGAACTTCCTCTGCTTCTGTTTGTGACTATTTCCCCTCATCCTATCACCACACACTGCTGAGAAGAGTTTTCTCATCCCTTTGCCTCCCACTCCGTAGATATTTATAGACATGGATCAGATCGCCTCTGAGTCTTCTTTTCTCGAGGCTGAACAGACCCAGGTCTCTCAGCCTTTCCTCATAAGAGAGGTATTCCACAGTCTTTATCATCTTTGTATCCCTCTGCTGGACTCTTTCCAGATCATGGTCTTATTTGTACTGGGAAACCCTGAACTGGACACAGTACTCCAGATGAGGCCTCACCAAGGCAGAGTAGAAGGGGAGGATCACCTCCCTCAACCTGCTGGCCACACTCTTTTTAATGCACCCCAGAATCATGTTGGCCTTCTTGGCCACCAGGGCACACTGCTGGCTCACGGCCAGCCTGTCATCCACCAGGACAACCAGGTCCCTCTCCTCAGAGCTCCTCTCCAGCAGGTCGTCCCCCATCTTGTACAGGTGCATGCGGTTATTCCTCCCTAGGTTCAAGACTCTACACTTGCTCTTGTTAAACCTCATCTGGTTCCTCTCTGCCGAACTATCCAGCTTGTCCAGGTCTTGCTGAAAGCACAGCCTTCTGTCATATCAGCCATTCCTCCCAACTTTGTATCATCAGCAAACTTGCTGAAGCTGGACTCTATCCCCTCATCAAGGTCACTGATGAAGATGAAAAGAAATAAGAGGAAGCAGAAATAAGTAGAAAAATAAATAAGTAGAAAAGAAGTGAAGTAGAGGCAGGATCATGAGCACATGCATTTCCTTATGTCAGAGCTCATAGAAGGCGATGTGAGCTGAGTGCTTGTGATGAGGAACTGAAGGCTCCACTGCCAGGCCGAAGGGCAGAGCTGAGTTACTTGGATACCCATGGGGACACAGCTGGGCCCCAGAATGGGTGCAGAAACTTGTATCACCAACAGCTTAATACCTCTGGCTTTTCCAGAAGACCACATAGATCCCATCTCAATCCGCTCTTCCTTTTTCTGCATCAGCAAGTAGTTCATAGCCTATTCCAAGCACTGGGTAAAGTTTTTACTCACCACCACCGGTCAGTTCCTAAGCTTACATACACACTGCATGACTTTATGACTATCTGTTCTGTTTTAGTAATCCTGGCCTTCCTGCAAGAGCAGTTACAAACCCCTAACTAATAGATGTTTTTCTGTGAAGCTGAGTGCATAATAGATATGAAAACTGTAAGCTGAGTTAATTTTGCTCAGAGATTTATTGTAAAAATGACACAATCTTCCAAGTCACTTAGTCCTAGAACAAATCAGTCTCCAAAATACACTTTTTGCACCAAATTTCTATCACATACTCTGATAATTATATTAAAATGTCTTCAGTTAATGTAGTAAAACATTTCTTTTGATACTTCTTTATGTCACTTAAACCCTAAGATTGGCATCCTCCTGTAATGTGATTTTATCTATTTGCAGCCAATTATACATGACAAATCCATGAACAGGAGTCCATATTCCATCTACTTATAATATTAAAAAAAAAATAACCAGTGTTTATGCAAGGTCAATTTGTATATATTTGAAAAGAAAAATCAAGTCAAACTGAGTCCTATAAGATCTTGATTTTAAGTGCAGGGGATTCATGATTTCCTTGTCTTTTTCGATGCAGGAACATATTTACATATATATATATATTACATATATGTATGTTTATTTGAAATCCATTATAATAATAATCCATTATTTTCAGTGTGTTAAAAGTTACATATTTAGCTAATACACAGAATATGGAATGTGATAAGTATCACTATCATTAGAGTTGATAAACAAAGAAGATTGTTACGTTTATAAACAATCCACATTTATGTATTACATATTGAAAATGTTTCAATGTTTTCAAATAAGACAATCAATAGCTGGTATTATGATTTATGCCTTAGGCAAGATGACAAAATGAATATTACCTGTGAGAAAGGCATATTATTTAATCATAATTAATTGGGAATATTTTATCCTTTAAGCACTATTCTTAAATCACTGCAACCTCATGATTCCGTGGATCAGTAAGGACTATTCCCTTTTTTTAAAGACAAAGAAATGAAGGCATAGAAGTTAAATGACTTGCCAGAGAGCACAAAGCTAGCAGTATCCAGTCTGAGATTAAAAATGGATTATTTTCTTTTGTCCTAAAACCATTAGCACAATGGTATGCAAAATCTTCAAGACTGTACAAACTACTACAAATATTGCCAAACAAATTTTTATCCTTAGATAAAATTAAAAAATAATTATCAATAATTTGTTCCATTTTTTTTCTGTTTTTACAGAATTTGAGCAAGTAATTCTACTATTTGTTTGGTAGCAAAAATCAATACTCATACACTATTTACTTGTGCTAACTAGAGCTGATGAAACTTATTGAATTTTGTGTGGTTTCAGTCTGACCATATAGGTAAATTAGTACTTCTGTTCTTTGTTCATTGGACATAGAACAAGAACTAGCAATGACATGCTACAGGCTAGATTTTTGTTGTTGTTCTTGATACAGTATAGTCATTTGTGTACAATATTTTAAATTCTCAATATTGGAATTTATATGTTCAAGTTATTCTTAGGCTTTAAACATTAAAACAATACAAGTTCAATTAAGTAACTGCATAGCCATTCACAAGATGCATTTCAGACAGTATTACTACAGTGCTTTATTTCTTGGCTTTCATTAATCGACAGTAGTATCTGAAGCACTTCATTTATACCTTTAGAGCTAGGAGTCACATCTGGTCTCTAGTAACTAGCTATATTTCTATTTTTTTAGTGATGATCTTTTCAAATGGGACATCATTTTTAATGAATGATTATCCCCAGATATTCAACAAAAGAATGTTTAAAACACACATTGAATCTTCTAGCATTGCTGTCAGATAATTGAGCCACACTGATCTAAATTATCCTTGGCATCAAGCAGGCAGACATAGACTATTTGTTACGCTGCCACAGGGACTTAATTTTGGTGTAAATGTCACTCTTGCCAGCTCTTTGTATAAAGAGTTAATTCCAAGAGTTGTATTTTTTTTCTAATGGAAAGATTTCTTTAGTAATTGATAGGGGAAAAAAAGAAAAAAAAACAACACAGGGTAATAAAAAGCATTCAGTTGAACCAACTGGTTTCCAAAAACAACGTATATTTTAAGACTGCTTTGTGACAGACAGCATTTAGCAATTGATTCAGCATGTTGTCAGGCTTCTGTAGCTCTAACACGCCACTAGAAATGGGGACATCTCACTACTGTACTGAAAGAAGATGCTCAACCCCTCATTAAGTCAGAGGCCCTTGGTGTTGCCAGGTCCCTTCTGTAATGAGATGTCATCACTCTTACTTTTATTACTTTAGTTCATGCTTCCTGTTGTTCACTTCAACTGCATTTCCCTGGGACTGGATTATTCTCTGTTGTGCTCTGAGCACCAGCGCTGTCTCCACACCCGTGCAAGGTTAAGATGCTCCAATAGAGTAACTACTGGGCTTTTCCATGAGGGTGATGTTTTGCTTTCTTTCATGGCCACAACTTGCACAGGTGTTCATTTCTTTTTGGGTTACTGTTGCTGAGATTTCCGATGTAGCTACTACTACACAAGGAGGGTGCAAACCTATTGCTATGCACCCTTCCTCAGCCTCTCATCACTGGACTGTGGCAGTCCACCAAGGCCACAGCAGTCTGCAAGGCAGTCAGGTAGCTCAAATAGAGATACACAGCTGGTGGCTTCTTTCTGCATTGTCTTTCTCACCTCCTCTAAAGCTGTGCTACAAAGCATAGATCAGTCACATGCAAGCTGCCTGCATCTTTCTTCCTTCTGACTTGACAGTGTGTTGAATTTGAGAAGAACCAAGGTCCAGCATGGTTCCGACTTTCATAGCCACTGTCTATTACATTCACCAGGAATATAGAACTTGGGCAACCATATCAAATTAAAACACAGTACAGGTTTTTTTTAAGTACATGTGAAATGGAAACCTGGGACAGAATAGCTTTCTTCTCCTGGCAGTAACAGAATGCCTACACCTACCATCCTACCCCTACGCCTCTGCTTTGGAGACTAACTCCTCTCTCTGACATCCATTAGGAACAGCGTGTTGGAGACTCAGTCCTCTTCTTTCTTTTTTATGTTTCACGCTTTGTAAATGACAATCACTGCTTGATGCAGATGTTGCACTGTATGCCACTCAGGGATGTTTCAATATTAAAAATAGCTATATAAATATAATGGTGATAATAAGGAAGAGAATGCTAGAGGCTTTGAAGGGCACTGCTTGAGCTGCCCAGTGAACATGACCCAGACAAGGCTTTCCAGACAGTGATTAGGAGTATCACTGGTATAAACTGCATTCACTGACAGAATTTCCTCAGCTTGTTGCAGGACTCACCTCACCTGTTGTTTTACAGTCATCAGAGCCCTACTCCAGTCAGTAGGTAATCCAGTCAGTTTATGATATGTCCTTTTCGAAACAAAATGTAAGCAAGCTCTGTATGAGTTACTGAATTTAGACAATCGACAAAAGAAAGTGCAGTTCAAATGTGCTGAGTTTAGGTACAACTAATGCGAGTTCATATTCAGAACTGATGCAGGCATGTAACAGGAAAAGCTAAGATGTGGAATAAATGGTTACATTAGCATGGATGACAACAGTGTTGTTGAGCTACCATGTGGAGGAATGCCTGTAAAGACCAAGCAGTATAAAATAAAGTGGCTACGAGCTGCCCTTTTCTCTCAGGGAAACACGAAACCAGAGCTATGCCTAGGCCTCTGTGGCATTGTTCTCCATGGTCTGACAAGTCCTTTTCTCATCTCCAGCAAACATGATCGATTTTTAAACAGCACCATTGAAAAAGACTCACATTTCCTACTAATAGGAAATGTGAAATGCTCTTCTGCTTATTGCTAGTTTTACATTAAATGTTTTCATTAGGCTCTAACATCACAATGACACATACAGAACCATAACTTTTTATCCTTTTAATTGTATCTCCTAATGAATGAGGCCTTGAGTGCTACAAAGGTGAAACATCTTTGCTGCCTCCCAAAGCCAAAGTTCATGTGGCACCTAAAAAAAGGCTGCAGCCAGGAGATGGGAAGCAGGCTTCCTTCTGCTGTCAGCCACCATCTCCTCACTTAGCTGCGTTGTCCCTGCACGTGTTGTCCCTGCAAGTCAGACTGATTCTAGGACAGTAAGTCCAACACCACAGTAGCTTGCCATCCCAGAAAAGGTTTGCAGCAGACCACTTAACAAAAAAAAACTACTTGTTTATGGAGTCTAAACTGCAGACAAAAGCCATTGAGAAATTAAGAGACCTAAAATTTCTCCAGTGGTAACTCACAGATCAGTAACTCAAAAAGGCAGCCCGAATGTTAAATGGCATTATGTATGTGTCAGCATCCTCTAGAAAAATCCTTCCATGTGAAAAATGTGTCCTGATGGAAGAAGGCAATGCACATCGCATGCTAGAAAAGAAGAGATATTTCCTGGGTGTTACTGCAGTCAGTGAGGCTAATACTGCTCACAAGGAGTTCAGTAACATAGTGTACTACATTTACATATTTTCTTCATCCTCACAATTCAAGCACAGCATATAAGGAGAGAAAGAAAACATCACTGGATATAGCAGCAATAAATAAATTATGTGTTTCTGTGTAACTGTACATGCAGAAAATGTTTGCTTTGCACGTGGTCTTCTCCAGAATAACATAAAGAAAAAACTTCATCTAATGTAGATATCACAGTGGTTTTGCATATTTGTTGGGCTCACTGGATGGAGCTGCTAATTTGTGATCGAAGATACTGCTGTTGGAAAAAAAAGCATTGGCTCCAAGAATAGACTGAGGCCCTTGTTTATGGCGGTACATTGGCAACTGTAAAGTGTTTTTATATAAAACTCCGTCCGGACAGAATGAAAGAATTGTCTCCTAGTTTTCAGTACTATGATCATGTTGGGCCCTTATTATTTGACCAATGAAAAACTGATTGCATGGAAAAACAAGTGGGGCCAGATGGGCGACCACAGAACAGGCTTTACCGTGAAGACTGTTTCAGATAAAACCAGCTTATTTAAAATAAAATAAAAAATAAAAATAAATAAATAAATAAATAGAGCACTTATACTTGTCTTGATTAGACACACAGCTTAATAAGTCAGAGTTACTACATTAGGCTGTCAGCTTCTATGGGGATTCAGATTCAGATGCACTACAGTTGTGTTTTTTTAATGTGTCACTTCAATGTCAGAATCAGGCAAAAAAAAAAAAAAAAAAAAAGGGTGTTTTGTTGTTAATCAGAAATTATAATATGTTACCCTACAAAGTGTGGACTACACATTCTCGTGCAGTAGACAGGGATTTTTTCATGGACTTATTCTTACGAAGCCACTAAGATGATAGCAAAGGAACTAACTAGCCGCGGCAGTCTTTGCCTCTTGCACAACTGTAGTGTGACCTCTGGCAGGCTGCAGTGTGGCTCTGCAATTGTACTTGTGACCACGAGTAAAGCACAACAGAACTCTGAGTACGCTGTTATCAACACCCAGCTAGACTGAACTCATGGGGGTTTTTTGAGATTTATACTAATCGCTGTGAGATAA
The DNA here is from genome assembly GCF_038088225.1 of Cyrtonyx montezumae. Classification (NCBI taxonomy): domain Eukaryota; kingdom Metazoa; phylum Chordata; class Aves; order Galliformes; family Odontophoridae; genus Cyrtonyx; species Cyrtonyx montezumae. The sequence goes on from NW_027072041.1 coordinate 4,931,017, forward strand.
TTCCCATGTTAAACTAATTACTCTGGCTGTAATGAATGGATGGTATAAATAAATTAAGAATCAGAATAGCAACAAAATCCCTTATTTCACAACTGCACTGTCTGCCTCATCTGATTAACACTAAAGAAAGTTACTTAGAAACTAAACAAACGAAACGAGAAGAAAGAAACCTGAGTACGTATTGTAGAAATGTAGAAGAAGAATAAAATATTTTTTCAAATGTAATTACTTTTAATATATGCTTGTGGAAGGTCTAATACTATGTATGCTGTCTCTGTAATTTTTGCTGTACATAACTGGGGACAGCGAATACACTGATTTTTTCTATGTCTCTGTTTAAGCATAAGACTTTGTAATGATTTTTTTTAAAGAGGAAAAACATCGAAGAGCAAACTATGTACTTGCTTCCTATAAGTGTATTGTACTCTTCAGTTTTTATGGAAACTGATTGTAATAGATAAAGCCTTTTGACCAGCTGTTGATGTTTAGTGTAAAATTCTGTTTGTTTGTAATGGGGGGAAAAAAAAAAAAAAGATGGGGCTGTCAATCAAACATGCTCCCAGTGAGTCTGTACAGTGAGAATTGTATTAATACCTGCAGACTGCATTTGACTAATATGATTTGAAGAAAGGTTGCTTAAGCTAATAATGTTTCCTTACAGCTTACGGCTTTTATGAATTCTTCTGGCATGGGTTGTACTAGTAGAAACAGTTTTTTCTTTCCAAGGAGCAAAATATTTTTGTATGCTTTTAATTGCTTATTAAAATCTGAGGTCAGGTCACTCATTAGCTGTAATCTGAAGCCATAACTGACCTTCACCAGATACCTGTTTAAAAGATCATAGTAGAGAAAGAAATTCTGTCCAGTTCATCAACAGCTATAATAACACAGGCAGGAACACAAATGACACAAAAACCATTTGGATGCTTTTCCTGCGTCTCAGTATGACTTTAATGGCTAGTATTTTCTGATTACCAATTTGTAAAAAAAGAAAAACATAATTAAAATAGATATTTAGATTTAAATGAAACTTTCTAATATTTTTGAAATATCCCTGGAAATGCTTCTTTGCTTTTAGGATTATGAGAGAAACCGATTTTTCGTATACTTCCCACTTTCAAATATCTAATTTTTTTATGCTATTTCCAGTTCATTTTGTTAGAGTGAAATGTGATGCTATGACCAGATTTCCAGGCCTCAAACTGTTTGGTGTTTAGCTGTAGCTACATTGTTCAAAATCAATTTAATTTGAATTGTGGTGGGGATGCTACTTGCAAACCACTTGCTACCACTGTTGGTAACGCACAAGAGTTGCATTGCCTGTCAAAACAGTCAAAGAAAATGCATATAACAAAATGAATCACTCTGAAAAGCAGAATTCATTTCTAAAATCAAACGCCTCACAGAGTTAACTTTTTTTTTTTCTGAAGCTTATTTGTATAATAACTATAATGTATCTTAACTGGCTTGTAGATACAAAAAGCAAAAACCACAAACAAGCGATGGCAAACCTGGTAAAACCCTGGTTCCATTGAAAACAATGGCAAAATTCCCACTGATTTCTGTGAAGCCAGGAGTTCACCCAGTGTTTTTACACCTGCAGTTTTCTTCTGATCTTTATCCCTTGTTTAATATAACTGACCTAATTTATGTATATGTGAGTAAAACTACAGCCTGATTCATTTAGAAAGTGACCATTTGAGGGTTTTTATTTTTTATTATAAATTTCCTAGGACCAGCATTCTTGTCAAATGAAAAGTTTCTATATTACTTTAGAATGTAATAGATTTTTGTCTTATTTTATGTCCTGTAAATTATTAGTTTAATACTGCTAGCATTCCATAATAATGCACACATGATTTTTGAATGTTTTCTGTAAATGACAATCAATGTTGATGAAGTTCCTTTCTTTAATGCTGAAGAAAATTAAAAAAAAATCCTGCATAAGAAAATAAAGTCTGTTTTGTTATTTTTTTCCCCAATTCCCTTTAAATCAGCTGAATTTGTCAGGAAAAAGTAATGTGTATGCATTTTCAAAAAAGAGTAAAAATAAAAGCCTAAAAATAAGGAGTCTATATTTACTTTCATGATTTCTAGTAATCTATTAGATTAAGTATTGCATATTTCTCCATCAATGCACCAAAAGTGGCTCGGTTTTGCAATTTAAATTACAGCTGCATCTTTTGAATATGTAAATTGTTAGATTTCTTCATTTATTTCTCTGTTATTTTAAGGAAACCCTTAGCTAGTAGAAGGCCAAAAGACTTAGAGCAAGAGGCATTTTCATGAAGGCGTGCTGAACAATAATACAACAGCAGGCTGTCCTATTAAGAAAAAGACACTGCATTTAGAAGAACAGACAATTACATCTTTTTTTTTTTAAGTTTGTGTATTTCCAATGGTAATTAATAATGAAAGATGAAACAAAAAGCTAGCTGTTAAAGACGGTACCCTTCAAATATACAACCACCTAATTTTTAGAAGGACAAATTCAAATCAGGAGAAAATCCAGAAAGAATATCTAAGGCTTCATTTTGCAAGTTGCTAAGCATAAACCTAAAGCCAGCTATGTATTTAAATGTTTCTCAAAACACATTTAGGTGCTGGAATGCCATAAGTGCATCTCAGCATATTTAAGTTTTCAAGTCCTAGAGATTTAAGACTTATCCGGAGATTTTGCATCCATCTAATATAAATGTAAGAATAAGTGCATGCATGACCATCTATGTTTCAGGCTTCATGAAAATGAATGGTTTACTAGCCCCATTAAATAAATGCATTGTTGTGTTCAACTGTATGATAAGTATGCTTGTGGTATTTGAATAAGCATTGCTTCAGTATCGTAGGTGATTATTTCATATTAATTTGCACATTTTAAAGCTGGAAAATCAGAAACTGTATTCTGAAACAATACAAACAGGTTTTGTGTAGTTTGCATTTCCCTTCTTTTGTATTTAAAGACTGCAATACCTTTCTTGTCCTTCTATGAAGAAAAGACGTGGTAAAAAACCTTCTCTTGAAAGGCAAACAAACTTTCATAGGTACTAATAGGCAAACAGTACAGTCACCAACACTGAGAGGAGACAATGTTATGGTTGTATGATTTTTGTTGTATTGTTGATATTCCACATCATAACATCATGTGGTGTGTTGGGAGTTAAAGAGCTAATGCTCCAGCTGCATTCTGGGTATTCTTGTCCAGGAATCAAACCCAGCTCAGGGCGGTAAGAACCCCGGCTCCTAACCACTAGCCCAGGAGCATTAGCTCTTTAACTCTGTGTTAACCATAACAGACATACAGAATGCTATTTTAAAAGAGAGTTACAGGGCACGGCCCCCTATTCTGTAGTGCAAGCTCAGTGTCAATGTAGCTCCGTCATCCAGGCTTATGACAGCTTTATTCCTGCGCGTACAAACTGTCCTACACATTTTGCATGTTATAGTTAATCAAAGATAGATGGTGATTCAGATTAATATAAGTTCTCAAGAAACACAATAGCAAAATGTTTTACACAATACAACATCGGATAACAATTATCAGTCCCAGAAGGATTATACACTTACAGGTATTCACTCAATTAATTACTTGTGTATTCAAATGTAGTCTTCTGCATCATGCTGTAAGGTAGATGCATCTAATGATTACTTACCATATACTTTGAGCAACATCTTCATAGCAGGAGCAGCCTCATGAAATGGGATAGACATTCCCAAAAGTAGTCCTGCATTTAGAATGGGTGAATCAAAACCTGGCTGAGCAATTTCTCTGCCTCTTCCCCTTCTTCATAGGCCTCTACTCTACACCTCTACTCACCATGAAAGAAAATCTTCTGAAAACTGGATTGAATGATCCTTTGGGGGGATAGAGACAAATTTTAACTGTTCCTGATGTGAAGTACCGGTTTGTTGTGAAAGGTTGAGGTAATTTTAGTGTTATGGGCCACGCTTCTGTTCCTGGAAAATGCTTCCTTACCTTCCTATATATTCAATAGTTTTGTTCAGTGGTCTATGTATATGAAGGAAACAAGACTTACAGAAGACTTACAAGTTTCAGTTAGATGAAAGGACTCTGAACTGAGAAGGGTTTTATTTCAGTTATGTTGAACAGACTAATAAAAATTACCTCATCCTACAGACATGCATTAAAACACCACGTGTAGCTATGGTTCTCCAAAGATCAGAGTAAATCTTTCATGCAGTTTTTCTGCCTGTAAGAGTTCCGTGCAGCAGGTCAGAGAGGTTTGTTAGTCCTGCCCACATTGCACAAGGGTACCTTGCTTGACATCCACCTGCTGCTGCTGCTGCTCAAGGCCTCTGGGCTCACATGCATGGGCTCTTGGGAGAACCTAGGGCAACTCCAAAGGAAATAAAAGCTGGCATTTAGGTGTCCATGGAGAGTGTGCAGCAGACATGCTTCATGCAAAAGCCTGGAACTCTGCGTGAATAAGAGTAAACAGATCAGGCACCATCTGTGATTTAGAAATAATTGTTATTTCCCTTGAAAATCCCCACAAAATAAATGCAGTACTGAGCTTAAGAGATTACTTCCGTGATCAGCAGATTCAGTCTTAATAAAGCTGATGTGTGCATTGCTTCCATTTCAACTAATTAACCAATAGCAATTCTGACCAAATGCTGAGCTTGTCTGGAATTTCTTCAGATTAATAAAATCCTTTATCAGAGGGCTTTAAAAACTGTGTCCTCTATCCCCCTGTTTTTGTTACAGTTTGGAAATCAACAGTGCATTCAGTTACAGTGATGGAGCGATTAAAATTGCAGTAGCAGTTGATTGGCTTTGCAGAACTTCTCTAAATGACTCTGTGACTAGCATAGGACAGGTTTAGGGTTGTTTTTTTTTTTTTTTTTTTGCCTCCTTGTGATTGCTGAAAATCAAACATTGAGATGTTTTTGGCTTTAAAGTATTAGTAGACATCTTTTGGCATTACTTTCTTACCAAAAATATGTCCTGCCATCTAGAAATCAGATTTCTCATTGTCTGGGCCTGTATGTGGGCCCCAACATTTATGCTGTGGCACTGCAATATGTTCAGTAGCACTCTTAAAATCAAATGTGATGGAAAAGGCTTTCTGGTGAGATGGTGATGTTAGGAAACACCTCATTTTCATCTTCTTTATTGGCTATGTTGCCCTAATAAACATGCACATCTTCTCACTACAGTAGAAACGTAATTAATTAATCTTTTTCCAGCTTATTAAGCAGTTTTGTATACAGCACTTCCTACTGGATGTTTCTGGAGACATTCCCAGAGGTGACAGGGAATACAGGATGTCTCCCTATTATTTCCTGGCTTTTGTGTTTGCCTGTGCAGTTACTGAATTGCCACGTGTATACTGCAGGGTAAATCAAACAGGGAAGTACCTTTCAGGAGCACTTTGCCATTTCTGTCTCTTAGGAAGGTTCTTTACCATTATCTATTTTCTTCTCTCCATTCCCTGCCTTATAACAGAGGAGAGGTTAAAGGTCACATTTTTGAGGAGTCCCAGCAGAGTCTGAGGTATTAGCTTGTGTTCACCTGTTAAGCTCATTCCCCATATAAAGAAATCAATACCTCTTCCGATGAGCTTAAAGCTAGACATGTGCTTAAGTAACCATCTGAATATGGCTATCCAAGCAGCTTTAGGTAGTGCAGAATATTTTATCATCCAAAACTCTGCAGAAAAACAAATATGCTACTTTAAGAAATTAATATATTCCTCTTCATAAACTAAATGATAATAATATCCTACAACCAATTGAGAGGCCTGCTGGAAAATGAGCACAGCACCAAGCTTAAAAAATACTTGTTGGAGAGGTTTGTTCTGATTATTTGTTGTCCCTGTCATTTTCAGCAAGCAGATGATTTGGCATCTGTATATCTATTTATCTATTTCTTTTCAGTTTTAAGGTGTAAACACTGTCTTCATCTTTACTGTAAGGTTTCCAGATGTTATCAAATAAGACCAGATTTTCTAGGCAATGTCTGCTTCACTCTTTTGCTGCCATCTGGGTTACTAATGAAACCCACTCTGTCTCTGATGTGAATTATTTCTCCACTGCCTCCGAGTGACTTGTTCTATACAAGTCAGCCTGAACTGTGGTGACATTTCCATCAAGATAAAACCCTACAATCCTATAACTTCACTAAAAAAAAAACTTCCCTGAGAAGCTTTGCAAATCAGAATTTAATGCTATCACTGAACCCTCTATTCAGCATACAAATGTATCCAGTTCCTTGAACTGACACCATTTACATCTCCAAAGAGCAGCCAAGAACATGAACCATGCTTTTTACAATACATGCCCTCTAAACATCCCTGAACCAAACCAATAGATTTCAAAATCTTGCATGGAAATGGAAGCTCAAATTTCTCATTTTTGTTTAAATTTGAATTTCAGTGAGTACAGTCAAGTAAGTTTCATGATTTCAAAAGTGTTGAACTTATTAATCATATCTTTGTATGATGGGAAGGTTAGTAATCAGAACAAAAAGCACAGGAGGCTGGTAACATAAGCTCCATTTAAACTTTTTCAGTCGTTTAATGGCTGTACGCAACTCAGTGTATGCTATTAAATATGACCAAGAATAAGAGTGCTTGCAGCAACAGCACAGAGAAAAGCCCTAAATTTTTTTTTTTTAGATTTATGGACCACGATTTAGTGCCACTTGAACTAGTAGTTGGTCTTCATTAGAAGAGCCTGAGGCATTAACAGCTTCGGGCAGTATCTATTTAGGCTGTTTCCCCAAGATAATTTCTTGTCAGTGCTGCATTGAACTTGGACCTCTGAGCTTCTGTAGCGTTCTTTCCTTATCCTTTGCATGGTAGTGCTGCAACATCGGAGTCACTGACACAGTGCCCTCTTTTGGAAAGATCAATTTATTGTAAAAGTACTTCATCTAGCCTCCTGCAGAGCAGTGCACGCAGGAGTGCTTCACTTCTGACTGATCTGTTCCATTCTGTTAGAAATTAAACTTCTCCAGTGCTAAGTAGACAAAATTCTCATCCAATCACATTTCGACTGCAACAATTATGCTATCTTTATACAGTTTTTAAATCAATAGTCATTTTTTTAATGGTCAAAAGGATTCCCTTAGTTAATATTTGTAAGAAAGCACGAGTACATGAAACAAGGAAGGATTTACTCCTTTGGAAATCAAAAGTGCTCTTTTTATCATTTTAATACATAGTTACTCCACTGAAATCAGCAACATTACGTGATATTCATGGAACTGGAGGCAAAAAATCACTGCAAAATAGTAAAACTTAGTTAAATAAATTTATACGTAAACTACATATTTGCAATTGTAAAGTAAAATAATTATATACCAGCAATATTTATAGCTGCTACCAAACACTCATCATTTTGTATATGAATTCAGTTAAAAAATCCTTTACTGAAATATAAATTCCAGACACTGGCTGCAAAAACCCAATCAGTGTACAAATAAACCCTTTCATCTCAAAAAGGTTCTTGCTGAATTTTGTTTCTTAGCTGCCTTTGGCCAAACAGCTTGCAGATTGGTACAATGCCAAGGAAACATTCAGAGCAGGTGGGAAACTTTCTCATTATCTTTCATCAACACATATGCTGGTCCTTTGTCACTCTTCTTAGTTATTGAGAACTCTAGTTTAAACACATAAGTCCAGCCCGTAGGTGATAGAATCACAGAATCATAGAACAAAATATGTTAGAAGGTTCCTTAAAAGATAATCAAATCCAATATTTCATGGGAAATAGGAGTCTAGGTGAGATTATCTAGCAATGAAACAGCACTAGATGCAGTATTCCAGGCACAGCCTGACAAGTACCGAGTGGAATAATCACATCTCTATCTCTGCTAATAATGCCCCCGTGGATGCAGCCCATGATCTGAATTGCATGCTGCACTGCTAACTCAAGTTCCCCTCTCGTCTACCAGGACCCTGAGGTTTTACTTATCAGAGCAGCTCCCCAGCCACAAAGATTCTAGCCTATACTGAGCTGTTTGATATTGCTGTCCCAGGTGCAAGACTTGTCTTTGTTAAGCTTCATGCAGTTCTTTCTTGCCTACTTTTCAAGCCCATCCAGGTCTGTCTGTAAGAGGGCTCTCCCATGACAGGTCCATCTCACTACCTAGCTCAGTGTAATCTGCAGATTTAGTAAGAGCACTGTCAATCCCGTCATCCAAATCATTAATGAAGATAATGAACAACGTGGAGCCCAATGCTGTTCACGGCAGGTAGAATAAAATGTGTTCAGTCTTATAGTTGCTAGTTATTTGCCCACAGAACAGTGCATTTTAGCACAGAATCAGTCTGAAACCAGAAGGCTTTGAAATAGTATTAGCTGTAGCTAGGTTAAATTTTTCCTCCTTCTGAAATTTGGATGATGCCAGTAAGTAATCATACAGTATCTACTAACAGCAATCCTGAAAACCACTCACCTGTAGCTAAAACAAGCATGAGAAAGAAGTATTCTCCACCACATCCAGCTGAATACCTCCATGCATGTACTGCAGCCACAGCAGCTAGAAATTATGGATGAATCGGCATGGAAACGCCTGGGAAGGTTCCAAAATTAACACCTTGCTCTCCAAAACAAGAAAACACATGTGCCATGTGACAGTCAGGTCTAAGTTTGCCTCAACATTTCTGAATTTGAACAGAAGATGGAGTCAGCACTCTAGTTCAGGTGTAATAGCATTTCAAATACTCTAGAGAGGTCTCTCAGCTTCCTCTTGTTGAGAAAGCTGGTTTACAGAATCAGAGAATCTCAGGGGTTGGAAGGGACCTTGAGAGGTCATTGAGTCGACCCCCTTGCTAAAACAAACTCCCTACAACAGATCTCACTAGTAAGTATCCAGACAGCTCTTGAGTATCTCCATAGAAGGAGAATCCACTCTGGACAACCTGTTCCTCTGCTCCATCACCTTTACAATAAATAAGTTCTTCCACACGTTAGTTTAAGTTTATATCTGGACCTCCTCAAAACAAGGAATTCTTCCCATTTAATTCCAACAGAAGCAGATGATTGCCAGGTCCACTACTGTGTGCTCATATTTCTGCCCTACTCCAACTGCTCTGAGTAGCCTACTCTGAGCAACTGAGATGCATCTGAGTAAATTCCAAGTTAATTGAGTATTTGAAGACCTGAATTCATTCTTGCGTTGTAACAAGTCTTGGAACAAGCATTACTGTTTGATAAGAAACAGTAGGCTTTGGGAAGGTGTTATTCTACTGGAAGAGAGAGATTTGAGTGATGAATATTTTCCATAGAAATTTCTTCTTCTGAACAAAAGCCAGCTGCTGCCAATTGATGCACTGCAGCTGTACCACAGTACATCCCTTTCTAAAGTAGGACTCATAAGAAGAGTACATCAGTGTGCTCATGTTGTTCAGCTTCTAGACCTGCAATGAATTCATAAGGAAGCATCATCTCTCTCCCTCCCCCTGGTAAGACTCAGGTGCCACAAATGTTCCTCAGCATCACCCACTTTCTCCAGTGCACAAAGATGGACTGTGTTATTGGGATCAATTTTTTCCATCAGGCTATTCATTCTTCTGTGTAACGATGTCATTACATCTCTGGTCCTTGTCTTTTGATGAAGGCAGCTGAAGTCATTTAAAGTCCCAATGGTTCCCAGCATCTTCTCAGCTCCTTTTCAGGGCATTACTGACAGTGGGAATGGTGGTAGTGAACACTTACTGGTCTCTAAACCATGTAGTTTGCAGGCTGATATATTAACCAAGGACCCCTTGATTGCTTTCTTGATGAAGTTTTCTTGAATGTATCAGTAAGAGCTTCCAAGCTGAAATATGACAGGCCTGAAGAAGAACAAGAGGAGATCAGTGCTTCTAAATATCTAAAGGATGGGTAATAAGTGGATGGGGCCAGGTTCTTTTCAACAGCAAATGGGCACAAACTGGAACGCAGAAACTTCCATCTGAACATAAGAAAGAACTTATTTACTGTGAGGGTGACAGAGCACTGGAATAGGCTGCACAGAGAGGTTATGGAGCCTCCTTCTCTGCAGCTATTCAAGACCTAACTGGATGCCTACCCATTGGATCTGCTGCAGGGAACTTCTTTAGCAGGCATTTTAACTCAGTGATTTCCAGGGGTCCATTCCAACCATTGCAATTCTGAGATTCTTTAAAAGCTCCTTGAGTACACTGACTTCTTGTATAGGCTCCAGAGAGACACAGATTCATGCTCAGTGACCAGGCCATATTTGGAGTATGTTTTCTGTGGGATAGAAAAGATGAGTACAACAGTCACAGAATCACAGAATGGTCCATTCTGACCATATCATCTGTGATGGAAGTCAATGCCTCTGCCAAAAGCCATCTGTTTGAGAAGGGCCAGGTTTTCATAAAGACTCAAACTGCTCTTCTGTCTTGCTTCATATTCTCACCCACCTTCTTGTCAAGAGACTCAGAGGCAGATAACAACATGAGATGCCACTAGAAAATAACTAGGAAAGCACGCCATATGGAAAGCAGAGTACTCCATAGTTTGTCCTGCCAGATGTGAACTAGCATGCTTCACTGACCAGACTTTATTTCTTAAACTTTCAGGGCCAGGAAAGGAAAACTCCTCTCACAGCACCTTCATCAGAAAGGAACAATAGCCTCCATGTTTAATGCAGCCCAAAATCAAACCAACTCATCATTGCTTTGCCTGCAGGCAGGGGGGTACAAACTCCTTAGGTTGATATCATTGAGTCTTCAGTAGATATGGAAGAATCTCACTGAAAGGATTGGGGGAGGAGGGGGAAGAACAAGGAAAAAAGAAAAGCAATAAAAAGCCAAGGCCACGTTTGCTTGGTAATGAGCTTACAATTAAAACAAATAAATACATCTAGTCACTTCCTACCCTCAAAAGCCTTAGAAGAAAATAAGCTGCATTCAAAGTGGTGTTAATCATGCTCAATCTATTTCCCCTCTCACTGCAAATCAGTGCAGTTTTCAGCTAACAAGAATGGGTGCCCTACTTGAGCCGGCAAACCTTATTCCCCCTGGTAGGAGAGGCACTTAGCATGGCATTACCATCATTACATCCCAAGGTTAAAGGCAATGAAACACCAGGAATGGCAAAGTCAAATCAGTTCAATTGTCTGATTGTTCATACTCATGAAGTAGTGAGGCTGGCAGGGGTCCAGCATAAAACTTAGGGCTTTCCAGAGGAGCTCCTTTAAGGTAATTCATTGCCCTCTACAGTAGCTTAAATCAGAAGGGCAAGAATGGTCACAGTAAATGTGGCTCCTGACGCTTCTTAAGAGCAATATTAGCAGCTAGCCAGCTGCTAGGCCAGATGTCAAAGGTGCATTAAGAGCACTTGGTTTTGATCTAATCCATTCCCGAGAAGTTGAATGGATTTGGCTTTGAGCAATGCAATAAAAAAGATTGTGATTAATGAAGCAGTACAACTTAGTAACATAAGTTGACTCCCGCTTCCTTCTCTCCAGCATTTTCACTGTCCACAAAGCAGTTCTTTTACTTACCAGCAGGGACATGTAAAATGTTAATCATCAATCTGTGGGCCATTAAAGAAGTTGCTTTTCCTTTCTCAACTTGAAAACCAAGGGAGAAAGATAATAGGTTTGGTTAACAGAGCTGTTCAGATAATGGAGAATTTCAAAGAAAAGCTTTCATGGAGTCAGCATGGGAGCTCAGTGCCTTAATCCATCTCTTTTACTAACCTGAATTCAGCACCTAGATAGAGACAGGAATTAGGATTGCAACGGAGAGCATTGCAATCTTCAGCATGGCCTAGAACAGTAAGAGAAAATGAAAGGATACTTATTACTCTTCGTGCCTTATCTAAGCAGAGGACACACTTCCCGGAACATCAGGCTAATATCTGCACTTTTTCACTTTCTACTGGGTAATCAAATAAACTGCATGCAAATGCATATTCAAGGCAGAAAACTAGAGTACCTTATCTAATAAATGAGATGTATTTATAGGAAGAAGTGAGCATATACAGCTCTCTCTACTGTTATATTTTTATAGAGAGCATCATTCACAGACAACATTTTTGCAACAGACTTGGAAAATTGGAGGGAATGACAACATTTAGAATAGACTTTATGCCAAACTATAAGCCATTTTGCAACCTGTGGCTGAAGGGGTGCCTAGTTCTACCAGTCCAAGGAGAGGACAGGATATATTTATTTCAAATACGAAGAATTACTGGAAGGCCGCTGATCAGCAATGACACTCAGAGGACCCTGGAGACAGCTGTAAAACCAGAAGCCTGTCAAGAATCTCAGTCCACCTGGGACCTCAAACTGGATTCAAGCTACAGGTCTGTCTTCACAGAGTACTTAAACTTGCCTTATTACTGTGTCTGACTCTTCAATTTTATGTGTGCTTTGAGATGTGGGTCCAAAAAAAAGAAGAAAAAAGAAAGTAAGTATAGGCTACTCTTCATAAGAATTTATTTACCTCTGTATTATCCATTTGTCGCACATTTCAGAACTTATTAGCCAAGCAGTGAGCTTCAGCTGCTCCAGATACAACCCTGTAGCCACACTGAAAGTTACTGCATTAAGTTAATCTGAAAATACAAGGAGCCAATTCATTATATCATAACTGTAATTAAATCATCACTTTGGAAGATTTACATGGCAGTGAATGAAACAGCAGGCTCATAGAACCAGAAGAGCTTGGGTTCAGGTGGGTGTAGCTAACTGCAAGGCTGTGCTTGCTAGAACTGTTATGCTGAAAATAAAGCATCCTTTCCTCTTTCCCTCCCATTCATTTTTCTTTCCTAATATTTATTACTTTATTTCCATTTACTTTTGTCTTTTCCTGAACATCAGCTGTTGAAAAAGCACTTTAAGTTTTGCAATTTTTTTTTTCCTGGGAAGAGTTAGGGAACAAAGTATTGGTTTTGTTTTGTCATTGTTTGGTTTGGTTTTGTTCTTGTCAAACAGATTGTACAATAAGTGGTAATTTTACAAGATCTGTCAAACGTTAATTGAAAAGCTGGCACCAGCACTGACTATAACTTCTTCCATGTTGTGGTCCCTGCATGCTGAAATTAGATGTCATTGCTGTACCCTATATTTCAGTTTCGTGAGGAGAAGCAGGGAGGGATTGCTTTGTGAGCCCACATTTCCCTTACCTACAAGCTTAATTGTCAGTCCTTGAGCTGCTGATTCCAGATGCAGAATTTGTAATTTTTAACATGATTTCCTAACAACAGGTGTGAGAGTCTCCAAACTCCATTGTCAGATTTTATTGTTTCTGTGGTTGATTGGTTGTTTTATTTATTAGTTTTGTTTGTTTGTTTATACCATTGAGTCTGGTTATTTATAACAAAAGAACAATAAAAAAAACAAAACCTTACTGGAGTACCTGGTTATGTAAACAGTGCTTAGTAGTTGTGGTGCTGAGGAGCAACTGGATTTGAGATTTGCAAAACATTAGTGGAGGTTTCTCATTGCTCAATCCCATTCTTACATAAGCATCAGTGTTGGGAAGCCAAGTGCAACTGCTGTGCAAAATATGTGCATGACACTAAACAGGAGACAGGAAGGACTTAACACCTGAATTACACCAATCAAATAAAAAGACTAGATGTGTCTGATTGAAAATGTGCTTTTTTGGCACTGACGCCTTCATGCTTTGAAAGGAACTGTGTGTGCTGTTTCTTTCAGGTTTAAGGGATTTGACAAGGAGAAGGAAACTGCAGATAATTCTAACTGGCAAGAGCTGTGTTTGAGATACACAGTCCCATGAGGCATGTGCATAAGGTGCTTGATGTCAGACAAACAAATGCGTTTTTGTGTTGTTTGTTATTTTAGTAAGAATTTACATATTGAACAGAGAGGTTTCTAATAGGGTTTTCATTAAATGAGTATTTAAATGATTCATTAAATGATTCTCTGCTCCATGGGAGCCAGCAGATCATTCTGCCACTGCCTCTGTGATAGGGTTAAGGTTTGGTTTGTTAAGGAATATAGCAGTGTACTAGTTGTAATGGGAGTATAGCACTTACAGCAAGTATTGACTGGAAGACAGTGATATCCCAGTGGAAAAAATTAAAAAAAAAAGAAATAGCAAGGGAGGGCCCAGAAGAGACAGAGTCAATCCTGCTACTTGGTAAGGTTTCCATTCCTCTGGGTCACATGGTGGCCCACCTTTCATCAGGCTGTATGTAGAGAGAATAGCTGAAGTGGAACAATAGTGGTGAAAAGTTTCAGATTGCTTTCCTAGAGAACTTGGACAAAAATGCAGTAGTTTGAAGCTCCATGAGTGGAGAGCAAAAGACTTTGCATTTACATTTGAACAAATGCTGCAGAGCAGCAAACACAGTGACAGCTAGCTTCTGTGATTGTTGTTTTGAATGCAAGTTCTCACAGTGGGGCAGAAATGCCCTCCTGCTGCTCCCCTTCGTGGTCTGCTCAAAGCGATGACTGAGGCCGAGACACTGAATCCCATGATATGGAGGTATTGAGATTGGTAAGGGCATGAAAACTAGTGGATAGGCATTGAGGAGTAACTCTGTTTTTAAGGAAGCATGTGAAAAAAGAGAGTGAAGCATGCAAAGGATTACTAAAATAACACTTTCAGCTAGGCTGAACTCAGGAAGACCAAGATGATAGCAAGCAGAAGGGGAGAAATAGCAGGATGGACCATGTAAAATGAAGAGTGAAAGTAAGGATAGTGGTCTGAGACTGAAGTGAATACTGGTGTTGAATTTCTATGCTTGCTAAGTAGGGTTATAGGATTAGATGCTAGAAGATCCCTTCAACTAGGAAGTAATGCAAAAGCAAGTCTCGTATTATGAAGGTGAAAAGCTCAAAGCAAACTTAAGATTTTCTGATGCCCACTTAATGGAAGTGGTGGTAAATAAAAATCTTCACTGGCTCTCCATTAATTAAAATTGTGCTTCCCTGATGTGTTGGTTTCCAGGTCTTTCTCCCAGAGGTTAAACATTGTTGATGGCCAAAAATGCATCACCTAAAAACACTTCCTGTGTTACTGTGTTACAGTAACTTACTGTGTTACTGTGGATTTGAACCAACGTGGCTATATTTTAAGGATGGGGAGAGCAAAACAATCTTTATTCTCATAAATAATTTTTTATATTCATTAAATTGAAGCAAGAATGTAGGTATGTAAAGCAATTATCTGAAATTTGCTGGCACATAGAGGGTAAAGAGCCAGCTGTCTGACTTGTCTCTTGGGAATCCCAGGGTTTCCAATTAGTGCACACATTCATGCAGAGGAAAAAGACAGCAAATCCATTTTTTACTCATACTTAGCCCATCCAATTTGTTTCATAATGATCTATTATGTACTTAAAAGATAGTAATATAGATGTGTCTACAAAAATTTAATTTAAACATCAGAGCTGCAGCTCTCCAGAAAGTCTATTAATTTTAGATCAATATCCATTCATGTTAGGATTTCACCAAATGGAGAAAGAAGGTCTGGCATTCTTCCAGACAAATCTCAACCCCTTAGCTCTGCCCATGCAGAAAATATACACCCTCTGCCACAACCCTTACCACAGTCTCCCCTCCACCTACTGCCACATGCACTAATACTCAAGTGCTAGGCCCGTCAGCACAGGAATATTTGCTGTCAGTGTATGCAGGTCACCCTGAAAGTAATGTCTCTGATTTGTTTTCACTGAAGCTACAACACATATAAAGAGCACAATAGCACTACTCAGTAGAACAAATTCTCAGGTGTAAAGCACTATTTTTCAACACAGTCACTACTGTTAGCTATGCATTTTCACCAGTGATGAACAAGAGCCTGAATGCCACACTCACATCAGTGTTTACCAGCAGAGTTGAACCACTGTTGATATCACTCACCACTGCTGAAATGCATCACCCACTGCCTCAGTGCACTCACATGCACTGCTTGGTCTCCAAAAATGTTCAGCAAACATCAGTTTCATATATAAAGATATACTCAGGTCAAACACCACTTCAGCTATCTACTTGAGGAGATTGTTGGAGATCAAACACTTGACATATTCTCTAACCTGATGTTTTCTGAAGTAACAGTTCTCCACACAACTACTAAAAGGATATTACTGTGAGACGTGCCACATCAATTTTTGTCAGTAGGAAGATCTGTATGTGCTTCAGTGCCACCATATTTTGTTGATAAGACGTCTGAAGTCATGATCTACCTGGGATCATTTTGGAGTCAACTAGAGTGCACAAAATGGAGCAGGATCACTGGATAGCACCATAGCCATTACTTCCCACTCAGGGATCATCTGAGGTCAATTTGAGGGCTAGATAATCAACATTGCATGATCTGAGGTCAACCTAAGGGCCACGAAATATGTCCAGAGGAGTAACCTGACATCATCATGAGGCAAGATACGTGTAAGGCATTATTTGAGGTCATCTAGGTTATTTGTTGAAGTCCAGGATCATCTGAGATCAAGTTGACTTCCAATTACATGTACAGTAGTCATTTAAGATCAACACTGTTCTCATTCGAAGGAGGGAACAACCATTTAATGTCAACTTGAGATCCAATCAGGTTGTCGTCCATTTGAGGTTCATTTGAGGTCAAAAAGAGAACCTGTGATGTTAGGGTTCATCTGAGGCCAGTGCAGCATGTTTTTGTATCCAGAAGTTACTTAAGGTGAAACTGAGACCTAATTAATTGCTTGGGTTGTAAATGGAGGTGCCTATTTGGTGCTCAGAGTCCATTAGAAGTCAATCATAGTGCTTGTTCCCTGACTAGATTCACCTGAGCTCAACTTCACATTCAAATCTCATTGCAGAATCATCTGAGCTTGCAGCAGGAGGTCAGTTTAGGTAAAATATGAGCTCTAATTAGTAGAAAGTGTCACTTGAGGTTAAACTAGCACTTGTTCCATCCGCTAGACTCATCTGAGGTCAGCATGCCAGCGAATTAGCTAAAAGAGATCATCTGAGGGCAAGAGATCAATTGAAGGTCAGCTTTACACTAAATGGTCAACTTCATCCTTGCTTTTATTTCACTAGTTGTTTGGAGTCAAACTCAGAACCATCTAACCTGCTCCAGAATCAGGTCAATCGGAACTCCAGCTAATTTTCTCAACTGATTGAGTTTGGCTTTGCTTTTTTTATATCTCAGGAGTCACCTGAAGTTCATCCAGTCCTCCAAGTCATTTGGGACCAATTTCAAAGCCAGTTAACAGCATAGGGACAGATAAAGGTCTCTTTTGCTGTTATGAGAGCATTGAAGAATGCCATGCATCCCTTTCACTGTCCTAGGTGAGTTGTTTGCAGTGGGGTCCCCTAAGTCTAGCTCCCTCTCTCACAAATTAATGCATAGTAGATATCTGAGGTCTTATTTAGGCCTCTTCTCGTGACTTTGTGTCTATATCCTACCTAAGTGTCCTTCAGGTTTAACCCTAGCCCTCCTATGCTTCTTAGAGATTGAGAGTGGTGATAGTCAGTTTATTCCTGTGTATGATGGCTACTTAACTTCAGTCACAGGCCTAATTTTTAGGGGTTGCCATAAGAAAAAGTCATTCATCATGTGGGTGCAGCCTGAGATTTCCTGGGGTCAAACGTTGTCTTCCCTTTGTGTAGCAGTCAGCAGAGTTCAGTCAAATCCAATGCTTTTAGTATCCTAAGTTCAGTTGAGGTCAGTTCCTCAAACATTTTGCGAGCAACCTATACAATTTGAGTACCTATACAATTTGAGTACCACTCCAGACTTCTTATTCTGTGCACCTTTTATCTCAGCTGTAATTCCTCTTTAGCATTGCAGAAGATGGTTATGCAACATTAGCTACAAATCCAGGCAGCTACTCAAGATTTATCTGAGACTGAATATTCTTATCTTTTTCTATTCTGATTACATTCTGAAAATCAGTCACCAGTTTCATTCTCCACTATGCTGTGGGCTTAAGTTCAAAGTTGATTTCATGGAATAGTTTGTCCTCATTTGTGTGACACAACATTTTGTTGCTCAGACATTTTCAGAGGTCTAATTATACTTCACATTTCATAGTAGGGTTCAGTTGAGGAGAATTCTCTCTTTTTTTTCATGATCACTTGAGAAACGTTCCTACACACTCCGAACCATCTGGTATGCATGGTGCACACAAGTAGTCTGTGTTTTAGTACAGCCTGAATCACAACCAGTTCACAGAAACAGGTCATAGAAACAACTGACATTGGCAGTATCTCTGTGGCAATAAGAGTTCAGTCAGGAAATACAGCAGTGGAAAAGTTCAAAAGTCAGTTCCTCTTCACACCTCAATCTTATCCTTTCTCCTCCTCCTTCTCCTTTATCTCTTCCATTCTGCCAGCTGTGTGAATGTCAGCCTGTGCAGTGTCCAAACCCAAATTATATTTTGCAATAACAATCTGAGAAATTGCAGCTTTTAGCCTTCTGCCTAGATCCCTGACACAAAGAACAACACTCATCTTTTTTTTAGGCAATAAAGTCACTGGTTTTCTACATGACTTTGTTCTGATTTCCATTTAATCTGCAGCATTTTGTCACAATTGGACATCAAAATCTAAATGGGTCTTCATGATTTTAAAACACTAATTTATTTACTTGATCTCTGCAAATAAAGTTAATGCTATATAGGCAAAGGAAGAGAATATTTCAGTGGCTTCAGTGTCAAATAGAAAAATATCTTTTGGTTCTAGTTAGAGGGTCCTTTTTTTCCAGTAATGGCTAGCTAAGGCAGGGGATCAAAATTCTCTTCTGGAATCAAGATATTACAAAGAAAAAAACATAAAGAGAAGCTGAGAAGCACTAGTTGATCTCACAAAAGGTCTAGCAACAAGGTAAGGGCTGACAACTCCAGTGTGCTCACAGCTGATGTGAAGGCCAGTCTCACTGCAGACAGCCTTTTGTTTATTTATGGCCTGAATATTTAAATCTATTTAAATAAAAAGGTGGTTAACAAAGAGAAAGGATTAGAAGGGAGATATAAAAAGTAGCTGAAGGAACACATTTGACAAGGAAATCAATGGACTGCCATTAATTTATATCTACTCCTTGTTTATACCAGTGGTTGCAGTGGTTTTTCATATCACAGTCCAGCTCAAGTTGCTGCAGGAAAAAATAAGATTCCACTGTCAATTACATTTTTATTCCTGAAACAGCAAGTGATTTTTTTTACTAATTAACAAGTTTTTCAAGAATTGGACAAACATTTCAACTCAAAAAAAAAAAAAAAATCCAAAGGTTATTGAGCATCTAATGCATTATGATCCAATAAACAAATAAAACATCTAATAAAGTATCCAATTTTTGGTTTTGTAAAAAATAAAGTACTTATGAGATGTGAATATATTTTTCCTGCAAGTATATAGAAACTAATGCTACTCAATAAACAAAACAAAAGGAGAGCCAGAGACCACATGGTAGACATACATTTATTACATTGAAATTAAAAATAACCACGCCATTTTCTATGTGCAACTTTCACCTTACTATTTCAGCATTTCATTTTACACCCATCAAGAAAAGAAACATTCTGAAAATTTATTTTTTATTCTTTTGAAGCAGTACAAAATAAATTGACAAAATTTGCTGTACAACTCAATTTCTAAGGAAGATAGATATATTATCTCTTCTGTTTTTATTCTTAGCAATAGAGAAAGAATCACAAATACACTATAACTGTGAATAAAATAAATGAAAAAAAAAAAAACTTTCTGAGAATGAGCTTTGCAATTTCTGAATATTTTCATAAGTCGTAGCTGTGTTTCCAATGCAGTAGTTGCCAAATACACATTTGGCTTTGATTCAATTGAATTCTTAAATAAGTTTCCTTTAAGATCTTGCTATTGGAACTGGTCCAGAGGAGATCAGGAGGATGATCAGAAGACTAGAGCACTTCTCCTATGAAGACAGGCTGAGAGAGCTAGGCTTGTTCAGACTGGAGGAGAGAACAACCCAGGCAGACCTCATTGTGGTCTTCCAGCACTTGAGGAGAGCTTATAGACAGCAGGGAGACTGACTTTTTACATGATCTGATATTGATAGGGCAAGTGGGAATGACTTTAAAACAAAAGAGGGGAGATTTAGGCAGAAATTCTTAACTCAGAGGGCAGTGAAGCACTGGCACAGGCTGCGAAGAGAAGGTGTGAGTATAAGAATTTATGGCAATGACTTCAGGGTAGTATTTAAAACAATCTAAGTGTCATTTAACTTGGCCAAATGTAAAGGCATCATAACTATCAAGCGAGCGATCCTTTAGAAAAAGTTCAGTCTTTAAAGAATCTGTGTATGTATGTAACTGTATACATCTCTACAGCCCTATTTTAAGATAAAGCTGCCTGAAGCTGTGTCATATCAGCCATGCAACAAAAATCCATCATCATTCTGTAAAGACAAAATTAAACAACCTCACTAGGAAGCTGCAAAATATCCCCTGTAAATGAAAGGTGACCTCTTTCATAGAAGTCAAAATGAAAAAAAATTTTTATATGTTGAACAGATTAAAAAGAAAAGGAAAAAGGAAAAAACAAAAAGAAAAAGAAAAGCATGGATAGTAAAATCTAATAAGAAGGTGGGGGGGGTTGTGTGTGTGTTGACAATGCTTTGTTTTGTTTTGTTTTGGTTTGGTTTGGTTTTGCAGAAAAAAAATAAAAAGCAAGAAGAATCACTTCAAGGTGGACTCAGGAACTGAAGACAGCTGTCTCAGCTGAATGCACTGTTGGTGGTTATGTCAATGTCATAATCAATATCATAATCAACACAGAAAGAGGGAACATAACTGGGAACGTAAAACTTCTGCAGAAGGCCATCCATATCATGGTTTGCATCAAAAGCAGTATGACCAGCAGGTTCAGGGAAGCAATTCTCCCCCACTTCTCCACTCCTTTAGGACACCACTT
Source organism: Cyrtonyx montezumae (assembly GCF_038088225.1). Classification (NCBI taxonomy): domain Eukaryota; kingdom Metazoa; phylum Chordata; class Aves; order Galliformes; family Odontophoridae; genus Cyrtonyx; species Cyrtonyx montezumae. The sequence continues at coordinate 4,951,838 of NW_027072041.1, forward strand.
GATTTACCACATTAAGCTCTGGAAACCTCATAAGAAAGTCAGAAACCTGTTAAATTAGGTCCAGAGGAAGGCCTCAAGGATGATTAGATGGAGCACCTCTATAGTGTTATAAAGGCTAAGAATGTTGGGATTATTTAGCCCCAAGCCTCTTGGGAGACTATACAACCATCTTTCAGTACTTACAGGGGCCTGTGAGAAAGATTGTAAATCACTCTTTATGAGGAAGTATAGCAATTATGGCATAGGCTCTGAACTGAAAGAGTGTAGATTTAGATCAGATATTCAGAAGAAATTTTTTACTCAAAGGGTGGTGAGGTGCTGGAACAGAGAAGTTGTGGATACCTAATCCCTGGAATCAATCAAGGCCAGGATGGATGAGGCTCTGAGCAACCTAATCTAGTCCCTGGACCACATTTATTAATCCCTGGACACCTCTTCTAACAGCCGGCAACTGTGCTGTTAGAACAGAGCCGGATGGTCTTTACAGTCCCTTCCAACTCAAACCATTCTGTGATTCCATGTTTCTAATTCCTATGTGTACATGGACATTTTCTAAATATACCAAGTTAATGGTAAGCATAACAAGTAGATTCTTTAAACATTAAAATTTACTATACATTGTGGTGGAAATATGATTTTGTTTCTTATTCAAGTATTGTTTTCTGCTGATTTTCATGTCTGCTTTAATTATTTCTACTCTTAATACAAAAATTGATGTTTTAATGGTAAAAGGGATCTTTAATACAGTGTAGGTTGTATTAGATATTTGTGCAGAGCAGTTCATTTCAATTCTTACTCTACAAAAATCATATTGCACATAACTGATTTTAATTTTTTATGAACTTCCACTGAATCTACAGAAAAACATATGAGTATGTTGTAAAGGCATTCAGATACCACACCACTATCTGTACAAAGAATCCTTTGTACAGTCTAGCATTGACAATAAAAGGCTAAGTACCAAATAGAACACATTTTTTATGACTTTTAAAATCCATTTTTGCAATTAAGCACCTAATGACTTTATGTTACCTCTGAAGGTAACATAAAGGAAAGTAGATCCTGTTAGAATTTAAATCACATTCAAGGTTATTCTTTATGTTTGTACTAAAGACCATGGATCTATCAACACAGAATAAGAAAGGTAAGTGATGCTTGTGGGCCCTGTAAAGTAGCTCTTCATGGTTTGGATTGGTTTTGGTATGTGAAAGCTCCCCAAAAGTTCTGGATTATACTTGTTATATCAGCGACTACTGTAAAACCATTAACATATTACTTGGACAGGTTTCCAAGCTTCCAAGTGTGCATTCTTCTCACAGACACTGCTTTACAGACGTGTGTCATACTCCACAACCTCATTTGCATCATCAGTTCCTCTGTCGCTCGTGTCTACTTCTTTTTTGAAGGCTGGACAGAGTCTTTCCATTGTGTAGTCATTTATTCTCAAATCTATGGCAAGAAAAAAACAGTGATTCAACCTAGAAAATACTTGAAAAGCACGTACACCCTGGGTAGAATGTCTAGGCCTGCAACTGACAGCCAGCAGTCTGCTACTAGCTTCTAAGATGAAGAAAATCTGGAGCGACGCAGATCAGAGACAAGGGAAAGAGAGACTTGGAGGGGCAAATAATAGTGTGAGCTGGTATGAATGAGTCTCCCTTACTGTGTCTAATCAGCTTTATTATCTCTGTCTGCCACAGACACAAATAATCCAAATCCGTAACACTGCAGTTCCCATTTTCAAATCAAACAGCAATTATTATGCTGTGTAGGCACTGAAAGGAAGAAGCTTTTTGTGGAAAAAAAATATATAGGTGGAAATTCATCCAAAGTAGCAATCTGTTTTGGCTTTGAAACTTTAAATCTGCATTAGAATGAAGTCCATTCTATCACACCTTAACACAAACAAGTGGCAATTCAGCTAAGCAGGAAGTAAAAGCTGCAGTGTATAGTACCCAATCCACAGGTCTGGAAAGATCCAGTGATTTCTCTCTGGCTAATGCTTTGATAATCCTTAGATTGCTTTTCTTTCTAAAAATTATTGCTGATGTTATCTGTAGAGATCACCTTGGAAAAAGGATTAATTTGCACAGTAAATGAAACAAAGGAGCAAAATAGCAAGGTAAAAGATCAGTGTTCTCTTATTTGTCTTCACCCTAAGAGAATGTGTCAGCTAAAATCTCTCAACTCTGTAGAATTTCTGAACTTGTTGCAGAACATCTGGGCCTGCACTACCATGTACTTAGAAAACCAAACGGAGGTTAAAAATTCATCTTCATTTTGAATACCAGGAAGTTTCAGCCTCTTGCAGCAGGAGTTACAACGATGCTTTGCAATGAAGTTTCTTATTGCATCTTCTCCTAGGTTTGCTGGTCCAAATACCATCTTTCCAGATCTAAAAGTAATAACATTGAATAATCAACAAATTCAAAATAATGCAATTGTAGAGAAGAGAAAGGTTGATCATTTCCATTTACTAAACCAGAGGCAAGTTAACCATTTGGTTAAAAAAAAAAAAGAAAATAACCAAAACCTAGTGCACATCTCTAGTTCTTAGCTCTGATATGAGAAAACTGACAATTCTGGTAAAGAATTAGCCTACATGTAACCCATATCTACTTTTCCTTCCTGCAGCAATGCAGAGGTTGAGTGTGGTTGCATACTGGTATAGCAGAAATGCTAAGCTATGGCCTGAAACAGTGATACAGCACCTGGTGGGAAGGCAAAGCCAACCCGGGGGAGCTCAGGTGGATGCAAGGTACCTGAGTGATCAGAAGGGGTGAAGCCAGGATCCACCCCTTCCCAGACCTCGTATAAGGGTTGGCAGTGGCAGCAAGGGAATTTCTTAGTGGAGATTACTGCCTACCTGAGGCCTTCTAAAGGTAAGCAGCAGCTTTCCTTTATTTCTACTCACTCCATAGGCCCTGCTTTTGGGTTTGTTCTCATTTGCTGTAGCCAAAAACTTTGCCACCGTGCACTTATTGCAGTACTTTCCATCCCATTATAGCATTATACCTTCTCTGAAGGGAGACAGGATACACCTAGCAGCTCCTACTAAAATGCTCAAAAAGAAAATTAGGGCTCAATGATAGTAAGGTGTTGTATGCCAGAATCTAACCTGAATGACTCTATTACAGTCACTGTTCATTTTCATCAAGCAAACATTTTGGGTTTTGTTTTAATGCTGGGCACCTGGAAACAAACCAGTACTAGCAAAGACTTATCTTATTTAAGAACTGAAAACTGAAAGTCCTAGTCATATCAGTATGCAACACTGAATAAAGATTAAGTATATTGCTGGCAGGCAAGGCTTTAAAATTTATTGGCTTCCTCCTATGCTCATTTACATGTGTCTTCACTCTGGCCAATTCTGCAGCATTACTAAGGGATCTATCTGTGGAAATGCATTGCATATTCTGAATTAAACTGACACAATTACAAATAAATGCAAGCTATTGGCATGCATGTATTAGAAGTACCACATAATTATATCAGATCTTTAATATAGACTGATAGAAGAGCATTCATTATTTTTAACATTGCTCCACCATTTTTCTCAAGAATTTAATTGACATTCCAGACATCACAGAGCAGAGCACACAAGAAACACTTCTAAAGAAACTTTATGAATGCAAGTGCTTTATTTTAATGAGATGCAGAGTAGAAACAATACATTTTAATATCTGAAATCAATTGTAGATCTGGGAAGCTACATAAAAAAACTTTAACTCTCTCAAATCAATCTGTAATTCATACTAATGTAAAATATATTCTAAGGAAAGCAGTTTTCAAATATGACGCTCCCCCTCCATAATGGAGAAGAGCAATAAAAACAAAACTAGTATTTGTCTAATTTCTCGTGGATAGCAATGATTATCCACTTCCTGGGTCATTTGAAGGACTGGTCCATTCAGCTTTAACTACGTATTAGTACAACAAAACATGTAGGAAGCAGAATACTATGCAAGCGCTGCATATGCACTTTACCTAACGTGGTGCTACATTATCATTTCTATTTAGTAGGTAAATAATTAGGTGGAAGGTTGTGAACAGAGAACTACTGAATAGTGTCTCTCAGTGGTCCATCTTGGGATCAGCAGTCTTTAACATCTTTATCACTGACACTGATGACAGAATCCAGTACAGTGTTTGCAAGTCTGCAGGTGACACTGAGTGCTGCAGTCAATATGACAGAAGGAGGGGATGCCATCCAGGGAGATCCTGACAAACACAAAGAGTGAGGCCTAATGAGGTTCAACAAAGCTAAGTGCAAGGGACTGCACTTGAATTGATGTAAAACTTAACATGAGCCAGCAGAATGCACTTGCAGTCCACAAGGCCAACAGTATCCTGGACTGCATCAGAAGAAAGGTGGCCAGCAGGACAAGGGAGGTGGTTGTCTTTCTCTACCCTGCATTTGTGAGCCTTTATCTGGGTTATTGCAGCCAGGCCTGTGGACCTATTGGAGAGAGACTAGAAGAGGGCTATGACAATATGAAGACAGACTGAGGAAGTTGAGCTTCTTCAGTATGAAGAAGAGACAGCTTCTGAAAGACCTAATTGTGGCCTTCCTGTATTTAAAGTGAGATTATTAACATGATGGAGAGATAAACTTTCACATGTGCAAACAGTGATAGAACAAGGCAGAATGGTTTTAAACTAAAGGACGGCAGAATAGATCAGATGTCAAGGGGAAGTTTTTCACAGAGTGGATGATAAGGAACTGGCACAGGCTGCTTAGAGAAATCAAGGATGCCCTGTTCCTGGAAGTGTTCAAGGCCAGGCTGGATATGACCCTAGGCAGACTGATCTAGTGCTTGATCTAACAGTTGGCAACCCTGCCCATAGCAAGGGTCTGGAAGTAGGTGTTCTTTGAGGTTTCTTCCTCAAAGAAGCTTCAAGCCATTCTAAGATTCTTTGATTCCATGATGGTAAACTGTTGAAAACAGATGTTCTGTGAAGTTGGCTGTACAATATCTTACAGGTCTGACTCAGGAGTTACATGGTCAAGAATGGCCATCTGAACACTTCATCTCTGTGGCTCTCCTGTGGACTGCTCCAAAAGCTTCATGTCTTTGAGGTCCTCATCTAGATGTACTCAAAAAGCTTACGCCATATTTGTGCTGGTGGGCATCCCTGAAAGCCACTCTCCTGATTGCTCATGGGCTATTTTTGAGAAAAACACTATACCCAGCTTTCTCTGTCTCAAAAAAGTGTATAACTATGAGCCAATGGATTTTTTCTAAAAAAAAAAAAAAAAAAAAAGGTTCCTCCTTTTGTGAAGAATCTTACTTCACAGATGTGCCCATAAGTATTTACCAGATCATCTTAGACTAGTTTTGTCTGCCAGACAGGTAACACAGTGCATGTTGATGCTTCTTGTATTCAACTAGGAGCTGCTGATGTACAAAGCAGACCATAACACATCTATTGGCCTTATTTGATAAAATGTAATGGAAAGTTTCATGGCAAGCAGCTCTATTCCAGGGAAGCACCCACTTCAGCTAATCAGCATGTTTGTAAAATTAGTTTCATGTTCACCTGTTTCACCTGTGCAAGTGTCTACAGCAGAGGTTCAGTACAAGCAAATATTTTATCTATTGTCAGCAATTCAACTATAAATTATATGTCTGAAACTTCAAAGCGTGATAAAGATTCAGTAAGTCTGTTCTCCAAAATGCACGTTAATGAGTAAATTCAGATAACACAATCTACAATAATACTACATCCTCCAGCCCATCACTATGTGCTTCAGAGTTTTCTAAAAGGGGAAGAAAAGAGGTCTAGAACCTCTTATTTCTCCTTTTTACATGTTTGTAATGAGACACTTTGACCACCAAAGGCCTTCTCATGTCCCTCAACAGGCCTAATGCATCAGTTCTTTTCAACATAAAATTCAGCCAGATATTTTCCTCATCTCTGAATCTGCTCTTCATTCTACACTCTGTGAAAGCTTTATCAGGATGAACTTTATTATAGACATGTAAGTGGTACGCTCTGAAAAGAGCATCCAGAGTACTATTTGTAATGTGACTCTTTCCAGTGTTTGGGTGGTACAGAAGTCTGCAGGGACTAGCACTGTGTCATAACCCTGCTGCTGTATCTGGAATATTTCTGTTTTTAAAGGAAAACTTTTCACTTACATTATACCTACATAATTTTAACACCTCATAAATCCTAGTCAGTGCGTATGGCCAGATGTTCAACTGATGTTAAATATCCATCAAGTTACAACTGTGTACATGAGTTCAGGATGTGCCAAAGACTTCACAGTATCACACACACTTCCAAACTGATCTATTATTTTTTATATTAGTATTGTATATAAATCAAAGATGATATAGCACACGGAGCTACAGATCAAATTTTGACATTAAAAAATTCATTTCAAGTCAGCATGAAGTACACATGAAAGACTTATTGCAAGGTATGTGCGTGAGCCACTATAACAATGGAATAAAATAAACAATAATAAATAATGTAATTATAAATAGTGTTAAAATTTGTAACAGCCCCATCAGTCAGCTGTCAGCTACTTTCTCTCAGGCATCTAAAAGGATGTGAGCTTAAAGCAACTTTTTAGGTAGTGCACAGATTTTGATTAAGTATCTTACTAACAAATGAAAATTTAGATCTTGATAGAGACAGAAATATTTCCCCAGTGAGCAAATAAAGGTTACAGCAAAGATAGTGCTTTTACATTATTATTTTATAAAGTGTTCCTTAGAATTGAGTATCTGCTAGCTGCTTACTGAATATATCTATGATTTCACCACCTTATTCCTTTAGATCTCCAAATCAAAATACAGCTTCATAACATGCTGTGCTGAAGATTTCCCAGAACATAAGAAAATCAAGACAGTCTTGATTAATTAATCAACACTTGCTCTTTAACTGGGACTTGACTGTTTTGTAAATGATAGAGGAAATAAAAAAGCTCTGAAAATAAAATCTATGTGATCAAATTTTAGTAGCTGTAGCAAATAATTTAACAACAGAAGAAAAAAAAACACAGAAGGATACTAACATACACTTCAAGATAATGCAGGTAGATATGATTCCTATTTTAAGGAGGATAAACTGAGGTGCCACATGAATTACTGTGGTCAAATGACCAGCAGCAGCCTCCAGAAATAACTAACACAGTTTAAGTTCTATGTTTCCTTTTACTGATAAAAAGAATCCACTTGAGAATTTGTAAAGTATATATTTATAAATTTGTAGCAGTACTTTCAAAATGTTTGCTCAAATGTATGTAATGAACAGCTTTATAAACAACCTCTCTGCTAAATTATCCTTGTGTTGCTGTCATGATCCCATATCCTACACACAGCAGGCATCCCTGTTGGTGACATGGACAGCAAGATTAAGAGCACCCTTTGCAAGGGTCATCCTCTGGATGACACTAAACTGAGTAGAGCAGTTGACACACTGAAGGGAAGGGGTGCCATCCAGGGGAATCATGACAGACTCTGTGGCTGTATCTTACAATTTTTCACTGCTTAAAGGTGGTCTGCAGGAAAGATGTGGAGCAACTGTTTACCAGGTCTTGTAGTGATAAGACAGGGGGTAATGGTTTTAAACCAAAAGAGGGCAGGTTTATATTAGGCATCAGGGTAGTGAGGCATTGGAACAAGGAAGTTGGGGGTGTCCCATCCCTGGAGGTGTTCAGGGCCAGGCTGGATAGGGCACTGGGCAGCCTGATCTAGTGGGTGGTAACCCTGCCCATAGCAGAGGGGCTGGAAATGGGTGATTATTAAGATTCATTTCAAACCAGGCCATTTTATGATCTATGAAGACTTTGTCACTGTGGAGTTCAGCGTATTTTCTGTTTCCTTCAGAATAAATATTATATAGACAGCACACCTGCATCCATAATTCAGCATTCAAACATTAATACAGTCATTTATAAATAATTATATTAATGAAATCTAAATAGAACTAAGAACTCCAAAATCGCCCTATTCTCATTTCTAGGCTACTGATCTTATATTTCTGTAGTTAATGTCCCTTTGCATTTAAAGTGACTATTAAGATACCTTTCCAAACATGAGATATCTTTTCAACCGGATGACATGTGCTGAGTGAGAGAAGCCAAACTAAGAATGCCAGAACACAGCTGGAGGGGTGCGTGAGCTTAGTAAGACTCCTCAGAAAACATGACTTTGCAGGCTAGCAAACATTGACACGACTGCTTCTTTTCCGCTTCACTATAGTACATACTATCAAGGAGCAAGGTCACAGGGAATAGCCATTGCACAACATGACAGAAAAGATGCAGGGGTATGTACCCAGGAGCCAGTTGTGTTTGTCTGATACTACAGAGTGCAAATGGGTGAGATTATTTTACTTATTACATTAGAAACAGTGATGTCTGCCTAGATACATCTCAGTTTCTGCAGCCTGATGCATAAAGGCATCATATGGTACTACATTTTTCATAACCTCCAATGCAAGATTTATGATCTCAGCATGACAGCTATGGACTTGCAAAGTGGAGCATGCTTAAACACACCACTAGGACCTGTTGGAAAGATCAGACATCCAGAGTCACTCTCCTTGAGTCCTGTGGCCCTGTATACTCAAAGAAACAGTGCCTCACTAGGCAGGGGATACCATACTACAACATTTAAGTTACTGATAAACTTGCTAAAAAACTTACATGGTCTTCAGGCTCCAATTCTCATTCTCCTTGCAAAAGCTCCTGTGAAGATTCCCCTCACTTTTCATAAACTGCTCAGGATATGTAGGAAACTGAAATACATACAGACTCCCAAGGCACAGCAGAGGGCACAGCTTTGCCTCTGCTATCACAGCTTCATGTACCCAAACACCATCCAATAAATAATTAAATCACAAATAACATAAAAATGCCCTACATATACACAGTCCATCAGTAGAATGATTCCACTGAATGATAATTTAATCATAGAAAAACCTACTTTTTGTCTTCAGGTTTAATCACAGATGGGTCTGTAAGGTTTTCCCCAACACCTACAATAAAATCAATAGGGTGTGTTACAACAGTAGATGGACATGATTTCACAACCTGACACTTAAGTAAAAAGTAATTACCCTTTTTCATTTTAGATCATAAAGTGTCACAATTAAAATGATCATGAGCTAAAATGAGAATGCCATGATTATAAAAATTTGTGAAGTATTGGCAAGCATACAGTTTTGCAGTTTATTATTATGTAGACAGAATGCTTATGCAAATACTTCTAAACCCTGAACATTGTGCTAAAGCCGAAATAACTAAGTAAAATGTGACCAGCAGTAGGACTTGTATTTAAGACAGAGTACTAAACGAACAAGAAACTTACTGATATCAATAGATCTAATCCCATACATAGACTCTCTTCAAGGCAGCAAACACAACAAGCCACAGCTCATTGTTCAGTTATATGATGTGCAAAAGCTTGGATCTGTTACTCCTTTTCTGTCCGTGTAGCCACAGAAGTGAATTAAGTAATTTCACTGTAATAACTAAATGCTGATTTTTATGTTGTCGTTTTCCCAAAATGATGTAATGATATCATTTTACCAAAAACCTTACATCTGAGGAAACTTGTACTTCTACAGTAAAGAAGAGATTCTGCAAGAATATAATATGCAATAATTTGTATTTCAGTAGGCCACTGGTGATGAGTTTATGTTTCGCAGCTAACACCAGTAAAGACTACAGAAACTACTGTTCAGCAACTGAAATATCCTCAAATTGCAATACTCTTCAACAGAAGTAATTTGAATTAACATAAAATAGACGAAAATGCAGTGTACATGTGGAGATGGCCCCACAGTATTATATAACTTGTGACTGAGTTAAAACTGATCAGAACACCGAGGGAAGCAACCCTTACACTCTTCTTAAACACCAGATAAGAGAACTACAGAATAAACATGAGAACAAAACTTGAGCAGATTTTAGTTTGTTTCCTCATTTGAGATGGAAACTGAAGCTCCTCCAGTCTTGATGAGATTTACATAGATGTTTAAATTCTCCACGCTTGAGCCAACACAGTTGGACTGGAACTGTCAAGAGTTGTATAATAAACTCAAGGAAACCTAAGACAAATTCTAGTAGGCTATGGTTGAAGACACACTTTCTATATTTTTTTTCATGGGATTCTAAAACCACATGAAGGCAAGGATGGAATTATAGGCTTACTTTGCATATCTTTTTGTAATTCACAGCTTCTGGATGCTGTAGAATGTAAATATGTTAAGTCTCGGTCTACTCGTACACATTTCCCTTGACAGAAATGACAAACAATTGTGTTTATACCATTTGATGGGTGCTGTTCATCTTGTGAACATTGTCAACTGCTTTATCTCTTAAAAATATGCCATGTTCCTACTTATACATGTACAGTAAAGTCATCACATGCTCTTTGAAGGAGCCACCAGACTTTGTGAATAGCACTCAGGTTTACAGCTTATGTAAACTGCTTACAGATTTATTAAAAAGAAAAATGAAAATATACAGACAGCAGTTCAAACTCTCCAGAAAGATATACACACATTAAGTATGTATATATACATGGGTATACTTGAATTTCTGCATTATTTATATTTCTTAATAAAAATAAAAATATCTGAACTGTGGAGCGTTTTTCTGGAGCTGGCTTAAATGTTCCCACACACGTTAACCACCTGCTGTTTGCCCATTCATCCTAGGTGTACTTGAAACTGAATTATTGTCCCATAACACCTACATTAATCCAGAGTAATTCTATTGATGCTCAATTATCAGGACTTCACAACAGATATCCAGGGGTTACACAAGCTTTTCCAGTTTGCAGAAAAGAAGAGAATTTGGCCTGTTTCTCAGTATTAAATTCTCTTTCAAGAGAATTGCTTCTCACTTGGTTTAAAGCTATAGTAGTCCCATACTAGCAGTCACCTTGCAAATCCAGGACAAGGAGCTCCCCACGAGTATAAACATAGGTCCAGTGAGAGAAGGCCAGCATCAGCTCTTCAAGCAAGCTGCTGGGTGTAATCTCATCTCCATTGTTGTTGTTGTATTTTCGAAATTCACCAGTCATGTACTTCTCAATGGTGAGCCACTGGTTTGCGGAATGGCAGTAGATGAGGAAAACTTCCAGGAACCTGTGGATATAAAGGAGTATATAAGGGTTACAAACATCATAGGCACCATATAGCATAATGCCAAGCAAATATATCAAAAAGGAGGACATGTCTTCACTAGGTGGATTATTTTCAATAGCAAGAGGTACCAAACATTCTACAGCACAACAGCTTTCCCAGCTTGGTAGATAACAAAACAATGTATTCCATCAAAAGACAGTTTATAGAACATAATTTGGTGTCCTGGTAACATAAACTGATGTACTGGTTTTGGTTGAGATAATTTCCTTCTTAGAAGCAGGTATGGTGCTGTCTGTGTTTTGGATTCAGGATGAGAACCTTTTAGTTGTTGCAGAATTAAGGACTTTCCTGCTTTTCATGCTGCTCTGCCAGCAAGAAGCTGGGGATGCACAAGATGATGGAAGGAGGAAGAACATACACAGATGACCCAAACTAGCAAAGGGGTGTCATGGTTTTGTGTTGTGTTGTTGATATTCCACATCATGACATCATGTGGTATTCAGTAGGTGGTGAACAACTGTATTGTGCAACACACAACGTTTCATTTAGCTTTTATCACTGTTATTTTCTCTTCTTTTTCTGTCCTATTAAACTGTCTTTATCTTGTCCAATGAGTTTTACCTGTTTTCTGATTCACTCCTCCATCTCACTAAGGGGGAGTGAGCAAACAGCTATGTGATGCTCAGCACCCTGATGGGTTGAATCACAACACCTGATTCAACTCCAGACAACCGTAATAAGCTAAATATCATTTTTTTTCTTATGCTAATTTTGTTAAAGGTAATTCTTGTACAGGGAGCAGCATCATGAGGAAGCTTATTTTGCTACCATATCTAGCTATAAAGGTAAAGTACAGTGATACCTTTAAAAAGTTTTAAAGGGTGGGTTACTGGACAGAAATAATCAAAATTCTGTACAAAGAGCTGAAATGAGAAACACTACCTTGCTCCTGCCCTGGAAGTTGTAGAATCCACTCAAGTGGGAGGAAAGGAGGAAAAAAGGCCTCTTGGAAGTAAATCACTCAGAATCACTCATTAAAACTCATCTCATTGTACCCACTGAAGTAACTTCTAGGCTGAAGACAGAAAGTGCCAAACCCATCTGTACCAATTCTCTCAAGGAGGAAAAAGACCACAGAAGTAGCATATCTGAATAACAGATTGAAAAAGCAGTGGAACTAAGGTTTGCTGTGCCACACTCCCTATTTTCCCTCCCCATCTCACCTTCTACAAAATTCTCATCAGACATCATGTGCTGCACATTAAGCATATACCAGTTGGCTATGCACTGTCATGCTAGTGTTCACCAGCCAAAGAACTGCTACCAGAGCAAATCCAAAAAAGCTCAATTCTGCTTGCATTTTTTCCCTGTAGTGGCCTTAAATAGGGCATCTCTTTTTCTGTTAACCTGTTCATAAATCTGTACCCAACAAGATAAGGGAAAGTCTGTTCTAATATGGGGCTGCATCATTTCACAAGTGCAGGTTTTAAAAGAAGCAATTCTAGAAACAATCAATGCAAGTGGGGAGAAAAAATTAACTAGAAGGTAAAAACTCAAATACAGGTTAGAAATAGTGTCTCTTAGCACTTTCTAGGTCAGACCTGCCTGTCTTTCCTAAAAATATGACAAAGCTCTTCCAGGGAAAGATCTTTTGCTTTGCAGAGCTTTTATGAGCTGAAAGCCTGGTGTTTTTTGGTATGCTCAAAAAGACCCATGTAAAAGAAACAGTAAAAATCTTTTCTAACTACTTCCAGTTATGATATGTTTTACCAAACAAATACAGATGTACACAGAGGATCTCAAGACATTGTAGTATAAAGGCCCTTTAAAAACAGACTGTGCAGGGCAATGGCATCTTTCTCAAGAACTATGTATTTCAATCCATTACTAATAAAATAATAATATTATTTAAATAATATCAAATACATGGACAAGTCTCTCACATTAATACATGATTGTATATGACTGAAACGCACATAAATGGCCTGCTGCTTTGGCTAATAATATCTCTCTAAAACATTCAGTTCTTCCACCTACTGCCTGACTATTTGTGTTGTTAAAAAAAATACCAAACACATAACAATCACCAAAAACAGATAGTAATACCCTCTTCTTTAAGTCCCTATTATCCTTATTATCTTCTACCCTGAATTCTACCCTTTATTCTTACACACTGATGTACCTATGTCTTTTAATTAAGTATTTAAGACATAAATATTACTTAAAGTAGCAGCTACTTCAATCCACTACAGAAAAAGAGTCAACAGTAGACCTGGGACATAGGTGAGAAAAGAAACCCTTGATACTTAATCCTTAAAGACAGTGATTTTACCTTGGAGTATAAGGAATAGTATGAGGCTTTACTTGATTGAAGGTATAGATTAACTTTTGGGCAGCCCTTTGCTGTTGGATCTCCTGAAGAAAAGCGTGTTGATAAGCATCACTTTAATTTGTTATCATGAAAAAAAGAAAGCATTAATTGATCATGAAAAAAAGAAAGCATTAATTGAAAAACAAACAAACAAATAAACAAATAAATAAATAAACACTAACCATAAGAATGTATATAGTTTAAAAGTGGGAGATACATCTTCCTCAAAAACATTTTCCTTTCCAGAAGGTAGCATCAAAGCACACATCAACTATACTAATTCTAAAATGTATAAGCAATATAACATTTAAGACATGTCAAGTCAGCGTCTCTTCAGATCTGTACTCACCCTCAAGCAGAGATGTAACACTGTACCATCATGAAAGATCTTTTGCCAAGTCTGAACCACTTCTGGCAAAAAAGACTTCACAATAAATACTTGTCCCAACTTTAACACATCATTCTCAGACCAAGTACAAATGACCTTCATGGCCCTCCGCAGACCCCCATCCATCTCCTCCTGTGACAAGACTTGGATCATTGCAGCCATACCATGCTGGGACCAAGAAGACATGCTTTTACCAAGGTTCATAGGCGAACTCTCTTCTAGTCGATAGACAGTCACTTCCTCTCCAGCTTCAATGAACAAAAGTTTTGTCAGTAGAAGTCTCATATTGCAGAAAGAGGAGAGAACTGCATTTTCATTCAGTGTCTTAGAATAACATACTACTTTACATACCTTTGCAAGCAATTTTTGTGAAAACTTGTCCAAGTCTTATCTAAGCTTCTACTATCTATGCCTATAGGTCTCTTGTGACAACATAAGATGCCCAAATACATCAAACCTCCAGACAGAAATGAATTGAAGATCTCATGAATACTTTCACAGAAACAAAGCTCAGTGATAGCCTGGTCTATATAAAACAATCTCTTTTGACACAATGTTTAAGTACTTAAAAATAACTGAACTTTAAAAATGAATATTTTTAACAGTTATCATCTTCAGTACAAACTTTAATCTAATAATGACTCTCTCTGTTAAGGCACCATGTGGAAATGGGATTTTTAGTAAGACTTGTTTTAAGCTATTCAAAACCCAGGCAACATACAATATTTTCCTTGAAACTGTGCTTGACTAAACAAATATTAGACAAGACAAACAGATAAACACAGCTTGTAATAGTTAATGACTACAAAAATAAAGGGCTAGAGATCGTCACCTTTTGAGGAAGAGAACTGAGTTGCTCAGAAGAAATGAATAGTGAATTGGCCATAATAAACCAGGAAGATTAGATTGAGAAGGGAACTGTCCTTCCACAGAGAAAGGAATCCTAGAAGAACAAGCTAAAGCAAGTAGAAAGGAAGTATACAATCCTGACATTTTAAATTAAGAGTTATCTTTTTCCTATAAGTTCCCATATTTGTTTGTTTGTTTGTTTTTGTACTGTATTAAATTTCAGAAGTTCTGCTCTTGTTAATAACTTAATTCCAGAGAACTGAATAAATCTGGTGAGTTTTAATTCTGTCATGAAGTTTCCCTGTATACATAGATTGCACCAAAAGTAATGTCTCCTGCTTGTTTTCAGGGGAACTACAACAGATACAAAGAGCATAATAACTCTTATTTCATTGAGAAAACTCAACTACAAAACACTATTTTTCAATGCAGTTGATACTATTTGCTATGCATTTTTGCTAGTAATGAACAAGAGTCTGCATGCCATGCTTGTAAAAATCTGTACCAGTGAAGGTGATGCTGTTTCACAAGTGATATGACAATGTTGTTGCTAGGAAAACGCTGTCCACGCAACATGTTATCCATCTTTAATTGGACAGAACAGATGGAAGCCAGAATGAGTCAGATCCAGACTATTCAATAGGTGTGGTAGGACAGTCCAGCCAAAATAGGCACGGAGCTCCAGGGTCCTCAAACTGATACAAGGCCCATTGTTACAGTGTTGTAAGAGAAAGATTGACTTCTCTGAACTGATTCTTGAAGTTTGAGTTTTCAGCTTAGACAGAATCTCAAGGCAGCAGTCAGAGTGGACATTTGTTTCATACGCACCTCCGTGTCAGATGCCATTTTATCAGACTGCCCCCAGACCGTTGCTATGTGGCTACCATTAGGCACATAGCAACAACATTTTTCAGAACACTGCTGGGAAGCTTCTACCTCTACTGACATATCACTAACACCTGCTTTTGATATTACGGGCCAGTGTAGTAAAATAGGAGACACTATTTTTGGAGCAGCTCTCTCAGTTGTTAGGGCATTCTTTTCTTATAGTGCAAGCAAGACACATTTCTGCTTCTATCATTTGTAAACTAACACAAAAGTGGAGGCAACTCATGCTATTTGCAATGGGAACTCATTAGAAACAGGTTTAACTGGTAAGTGGGATGAAGTAACTGCATCTGCAAATAGCAAACACAACAGAGGACAAGCAGAGTTCAGAAAGAAATGTTCTGCCCCAGAACATATCTTCATCAGTTAGCACTGATGAAGGTGCTATTGGAATGCCACAGTGCAACTGTTTTACTTAAAATAAATCAATGGAAAAGTCAGTGTACTACACGAAAGACACTTGAATAAGGGTACTAATAACTATGCACTATTCTTTCTTAATCTTATATTAATTCTTCATTTTATTACCTTTTGACAATTTAATACTTAAAATGGTGTCTCCTGAGAGTCTCAGAGATCAGAATGTTCAATATGCTCGTAGCTGTATTAATTATCTGCAGCAACCTTTCAACAAATGCCTATTTTTCTCATCTTTTTGACAAGATATCCTGACATATATATTGAGGCAGGATGGTGTAGTGGTAACAATGCATTCATAAACATTAGTGGAATCTCATTGCTATCTTCATCTACCTAATGAGAAGTTATAGAGAAAATAAAGTTAGACTCCTCTATGAGGTTCACAGGAATCATGTGAATGCCAGCAGACACGAGGTGCAGCAAGAGAAGCTCCAAGAAAGAATTTTAAAAAAGGTTTACAGTGAAGCAGTAAAACAAGTTGTCCAGAGAGGGTATGGAAGCTCTGTTTATATTCAAAACACAACTAGATAGACCCTCAGTAAGCTGATCTGAATTGGTCACCCAGAGAGTTGGACCAGATGACCTTGAGAAGTCTGCCAATAACTGCATGATTGCAATTCTATCTTAGTTCATTTCTTTTAGAAAAGAAGGAATACTGATATTAATTCAAAGTAGTGTTTCAAATTCAGTCTTCTAAAAATAATGCATGAAACATTCATATAGTAAGAAAACATAACCAGGAAACTGGTACTCACCAAAGAGTTGGACTGGTGTAAATGGTATCGTCTGAGAAAGTCTCATTAAGTTGTTTCTTTCAACAGCTGCGAAGAAGACAAATTTCACTGCCATACTGAATATATAACAAGCCAAGTGACTTTCAAAAGTATCTGACAACTTTTTAGTGATTGAAGTCAAGTAAGCAGCAGCATGGTCCTAAGTCATATCTTCTGACTGCCATTTGAGAGGTTCTATCCAGCCACAAGCACCCCTTTGCATGGTGTCATATATCACAAGCATCGACCTCCATTCTTTTCAATGTTCATTGCTTCTTTTCTTACAAGAAAACAGACTGTGGGAGAAGTGCCTTGCACCCTGGCTAGTAAGACTGTTTCTGCTTTTCATCCTTCTTCCAATAGCTGCTGCCACTACTTTCTCCTCTTGCCAGCTCCACCACAGTGCACTATGCCAATAAGATGCACTGGCCTCAGCTGCCCTCACATACAGTTGCTGTCAGGCAAGGCAATGAAGGGAAATCCCATCTTGCCCTACAGATGACAATATCATCAACTGGGCTCCACACCAAACAAAATAATTAGCTTTATTACACCTCCTTAACTGGGGTCCTTTTTCTCAGTCAAACACCTTCAAAATTCAGAGTGCCAACTAAATATTTAAGACTTGTTCTCACTATGACTCGGTTTTTGGGAAACAGAAGAGAGGTGCAGAGTAAGCCACAAAGGTGTTGAAGAAGGAGGCAAATCATATACTTACTACCTTAGCTATGTTTCTCTGAACAGTACTGACAAAGTCCTTAAGGATGACTTCTGGAGATTAGATACTCAGTATTCTTGTTTTTAACCCTTTTGAAAGCTGAAGTTCAGCCTTAATGCACCATTAGAAACATACTCTGGTCACTAAACTACTGCATACCAGGAAAAAGGATGTAAACAAGGTAAATGCCACAGTTATGCTGTTTGTCAGACCCTGTCAATGCTCACTACAGAGACATGAGAAGCATTGTGAAGTCACTTTACACCACTCCTAAGCCTGAAGCAAAACTCAAGATCTTTTGACTGTGAGGAGAGGCAAAACTGTATTTGACTGTAAAGCACAGTAGCAAAATAAACCATAATCAGTATAGGCTACAAGACTTTATAATCACAGAATCCTTACAGTTGGAAGGGACCTTTAAAGTCCATCTAGTCCAACTCCTCTGCATTGCACAGAAACATGGGTAGCTCAATCAGGTTGCCTACAGTATGATCCAGCCTCATCCTGTATGACTTCAGGGACGGGGCATCCACCACATCTCAGTTTGGGCTTTGTTAATTTCTAGCACATTCTTCCCGAAAAAGGACACATCTATTCTGGAAACATCTCAAGATCTTTGTCAGCTTGTAATATAAGACTGTCATCCGTGTTACAAAGCCCTATCCAATTTCAAATGGCATGCATACAACCAAATTAATCATTGTAACAATGCCACAATGGCAGAGAAAATGCTCCTGTACACTGAATACAAACCAGGAGTTGTTATTCCCGGTGAAAACCACATCATTTTTCGAACTTCAGAAGGCTGCTAATGCTTTGGATTTACCCTATGCCACCCTTGAAAGGAGCTAAAGCCATGCATGCAACAGAGACATCTACTGGCAAGCTCCGCACAGTTCTCCTCTGGGAAAAAAAAAAAAATAAAAGAGAAATCCAAGACTTGTGGAAAAATCTCTGCCTATTCAGTTCAGGAAGACAGGACTGTGGGCAATTAACATCCAAATGATTTATTTTCTGCCAGATTTCCAAGAGTTCATAGGTATATAAACACGGGTTAGGTAATACAGGACCAATTAACTGAAGAAACCAATTCCAGCAAGTACAAACGAGGATGTGGGAGATGTGAGGAGATATGATAGCTATAAACAAATGAATGTCTCTTATGGCTCCCCAGGAATCAGAGGTCTATTCATTGTTTCCACAGATATTTTAAAAGCAATTACCTACATTCTGACTGGCTCTGCCACAAATAGCTGGAATGGAGCAATTAGTAGCAGGAAAATAATTCATAACTTCCTCTCTGCAGTATTAGGCATGAATTAATGCAGAAACTTCTTAACAGTGGTCAACTGTGCAACCTTTCCAAATGAAAATCACAGAGAATGACAAAGGATGAAGTAATGTTCCTTTTAATTTGATAAATTACTCAGCTATCATTCTGGTGCCTCCTGCTTACCTGAATAATGACAGTGCAGATCTTGAGATGTTTTCAAGCAGCCAAAGATATCTGAAATAATGTTTAAAGGATCATTATGTTAATTACTATAGCAGAGATAAATGCATGAGTTTTGAATTTCTTCCATCCCAGAGTTTGTCATGAAACAGATTAACCAGAATTACCATCTTCACATTCTAAAGAGGAGAATTACTAATAGGCTTAAGCTACATTATAATGTACAGTATATTGGCAGATTTCAGTCACCTGTGTAATATAGCCAGACAACTTATTTATTCAGAGAAATGGTGGGAAACTAGTAATATTAACCTCAAGGACATGTAGCTTCTCTGAACCAATTACACCTCTGGGATATTAAAAGCATTTTGCTGTCCATCATGCTTCACAGTCTCCCAAAGGCACAATTTTTCAAACTCCATCTTCAGTCATTAAGCATTCCATTAACAAACTTATAACAATATTGTCTCATTAATCCATGATCTCAGATGCTCTTAAGGTATAAACATAACAATTTCTGTGATTACATACATAATAGGCAGAGTCACATAAGATTTGGTCCAAAATCTTGTTTTAGAAAACGTCTTTTAAATAAAGCCAAGATTAATAACCACATTTCCATTAATTAGATGAAATCATTTCATTCTATTGGAAATTCATCCTATAAAATACTAGGTTTAAAAACAAACAAGAAAAAAAAACCACAGCATTTATGCTGTAATACTTTCTGTTTTGAAAAATGAGTTAATCAGAACTATATCTTCATCAAACTGTGCAAACATAACCTCTTCTTGTTGGTATACGTTATTCAGTTAGCTCCCCATCCCTAACAGAAGAGATTTTAGATGAAGAACATTAGCATGTTCCAGGGTGAGGGTCATCATTTGCAATGAGTCTACTTGGTCCTTTCTGATCTCATAGACCCAACTAGCTTTACTGTATTTCATATATTGTTAAACAGAAAGCATGAAAACAGGAATGGAGTTCTACCAATTCCTTCTGAGGGTAGGAAAGCTGGATTTTAAACAAAATTATGGTGCATCCTGGAGAACAACCCTAAAACATCTCACACTGACAGCAGTGTGCTTCACCACAGCTCCATTTTGTGCACAGACTGACGATATATGGAGTGTAAATAAGTCAAAGACCATCTAATATCTGCCTCACAGCCACTTTCAGAGATACAAGTCCAGATGCACATCCTGTTATGGCTAAATGGCATGTCAGGAAAACTGGAAGACAGATTAAAAGGCAACAAATACAAGTGAAGTTAACGACCATTCTACTACTGTGCAACAAAGTCAGTCTTCATTATGATCCTGAATGGATCATTGGTCATTCCATACTAAATTCAGTGTATCACCCTCTCCTTAATTTCAGTGAAGCCAAACAGATTTAATTATACCAAACAACCATTTGAAAAATCAAGCATACATTACATCATATATAATAGTCCATTCTCAGATGTAGACCCAGTTTTAACTAAGGACTTCTCTCAGACTGCCAATGATTAAATTTTAAAATGATTATTCCTCCTGGAAAGGATAGCATTATGGGGCAGACTTCCATAAAACTAAGTCTTTTCTTTCAGGATTTTGCCACTACCATATATAAGAACTTGCACTTTAAAACAAAAGTAGGAAATAACATATGAAACAATGATTAAACATTTCTTATAACTATCCAAATAGAATGAACCGATTTTCTTTTTTATTATGCACTTCACAGCTGTCAAAGAGAGGAATTGAAATGAGTGGCAAGTAACCAGAAACTTACTGTCAGCTCCTTCTGAAGCTCTTAACCTGTTTAAAAGCAAACATTTGGTATTTTACTTCAAAATCCGTCTTTAAACTAATTCTAATACATATGAAGAGAGTTGATGTACATGAACACAAAACTCGAAAAGTTTTGATCAGCAAATATAAAAGAATATAACCCCCTGGATTTTTGTTCATTTGAACAACTAGCAAATAATCTTCAGCTACTAAAGAATAGCCAATTTTTTTCTGCATGTTTCTTTCTCTGTTTTATGTTGAGCTGCTCTTAAGATTCCGCACTGCTGTTCATGTCATTTACAATGCAGCATCAGCTAAACACCTTCAATCACATACACAATTGTTCATTTTTCAAATGTGAATCAATGCTAAGATGTACTCAGAACTACATATGCCATTACGATTGCTTGCATAAAAACAGACTTTTTACATTGACGGTCCTTTGGATTAGCAAGGCTACAAGAGACTACAGCATCAACATTAACATTAAAACACTCTTTGTTACAGAACACAGTGGATATGATTCATGTAACATGCCAATGAAGACAGCAGACAAAGTGACAGAATCAGGCTACTTAGAAGTTTGTAAATCCTGCTGGTAAGTACATAGTTTGGCTATTGCCTATGAATGACTGAGTTAGAAAAAAAAAAAAAGACATAGGATCTATCAAACTAAAAATAATTCCTAAAACCATTCAAAATACTTACGAAAACAGTATAATTTTAATAAATATATTTGAAGCTTATTAACTATTGAAAAATCATTATAAAATCAAGCTAAACATTTTGTAAATATGCAGACAGTAAAAAAGAAATGAATTATGAAACAAGAGAAGGTTTCAATAGCTGCTAGTTTTTAAATTATTAATAACGAAAATATGCAATTTTCACAGCAATATCGCATGAAATTTTTCTTGCTTACTATATTGTCTAGTTAAAGACACTCTTGTATATTAGAGATCGAATGAGAAAATTTAGTATTGCTAGAATACAAAGTTGTGTCCATTCCAACTAAATCTATGCATATTCTTTGAATGGATTTCCTTTACCTTCATTAACAAGCCTTCACTTAAATAAACTAAAACAGGCTGAATTGCCTTAAATCTTCATTTCACATAACTTTTTCATCTTAAGTATACTACAGAACTGAAGTGGAAACCTGCCAAAAGAACAGAATTCTCTCACTGAACACATATGATAAATATCTTAATATACCAGTAATACATACGAGGAATTCCTGCTCAGATTATTTCTGTGGATGTTTCCAGACATGCTATTACTCGAATCCTATAAAGAAGAAAGGTAAAAATTTTTTTTTTACTGGTAAAAATCTGTACACCACTGTCACATATTCAAAGAGCAATTCAAAATTGCAAACTCTTGAAAACATTTCTTGATAAGATTGTTGTTAAAATGAATAACCCCACTCACAGCATTGTCACAGCAAAATGGAATATTATTTTGCTCACACTGCAGTTCTCCATTGTTGTCTCTATAAAATTGAACAAAATACTCTGGTTCAGAGCTATTATCTCAGTGCACTGGTGAAGGCAACACACTGAACAGTTCTCCAGTGACTTAGACAAAACATTTTCAAATCATCATTCAGTCTTATAGCTCTACTAAGGAAAATCATATCAGCCTGCCATTTCCAAGGTCCTTCTAAAGTGCTGGCCAGAGATGGGACTATTCTTCTGTAAAGAGAAATCAGGCAGATTAAAAATCCTCAAAAGGAGCAGAGCTCAAATTAAAAGCTTTAAGAAGACGAAGTCTAAAGATAATCTAAAGATCTGCTTTGAATATTTTGAGTCTTAACTTTTTTATTATTTTAATTTCAGAGCTCACTCATGTTTTTACCTTCTAAAGTGTTTGCAGATGAAAACATCTTTAGTATAACTGAAAAATTCACATACACACACACACCGTTATCTTTGCTACTTGATACACATCAGGAGGGATTTCTGAACCACTACTGTTCAATGAGTAGAGCTGAAAGGAGTCATTGTAGGGAAAATTCATTAGTTTAAAATATATTTTAACCCAAAATGAAGAGATAGATGCAGCAGTATCATGATATCTCAATGACGTATGCATACAGTCTCATAAACCAGACAGTACTAAAGCGGAGGCATAGAGATGAAGCAGTATTGGAGACTATGCCTTAATTGTAAAAAAATTTGAAATTCATGTTCTTGAAGTGACTAGTTTCAGTCTAATAAATGGAATTATTTCTGAGGGCTTTAAAAATCCCACCCTTGAGTTTTACCCAAGAAAGTTTAATACAAGTTTTGAAGCATTAGATTACTAGGTCCCTTCACACAGCTTCCCTGACTGTACCTTTATTTTGCTTGTCTGACCTTTTGTTTCACGTTCTAAAGATTCACTGATTTAGTCTCCAAACTCAGGTTTTACACAATACATCATCAGCAAATTTATTTCTACTTTCATCTCTAACTCTCACACACACATAGAAAAATGCTGTTTCTTTTACATTATGATTCAAGCTCTCTTCCCAAGCATCTGGGATTTAAATTTTATACCACTCAGAATATCAGATCTGAAACTATTCTCTTTCTCATCTTAAAAAAGCAAATGACACTATGTACAGTGAAAAATAAGCTAAATTGTTAGAGATCATTGTTTTAATAACCGACTGCTGTAAGTAAAACTGGCAAGAATTGATGCTGTTGAAAAGGAAGAGGAAAGGACTATTTCACAGTTCCCCTTCTCAATTTATGCCTTGTTAACTTCCTTTCATACCTTTGAGATAGTTCTGTACAACAGTGAAAAATACATTTTCCTCCATTAGCCACATCATTTAAAAACAGATATAAATTTCTATACTCCAGTTTCCTTGCAGCAGTCTTCTGGACAAGTAAATTGGTCTAGCTCAACTAAAGCCAGTGGACGTTTGCTGATTTACATAGTCAGAAGTTTGTTACGCTACAGAGTTGCAAATTAATTCTGATAAAATATGAGATATGGTGTTCATAAGCCACAGCTTGAAAACTCCAACCTTTGCAATTATTATAAATATTTAACTCACAGTTAGTGAGAAATAATTATCTCTGTATGATGAAGAGCTATGCAGCTAACTTTCCAATAATCATTTCATTGTGCTGACCAATTCCGCTCACAGGTTCAAGACCAAGTTCTGTATTTGCTCACTGCCTAGTGAGACACCAACTCACACTTCATTTCTGACCACCTTCTTCATACTCAGTTCACTCTGTGATTCAATAATTTACTATCCTACTTCAATAATATTCACAGACTGTTAACAGCTCTTAAATTATTTATTTACTTGCACGTATGCACTGTGACAACATTCAGGAAAGTTTCTCATGTCTAAGAAGGCATTTTGTGATAAAGAACCTACAGTGGCAAGCCCATGGAGGTCAGCAGAGCTATGCTAGGCTCTTAACAAAAAAAAAAACAACCTATGGACTAGGATGTATAATCTTTGGTCTTACCTCTCGAGAATGCCTCAGGTAATCACAAAATGGTATGGTATGCCTATGGATGTCTTGATTTTTCATTTTCTGGTGCATGTAACTGAGATACTCCAAACCTAGCCAAAAGAGCAGGTGTCAGCTATTTCCAGAGTTTGTATGAATAGCATTAAAGCTACAGACCTATGCAGTGCTATAAAATAAACACCTATATACCATATTGCCCCAGCACATGTGTAACAGGCTATAAAAGCAGTAGTAGAATTTCATAGGGTTAAAAACGTTTCCATTCTCTGTTAGCAGACTTCAGAGGAGTGCAGCCCTACTCAGGACATGCTGCCCTGAGTCACAGCATTCCCTTGTGTCTCTCCCAGCAGCCTGCAGAATAAAGCAAGTGAAATGCATACTGCAAAGCCTAAAGATAAAGTAGTCTATGCAGTGATTTCTTAGAATGAAAGAGCTAGAAAACTGTTAAAAGAAGAATGCCATTCCCTTTTCGTTTCAGCAGAAGTGATGAAGAATTCATTTATTCACTTTAAAGGATGCATTTCAGAGCAATGAGTAATGAATTATGCATCCATAGAATCTGCCAACAGATACAGTATCACAGCACTGCCTGTGAGTGTATATGCCCTGAAAAATTCACCAGAGTTTATTTTCGCAATAAGTCAGAATGCCACTTCAGAAGACTCTAGAGGAGAGGAGGATATCATCCTTCCTGCTTCCCACTTATTCTTAATCTACTATTTACCACTCAGGAAAGGTAACATTCCAAGAAGGACACAGCTGACCTTCCATCCCCTTTTTCTCTGACATAACATAATAGATAGCAACTCATGCACGCCTGCAATCTATTCCAAATTCTGTAAAAATTATGCTGGGAGATGAATATAGAGGATGACACTTGGAGTTTGTGAAATTTTATTTACTGCTCCTTTTTCAATCCTGTCCTGAATTTTACTGTCTTCAGTATCACATACTTAGCTGACTGAAATTAGACACAGTGAGCCAGTTCTTGCTGTGTTTTTCTTCCCCATCCCAGATACCAATCTCTGTAGGCTCTGAGCTCACTTGGGTGTTCTGGGGACAACCATCCACTCTAATCACCTGGTAAGACACAGACAAAACAAAATCTGGTTTATAGAATGACTAGCACCTCTGCAATTCTTCTGACAGCTGTGCTATGACATGGCCTTTCAGAGCATTACTGAAATGCCAGTGACTGAACTGGCTCTCAAACTGACAAAAAATTTCCCATATGTGTTAGAAGCTGCCGAAGTCACATTGCTTTTGTCTAGTAAAGACAAAAGATCTGATCTACTGAAAGATCTGGTATTGCAGGTTTAAAAAAAAAACAAAAAACATCAAAGTCTGTCAGAACACCTTATGAGATGATTAAATCTCTAAGTTCGAGACTCAAATCTGTTGCTGATTTGAGAATCTTATGTAAACAAATCAGTCTTCATCTTTCATTTCATTGAATAGGAATAACTCTTTCCAGATGACAAAGATGCTGATAATCTCCTTAGAAATATTTTTTAATATATGTACATACACATACAGTTATGAAGGTTGACTCATAAATATGACACAGTCAATATGCAGTATAAATGTGCTGTATTGTTGATGGACTCAGAGAAAACACTGTGGGACCTTTCTATGCAAGTGAGAACAATAGAAAGCCAGTAGCATACAGGCTCCACTACTTCAGTGTATCCTAGATCATGGGAATCTACCCTAAGTGATTCTGCCAGCTAGAGTGCAAAGGATAATTCATCCCTGTGTGAAAAACTCCAGACCCACTATCTGGCAAAATCTACAATCTACAAAATCTACAACTTTTTAATCACTTTTAAAACTGAAATCCCACACATTCAAACAAAAGGGAGATAAAATCAACACCCCTCCCCCCAAAAAAAAACCAAAAATATTTCCCAATTTCTGTGCAGCATTTTCACTATACATTACACCAAAACATTTTCAGTTAATCTATACTTAGTCTTACGTTGCAGAACTGTTCTTACTGAGTGAAAAAGAAAGCTATGGGATATATGCTTCTCTCTTCCATCTACACATACCGGCACCTGAAGAGGTTTTTGATCCTTCTTTTCTCTCCCAGACTTTCTGTCTCTGTTTTCTTGTTTTGCTTTTGTTTCCTCACTGTGGTGTAGCTCACAAGATGGTAAAGACTCTGTGGGAAAGAATCAAAAAAACATCATTAAGCTACAGAGCTTTTGTTTACAAAGAGATGCTCTGATAAGACTGAGAGTTGGCAGGACTCCAAAGCAAGCTGAGAAAAACTTGTGACACCCGAAAATAATACTCATGAAATTTATGCAGTTTGGTGCAAAGATGGTCACCATCATAAGATAGGAAACAGCAAATGTTATCTATAATCTTGTACTGTTTATACTTAGAAGTGTAATCTGCTATATTTAAGCTGTTGGTAAGAAAACTTGGTTGTGGACAGGGAGGATTTTAAGCTTGCTATAAAACTGTGTACCTATTCATTCTCAACGAAACCATCTGACCTACGATAATGTCAACATACCTCTTAGGGATTCTGCAATATCTTTTGGTTTCTGTAACTCTTACATTGCTTCACCAGGGCAGGAAACTACCCCAGAGCCAGTACAGTTGCTCTGACCACAACTGTGTAGCTAGTGCTGTGAGATGCAGAGAATCAGGGTAGGACTGCTATTGTGGCTGACACCACGATGCTGTCCAGCTCAGACATTAGACACACTTTAGAACTCCCCCACAGCAATTATTCCCAGCACAAAGAAAATGAATGAGCTCTCTGCTTACTACCCTCAGCTACAACTGAGATGCCAAAGAGACACTTCTTTAATAATGTCTTGAGTTTCTCATAAACCTCAGAGGTACAACATTGTATTATTACCACCTATGGACTTGCAGGTTTTCCCTCTTCTCTCCTTTTTAGAGGATGGTAAGCTCTTGCTCCTGCAGAAACTCCACTGCTTCCAGAGTGGGCTGATCCAGAAGGAGGTGCTATGTTTCAGTTTATTCTCAGAGACAATGATGCCGCACTGTGAGCTGTCAGAGTTACAGGAGAAGGACTTGGATTCTTTTATCTGTATGTGCCTGGGAGGTCTACCTGTACAACTACAGTCACAGTTAAAGGTGGAATGTATGCACAGGTCCTTCTTCTGTTTCTTCCTTGAGCTGAAAACCCCTTTTTCATCACCTTCAGAGAATCCCCAGTTCACATAACCACCTTCAGTTTCTACCCTATCATCACAGTAGGGTGCTGCATTTTCTCTGACATCAGGTGATGTCTGGAGACTCAGAGAATGATCAGCATCTGTGGCATTAGTCTTTGTTGATGGCAGGTGAATAACAAAATCTCTCTGGCTCCATTGATAGTCTTCAGACTCTTTTTCAACAAGGCTAATGCTCTGCAGGTTTTGCTGCACAGCTATGCTGCTTTGCAGTCCATCACTGAACATATCTTCCCTGTACTTGGTAGGACTGCTTGAAAAGGACAAGTTTAAGGTGATGTCATCAGAGAAAGGTGCTCGCTGGTGATCAGAAGGAACTAGCAAAAATCTTCCATATCTGGGGGATGACTTAGCCTCAGAGGACACGCCCGAAGTAAGTGTGTCATCGCTTTCTATTTCTATCTTCTGAGAGCTGTCTTCTACCAGCTTGTTACTCTCAGTCCTCAGTACGTGGTCTTTACATTCTGATGGCCACTGACTCCCTACCAGGCTCCGTAACAGTGAGGGTGGCATACTGTAGTAGTGATACTTCTTGTCATACAAACATTCTAGACTGCTCAGAGTCTTGGAATAGAGCACATTGCTCCAACTGTGGGGCAGCTTTCTACAAGATCGATGTTTTTTGTCAGCCAGTAAGGCTTCTTCCACTTGCAGTGTGTCTACGGCTGAAAGCACTTTCAGGATATCCACTGTCAAAGCAGAAAGGTCTTGCAAATGTCCTAGCTGGCTGTCCAAGGAGAGTAAAGATTCCTTGATATAAAATACCTTCTCATACACTTCTTTCAACTGCAGAAACATCTCCTCCACTCTAGATGGAAAAAGAAAAGATAATTAAAATAACTTCAGCTTACCAGATGATTAACACATTTTAAAAGGACAGTATTTTAAACAGTCTTCTGTATTTCATAGGGTGACTTCCATTCCCATGAAAATGTATATTCAGCATCCCATGAAGGTTTGAAACATGTCATTCAGTTTACTGATCCAAAAGTCAGTGACTGTTAAGAAAGTTAGGCTTTTTGCTCAGGGATTATCAATTAAAAACTACCATATTTCTACTAATCTACAGTTCATGATATAGAACTATTATGCCATGGACAAGAGGACACAGCTTTAGAAATGCTTTACTGTAAGTGTAAATGCTGTAAAAATAAATATGAAATTAGTACAGTTCTTCTTGTCTGCCAGTATCTTTCATTTCTACACTTCCTGTGCCAACATGGAAAGGATGAAGCTCTATGCTACAGATACTCTAGAGATACTATTCCATTTCTCAAATACTGCAAAGTGCTAGGAAAAGTCTTCTCAACAACTTGTACAGCCTTTTGGAATGTATTTTGAACATTTGATGATATCAGTTATCATAAAGAAAAATTAAGCTGCAGAAGAAGCAAGGCTTTCTTAATGTTTTTCAAATTTCCAGGGAATAGTGCAAGAACTTCTTGGCATGAAACAGTATCATTTTTACCAATTCATTATCTTTACATTTGTTAAAGATACTCTCCCTTGTTCTCTGTCACTAAGACAATGATGAATCAGCTCCAGGCAATGTGCAAAAGAAGTTTTTCTTTGTCACTGAATAACTAGGAGACGCAGTAACCAATCAACCAATTAAAAGAAATTTGATTATTGAAGTTCCAAAATGTTTTTCTTGCTTAAATGAATTTCCTCTATTAATGTGATGCAATGCTATGAAGTATACCTGAACCTGGCACTTAAAAAAAATCCCTTTCTAAATATATAATTATCCACAGAATAAATCTTGCTGTAATTGATTCTTTAGCCTTTGATTAAAAGTATTTTATTTCTTTTACAGGGGACATTCTTTTTTTGTACACGCTTTATCTTGGTATGCAAAAAAATAAACCTTGAACAGGTAAACATTAAGGAGCTACCTTTCTCTGGGCAAAATAAATTTCTTACATCAGATTTGTATTGGCATTCAGTAAGATCTTCTATGGTGCCAGTTTGTTTAACTCTTCCTGTTAAGCGTAATGTCAGCTTTGTCACTGATTTCAAGAGAAAGCTAAATTAGACCAATACTGGGAGTTCTGAAATCCTATTGATAGTTGCATTTTGATACTTTGCGAATCAAGACAGCTGATAATGGTACAGAGATTATATAGTTATTTCTGTAAACAGTAGTAATATTTAACTGAAAGCAATACTCTCACAACATTCTTATACTGTTAAGGCTTTGAATAAGTAAATGCATACCATGTTCTACTACAAGCTCTTCATGCCACATTGCCTGCAAAAGTAGAAACGCACAACACCATATTGTACCCTTGCTTACATGGCCAGGTTTTGATTTCAGAGGGGCTGCAGTGATGGCCTCTGAGCAGACACCAATGCTGCCCCGCGTCAGATCAGAGCCGGCTCTGAGAAAGAAGACTGAAGAAAGGGAAAAACTCCTGGGTCACTGTGGCTAGTAGTGAGAAATGTGAGAGAAACTGCACTTCAGGCACCAAGGTTAGTGCAGGAGGGCAGGAGGTGCTCCAGACCCTGGAGCAGCAGCTCCCTGCAGCCTAGGAGAGGCCCATGGAGGAGATGGATGTCCCTCTGCAGCCCATGGGCATCACATGGACCAGATTTCCAAGTGCAGCCATGGAAGGAGCCCACACAGAGAGGTGGATGACGGTTGAAGGAGGAATAGCCCAGGAAGAGCTTCTGCAACATGAGGAGAAGGGGAAGGGAGTGACCACGAGGGAGTGGTAGATGAAGTATTACTATGGAATCACAAGCCCCATTCCCCTTCTCTGTCTGGAGAGGTCAGCAGTAGAAGATGGAAGATGTGGGAAAAGTGTTTTCAGTTTGCTTTTAGTTTCTCACTGCCCTAGTCTGTTAGTAATAGGAAATAAATTATATTAATCTCCCTATGCTGAGTATGTTTTGCCCATAATGGTAACTGCTGTGCAAACTCCTTGTCCTTATCTCACCACCTGAACCCTTTTTTATTGTGCTTTCTCCCCTTACTCCTTCGAAGAGGGGAAGTGGTGAGAGAGGTGTAGTGTTTAGCTGCCTGTCCATATGAAACCTTCTGAATCCCATTAACCACCTACAAGCTCTATAAATATGAAGGGATACAAGTCTGCCAACAAGGATTCCCAGCCAGGCCAACCATTCTGCTCAAACAGAAAAGTTAAATTTCCACCAGATTAGAAGGGCCTACATGTGCCTCTTATTTTCATAATGATCAGAACCTGCTGAAGGTTTTTTATAGAAGAAATGTAAACAAAGAGCCTAAATGTGTAGCAAAGCATACCTTTCTGTCGTCACACGGATCCTTTCACTGTCACTGGAACTCAAGCTTTCATTCTTCTCATGAAAATATTTTTCTACACACTGTTCCTCAAAGTCATGAAGTTTCTTCAACTCATCATCACTCAGGTACAACTCTGAATAAAGAAGTAGAAGTTAGTAAGAAGTGAGCTTACAAATGCAACTGTTGAAAAGTGTCCATGAAAAAAAAAACCTGACAAAATAGGTTTCCTTCCCCTTCTTTGACAACAAGCCCATTAAATTTGGTTTTATGTAAAAAAGTTCAACCATGCCAACTGCACATAAATTGTTTTTTCACCTTCTTTTAGGCAGGGAACAAAACCCATTGATAAGAATTTCACTGTATTCCCTCTTGTAGACACAGCATTAAATATGACTGTTCACAAGCACTTATTCTCTCCCAGAATCACAAAACTTATACAGAGGTATGTAAGATTTTACTTCAGTTTGGTCCAGGCACTCCTTAAGAGCTAGTCATCTTTAACAAGGCACTTTTCAGGTAGATTCATAGATACACTAGGTGGGAAAGGACCTACAAGATCATCTAGTCCAACCATCCTCCTATCACCATCCCTACCCACTAAATTCACTTAATCGCTTTACTACCTTATTCACTTAATTGCTTGAAATGTTCATAGGCAAAAAAATAGTAAGCAAGATCCCTGGGAGAAAAAAAAGAAAAACATATTCAAAACTTTAAAACTCCACAGCTTAGACGGTTCATAATGGTATTCTACCACACTAAGTAAGATTTCTGAGAGAATGGATCAATTATTAGTCAGCATGAAGAAATGTTTATGAATGAAAGCTACTTCTCTGATACAAATTTCAAATATTCCAAGCTTCCTTTTTCTTTTCTTTTAAACACTAAAGTTCCTGCTGTGCTTCCAAGAAACTATGCCAAGCAACATGGCTATGTTTGTAACAGGTGTATACATCTGTAATACACAACATCCCAGGGAAACACCACACCACGTTCTGAGTAACCCTGGATCAACTCCTAAGCTCCTTGCCTCAGACCTCTTCATAATCTTGCTTCCGAGATTTCACTTTCTCTATGTGGAATTTTCATTGATTTTCCACAGGGTGGCACTGGATCCTCATCACTAAAAGCAATTGTTTCATCACACCAAAAATTTAAGTACAATAAATGGGTCAAGCAATATACAGGCATATAAAAAAAGAATACAAGAGCATATAAGTGGGAAAAAAACTCTCTTTCTGAGAAAAGTTTAGGCAAGATATGAGTTCTATTCAATAATTTTTGAATGCACTGAGCAGTCCCAGAGTCTTAATCTTTCTGGATGCCTAATGTATCCTGCAAGCAAGAAAAACTGTGCTCTGTCAGTCAGTATTACAGTATACATATACAGTATACATGCATATAAAGATATTTCAAAGGAGGCTGATGCATTCACCCACGAAGGAGTTGAGTCTAGGAGTAGCAGTACAGCTGCTTCAGCATTGCTTAGTTAACTAGCTTTTGAAACCTGTAAATCTGTAAATTTTGAAATCTATAAATGTGGCAGATATCTTCAGAGTTTCTTGTTCAGTACAGAAAGTCTTGAATGAACTGTAAACCAAGAAGGGTCTGATCAGGTCAGTTATTAGTTATCAAGTCTGTTCACTACTGCACAAAGCATAAAGCTGTGTATATGCACAAACATTCCCCTTTTCTTTAGATAAGGTGACACCTACCACCTTCTCATTCCCTTGCTTGTTTCTTCATTCACCAAGTCCTACTGCTGAGTACTTGTTCCCCATCTTGACACACTGTAATCTCCTCCCTTCAATGACTATGCCTGTTCCTGGCAGAGCTTCTAGACACAGTGGGACAAAAAGGAGCTGACTGCCATGAGGAGACATTAGGAAGGTCCTGGTTACAGAGAAGTCCAGGCTGGGAAAGGTGAAGGAGACAGGATTAAGGTGCATTAGTAAGCCAATGCACAAAGGCACTGGATGACAGTGAGGAGATCACAGGATTCTCCCAACATCCATCACTGAATGACTCCTGTCCTCAGGCTCCGCAGCTTTCTCAGAATCCATAT
The DNA here is from genome assembly GCF_038088225.1 of Cyrtonyx montezumae. Lineage (NCBI taxonomy): Eukaryota > Metazoa > Chordata > Aves > Galliformes > Odontophoridae > Cyrtonyx > Cyrtonyx montezumae. The sequence goes on from NW_027072041.1 coordinate 4,984,609, forward strand.
TGACTCTCCATTTCCTGGCATAGGAGGCAACAACTGTGAAGTACTGCATGGGTACTTGTTCTGGACATTATTCTTCATGTTGCTACCTACTACTATAAACTGATGTTAGCACACTGACAAACAACCAGGCTGAAACATAATTATAACAAAGCATAATTGTATTATACTATGCATGATCAAAGATCTAGCAAGCTCACGTTTCCTTCTATAAACCCTACTTACTCAAAAGCTCAGATAATCTAGAAGGATTTTTCCCTTATATCTCCTTTACATCTACAAACAGGGTTTGTTAAATGATGCAGAAATATATCCTCTTATGTCAGGTATCACATCCTCAGCTGCTGCCATGGAAGTCAGGAATGATTTCTGCACACATACACTGCAGTACATAAGAAGTCAAGGACATGAGTCACTTGCTGAAGGATCTTTTATGAGCTGCTAGGACCTTGCACTTCAAAATACCCTGAACTAACTACATATTCTCATTAAAAAAGGAACTGAAAGCAGGAGTCTCATCCCACTCAGTGGTTTTTCACTTAACACATAAACTTTCACTGCACTTTAAGAAACCCAGACCTGAACTACTAAAGCTCCAGAAAAATAAAGTGTGAAAACCTAATGGTACATGGAGGATGCATGGGGAAGAAGTCACTGAACTGTATCGAAAGAATAAATACAGGGTTATCTAAAGCATTTGTAACTTTGGGCAGTTAAAAAGGAATCGATAGTCTTTTTAGGATAAATGTGCAAAAACATCTTAAAAATGGGGTTATTTTGTACTACAGAAAAAGTCAGCGTCATGTCATTTCACCTCTGATTTGTGTTATATCTATGCCATTCCAGAAAGATACATCTGTAGCATCTTCTTGCCAGTTTAGGCCAGCGGCAATGAAAATAACTATGACTGAGCACAAAGTAAGTTAAAACTGAGAGTCAGAGCCTAAGTTCTTCACTGTTATTATCTGTATTACATCTGCACTGATGCACAATAATTGAGAAAAGCAAAAGACAAACAAAAAGTAACACATTGCCCTAGTCACGTTTTTTTCCCTACAAGTCCTTTCACAGGTACACTAAATTCTGCTTTGCAAATGAAAACAGCTGCTGGCCTGGAAAATCTCTTTCTTGAAAAACTGAGCTACAAAGTGATGTGAAACTGGCAAAATATTTTTTATAAGCTATTTCTGCTGTTGTTTATATTAGCTCTGCTTACTCAGTCCAGCGTCACCATCCTCTTGATCAGACTCATTTGAAGGTCGATGGTGGAAGATATGGTTTATCAGAAGTCCAATGTGGCTCAAGAGAATGAAAGGTGGAGGCAGCCATGGCTTCTCATGATACATCATAATATAGCGGTACCGGTTGTACTTCCAGAGCTTGTTCGATATGGATTTCAAATCATAATAAACATTACTGAGAAGACATAAAGGGGTAAGGAAGGTAAAACACTCCTGTGAGGAATCTTCTGAACACAGCACAAGATGTCTGTCTAAAGATCTGACGTGACACAGAAGTCCCATTCCTCCAGTGAAGTCAATCAGCTTAGCAGCTTTCATTTAATAAAGCAGCAGCATGTGCCTGCAGCTACAGCACAGAGAATTAGATCTTCAAAGCTGCCTAACAAACTGGGAGATCCAATTCCCATTCACATTAATGGGAACTGAGCAAAAAAGTATCCCTAAAGTGTCTTTGAAATCTCAACCAGATTATTTAAACTGTAATACATAGCCTATATGGGAATTCAACATTGTCTGCCTCTTTGGACTGGATTAAGTACATGAGTCAAGCTAAGGGAAAAGTGTTAACAACATTTTTGCTGCCTTTTCAGTGCACTCCCCCTACAACAAAACAATTGCTTTTAGAGGCAGCTACATAAGCAATTCTTCTGTGGGATGCTCTTTAGAGTAGTGAAATTACTAAATATGGATCTGTTGTTGCACAGACCATTCTCATTGATCCAAGTACAGGAAAGCAACTTCGTAGCCTCTGGCACTTCAATTTCAGTTGCACTGTCAAACTAAACACTCAACATATCTTCACAAAAACATCAGCTTTGCTTTTGGGAACTATAATTAAATATATCCCTCATACTCATTTTTGGTCTCAGTTCTGGAACAATCAAATCACTAAGCAGAAGGTTTAACATATCATCATTGCTAAAGGTTTAAATCTAGAAATAAGTCAAATTAGAATTTGACATCTGTGTATTAAGGAAAAAATTAGTGTCTTGCCACAGTTTGAGGAAAGAGACTTCTAATTGGAAGTGGGAATACAATGAATTTTGATCATTCAGTTTTCTTGAATATTAATCACTACATTTCTAGTTCAGAAATATTTTCAACCTACAGGTGACCTTTTCTTCCCCAGAAATGCTAGAACTCTAAAAATGAAAAAATTAACTACTTCAGTTACATTCTTCTTGACTAATATTGGCATAGAACCACTTTGTTTCCTTGCTAAAACTCAAATAGTTAAAATCACTATAAAGACATTGACAAAAGCCTTCTACTCTGGCAGCAGATATTAAAAAACAAACTGTTCAGTAAATTATGTTTAGATTTCAGTTCTAGACCACAGTAAACTGCACAGAACAGCAGGAATTTTTGAACTTCCTAAAGGAAGAGCATGCTACTCCAAGGTCATCATTCTCTTTCCTTATATACCCTCATATATCTACCAATTTAAATCTTGTGCTACCTTGTGATGAAAGGTATATAGGCTATCAGTGCAACAAATACAATTTTTAATGACAAAGAACAAATTATTTAAGAGCTGAATTTATGTTGCTTATTTGCCAAATAGAGCTGTCCACTGCCAGATTCTATTCAAACCATAAAATAGTCAACAAAGAAGTGCTGGCAGAACTTCTATTATTTGTTCGGGGGGGGGGGGGGGGTTGTTTGTTTTTGTTTTGTTTTGTTTTGTTTTCAATATTATAATATGGTACCTACTTAAAGAAAGCAATGAGTAAGTTGACCATGATGATGTATTGCACAAAAAGGTAGACAGCTTGGAGGAATGGTGTGAGAAAGGACCCAGGAGGACATTCTTGATTGGTTTCGCAGACTGAAAGGGAAGAACATATACCATTAGCAAGAAAATCAAAGCAGAGCACAGCAAGGGCATATGCTGCTCTTTTGCCTCAGCAAAAGTCCCTGGTAACTTCCACAAATACATGCTGTTAAATGTCTACCTCGATGTAAGGAAGTTAGGAGACATCTTCCTGATCATACTGCCTCATAGCTCTTGTTGCAATTTAGAAGCTCCAAAAAATATTTCATACATATCAGTTACTATACCAGACACTACAACTTTTTGATGAGGGGGTAAATAGTGTTACTATACCAGACACTACAACTTTTTGATGAGGGGGTAAATAGTGTAACTTCAATATATTTGAGAGATGGTACACACTTAGATTTACTGAAACTGATCCCTAAAGCAAGTAGCAAAGCTTTCACTGACTCCACTGTGGAAAGAATACAGCTGTAAGATTGTTTTATTGTTATTGAAGTATTAATCCTGCATAGCTTCAGTAAGACTAAATTAATTCATGTGCACATGTACATGTGGCAATGGATATATTTGATATTCTGCAGAAACTAAGAGATCCCTCCTAATTTTTTTTTTCTGAACTGACAAAATAAAAGCTTTCCAATGTTTATAATTTCTTAATCAAATTAACCTTTGAAGAGGTTTAAAAACACATTTATAACACAGCAGACCTAAACTCAGGAGATACTTCACAGCATACAGATTCATCAGAGAAATCATCTCTGAAGTTTCTAACTTCTTAAAGCTTAGCATTAGTAAGTGATTAAATGAATTAAATAGTAAAAAATAATGGTGAATTGTTTTGGATTACACAACCAAGATACTTATCTGTCATGTAACTGTTTCAGCAATGATAACAGATGTTACATCTTTAACTATTTATAAGAAGTAGGCTTAAGCTGAACTATATAGCTCAAATATTTGTATCTATCTGCATACTTCCTTTTCTATTTAAAAAAATGTTTTATGGGCACCCATCCCTTAGTAGTAGCATCAGAGTGCTTTCTATTATAATGAAAAATCTACTGGAGTGACTGGTTCTCCTGCCTTACTGAATCAAGGTCAAAGTCATAATCAAGAATTAAACAACTTTCCTATTCAAGTAATCTATTTATTTTCATTTTCAACTGTTTAAGAACCCCAGGTAACTCTTAGCACCATTAGGTTATTCTAATCACAAACTCGTTTAACTGTCAAATACCCACATCAAGAGTTAGCTTATTATTAGTCCTTAAGTGCTTTGCTCTGAGCCTCGTAATATGCTTCATTTCAAAGGTTAGATTTTAATGTTTTAAAGTTTAATTTTCATTTTATAGACATTTTATAGACAAATACTGTCATCTTTAATCATGCAATAGTACAATTTAAGGCTATATGTATCTTTGAATCTAAACTATTTGAAAAAGAACAGACCCAATATGCCATCAAAACTATCAGTTCAAACCGAACCCATTTGAGCATATATCACATCTAAACTACCTACCATCTATTTCTCCAGCATAGACTTCACCAAACATCATCCAGTAAGGCTGAAATACAATATCTCGTGCCAGAGTCCAAGAAGGTGGTTCTTCTGGTGAAAGGATTGCCTTTCGTGAGACGCCAAAGCTCAACAGAACTATGGCCATCATGACCACAATATAGAACATATTTGCTGTCTAGACATTGAAGAATTAACTGTGTTAATTATATGTAAAATCTTATACATATATACATATATATATTTGCAAATACATTTTAAGGAAGATCATCAGTTACTGCTTTTACAAATGGGAATTTAAAAACAAGGTCAACAGTGTAACACATTGGAGGAAATAAAAACTTTTTCTAGGGGTTAAAATCCTTTTGGTCCAAAAAGGCCATAGGTCCTACTTGCTGCTTAAATCTTTCTTAATATCTTAAGCAAGATTTGTGATTTGAAAAATGCAGAGGCCTTGTGATGGTGCTTTTCATCTACAGCAACTTTTTCCAAATTGAGAGTAAGGATTAGCAGTTAAAAAGATTTTCCCTTCTAACTGTGAATCAGAATTACTATGCAAGACAGAATGTAAGAGTATTAATAAGATAGTTCCCAATATCCAAGGGAAATTACAGTGGGAATCTGCATATGTCCCTCAAGAGTAGTCAGCAGTTCAGCAGCAGTTCAGATACCAAAAGAGAAAAAAAAAATAATTAACTTTGATCTCAGAGAAATTTTGCCAGCTAAAAATGGAATATAATTATTTGAATCAAAATGTAAAATAATAATGAGGCACTTTCCAAGAGCTACGGGAATTATCTGTAGTAGTGAACCCATATCAAGACACGGTGATTTTTCTTCCTCTATTATCAAGCTGGATCAGAAACTCAACTCAGATACAACCCTTCTCTATGGAACTAAGTGAAAAAGGCTTCTGTGAATAAACTGAAATCTGATTATTATCAAGTCACAAACAGAAAGAATCATGGTAGTTCCAAGTAATGCATTTATTGTGGGTTATTAGGTAACATCTCACTTGACCATTGCTCTTTCCTGTCACTGCCAACCTTTACAGATATCTCAGTAGATGTCATGAGTACAAGAAAATTGGTCCATAGTGTAACACTTACCATCTTCCCAATCATTGTCAGATATGGGCCAGCATGCTGATTCACAGCAAAAAGATCAAGGAGCCGGGCATACCAAAATATTATATCCAAGCAGTAAAGTAGTCGCCCTGCTGTTTGAACAGGGGGCTTAGACCAGCGCAATCCAAAACCAATCATAAACAGGATGATAGCTATAGAATCAGTAAAATTCCAGTATTCATAAATCCACACCTTCACTTTCTGGCGGAATTTTCCAGGTTCTGAGATAAATACCTGAATAGAAAGTGGAGGTGGGAAAAAATCCATTAAATCACTTTCTTTAACTTCCTCTGTCTAAACTGTTTTATGATGTTTGTAAAATTCTTTTCCTTTTTTTTCTTTTTTTGCAGGCTCACATATTATATAATGCAATTCAGTCTTTACTGAGGTTTAGACTTAATCTGTATTATCATATTGCTCAAATATGTCAAAAGAAATATGATAGCTATTCCTAAGGAAAAGGTAATTCTAAGTCTGTACCCATTCACTGAAGATCATGTTCCTCAGTAGAAAACAGCAGGCAATAGAGAACAGTTATGAATATTTATCATTATAAATTAGTATTTTCTAGAGGAATGGTTATGACCTGCAACAGTCCTTTCAAAAGCCCGTAGTCATGGAAAATATCAAAGTAACCTCGCTGACGGGAAAATAATTAATTCCTCTTTTGTCAGAGCAAAAATACAAAGTAAGATCCTTGCATTATACCAAGGACACACTAAAAAAAGAGAGTTGGCAACTAGCAAGGTAAAGAATGAAATGTGCACTCCTTGAACTGTGAGGTGTGCCAAAGGGATTTTAAGCTTCACTGAGTAAATGTGTAAAGTGGAATCCTTGGTAGGCTGTAAATAAAATCTCTGCACATTGCATAAGCGTGACCAATAACACAGTGCTGTGTAAGATCATACTGATAAGAACAAAGTGAAGGAAAGATTTTTAAATGTTATACCCTGATCCTGTAATAATTTATGCATATGAACATATTCAGGTAAGCAAGTGATCCTACTCAATTCAACTGAAGTAACTCACATGAGGTACTAGTTGATGGATCAGGGTTTAAGGCTTTAACTGTTATTTGAAACAATCTAGAGAAATGGAGGCTTGTGGGTACATATAATCAGACCCTCAGCAGTTAATTAGATGGATATGTAAGATACATTGTCCTACAAAGTCTTTGACAGCTGACCAGAACTAGTACATGGAGAAAGAAAATAAGGAAGACACAAATTTCAAAGTCTCCAATGAATGTTAATGCAAGAAAGAGGAGCTAGTGTTTCCGCTGTCCTACTACCAGCACAGTGCAACGACGCAACACTGATCTTCCAAGTTCCTGACATTTCATATTCTCTTTAATTTTTTTTTCCCAGTTACAAAATCCCTGTACAGATTTTTTTTCAATCTCATCTCATGCAGACATAAAAATTCTATGCTCTCCCCACACTTCAATATATTCATAGTATTCCTGCTTAGCCTTAAAATTCTTCACATCTTTCACACTGATGTTGCAATTTTCTGAGTTATCTGTCGTAACAGAATCCTTCATTCAGAACAGTGAACAGTTTGTTCCAGTTTTTTCCTTCTAAAAGTAAAGCATTCCAAAAGCCATATAAAGGACACCTCATAGCACTGTTGATGATGCCCAAGTCAATTCCACACTGAAGATAAGGCTCAGCATATTAAATAAAAAAATTGAGATATATATAGATGCATTTATCCATTGGACTGGGGTGCAAGGTGTGTTCAGAAATTCAGATACAGACAAATTAACAGTAACTATTTTTGACTGCACTATTATTTTTTCATGCCCAATTAATCCAGCATTAAAATTTGCTAGTTATTTCAGTTTTGTTTCTAGATGGTTATAGAATCACAGAAGCATAGGGGTTGGAGACCTCTAGAGATCAGCTAGTCCAACCGCCCTGTAAACACAGATTCCCCTAGAACCTGCAAAGGAAAGCATCCAGGCAGATTTTGAATATCCCCAGAGAAGGAGACACCACAACCTCCCTAGGCAGTTTGTTTCAGTGCTCTGTCATCCAAAAAGTAAAGAAGTTCTTTCTCATGTTCAGATGGAACTTCCTGTGCTCTAGTCTGTTCCCACCACCTTTTGTCCTGTTGCTATGCACCATAAGAAAGAGCAAGGCCCCATCCTTCAGCAAGGCTCCCATGACTCCCATGACTCCCATGACTTCAGCAAGGCCTTTGACACGGTCTCCCATAGTATTCTCCTAAGGAAATTGGCAGCCCGTGGTGTGGACAGGTTCACTCTTCTCTGGGTGGAGAACTGGCTGGAGGGCTGTGCTCAGAGGGTGGTGGTTAATGGAGTTAAGTCCAGCTGGTGTCCTGTTACGAGTGGTGTCCCCCAAGGGTCAGTTTTGGGGCCCATCTTGTTTAATATCTTTATTGATGACCTAGACGAGGGAATTGAGTGTACCCTCTGTAAGTTTGCAGATGACACAAAGTTGGGAGGATGTGTCAAACTGCCTGAGGGTGGGGAGGCCCTACAGAGGGATCTGGATAGGCTGAACAGCTGGGCTGAGCTCAATGGGATGAGGTTCAATAAGACCAAGTGCCGGGTCCTGCACTTTGGCCACAATAACCCCATGCAATGCTATAGGCTTGGGGCAGAATGGCTTGAAGAATGTAGTGAGGAAAAGGACCTGGGGGTGTTGGTTGATGCTCGGCTCAACATGAGCCGGCAGTGTGCCCAGGTGGCCAAGAAGGCCAACAGCATCCTGGCCTGTATTAGAAATAGTGTAGCCAGCAGGAGCAGGGAGGTGATCATCCCCCTGTACTCAGCTCTGGTACAGCCGCACCTCGAGTACTGTGTTCAGTTTTGGGCCCCTCACTACAAGAAGGACATTGAGGCCCTGGAGCGTGTTCAGAGAAGGGCAACAAAACTGGTGAGGGGTCTGGAGCACAAGTCTTATGAGGAGCGGCTGAGGGAGCTGGGATTGTTTAGCCTGGTGAAAAGGAGGCTCAGAGGAGACCTTATTGCACTCTACCACTTCCTGAAGGGGGGCTGTGGTGAGGAGGGGGTGGGCATCTTCTCCCTGATAAATAACGACGAGAGGGAATGGCCACAAGTTGCGCCAGGGAAGATTTAGATTGGACCTGAGGAAGCATTTCTTTTCTGAAAGAGTGGTCAGGCACTGGAATGGCCTGCCTAGGGAGGTGGTTGAGGCACCATCCCTAGCGCTGTTCAAGAAGTGTTTAGATGAGGTGCTAAAGGATTTAATTTAGTAGTTGGGTTGAGATAGTGATAGGAGGTTGTTTGGACTAGATGATCTTGTATGTCCTTTCCAACCTTATGAACTTATGAACTTATCCTCTTGATAAGATTCCCTCTCAGTCTCTTCCCCAGGCTAAACAGTCCCATATCCCTTATCGTTTCCTCATACAGGAGATGCTCCAGGCCCCTAAACATCTTTGCACCACTCTACTGGACTCTCTTCAGAAGTTCCCTGTCTTTCTTCAACTGGGGAGCCTGGACACTGTACTCCAGATGTGGCTTCACCAAAGCAACCTGTTGGCCACACTCTTTGTAAAGCACTCCAGGATACCACTGGTCTTCTTGGCCACAAGAGATGCTGCTGCCTCATGACTGACCTGTTGTTCATCAGGCCAACAATGGCCTTCTCCACAGAGCTCCTTTCCAGAAGATTAGCCCAAAACCTATATGCATGCAAATCAGTGGGACTTGGTGGAAAGCCTTAGATTATTCTACATATCGCATTTGATAACAAGCTCCACATTCAAAGTGATATCTTAAGACTAATTTCATATTTGTTATGGGAAATCTCATGGTCTAGTTCTCCACCCTGGAGCTCAAAATCCCAATTTAGCACAATTATTTTAAAACAAACTGTAAAGTACCAGTGGCTTAAACATACGCACACACACACACACACACACACACACAAAAGATTTAAGAACAAGCTTTAAGATTTATTTTGAAAGCCCAAGTAGTGGTCTTCATATTTACAAATAATAATAAATAAATAAATCACAGAAATAAAATGTTTCACGCAATTCTTTATTCCACTAAATTCTTTCCAATGGAGAATTCAAGGCTTGGCATTCTCTAGTAAGTTTTGTTTTGTTGTTTATATTATATTCTTAATATAAGAGAAGAGTGAATGGAAAAACTTACCTCTCTGACTTTTTCAATGGCAGTGCTGAAAATATAAATAATAACAAGCCACTCTTGCACACTTGGTCTTGGTTCCATTTTCACCAACACAGTGTAAGTAAAGAGCATGAGAAAGGCCATGTATGCCATCTACAAAGCAGACAGTATATAATCCAGATGCATGAAAACCTTTCACAAATTTCTGTAAACATACTAACAAATGTTTACCCTGAGTATAACCAAATATACTTTGAATTTAATATATTTAAACAATTGGGGCACTTCAAGATTTTTGAGCTCTTCAAAGTATTTTTTGGGAAAACTCTTGAACATCAGCAAACTTGTGCTTTAATGCTCAAAAATGGAAGCAGAAGATGAATTACTGCAGTGCATATTCACTTAGGCCCCAGTCACACAATATGAAATAGACTATTGTCTATCTTTCTAATTACCTACCTATCTTTCTATCTAGAAAATAACTATCTGCATGCTGATGTTGCACTTGAATGCACTTGAATGTAAAAGCAGTGCTACATTATTATCCTGACCTTATGTCGGAGCGAGTAAACATTCTTAAAGCTAAGTGAATTATAACTGGTTTACAAGAGCTTTCCAAAACACAAAAAGAACAGAATCAACGGCAAACATATTTTAAAGGTATCACACCACACAATAAATAAATCTGAGATTAAAAATATATGAAGTAGTTGACTGTTAAAAGAATAAAAGTTCGTGTAAACAGTAGCCTGACCTTAGAGGCATCTTTATATTAAATATGCTACGTCCTACTAATACAGAGTTAGTTATTCAAATTGATTTAACAAACATATGTAGCATAAAATGAAAATCAATTCAGTAAATACTCAGTAGTAAATGACTGTTTCTAGATTAATTTTCTCTGCTTCAAGAAAGAGTTCCTAACTACAGAGGTATAAATACATGTGACAGCCTATGCATTTAAAATCAGTTTCAAATTTATCTCTATGTTGGCAATTAAACACTGTAGAAAAGCTCTGCTTAGATTTTTCTTTTGTTCCTCACAACAATTTTGTAGGTTTTTAACTCATTTTTTGTTTTCTTTTTTTTCTTTTTTTTTTTTGACTGTGATGTTTCTTTGCTTTTTTATATTAACTACATGATTTTAGCTGAAAAGATTTTCAGCAATTACAAGAGAAATATTCACAACTTTTCCCACTCCACCCACCACTTAGTGATTTTAAATCCATGATGCAAAAACTACAAGAAGTAGCATTGAGTAGTATTTGAGGAATCAGAGTAGAATTTTGACAATCTAAGTTCTTGTGCAATGACCAACCGTGTGAAACCAGAACTTGACAATCGGTGCATTGTAGAACTCATAGATTTTTCTAGTGCCAGTCAGGTTTCCTTGTCCATCGTCTACTTGGTTTTCAGCAGATGCCTGAGCTACCTTCTCCACATCACAATCTTTCTTTAAAAGGAAAGAGCATTTTAAAAGTAAGAATCTGTAGTCTATGACTACATAGTCTATGACTGCAAAGGTCGTGCTATGTTAGCAAAACACACAAATGTTTAAGCTTCATTCAGAATCTGTAAAAAGTTACTCTAGCTTGATTTTATCTTGTTACAGCCATCTCATCAGCATCACCAATTTTCCATTATAAATATCTTCTAGTGTTTGCTCTTACGATTACAGGCAGTGGACAGGCAGAGATCAGCAGACCTAAACTTTCGTCTGTGTCTGACAACATTTCTCTCTCAGCAAGTCACTTGTCCCTCTCTAACTGTAAAGTAGCAAATAGCAACTTACAATTTGACTTAAGTGTGTTGCCTAGAAATCCACTCACATTTACGGGGCACTAAGAAAAAAAGGAATAAGTACCCCAGATCTTGTAAACAATATGAATTCAGTTGCACAGAAAATGTGAGGACTTTGAAGTAATAAACACAAAATCCATTTACTATTTTTGATGTATTATATGTCTCATTAGAAGATGGGGATGAAATAATCATTTTCTCCCAAAATCTACTTAGAAAAAAATATACAGGTAATTTCGTACTCAGCAAAATAAAAAGAAAGGAAAAAGTAAATGATTACACATTCACAGTTGGACACTTGTAAGAGAACCCCTCTCATGACACAAGACTTGCTGCAGACTCACAGCAGCATCCAACTGAAATAAATAAATAAATAAAACAAGAGATGTTGAAAGGAGTTTCAAAAGATAACACGGAGTACCCTTAGAAAACAGTGGATAGATAATACCTGGTCAGGGCTGGAGAAACCAAGCTATCTCATTTGATTTTGTTTCAGTGTTAGCCAACTGTCATGGTTAATATTAATGCTAAGACTTAATGTTAGCAGACATCTGCAGTATAGCATTTTAGGGACATGGAGATTTGTGTCCGTTACACAACACTTCCTTGAATTATGGGCTGAAAACTAATTTTTTTTTTCCATCATCTTTGATTCAGAGAAGTAATAAAACAGAGAAATGGATACACTGAATCATTCTGACATTCTAACACCAGAAACTCTGAGATAAAAAAGAATTTGTCCCATGGAAAGACTTCAATATCCAGCTGCAGCAAGAAAGTAGAATTTATGTGTGAAAAATGTTCAATGTGGCACACGTACTCTGTTGAAATGTTCCATAATTTTTCCTACTATATTCTGTATAAGAGTATTAAAGAAAACTAGGTCGGACTTTTAAACAACTGTCTTATTAGATTAGAAGTTAAATCTTCTGCTAGCTTAGAAGGGAAGCAGCTGTTGTGGGGCACATCAGAAAAGCACTGCATTGCCTTCTACCAGACTGCAGGGGGTCCCTAGAGCAAGTGATTACAACTTACCCTTTCTCTGTATCATAGCTACTACCTAAACCCTCAGGAAGCACTTTTTGAGCTGACTGTATTACACAGACACTGTAGGGAGTAAGAGCTTTGAGAATTTTTCCGCATCATAGATAGAAAACAAAGGTGTGGCACCAACAGGTCTGTCATTCTGCAGCAAAAGCCCTAGACAATTATTCACTCTTGTTTTGCACAAATTGAAAGTTAACTGAGAATGTCCAAGGCAAGCTATACCATTTCTGCTCTACGTAGACAGAGCAAGTAAGACTGCCTGACCCATTTCATTTGACAATCATGTCTTCGCTGGTCAATGTTTCATCAACATTTACCCCTTGAGATAGAAGTTCTCTAAGTCTGATGTCTGCCTCACACTGAAAACTTTTAGATAATTTTATTTCAAGGAATGTCTTGTGAAGAATGAGGAAAAGAAAGGACACATAACACTGCTTAGCAGAAGTCTGAACAAATTCAGATCTTAATGGGAAAAGTCTTCACCTATGCTAGAGACTCTCTACACTCAGATCTAGGACTTCTGTGCAAATGCAAGCCCCTGAAGAGTGTGTCAGTTCACATGTCTAAACCAAAGCATAGTGCTTCTCTTGTGCTTGAAATGATACCTCTACTAGACTGAAGAGACTCAGAAGTAGAGATACTCTTGAATAAGGAGAACAGAGAGTTTATACCCTAAAATAACAGCATAATGGACTGACAGCTATAGCCTCTATACTCCTTGTGAGATTGGGAATGATTTTCTCAATATAATCAATGCAGGACAGAGTGACTCACCAAAGGTCCATTCAGATTCTGCCAAAACAAGAAATCAAAACCCTACTTCTTGAGAATCTGGTCCCATTGTTTCCAGCTGATCAGTCCCTCCTCATTCAACCAAAAGACAAATAACTGTTCATCACAGACTAACCAGAGACAAGACATCTTTGGTGCTGGATGGGCTCTGATCACCATGGTACCATGTGAACTGGTGGAAGTCTTGAGACTGAGGCACATGAGACATTTCTGCCTTGCTTTTAAATTCCAGCATCAAGATAGTGGGAGGTAGGAGAATACTTATAATGACCTAAAAGAGGAACACAAGATTCAGGAAATTAATTCAGCAGTGATAGCATAGTCCTGAAGCCAAAGTCAGGCAAGCCCAGTGACAGCACAAAAGCAGAGCTACTCCCTTGGCCTAGAAAGGAGCCACTGTGGCAGGAATCTGCACAATATTCTCCTACTGTTTCTGAAGAACTATGTTGCTCTAGGTTCTTTGACAGAGAGCCAGCTGTGCAGAAGGGAGGTGGGGAGGGATTGAAGGGTACTGAGGAAATGAGAACAGAGAAATCTCAGAATATGTGTCTGACTACTACCCCCAGTTTGCTTTCACAAAGAAGTAAAACCAAAGCAAATACTGTCATTCCTTCCCGTCTTTTTCTTTCCCAGATGAGCATTTTCCAATCCATGCTCAAGCACATCTGTCTGAAGCTACATTAGACTAGTTCATAGTCACACAGACATGTATTAAGCATCCGAACAGCACCTAAGTGCTCAGAAAGCTAATGTGAGTGATGTTACCTTAAACCAGGAGTTCTTCCGCATCTTCAGACGTCCCATCCACATATCAGTCAGCAGCATCTGTGTACAGGTATGAGACACAAAAGGCCGAAGGCCCACAGACACTGCTAGTTTTAAGCATGTTGAGTTGCTCCAGTTTTTCAGTTCATAGGTCAGCAACTTCATGGCCATTTGTTCATTTTGCTTGAACGCTTTCTCCAGTATGTCTAAAGCAAGTTGCCCAAACTCCCTAAAACAGAAAAGAATTAATAGCCACTGTTAAAGGGACCTGTCAAAACTTAAAATCACTACTCCAAAGAGTTGTACTGTAAACTCTATAAACTAAAATTCTGTGAAAAATCACAGTATGCCTTCTCCCATCATTCACATTGCTTTATCAGTATATATAGTAAAAAATAATTTGGGAGGTAAATGTAGTAATTATTTAGTCCTAACCATGGGGTTTTCTGTCATTTTGGTTTCCATTTTTTTATTATTTTGTTTGTTCCTAACCTCATTCAGTGATCAAATGTATCCTACTGTGTACTTCCTTCAGCAACTCATCAATGTGAGAAAGCATTGCAGGTAGTTGAAAAAACCTCTTCTATTACACTGGCTCCACCAAAAGATCCTTTAAACTGAACTGGATTTAAATGCTTTGCAAGCCAGAATAATTTACTGTACTCTGAAATTGAGGAATTATAGTTACAAAACCAATATCATGACAATATAACATTTAAAAACAAAAACAGAAACAAACAAGCAAACAAACAAATAAATAAATAAATAAACACGGAAACACTAAAATGAAATAACGACCAAAATTCTTGATCTATTTCTTTTTTTTTAATGCAGATATTTCAGCAAAATACTTTTCTTTTGGTCTTACACAGAGCAGGACTTAAGCACTGATTTTACTCTGCTCGTTCACAATTATTATTGCTCTTCTGAAAGGTTTAATAAAGTTGTATCATAATGGCTTTTTGAAAAGTAAAGCTGATAAGGGAAGCTACAAAGGAAATTTCAACTTTCCACTTAACCACTTCGCAGACAGTGAGATATGTATTACTTACATATATTTTCATTTTCAATTGTGCAACTAGATTACATGCTAGTAGACTTCCCTTAATACTTGATTAGACTGTGCACTAATACAGAGCTCTATGTATGTTACAGTGTGCAGCTGAAGGTATTTGACACCCCAAAGTCTACAGCACCATTAATCTGAAACTCTCCTAGTAGATTAAGTAAAAGGGAGAACTCATACTTTGAGTACTTCTTAAGTTCTTCTGAAGTGTCATCCACCATGTTGCTCTGTCTAGCTTCATGTGCCATTGCCCTGTAGAGTTTACAAGCCACAACTGCTTTGACCATTGCTTCCTCTCCATGCTGCCAGAAGAACATTGCCATCTTCTGCCTTCTCATTAGTACTGCCCAAACCAGGAGGTCATTATATGGGTAGATAAAACCAGACGACTCATAGCTCTCTGGAAATTTTATATTCTCTTTTGATTTCTTCTTAGACTTATGGAAACCAGTTGATTTTTCCTATAAACACAAAATCTCTATGAATGGTTGAGGTTCATGTAATGAAAACTACAAGCAAACCCTAACTGCAAATAGCAAAGTGTTAAATTTTTATATATATCAAAGACATAAACTACAGCTAATATTAGAGTCAGATTACCAATGCTAAGAAGGGATAACATTTGTGGAGGAAAAACACTCCTTGCTCTGTACCCTTTCCATTTACTGCCATCCCTTGTCTCCAGTACTTGCAACACCAAGATACTACTTTCACTCTCTTCTTGTACTTGCATCATGACAAGAGAAAAAGCAATAGGAAAATCAAAGGTACACAAAGGACTTAAGAGTTAAATGTACTTTTTATTGTCTACTGCACATTCAGTGTAGATTTTCTACACATTCCTATCTGGGTATTTCTCTGCTAAAGGCAAAGTAAAGATCTTGCTAAAGCAGGCTCATTTTGGCTCAGACAAATTCTAATAAAGCCAACTGAACTCATTCAACTTTATGTTAACATATCAGATATGTAATACATATGTGGTGATCTTCACTCTTTTAATATTCATTCCTTGAGAGAAAATATTGCTGCACTTTTTGAGATATCAGAATGGTATCTTCCTTTGTGCAGCTACCTTAATAGGCAATTCTGAGAAAACATGAGGAAAATCAGAAATTTCCTACTGCTACTTCCAAATATGAAGACTTTCATCCACAATTGATGTTCACAGATTTTATTTACTTTAGTGAACGTAGTTCCCTAATAACAGGTGGATTAAAGTCACAAAATATCATCAGGGGAGTCCATTACTTTATGAATAATGGATAATAAAATCTTACAACAAAACAACAGCTTGGAAGTTTATGTCTCAAACAAATCTTTCAGAAAACTGATTAGCAGACTAGTAAGTTCTAAGAACAGTTTAGAACAAGTAATTACTTTACCTTGCATTTATAAGGCTGTGCTGTTCTGAAAAACTGAGAATGTAAAGTATTTTCAGAAGATTCTATTCTGCTGCCCATTGGAGTACTCTGATGAAGCGAGTGAGACATGTTCTGCGAAAAGTGGGAAAGCACTCTCTAGATGTGAAGGCAGACCATAAATGACAAAACAAAAGAAATGCAAATCAGGGATAAGATTTACCTGCATTTAACACTTTTTAATGGTGTCTCTCAGTTATACAGAGAATTCTTGAGTCAGCCATCATTGTAACTACAGCTGGAGTTTACACCATTAAAAAAAAAATGTCCTGTTTGAAATCTAATTTAAAAATTTAAATTATACATATATTTCTAATTCTCTAAAAGACGAAATACATATTTCCTCAACAGCACACACTCAGTTACATAGAGGTTTTGCTACTATTGAATCGCCCAAACTGGATATTCTTCCTAGTGTCTCTCATTATAAAAGGTAGCAAAAGCTCTTTAAAAGACAAAAAAGTTCTATGAACTTTTTACTGACCATTTCATCTGAATGACAGCATATCTAGCATTTTGTCTGGATGTAAGGTGCATTTATCTGTTTTATTTGCAACCTCTCCACAGCTGACAAATTCATAAACCAAGCAAGCATAGAATACACTTGACTTAAGGTCTTCAAATGAGCCACAGTGACATCCTGAGCTATTTGCAGGTGTTATGCTTTGGTTTTTCTTTGTGCCCAGTGGTAAGCATTTCACAGAAGTTACCTTGTGCTTTCTGTAGAGATTATTGTACAGGACTCTGAAATGTTTCCTTGTGTAGCTGCTCCGATAAGCTTCACCAAGGAGATACTCTATCACGAGCCCAATATCAATCAAGGATATCTTATAATCCAAGGGAAGTGTGCTCTGGAACACAAAATGTCACAAGAATTTCATGATGTTATCATATGCAACATTCAACACCTGTTACTATGAGGGAATTCTGGCAAGGTGTTTTGGCAACTGACAGCTCCGGCATCTGTCAGAAAGAGTACACATTTTCTAAGCATATGGAATTTCTTTAGGAAAGAGAAAACAGGCACACTGACATTTTTAGCCTAAGAAGTGTGACTTCTGCTGCACACTGCATACATGTCACATAGGGACATACTGTGTAGTGTTTACAAGACCAGCTGAATTTGATGGTGAGAGTAATCGTAGTTCAGAAAAATCACTGACAGCCAGACAGACTGATAAATGTCTTTTTGTGATAACAAGAGGCAACAGGCAATTGCTCATTAAACCAATTCATTAATTAAAAATGAAGAAGTGGAAGAGTAATTCCATGAGACGAGACTCTTGCAGAGGCTCAAGACTACCATGACAACTAAGACAAGAGCTGCACTTCTACATTATCTGTATCTTCCAAGTCTGTCACAACTTGTGTTTAAAATACCACTAATTCCCTGCTTATGTTAAATGTGCTTCTAAGACAAAAAGCTTGTGACCAATTAACTGAAGAACAGATTACTAGTCATGTAGACTACAAAGATTATCAGCAAAATCTTAAACCATAACTCCTGGATGTGAAAAATGGGCCTGAATGTACAGGGCCAGAGGTTTTATGTATTCCCAGCAGTCTACATCTTTCTGACAGTGAAAAGCCATTTTCTTCACTAGGCTGTTTTTTCTTCAACAAACTTCAGTAGCAACCCTTGGGATAACCAGATAACACTATCCATTCCTTGAAACAAATGGCACCAACAAACATATTGAGTACTCTGGGGCATGTCTCACAGGATAGGTAGGTCTTGGCTTGTTAGCTCCAGAATTAAGGAATAGGACAGTATTTCTGACTATCTATATCTGTAGATACTTGCATGAAAAACATATATTTTATGCTTGTAGGACAGGCTGCAATTTATTTCTATTAAAACACTAGCAACAAAGCTGGTCACACTAATGGAGAAAGTATGTCCATTCTCAGCATGGAAAGTTAGAATGTATTTTCAAGACTGTGACTTTCTCACTCCACCACATAAATTAGACCTCAAATACTTCCATCAGCATGGGAAATCACAGAAAATAGCTTGCCATAAAAATCAGAACATGCTGCACAATGACATTAACATGAAGGTCATCTACAAAAAGAAACTTGTTTCATAATACCCAATACATGAGACCAGAGAATTCTGCAAGCAGTCATCTTTCTTTATTTTTCTTTCTTTCTTATCTTAGTATTCATAACCTGGAAAGAATTAGCTAATTAATCTAGTTTTGGATCTTAGGCATCTCCAGTAGTGTAGACAAGATGCAGAAAGAACAGCTCATCCTTTCCTGACTAAGCAAAGCTGTCAGATACAATAGATAATGGTAATATGAAATAAATTAAATGTAGCGAAATAATAAGGCTCCCACTAAACTAATTCAGCCAGAGCTCCATGCAGTAGTCATCCACTGCCACCTTCTGTTCTTCTAGACACTGCAGCACATGAAAATATACATTGTCACAGCATCTTTCTATTATTGCTTAACAAGGAAGATCTTTAGCTTTAGGGGGAAAAAAACTTTTAAGCTTAAATATAATTATTGCACTAATTCACTCTTTCGTGCAGCCACTTCATACTGTCATTTCAGTAACTTGAGAAATAAGCAGTCTGATCTATACAAACTGCCTAGCTTTGAAATTAAGATATAGGACCCTTGGGAACATTCAGTAGTAGGTTAGTTAATTGCTTGGGGGTATTAGAGCGATGAGGATAAAACTATTTAGTAGATAAAGGATTTTAGTAATTCACCCATCACTTCCATTATTTTGTATTCCCCAGTATTGTCTAATAGTAGTGTATCATTGGACACTGAAAGTTTTAAGTTACTATTTTAGCTCTTCAGCTTCTCCTGTATCCATTACCTGTTTCACATCTCGAATAAGGTGCTGCAAAAGTAGATTGGATGGTCCTTGCTTCTGTTATGTGAAAAGAAAAAAAAAAAAGAGTAAACCAACAACGCCTCTCTACATTAGAAAAGCAAAGAAGCTTGAAGATCTTCAGAATACACCACTGTGATTCACTTTCCTCACAAACCTATTCGAAATAATTCATCATCAATCTGCAGCACTTCTCCAGTCTTCAATCTTGACATACACTAAAAGGAAGTAAGTATCACTTTGGTTAAACAGCATACTATTTCCAGCAAGATAAGCATACATCAAATATCAGATTAAAATCAGAGAATGTTTCTCATAAGCTTCGAGTAAATACTCAGTTTGGTTCAAGTCAATAAACTGAAAAATAAAAAGATAGGACACATCCTTCATTAAAATAAAAAATGATTGAAAAACATTAATTTCCTTTTTTTTTCAAAAGCCTTTTGTAAAAAACATGGGCTTATCTCTTCAGCAGAAAGTCATCTTCCTATATATTTTTATCCCACGTTATCTGTGTGCCTCTTGTACACTGGGATTTCAAATACTCACTGTATTGTAGAGCTCTTCCAGGCGGGATATGGTAAGAAAACGGTGCATGTTCACTCCATGCTCTATTAACAGCTTTACAAAATCCACACGGTCCATCACTAAAGCATCCAGCATTGCTTGCTCCAATGCACCAACCTTCAGATGGACAGAGACAGAGGGAAACCTTGGAAAAAAATCTTATTTTGGAGATGAAAACACAAGATTTCTGAACCCTTGAGGAACTCTTTATCACAATGATTTATCTTCATGTGTACTTACAGTGCATGGTATGAAAGAAAAATATGGTGGAGGAAGCATCTCCATTAAAAAATCTAGTAACAAGGAGGAGTACAACAGAGTCTCCGTAAAGACACTGTCCATAAAGAATTTTACATAAGATTACACAACCAAACTTGGATTATACTGTACTCTACAGTAGGATAATACTCTCCTACACTAATTCATTTTAGAAGCTAATGTATGATAATGCTCCAGGCAGAAGGAAAGCTTTTCTTTTTTGACATATGACAAAAGCTACTTCAAGGTAATATAGTTCAAGATCTCTCTGCAGAACTTGAAGCTCTTTAAGCAGACTTCACATATGAATCTGCACTAGGATAAGAACTAAAGAACTTGGATATACGTGGAATTCATAAAAAGATTTCTGCAGAACTCAGGTGTGCAGAAAATGCAGGTGAGCAGAATGAGAATGATGGCACCCAAATAGGGAAGTTGCTAATGCTCATTTGGAATTAAAAGTTACTCTTTCCCATGCATATACTCAGTTTCATGGATGTTACACTTAAATATGACCAGTAAATGTTATAAAAGTGTCACATGAAAAGCAATAACTTGTGCAAAGCCCCTGGATTATTGGTACTTCTTACTAAAATATCTCAAAGTCTATTCTTGGATCAAATTTTCAGGAACAGTTACTCCTTATGCTTTATGAGGTTACTCCTTATGCTCCTTATGAGGTTTACAGCAGTGCAGTTACTACTAAAATGACATTCTTTGTTGTAAAGTCCATTAGAGACTGAGATGACCTTTAAGCAGAAACATAGTTACAGCTGGTCATAACCCTTACTTCTCAATTTTTAAGGCTCGAGTGCAAAAAAGAAATACCCCCAATTTGTGCATAGTCATGCATGTTTCCTCGAAGAACTTAAATACATGAAGAATACTATGTCTGGATGGATAATCACTTGCTTAAATGGATGATTAAAAATCTGTTTCAAAATTTCAACATCCAGCTGTAGTAAGTGTGCACAAACTACATACTCTTATGACTGCACTGGTTGAGTGACCATCTAGGTAAAAAAATAACCATTGTACTCATATGTTTTTCTTCTTTCCAGTTTATGAAGAAAATAATGTTATTTCAGATTGTTTTCTCCTTAATTGGAAGAAAATTTTCAAGGATATGTTTCTTTCCAATTTCTTGCTGGAGAAGCAAAGAGACGTAACAGCTGTTTATTACAAGCTCTTTACACCTTGCTTGAAGGGGAGAACATTATTCATTATTCAACAGTGATTGCGCTGAACAATTGTGCTGAAGCAGGTAGGAACACAGACAGATCTTGTTTCAAACACATCTGAAGCAGAGCAAGGGAGCAGGGGAATTGCCAGTACTTCCATAAGACCAGAAGATGATCAAGGTGTTAAAGAAACATGAAAAGAGATAAGGTTATTGCAGAAATGGTATGAAAGACAGAAACTGTTTTCTTTTCTTTTTATTTGTCTCAAAGTTTGCTTCATGAGGCCCTTCTGGTGATAAGACTCCAAGTGAGAACTGCAGGTTATCAAGGTGAGTGTCACCATGCCACAGTGCCTCTGCTTATTGTTGTAAAGATAAGCAGAAGCAGGGCCAAGCCTGTCTTTTTTGGGGTTCGGCTTGGAGAAGCTGATCACTAATTATGCTTGTGCATGGCAACAAAGGTACCACCCCCTGCTGGCTTATCTGTTGGGCCAGGTATGTCACACTAACAGAAAGAAAAGAAAAAAAACTTGAGAAATAGGGGATAAAAGGCCCTCGCTAAACTAACGACTTTGGAGAAGAACTCCCAAAGAAAACATCTTTGATGGAGAACTCCCGAAGAGCAATCAGATTCCCTGAGGGCAGAAACTCTTCGGATGAACCCCTTGGCCTGCTTGCTGCAAAGCTTCCCGGCTTTCTCCCATCCCCCGCAGTGACCACAGAGTTCCTGAGATCAATGGGCTACAGACCTCGCTGGATCCACGGTGGTGATGCTCTCTCTCTCTCTCGCTTTCTGACAAGTCTTCTTACTTTTCATCTCTTTTCTATTGCCCACCTTCCCTTCCCCATATCCCTAAGCAACTAGTATTTGTAATAAACTGGTTGGGCTAACATTTGACCCGCTGTGTCTTAATCTCACACCGGGTATACACATACATATAAAGAACATCATCTCTCTCCTTTATATTGGAGCATGGCAGATGGTAAATTAATTCACTGCCTCACTCCGCACTACAGAATGTATTAGGAAAGTTCCTACAACAGAGATTTCTTTAGGGCAGATAAATCTGAGGAACTGTGTCAAATTAAAATGTCAGTAGAAAAGATTTTAGGAGTCATCAGTAAAATGGTAGCAAATTGTTGGTACCAGGCAATATTCACCTAAGATTTCTGATTATTACAGTATATTTGTATCCCCTTAAACTATGTCAGCAATGGCTTTCTTAAAGGAGTTCTGAATGAATTATACTGTCAGAAGGTCTTCTAATTGACCAACAACTAACAAAGTGGTAGGAAAAAAAGACCAATAAATTTCCACATACTGAATACTGCTTTGACAAAAAATACTCATAGTAAATAAACTGACTGTGAAGAAGTACAGAAAAATCTCACAATATGGGCCAACCAAACAAAAAAAAAAAGATTAAATACTATGCACTTGGCTAAAAAAAAAAATAACCTACTTTCACAGCATCAGCCTTGAAAGTAGCCAACAAAAATTGCCAGTGCACAAATACTAGACAATTTATTTACGCTTAAATTAATGCAGAATCATATAAAAATATTTCTATTTCACCAAATATCTCAATGAAGAACCCTGTCTTGAACAGTGGGTACATTACCAGCCAGTTTACTGGTATGTAGGAACTAGGAAATTGCTACTTGTTATTCCCCACACCTCAAAGAGCAGAAGGCATAAAAAAAAATGATTAGGCAGCAAACAGTCTTAGACATTTAATATTCTTAGTTTAAGATCTCAGCTTTCTCTCTTCATTTTTTGTATCAGTTATATTAATTCACAGCTCAAAGTAAGCTTAACCTGCCACATACATAAATACGAATGAGTGATGCAGACTCACAGGCCTTGTAAGAATACATCTTCAGTGATAAAAATGGCAAAAGCTTAATACTTCTGTTACTACAATAGCATAGACTTTAAAACAGTAAGAACAGATGCTCCCCGTTCTTCCTGAACATCTTACACAGATCGTGTAAATAAAGCTTATCAACAACACAAAGAGTACTAGATTGAAGAATTGCCAGAGGCAAACAACTAAATAAATGCAAATAAAGAAACATCAATTCCCTTTATAGGGTCAAAACATAACAGCATATTTAAAAATAAATAAATAAATAAATAAGGCAAAAATATGCAAACATTCTTGTTTATACACACATCTTTTCCATATCTTTTTTTTTCCTTTCTCATAAAAACAAATGTCTGTGCTACTGAAACACAATTAAGGTTATGCAGTCAATCACTCAGAAGTTATCAAATAATTCATCACCATGAATAATTGTACAATTACTCATTGCACCATCACATACTATGTTTCCCCAGAGGGCTCAGGCTCATTCAGTTCACACAGTGAATGATGCTCACTCAGCAGGCAGCTGTTCAACATTTTGATCTAGCTTTATTGTTCCAGGCTTGGAACACTCTTTATCATCTACACAACATTCAAATCCCAAAAAATAACTGGAAAAATTCTTTCTTTATTTTTCAGTGAGCACTCAACACCATTTTCACCATTTAAAAAAGGTTACGTTATCACCATCACTTCACAGATAGTGAACTGAGCCCAAAGAGGTAACATTTAATTTACAGATGCCCAAATATCTCAAGTATAATATTCACATATTCAGCTCTATATACCACAGGAGGTGTATTATGAACGATATAAAGTGTACTGAAAGTGTATAAATACTAGTGACCAATAAATTCAAGTATTTTTTTGTGTTTAGCAATCAGGTATACTAGCAAAATATATATGCTGACTGTCCATTACACAAAATTTATTCTGGAAAGTCAAAAAAAGTTCTTGGAATGGCAAAATCAACAATGTAATTATGTACTTTTAGGAGCTTCAGATGCCATTTTTTTCTGAAAATATTTACTCATGTTATCAGTGGGAAGTCCCAGCACTCTCAGCAATTCCAAATAGCTGAGGTGTTCCAGTTCTTCAGTCATTTCTGTGGCCCCATGCTGGACTCCAGTACATCCAAATCTGTCTTGTTCTTGGGACCCAGAAATGGACACAGCTCAAGTGCAGCCTCAACAGTACTGAGTAGAGTGGACAGATCACCTTTCTGGATCTGCTAGCAACACTGCCTAACAGCTAAAAACATTGTTAGGCCTTAGTATTCTAAATGGCAAGGGCTGCTGACTCATGTTCACCTTGGTGTCTGCTGGGTCTTTTTCTGCAAAGCTAAGCCACAGTGTCATATTAATGATGGTTTTTTTCTACCTGTCAATAACATAAAGTATTCACTTCTGGTTTTTAGAGATCCTCATTTTCTAGATCTAGGAAAATAGAACCAACACTCCTTTGTAGTTTATTCTTTCATAAATATATTATATATATATATATATATATATATATATATATATATATATATATATATTACAAAGGATTACAAAGAAATGTCCATGATCATCACAGATTGTCAATGCAGGCTTGAAAGATATACATCCAGAAGGACCACTGAAACTATTTGGAAAGGCTAGTAGTGAAAACTGTACAAATTTTAGATAGAATCTCTTTTCTAGGTAAACACTGCATTTGATTCTTCATATGACTCCCACTGCAATTGAACATTTTAAAGTTTTAAGGATAGCAACTCTTCAAAATCAGAGATCATTACTCCAGAAATAATGAGCACCATACCAATCCCCACCTAGAGCCTGACAAATGCAAGTCACGGAAAATTAGTCATCACAGCAAAGTGCAAAGACATTGTGAAAAACTAAAACATAGAAGTACCTTCCAGTGTTGTCCATAAACCAGTATATGTTTCTTGGCAATATCTAGCTGATTCCAAGCCAGTGCCAAATCCAGTTGATCTGATGCAGACATACTTGTACCTAGGAAACAAGCAAAAACTGAGCAATTTACATAATCAGTATTACTCCTTTGCTTTAAAAAGGTAAGCCAACAAGACTGTATGTCAAATGAAATCTGTACTTTCAAATACATACCTTTTAGGAGTGCAGTTAGAATGGACAAATCAATGTCTTGCTGTTCTTCAGACTCCACATCAAGTATAGTTATCTGTTAGAATTGCAGAAGTACACTAATTGAGGTGTGATTATTTCCTCTTGGCTGTGGTAGATTCAACCATACTTCAGCATAAACACTGGCAGACTAATTTTCCTTTCTTTTGGAAAGGAAATGTACCATTTTGCTTGTAATGCAATAGCATCCAAGACCAACTGCCATCAACCTGCTGCATAATAACATGTGTCTATTTCCTTTCAATTATCTTTAAAGCTGTGAAACATAAAAATGCATGACTGTGATAAGTAACTAATGCATATGATAAGTATGATAAGTATGCATGCATATGATAAGTAACTAATCAGCTTTCAACTAGAGAACAGACACTTCAACAAAGTAAAACAAATAATAACAAAAACAGATTGGATAGTTTCCACTTTAGTAATCACAGTCATTATTCCCAAAACAAATATTTGGCAGCCCTAAATGAGCTCATGAGTCACTAAACATGACAGAACACTTTGAAAATCCCAATACCCCACGACAAATTCTAGAACAGTGCTGTTATGAGTAGAAAAAAGGATAGAAACATTTCCAAATTATAAAGAAAACACTGCTAAATAGTTTAAAAAGTAAAATGTACTTGATCTTCCCTGTGAAAATAAAGACGCCCAGTCTCTAACTAAAATCAGAAAGGCTGTCATTTCTTGAGCAGGCACTGAGAAAACGAAGTTAACTAAGTTTTCGAAGCAAAGTTAACTAAGCCGCTTCTGTGGAGCTGCCTAAGATACGAATTAGCACAGACACTTTCGTGTTACTTTTATTTTAGGGATAACATTATTACTTTTTCAACTGTGATGTCAATCCAACACAGGAAGAGAAAAAAAAGGTAACAGCAGAGGAATATATTGTTAAGTCAGAGCATGAATCCCACTCACAGACTCTCTGTGCTCCATGCATTCCATCAAAATGTGAAATAGATGACTGGACTGTTTCTGTCCCAAACTAAACATGTTTTGAATCATTACTAAAACCTCCTCCTTCACTCGAGGGCGCAGATGCCTGAAAAGGAGATACAAGTTAAAACATTTTTTGCTACTTCTCCCCTGCCAAAACATCACCTAAGGAAGAGGGGGAAACTGTGTTAAACAGAAACACTTCTCTGCTGTCTTACATTCTTCCTTCCTCGAATAAAAGATGGTAAAGGTACACTATAACATCAGTTATTATTCACACAGATATTTGCTCTGATAATACATATTGAAAGTAAAAGAAATGAGACAGATAATTTCCAAAGGACTGTCCATGAATATAGAGCAAAAAGTCACTGATACTTTGGCAATCATCCTCTTCCTTTAAATAGCAATTTATAAATAAATTCAATTCCTCATTATTTGCTCATTAATCTTAACATATCTCATTTTTTCCTGCACTCATTTCCCCCTTATTTCTCTCTGCTTACTCTTCTGTTAATATTCTTCTCTCCTGTTCAAATGACCAGATTTTTTTATTTTTATTTTTTTAAAGAACAAGAAATATGGAGGAAAAGAAAGTGAAAAAAGTTCTCATTACAATATGTTGGGTGAAAATAGCATGCTCTGAAAAGGATATTGAGATAAGACAATAAATAAATTATTACTGCATATATGCAATGGACAACTGAAGTTTACTAAATCGTCATTTTTTAATTAGAACAAATCCAGCTCAATTTTCCAATAATTAACTATTAAGTAAAAAGCTCTTCTGACTTCGAAAAATTTTCACAGAAAAAAATTAATTTGCTACATAACTTCGTATATTTATTTATTTTCATTCTCGATCCAAAATTGGCATCATAGTAGGTTTAATGTAGAGTCTGCAGCCAAGGCTGTACTGAAGGTAATAAAAAAATAAATTAAAAAAAAAAAACACACAGCAAAAATTACAAATACAATTACAAATACACTGGGTTAACCAAAGACAAACCCAAGGCACACTGCACCTCCTCCTACCTCAGTCTTAGTTGCCTACAGCTACAAACCCCAATCTAGTGGCATTATAAGCATTAGAAATCATGTCTGTGGTTTTGGCATTTTTAGGTCCCTCCCAGCATGGCAGATTATGCACTACTTACCCTGTATCACCAGTGTGTTTGTGAGTAAAAGCCAGGATATCTGCAGCTCTGCCAGTGCCCTCATAGACCACCACTGGGACAGGTGGGCTGGTCCTTACATACTCCCACACCATTAGAATCACACTGGCATCTCCTTCCACCACCAATCCAACTACGGGTACTCCTTGGCCTATTCCTGGTTCAAAACACACCTTACCCAGTTACAAATAGGTTTCAGTTGTGCACACAAAAAAAAACATCAACAGAAGATAAAATCATTGCTGGGTGGATTATACATGATGGAGTCTCATAGTAAATAGTTCAACAGAAAGGAAATCATTAGTACAGCATCTTTAGTTTGACTTAATTATTCTAAGACTGATGTTCAAAGTACTCAGTGATGGTGTTTTAAAGGTGATCCATACCCTTTTTGTTACTTGAACACACAGAAAAGTCATTAGGTACTCTTTCTTAAATATTTTCTTAAATTGAACACCAGTAGGGTATTCTTCTTAATAATCTAAAATAAATTTCAAGTAAGATACAATAGAAATAAAATAAAATAAATAAATAAATTTTGACTTCATATTTCTCCTGATATGGAAAAAGTCAGAGATTGACTTAGAATCTCTAAATACAAAAACATTAATAACTGAGTTAGTCTCTAAATACTATATTGTAAGCAGATAAAGAAAACAAGGATTCAATATCGTAATTCAGCTAATATTTTTAACATATTTTAAGGTTTAAATCACTGTGTAAGAATGAATTTCCACAAATGACTTATATAATCTAGTACACAAAAAGAAATAATCATAAATGATGTGTTAATTCCAATGCATAACACTTCATGAAAATGCTGTTCTTCTCATTTTTTCTGATATTCAGAACTGAGCGACTTTCAACCTCAGTGAAATCCATCTCAACTGACCTACAGAATTGTTCATGTTGGAAAAGACCTTTAAGACTAGTTTAACGCTAGCAGTTGCACCATTAAACCATGTCCCTATGCATCATACCCAAGAGAAGATAACAGGAAATGTCAAGTAGCTCCATGACTTTTTAGGCAGGGTTTTCTGTGATAAAGCTGACTACTGCAGTACTTACTAGTGTGTATTTTTTGAAGTGATAAATACTTCTCCAAATTCCTCCTGAGCACCATTTCATTCCCATACTTCCCTACTGTCCCATCGTCTGCCATTAGAAAATGAGAATGCATGCTGTTGAGGGTACTTAGTTTGCTGAGAGGATTACCAAGAGTCTGGTACAAGCAAACAACCTATAAAAACAAAATTAAAAAGTTACTCTCATAAGCTAGCAAAATATCACCACGCATATTGCCTCATTTATATCTATTCCTTCATCATATAACAGTCTAAATAAATACTCTATTGTGCTTTTTGTTGCTCAAATAAAAACCCAAGATCATTCAATATGATCTAACAGACATGTTATTTATAGCCAGAAAACATTTCTGGTTAGGCAGGCTGGCAGTTCTTATTAAGAGACACTGACAACCTTTCTTTGCAGTAGTTGAAACACAATGGAATTTTTTCCTGAGTGTACTTCCAATAAAAATATGTAAGCTACCATTTATCAGGGAAGATTTTGCCTTACTTGTCAAGTGTCTTTAAACAGTTACATAGACTGCGCCCTCACACTGACACTTATTTATAATTCTAATTTATGAAGAAAAATCACACATGTTAATGGCCTGTTTGTGTGTACAACTAACCTTATTGCTTATCTCAAACCACATGAATATAGAAATGCATAATTTGGATCCACAAGGGAATTAGCTAACTAACTGCATTTTTTTTAAAGGAATGGCAATTTCCTGTAAGAAAAAATGTTCTAAAACTGTACACTTGCATAAGAAAAACCGAACACAGTGCCTCAACATGCCACAACATTCTGCTCTGGAGAAAAACCTAAACCTCTGTTGCTAAGAAAAAAATATCAAATTAGTAAAATGAAGCAAGCACAAAATAAAGTATGTAAGAAAGCCAAAGCATTGCTCAAACATGAAGGTTTTTATTATTAAAATACATCAACTCACATCTTTCCCAATGAGATCCCTCTGGTTCTCAATGATACCCCATGGAGGGATCCCAACAGCACATATCTTTCTCAGGTATGGCGAGGCACGGCCTTTCAGTGCATCCCCCACATATCTGGATACTCCTAAACAGATAATTAGCCATAATTTTAATTCTAAATTTGAGATTTGCTACAGAACAATAACTGAAGGACTTCCCATCCTGCAAGAGAGCTGCTCTGAAAGTAATGACTCTTATTTTGTTATGTTGGCCTGCAGACTCAGCGGTGGATGATAGTGGTAGGATAGTAGAGGTTGAACCTTCTCATAAACACTCTGTTCAATTTTGTTGCCATGAGATAGATGGCAGCAGAGGGGCGCTCTTACAAAATGGCATCTGACACCATTGAGTTCTTCCATACCAAGTACTAGATTTGTCCATGCAGGAAAAATGGCATCCATTGACATCTGTCAGTGCAGGTGGTGAGTGGAGCATTTCAGCAGTGCCAACAGCAACATGAAAGAGAAGCCACGCACAACTGTCATAGCACAAAATGAATTGATTGGCTCATCCACACAAATCAGCAGATTACGACCAGGGGACTGTGTATAGAACCAAGTAATGGCTTCAGTGTATTGGAAACAATGGTGGCAACATTGGAATATTGCAAAGTATGTACCAGCTGCTCACACAGGAATAGAAGGAACACTGTACACAGGTTTGTTAGGACCTACTGAACTAATATAGTGCTGAAAGTGACCATTTTCTGGATTGCATCATTACCAGTGATGAGATGTTGTGTCACCACAATGAGTCAAAATCAAAACAGCAATCCATGGTGTGGCAACATGTGAATTCAACACTTAAGTAAAAGGTCAAGACACAGCCCTCAATAGGTAAAGGGATATGCACTGTCTTTTGGAATAAGAAAGGGGTGATAAATCCTGGAACCCAGAAAAAAATCCACTCTGACTGCTGTCATCACAATGTTGTGTAATCTGAAGGCTCAGCTTCATTAAGAGTCAGGCCAGAAAAGAAGACCTTTCTCTAGCAACATGATAACACTAGGCTCCATACCAGTTCGTAGACAGAGGAGTTTATTGTTAACCAAGTCTGGACTGTCCTACCACACTCCCCTAATAGTCTGCAATTGGCACTTTCTCACTTCTGTCTATTCAGGCCAGTGAAAGATGGACTGCATAGGAAACACTTTCCTAGCAGTGACATCAACACAGCAGCTATGAAACAACAGGTCACCTCCACTGTTGCAGACTGTCATGATTGCTGCACACAAGCTTTTGCTTATCATTGGTGAAAATGTATAGCCAATAATGGTAACTATGCTGAAAAATAGTTTTCTGTAGCTGAGAATTTCCTTTATCGAAGTGTTATTATACCCTTTGTATCTGTTGTAGTTTCCATGGAAATAAAGAGGAGGAATTACTTTCAAAGCAACCTATATATTGTATTCTGTGATTATGTTTTAGGCAGAAATAAACCATCCATCCTGCTTGTATACATGATGTGTGCTGCAGTAATTGTAATGCTCCAATGTAATGACTAATTGCTTCAAACTCAAATTTTTAGTTAATAATTTCCATATACATGCTAATGTCACTTTCTACCTAGTCATAAAAATTCATTATTTACATACAGGGTAGTTCCCCAGTAAGGTCCCTGGACTAAATAAAAGATAAAAGAAGTAATCTGTGTCTGATCAACCACCTCAGTTTTTGAGAGGATAATATGCTAATAGATCAATTGTAAGGATTATCATAATTCAAAACTTTCCCAGTGTTAAAACAACAACAAAACAGAAACTAAATATAGATTTGAAAAGAGTTTCTAAAAATACCGCTCAGTCATCAGAAACTGAATATTTTAATGAAGCAGACAAAATTAACTGCAAGTAAGTCTTTGTTATCCACTATCAGTTGGCGCTGTGTTTCTTATTACTTGTAGAATACACTGCTGTTAAAATAAATAAATAAATAAATAAATAAGAACACCTGTATACATTGTTAGTCTTTGAATTGTGCATTGTTATAAAACAAAAATGTTTTACTCTGTAAAAAAAAAATAGCACAAATTATAAAACTAACGATTTTAACATTATATTTGCCCCAAACCTTTATGTTTATACACACAAAAAGAACACCAGAGGAAGACTGAAACAATTAGAAGAATTACACTACCACTGTTGATGCCTTCAGTAATTATCCATGCTCCTGTAGTCTCAGCAGCCTTCACCAATCCTCTGCTGAAAACCTGCTTGACCTTTGAGGGAAGTTTGAAATTTTCAGTGCCTCCGTGAACAGAGATGACCAGCTTTGGCAACTCCATCTGCCATTCATTAACCATCAGGTGCAACAGCTGATCCAAATTGCTATCATAAGAGAGTCTAATATACTGGAAGAAATAATCATAAATAAAATAAACATTATTGAAATACTTGAAGAGAGGAAACTGCAACATCTTACCAAGTTCCCAGCTCTAGCATCTTAAAGACTTTGTTGTGGGTTAGAATTTTCATAATACTGTGATTGCACAGAAATGTGTCAGTGAGCAGTACAGGCAGCAAGACAAGCAGCTACTCTTAATTGTGATGAAGTTCAACATAAAGATATTATGCACATACACTAACATGACTTACTTCTAGGTTTCTCCTGTTATCTTGAAGCAAAATAGTCTATAGTCACCAAGTGCCACTCTTTGCCTTTCTTCCAGGGGAATTATAAAAAGAAAGCAAATAAATAAACCCAGCCATCAATGGGAATCATTCAAACCTTGGCATGGTAAGTGTGATCTCCGTCTTGAAAATTGATTGTACCATATGCATCCGTTGGACTTGTCTTTGTGTGTTTTTGCACAGACCATTCTTCATCTCTCTGCAGGGAAGTCTGACAGACAGGCCAGCTACAGTCTACTCCTGGGTGATCTCCAATCAGCCTTCCACAGCAACATCTCACATTAAAAATAAAATTAAAAAATGATTTTATATTATACACACTAGTGCACAGATCTAGGATATTCACCAGAGTAGCTCAAACACTCTTCTGCTAAGAAGGATATTGTAGCATTCTAACACTAAATAAAATAGAAATCTCAGTGATGGTAAAATGACACTGAATTAAATAATAAAAAGGTTTTTCTGGATATATCGTTTGTTCTCCTCCTGGGGAACACTGATAGCGCTCTGACAGTTTACCCACAAGTTAATTCTGACCTGAGCTCTACAGCTCAGATTTATTGGAGTCTTACATAAAATTTCAGAGGAATATCTTAAAACACAGAAATTTTCTATAGCTATTACAATAGGTTATTCTGGGTGCTGAAGGAGCTACAGTCATGAATGCAAATGAGAGCAGCAGCTTTCAGTCAAAAGAGAACTCTAGGCTAACTCCAGGACGCCAGCATATTGAAAATACAAAATAAATACATGTAATGTTAATTGAAATATAACAGAAGCTCAGTTAGCATTTAAGATTTGCAACAGGATGAATAACTCAGAGTCCAAATTCAATCAGTATTACTGTCACATAGACTTCAGCAGGCTCCAGCCGGTTCTACAGGATTAAATTTGATATATTCATAGTGATATATGACACTCTAGTTTTCTTTTACATATTTTAGATATTAACAAGCTGTCAGAGAGGGAAGGGAAGGGAAGGGAAGGGAAGGGAAGGGAAGGGAAGGGAAGGGAAGGGAAGGGAAGGGAAGGGAAGGGAAGGGAAGGGAAGGGAAGGGAAGGGAAGGGAAGGGAAGGGAAGGGAAGGGAAGGGAAGGGAAGGGAAGGGAAGGGAAGGGAAGGGAAGGGAAGGGAAGGGAAGGGAAGGGAAGGGAAGGGAAGGGAAGGGAAGGGAAGGGAAGGGAAGGGAAGGGAAGGGAAGGGAAGGGAAGGGAAGGGAAGGGAAGGGAAGGGAAGGGAAGGGAAGGGAAGGGAAGGGAAGGGACACAGGGAATTGCATAGGAAGCACAGGAACTGCTGAAACAAACTAGTCATCTATAAACCTTATTCTGATGAACCTGAAAGCACAATTCATGGTAAATTTTGCCTCCTCATAGACCATCCAGGTCAAGGCTGATGATCTATACAAAAGTATCCAAGCTGGAGCTTGGATAAGCCAAGTTTCCTGCAGATATGCAATTAAATAGCTATTACAAGGAATCAAGGGTTCAACAGAAATGAAAGATCATTCCTGACATTTCAAGTGCTGTCAAATAGCATGTGGACTCAGACTTCACTTGGAGGTGCTCTACAGGCATATATGTTCTAAAACCATTCCAGAGCAATGTAGCTGCAAAATCAGGTAACACAAGGAAAGAAGCTTTGAACATTTGCCTATAAGGAACATGAATCCAGTGGCCATATTTATTCATGGCTCTCAGCATGTAACTTAAAGGAAGGATAAGAAAAAGAGGGATTTTTGATTACATTATTGGTCTTTAGAGGATAAATACCCTTACAGCTGTGAAATTAGCCTCCCTGCTCCAATTGTTTTCTCTTTTTTTTTTTTTTTTATTCTGGGGACTCCAGGGTAACAGCAAAATATCCATTAAAAATATCCTCAACAGAAAAGGTTAGTAACTCTGTGGATACCCCATCATTTTTGGTCCTGCAAATATCTTGTAGCCATCATACTGCTCCTACAGTGGTCTCACTAAAATAAATTCTCTTATCCAGGAGTCATTCTGGAAGACAGTAAAACAAAAGCAGTCTCAACTAAATAGTATGTTAACTTCCATTATTTACTTACTACACCATATTACACAATCTGACTCAACAAATGCCAGTGCTTGGAAGAACAGCACTGAAAAGCATTCAGACTTATTAGCAGTGGATTACATTTTCTAAAATCTGAATTAATTTCAGTCCACAGAGTAAATCTCCATCAATTAAGAAAACAGGATGACTGTCCCACACGTCATGCTCCATAAACGGAGCAATCATGCCAGTGCATATCAGAGCAGCAGGAACCACAGCAACCTTACTTTTTTAAATCAGAAATCCTATGGAAAGCAATCATCTGACATGACAAATAACCGCACTAACCATGAAATTGACAGGCCCAATGAACACTGAGCAATTTTCATCATTAGCAGTATTTTCACTGCATATTTAACCTTTAAATTCAAATATACCCACAGATGAGCTGCACTCAGAACAGTTTAAATACACTGTGCAGACAGCAAAGGAACCGCACGTGGACCTAACACATGCACTGCAGGGTACATGCACCTGTTTTTATCTAGGAGATATTCACAACAAGAGGTATGAACTAAAAAGAACTGGTATTTCCTGAACAGCTCATGCTCCACCTCAAGTTGGCATGCTCATTCTCTTGAGCCAAATAGAAGGAATGGACAAAGTGCTAAAGGCCTCCATAATCTGGAAGGTCAAAAGCCAAGATCAAGAGACTAGAATGGGTGAGGAAACTAAAGTACAACTAAAGTACAACTAAAGTTGTTTGGCTTTGTTTTGCTTTTCCATAAGCTTTTGTGCTCTGTGCCTGGTGAGGGAACTCAAGGAGGAGAGGAGCTAGCAGCCAAAAATAGTGGTTGAGCCATGTATTCCTTCAGGGCACTGGAGCCACACACATCCCCAGGACCTGCTGAGATGCTATGAAATTTGATAAAAGATCAAATTTCCCGAAGTCCCATTCATCCTAGCCTTGAACACCTCCAGGGATGGAGGATCCATAGCTTCTCTATGCAATCATTCCATTGCTTCATCACTTTCACAATGAAATTTTTTCCTGTCTAATCTAAATCTGTATTCCATCACTTTAAAACCATTATTACTTGGTCCTATCACTGCACTCCCAAATAAAGAATCTCTTCTCATTTCTCCTGTAGGACCTCTTCAAATATTTAATGCCTGCAATGATGTCTCTCTTTAGAGCCTTCTCTTCTCCAGACTAAACAACCCCAGCTCCATCAGGCTCTCTTTGTAGAAGATGTGCCTCAGTGGTCTGATCACCCTTGTGGCTCTTCTCACATCTCACTCCAGCAGGTCCACACTGGGATCCCAGATCTGAATGCAGTACTCTTAAATCGGGTCTCACAAGCAAGGAGTGAGATAATCACTTCCCTTAGTTTGCTGGTCATGCTTATTTTGATGCAGTCTACAATATGACTAGGCATAAATGTGCCTAGAAGGTCAGACAGAGACAACTTGTGAAACACCTCAAATCTGCATTCCTGAATATTCACACAGTAAGACTGGTCTAGGTGCTGTCTGGGATGTGATTGTGAACACATACTGAACAGTGAGTAGAGGTAATTTCAGCACACCACAGAAGCAGTAAGTTTCCCAAATTTCATTAGGAACTACTTAACAGAGTTATTCTACTTAGTATTAGCAAATACTTGCATAACCCACTCATAAACCGTTCGCAAACCTTCGGAAGTTCTTTGCAAATAAGAAACCACTAAAAGATTTCAATTGCCTATGACACTGTGATATTTGGTTGAATCATAATAGATGTCAAGTTCATTCATGTCTATTTTGGACTATGTGGAAAATTACAAATCTCAAGCTGACTTCACAGCTGATCTAATAAATACAATATAAGCAATTATTATGCTCTGATGAAAATGACTTCCTGTTAGGAAAATTCTTCTGTGTCAGAAGACTGATTTGATGTAAAGCTTTTCTGTTTTTTTTTTTGTTTTTTTTTCCCCCAGGTTCATTTTCATACCATTGAGTTTCTCATACCAACTAACAATATTGTAACACTGAGAGGGGAGATGGCACAGAACTGCAGAAATGCTGTGATATTACCTTAAATCAGATTAAACCATGAAACTATACCCTAAGTACTCCTTACTTGGCTTACCTAGCCCTAAAGGAGTAAGTACAAGTTAACCAGTTCAAAGCACAAGTTAACTTCTGCTTACATACACATCAAAGTATCAGCAAATTAGCAGGAAACGATAAATCTTTACAGCATTTCTAGTTCTAAAATGTTTGCAAGAATTTTAAGATCTCTTTTCTTCTGCTCTACAGAAACCATTCTTTTTGCACAAATCATTTCCTTTGGTTTTAAGACCAGTGTTATTCTCTGTATTAATCATTTTCAGCAATGTGATTCAAAGAAGCAATTTATTTGCTTTTTGGAAAATGTGATTCTTGTTTCACATAAGTCTTATAAGTGAATAAACAATAGAATAGAGTAGAACAGAGTAGAATGGAGTAGAGTACTTTAGTTCTATTAGAAAGCACCTTCAAAGATCATCTAGTCCAGCTGCAAAATGTTAAATGTAAAATAAAAAAGCAAAAAATATTGGATGGAAACCAACTAGTTAGTATAACCTACAATACTAGCTGCTTCAAAAATATACACATCAGTTAAAAGCACCAGAATAATGTAATTTTTGTTACTTGAAGGAGTGAATGCCCAGTGCAGAGCAGATGAAAAAAAATCTACAGAAAATCTGTCACTGGGGATGTTTCCATTGCCTTTTTTCTTCTCTTTATTTCATTATTCCTCTTTTTCTGATTCTTACTGTTTCCCATTACCTTCCCCTCTCTCTCCTTGTATCACCCAGGATACAGCCTGAATCCTAAGATAAACTCACTCACAGATGTTACCATATATACATTATTTTTGCATTCTCACCTGATTAAATTCTGGCACACCTGGCACCCTACAGGACATCTATGAGAAAGATAAATAATTACTATATGCATGGACAAAAGAAAACATCTGTAACAGTATTCATAAAATATTGATTCCTCTATGCCAAAATTCTTACCAGCAGAATTAAAGGTTGTCTTCTTCTGCATTAATCATCGGAAGAGCTACCAGATAATTTCAGTGATTTGGTTTGCATGTTTCATCTCAAAATATATATTCTAACTACATTTCAAAAATAAGTTCTCGATTGTCTACACAATCCATGTGCTCAAAACGACATAATACAAATTGCAAGTTCACATCCTCAAAACATGACCTTGCTGAGCATAATTAGGAAGCACCTTCCATTAGATAAACTCTGGAGTGTCAAATTATGCTTTTCTTCTCACAGAATAGCTGAAGAGTTTGATCTGTTCCTTACTCTTTTCACACTCTATGCCAATCTGAGTGGAAACCTGTGTCTCATAAGATTGCAATCAACAGTGGGCATTATTTTGAGGATGGGAGAAAACAGTAGAACAGGATTACAGATTTCTGTGCAGCAGTAGTTCAATATCAGAAGCACATCAATTTTTCTCTCTTTCATTTGGATGACATGACGCAGTTTTGGTTATTGGACTGACAGCAGGACATCCAGGATGGCATGGAAAGTTAACTGTTCATAATTTCTAATTCAAATGAACAGCAACATTTAAAATGTACTGGTGAAAGGATCTATGAAATTTACCAACTTTATCATGGTAAAGATGCATAGAATTACATCCAAACTTCACAAAACACCCATAAATGTTCACTCCGACTCTTTCTAGAATTAACAGAAAGAAAATGAAAGTCATTGTTTTACCTGTGAGGATCTTTCAAAGAGGGAATAATGTTTGCACATTCTCTTTTACTGAAGACCTCTTCTATCCAAGATCTGGGGGTCTGAAAAGACATTTCAAACAAAATTATATTCCTTAACAATGGAACATAAAACAAAAAATTGCATTACAAAGTTTAGGCTGCTGTAAATGCCTAGCTCTGAATGATTCCCATCACAACGTTAGATGAAACCACACACTATTAGCTGAAAATACAGCTCTGAATTGTCCTAGCCCTTTACTCCCAAGCTTTCTTTCATGGAAATATGAATTCTAAAGTATGTTCCCATTCCTCAGCAATAAACATGAAAATGATTTAGAGGGTCACATACATAGAATCACAGAATCACTCAGGTTGGAAAAGACTTTAAAGATCAAGTCCAACCATGACCTAACCATACTACCCTAACTCTTAACTACCCTATGCTTAATCATGACCCTGAGCACCACATCAACACATACAGGGATGGTGACTCAACCACCTCCCTGGGGAGCCTATTCCAGTGCTTCAAAACCCTTTCTATAAAGGGCTTAAACTTACCCTGGTACAACTTGAGGCCATTTCCCCTTGTCCTGTCACCTGTCACCAGAGAGAAGAGACCAACCCCACTCTTGCTGTAAGCACCTTTCAGATATTGGAAGAGAGCAATAAGGTATCTTCTATACATGTAACTGAAAGTATTGCACACTCCTTCTGATAGAAGACTACCAAACAGCAATATTACTAAAACTGATAATGTGTAAAAAAGGCATTATTTCATTTTTACGTGAAATACACTATTTATTCTTTCTTATTTTATTATTATAAGAGATTTCAGAATTTATGCATTCTGATTACATGTTTACTGAACTAGGACTATACTGAAAAACTAAAGACAGGGAACAAAGACTGGTCCTAGCATTTAAAGTGATGTTAGTTGGAATTTCCCCACTGGGATACCGTCCCAGTGAAGGCTGTTGTAGCTGAATGAACTGAACACTCACTGTTGTAAATAGATTTTTTTCAAAGAACCTTTTTTTGTTCTAGCCAATCAAACTACAGGAAACAAAGGATCCCCCTACAGTCTTGCCTCAAGGCAGAAGGAGGGACCAATCACACAGAGGTGAACGGATGCAGGTGCTTCATTGCTGCACAGGGCAGCAAGCAAACTCCCAGTCTGCCCACCTCACCTCCAAGATACCCTCAGAAAACAGGTATGAAGCTCTGGAATTTGACAGACAAACAGTGATTTAAATGAAGGTCTATCCAGGTTGGAGGGGTAACCAATCATAAGTCAACCTAACATCCATATCACAACTACAAGACAAAAAGAAGCATTTCTGTCATAGCTGAGTCCCTTGAGAGGGAACAGAGGGCCAGACCAGACCAACAGGGAAGTCTGCCATCTCTTTGGGTCCCAAGTAAGAGATATTAATGGAAAACTCTCTAGCTTGGTACAGCCCCCTGATTATTAACCATTATTGATTTTTCACATCAGCAACGAGGTATCAAAAAGATACCTCAAAAACAGAGAAGGTCTTGTGAGTGAAGTGGAAATTAGTGACTTTCTTGCTGATCATGAAGTATTCAAGTTTAAAATTTTTGGTGCTAGGAGGAAAACTGCCATCAGAATTTCAGCTCCAGATATGGGGAGAGCAGACTTCATGCTACTCATTTCATGATTAGCCATGCAAGGCAAATGGTAGTCAAATAATAAACACTGACTCCTTGTTCATTTTCTAGGTTGAAAATTGATTACTCCCATGTAATATGCCTAACTTGCAAAAATCCTTATGGTGAGTACTTGTCTCAATACTTGTTTATTAAATGTCTTCTTCATACAATGAATTAGAAAAGAATTCAATTCATGACGGTGACAACTGATTAAGAGCTGTGCTCAGAGCATTTCTGAGGTTGGAGTTCAGCAATAATTCTTTTAAAGAGAATACTTCTCTTTTATCTCTTGAAAGGAATTAATACTGTTAATTGAAAAAAAAAAAAGAAAAAAGTTTTGTTTGAGGATTTTTACTCCAGCTTCATATCCCTAAAAACCCCTGCATAAACTCACAGCTAATCACCTGGTTATGGAATATCAAGACATACATGGGTGAAAAATCAACTTGTCTGCAGGTTCAGATCCAGCTCCCATCAAGGCTAACAGCAGTCCTTTTGATTTTAATGTAGTCTGAATCACTCCCGCATTGATTAAGATGAAAGAGTTTATTAAAAAGCAGTTTGCAGGTATTGATATGCATGTGTATTCTTCCAAGGGTAACTAATTTAATTGTATCTGGTTGAGCTTAGAGTAAAGAAGAGCATGGAAGACCCTTGGGGCTGGACAGAGCATGGGCACACAGGAAAATTAATTACCTCAGAAAGACAACTACTGAAGACAAGAGACAAAAATTAAAACCAAGGAAAAACCTGAGAAGCAGTGAAGAAAATTTCTTTGAGGGCAGGCATGCACTGCTTTCAATAGTAGTCTTTTTAGTAATCATTATTGTTTCACGCTTCCCAAATCACTTTTTCCTAGTTGTCTGAGCTATCAAGTAAAACAGAGAAATGTTTCTACTGTTATAACACACTGGGACTCTGACTTTCTGAAATCCTTTAATACTTCTGGTAACACTTTTCAATTTGAAGGAACAAGAAATCTATTTATGGGGTGCCTCAGATAAGAATGAACTTCAGCAAACTTCTCATTAACAGGACAAAGAGTAATGGAATTGCCAAGAGGTTGCCAAACCTCACAGAACTTGCTAAGAAAACATGCTCAGCCTTATGAGAAAAGAACATTCACATTGCTGTCATTTTGATTAGTAACAACACTAGCAGTTTATATATTTTTGAACAAGCTGTTGGCATTATTCAATCTTCCCCCCAGCTATATTATCTCCAGCTTTCTGGAAATAAAGTGTTTTTGGGGTATCTTGCCTGGTATACTTATCCCTAAAATAACATATCTTGTTCTAAACATAATTTTTTTCATCCTCTGGAGAGAGGTAAGGTAGTTAAGACAAAAGTAAGGATGCTTAAAATTCTGGATGCTTTGTGCAAAATTTTACTATTTTGGTCCAAAACCACTTGTTTTCTTATGCAGTTGAGGCAGTGACTAACATATCCTACAACTGATCAAGCCACTCTAATTTCAGTTTTGTTAGATTTAGTGTCTAACAAATCCAGTGGAAAAATCCTACTGATACTGATAAACTTTGGACAACTTACCATGAATCCAATCTTGGATCATTGATAAAATTCCCGTTTAATTTGAGTGAACGAAGTAATAATTCAACTACTTTGGCCCTTGTTTCTCTGAGATAGCCCTATAGCCACACACTCATCTCAGTTAGCTTCATTTCAAGATTCTTCAGTATTTCTTTTTATAACCAATTAGAAGCAAACAAACATTGCAAAAAAACATAGTTCACAAATTCTCTATAATTTTTGTCTAGATGAAATTCTAGACAGTTTCACTTAAATAAATAAATAAATTGAAATCCCAGTCAGCCATAGGAAAAAAATAAAACACAAGTTTGTATCACTCTATTTCATCTTATTATGAACAAGTTCCAAAACTGAAACACTGTGACATGCAAAATACTTACCATTATTATACAAAACACAGTTGAAATCTTTGCTTAACATGTAAAATATATGCCATAAAAATAACACCCATTTGTCAATCTAAGGCTTTAATTAGATGTCCAAATTAATAAACAGGAGAAGGATTCTAAACCTTCATGTTCTTTACAGCAATTTGTGACTTCAGTACTGGGTAAGTAAGAATGAAATGAGATTTCTCCTCTGCTGTTTGTCCAATCTTGCTTCCTGGCTTTCTGAAACACCTCCGTAATACGTGTATTTCTCTCTTAAAACATTTCAAAAGTGTCATCATTCAATTAAACTTCAACAACAGATCAAAAATTATTCCTTCACTACAACTGAGATATATTTCTTCCAGTCAGTATCAACAAGCATGCTTCCTACTACAAAAATAGATCTACCCACTGTTTCTGATTTACAAATTTATTTTCTGATATACTGAAGACCGAAAGCAATATTGTAATTTTCCTTCTAGAAAATCTTGAGACCTTTATTTGGGAGATTTGCCTTCACTTTTCTTACCAGACTAAGGATTAGGACCGCTGCTTATGCTTCCTTGCCACAGAATAGGCTTTGGAGATTTCTAGCCTGATTTAGTCAATGAAGTGGGAAGAGTTTGGCGCTGAAATTTAAGGCACATGAGTAGTTTTTAGAAAACCGCTTTTAATCACTTCTCCAGTATATTTAGTGTCTGAGATTCTTACATAATATGGCATTAAAGGGACACTCTCAGGTCAAATTTAATTACACAAAAGTAAGGTTTCCAGTAGTAAAGAATGAGATCAAGAGAGTAAAATTCAGAGAACACCTCAAATGTCTATTTCTTTCAAACTCCTGTTGGGCGGGGATGCAAGGCAAAACACAAAGCAGCAGGAAGATAAACAATCCTCCAAAGCCTGGCAGGGACACCTGTGACATGCTGCCACAACTGAGACTTCTTGTGGGGGGTTCAGCAACTCCTCATACCTGGGGGCCAGACAGCACGAGCAGGTGAATCACCCAGGCATCACACGCTGTCCCTGGTTCTCAGGGGTTCCCAGTTGTCTCAGAGAAACACCGTGATCCCTGTTCCTGCTGTCTTCTGCCCATGCTCATGCTGCTCCCTCCTATACCTCTTCTCAGAGTCAAACCTCGTAGATGTATACTGCACCAATTACATACTAACAAGCAGTGGCAAAAGTACAATTGTTGTGCTTTGTAACCAGTTTTCCTAAGACAAGGTTTGCAAGAAACATTCAGCCTCTTCAAGAACAGATAACATGCACTATTAAGTACTAAACTCGGGAAAACTAGGTTACACTGCAAATACTAACCAGTATTTTTTTAGGACTATTAGGTATAATAATGTCCACTTTGGAGTGAAAGGCACAGATACAGACATATTCTAAAGACACCAAATGCTATTCCTGATCCTCAAATCTTCTGCAAAAGATAATGGAAAGGCACACACATCTCTGTTTCAGAATTACACCCATTACTGAAATATAACCACTTCCTCCACAAAAAAGCAGCATCTGCCTTTAATTGCATATTATAGCTTTAGACAAGGGAAGATAACATAAATTAAATAATGACTAGACAGTTTAAGTAATAATAGGCTAAGTCATTCGAACAAAATCTGTTCATGCAGAAAACTACTCATGACAATCAAGTTTGTAATCACTCACTACACTGCAACAAATTGTACTGATACCACAAACTGCAATGATCTGTATGTCATGTCTCAGCCAAAACACTTCTCAAAGAGCTGAAAGGTGCTACCAAACACTGCACCTCTGCTCTGCACAGAATCCACTACACACAACCACTTTTCTGATTGGTATCTCAAAGGCTCATTCAAATATTCAATGAGTATCCCTAAAGATCTTAACTCTGAGAATCAACATTTTTAAAAAGCTGAGCAGATATGGCAGAATCTCTGCAAAACAAGACATAGCTGTACTGTTTTCAGTTAAGAAATGTTTTGTTATTATTAAAATGATGAGATGAAAGCAAATACTAATTTAGTAGCAACAGATAATCACAGGGCTGATACATTTGCTCCAGGACTCCACAGCACCCATACAGTACCTGTAAAAGCTGTAACTACTGATGTCAAGAAAAAGACTCAGAAGTCCTAAAAGTGATTTCCTGTGCTTAGAAAGGAGGGAGCTATCATTACTGGGTGAAAGCTGCGGGAAATCAACCAAAGGGAGTGTGCAACCAACCTTCTTCAAACACAAAGTGAGGGGAGGGAAAGAGGAACGAGGAACTTCTCAGCATAGCCTCTACAGGAATACAGTTCAGCAAAGTATCCTAAAACATTTTAAACCCTTTTAAAAATTAACTAAACATAGAGCAAGCCACTTGCAAGAACAGCAGGTACCTGAAATGCAGCCAGATTTC
The DNA here is from genome assembly GCF_038088225.1 of Cyrtonyx montezumae. Taxonomy (NCBI): domain Eukaryota; kingdom Metazoa; phylum Chordata; class Aves; order Galliformes; family Odontophoridae; genus Cyrtonyx; species Cyrtonyx montezumae. Next base: position 5,028,739 of record NW_027072041.1, read on the forward strand.
TTGTAAGTTAACACTCAAAACTGTTTCACAAGAGCTCAGCCTGTCAGCAAATTTATGTCTGTTTTAACCCTGAGTCCTGGAATGTTTCCTGAGCTATAAAAGCTGAAGTGGTCTTGCAGGTATTGTAATTTCATGCATAAAATTCCTACATGAAACACAGGACTTCAGCAATATTTCTACTTCCCATGATAACTACTAAATTTCTGCCAGCATGAAGGATTTCAGACTTCAACACTGTTGAAGCTGTCTTGGGATAGGAACTCTCCTCTTTAGTTTCCATTACATACACACTTATGGTATGAGGTAATATAGCAACTGATCATAACAAAGAACACCACTTCAGATTCATGTAGGGCAGAAGTGTATTTTACAACACCAGATTGCAATACAAACCCAACATGAGGTTTTCAACACACTCCCAGGTATTCTAAAATGTTCTTGTGTTCAGGCTACACTGTTGGAGGACAGCAGCCTGGCTTTACAGCACAGAAATGCCACAGTTACCCCCAACTTTCATCACTGCAGTACATCACTCCATCTGTTACTAACAAGTATCTTTCACTTTTGCAATTTTTCTCACTGGCTCCTTTGCTCAAGCGTTTAAAACTCCGTACATCTGCAAAAATACTACATCATAAGTAATTGAATTTGTGAGAAAACTGTCATCACTACATTTTGAGAAGACTCACAGAAGTACTGTACAGAACACTGAATTTGTACACTCCACTGTTCAAGAGTGAAATACCCAATTATGAAAGACAACTGCCAGTTACTCCCGAGCCACTTCCACAGGAATTCCACAGCTAGGTATTCTTTTTTTTTTTTCCTATTTTTTAAAATAAAGAATAATTTCAGCAGAAGCTCTCTGTCTTTTTCCTAGTAATCCATTTAGTCATATTAGCTGTTAATTCTCAATTCTTTGTTGATACTTGCAGTAAAATAAGAGTCACCTGTGCTAGTAGAGTAAATGCAGACCCAGGTTAGGGGTAAGCAAAAAAGAACTTGCACAAAAACAAGAACTCTGCACAAAAGAACTTGCTAAGAATCTTCAGTCATACAGAAAAGAGATTTCAGATGATTTTCCTAGAACAAAAGGAATCTATCAGCTTCTCAGAAATACATAAATTCAGTCTTCAAACAATGTGATACTGTGGCATTTACTTTCACACTTAGTCAATTGCACATAAAAGTAAAGTATGCATGCCTAAGTGCCTTTCTGGATTGCAGTCCTAAATTGAAGGCTCATAAAAATGTTTCCAAAACTGCAATCCCAAGCTCAGCCAGCGAAGGAAAACCTGTTTGACTATAATGAGCTTTCCAACACACTGCTTCTAATCCCAAAGTGGACCACACAAGACAATCAGAAGAACATTTATAAATGCAAGCAGAAGTTGAGCCATGGCAACAAATACTAAATAGAAAATTATCTCCTTACTGCTGTTGAAGAAGTTTTTTGGTCATATTCCCCAGCTGGAAATGACAAAAAGTCTCCATGACATGGAATGTGATTTGGCCTTCTGCCTGAAATAGGCTGATCCATAACCCACAACTCCAGCAGAGTCGTATTTTTAAGACAGTTTGAATGTGGCTATGCTTCTTAACTGTAATCCATACAGAAAACAAGGAATCTGTACTTAAAGCTGATGGCAGTTGCCTTGCTAAACACTGACATCTGTCTCACATTGCTAGCATTGGAACACAGTATAATACAATACATCACTGCCTATTACAAAGCCAGTTCAATAAGCAGCCCAAAATATAGATTATTAAACCAAATAGCCATACATAACGACATACAAGTATATATTCTAACGATTTTAATTGATGGAAAACAGTCCAAAATTGCAGAGTAAATTATAAAAGACAAAATCTTATGATAGACAAGAGCAGGCACAAATAATACAGTATTTGCAAATAATTATAAATCCTTAAATATAAAAATGGCTTTGCTTTTCCATGTTTCTTTTAGAAGGCTCTTTAATGAATAGCTCTGCCTGTTTCACTGGCAATCTTTCTCAACTCAGTACTATTGGTAACACAGAGAAAATAAAGCAGTTAGTCTCCTTGTATTCACTAATGAAGCATCATCAGAAAATCCCACAAATTCAAGCAAGTTACACACACACTTTGAAATTATTTTGCTGCAAGTCATTTTAAAGTAGCAAAACTCAAGGCAGTCATAAGAAAATGTTGCTTCCAGATTATTATTCAGAAGCCAGTACAGTACTTCAAGACTCACTCAGATTTCCACCTTGGGATCAACAGAAGCCAATGGTTTTTCACTGTTTGCATTTCACACTAGCAAAATCAACTTATGGTATCTGAAACTGTGTCTTTCCTTCCTGGCAGTGAGGCACTCAACCACCTACATCCATCAAAGATTCAAAACTAGACAAAGTTCTTTCTTGTTTAAACCAGCTACAGCATCATTTACAGTACATTATATCACTTGTGGCCCATACGTGACTTGATGAAATTATAAATAATTTTCTTTATGCTCATAGCACTGGACACAGCTTTACAGTAAATATGGTGAGCCATTGAACAATAGACAAAGATTTTATTTTGACAACCATCAAATTTCATTTGTTTCTTGAAGAATTTTTTTTTCCCAGGGAAGTTAACAGCACATTTTGCATTCAATTAAAATTACTCCTCTACTCTAAAAACATTCCATGTCTACCTAGAAATTTAGTCTCTGCATATATAGTCACACTGAAATGTGTTTTATGTCTGCAATTAAACAGAATATTCCTCCTTCCTCATTTCTCTTGTCCTTTGGACTAACAACCAAAGATTTTCTTCACCAAGAGGATGTTCAAGAGGAAAGAAAGAAGTTACATCTGACACCTGCAGGTAAATTTCAGAGCTTTCCTTTATTTATTTTTTTTTCAAAACAGAAGAATATTAGATACAGAGGTGACCCTCTGAAGATAGGATATACCTAAAGTATCTGAAGTTACTGATGAAAAGAAAACAGGTTGCAGAACTCACCTGCAAGAGACACAAAAAGTGCCAAGAAGCAAGCTTGAAAGCAGTCTGCCTAGACTACTGGACTCTGAAGGCCGTCAACCATTTGCTGTCACTCCTGACAGTCCTGTTCATTTTACTCCCCTGCTTGTCACACACCCTAATAAAACTTTATGGCTATACTTGTACACAGCAAATTTCACAGACACTGAGAGAGCCTTACTTTCCATAGTGTCAAAATCTCATTTTGCTAAGAGAGGGAACACAGCTTTAATGACCTCCAAGAATGCCAAGAAGGTAGAAACCATGGGCTTGGCTCTGGCACCCAGGCTTTCCAGTGAGTGCTGGTGAAATGGTGGACAGATACATCTTGTAAGTACTTGGTTTGTGCTGCTACAAGCTCCTCTATTCCTCTAAAATTGGTGCTAAATTGTCCCAGTAATGTACAAACAAGAACAGCATTTTATAGTGGACTGGTAAAAAATGTATATCCACAACCAAACATTAGAAACACAGCCTAGTCCAATTGAGATTAAAGTCAAAGTTAGTGACAAAATCTTCCACGGAGCTCCTCAGCAATGAGAAACCCACTTATATAATGGAATGTTTCATTTTTTGACCCCGCAGAGCTGACACCATGGCACAGCCTGCCTGTTAGCTCAGTTCCAGACCAAGTACACAGAGAGCCATCACCTGCAGCTATGCACAAGTGCACTGAACTCTACTCTAATCACTGATAGTTACTAATCAGAGAAGAATAGAAATACTCATTCCAGAAGCAACCTGATGTCATTTGATGTGAAATACTGAGATTTCACAACTCCAACACATGTTAAAAACCCCTTTTTCTGGATTGCATCTACCAGTATGTCTTTCTTCTGTCCCAAGGCAAAAGCAGCAAGAAGCCCCAGAAAGTATTTTCAGATGCTTTCTTCTATGCCTGCATGATGGATAGAGGAAACTTAATACAGAGACAACTTAGAACAGCATGTGCCAAGACCAGCACTGTGGGAGAAGCAAAGCAATTACAGAATTGTACCACAGAATCACAGAATCAAATCATAGAATATCACATATCATATCATAGCATAGAATATCATAGAATCTATCATTATGATGACAGAAGCTTAATAAATCCTGCCCTTCTTGCTGTGTAAGCACTTGCCTTGCAGTTATGACCTCTCAAGAAGTATCTAAGTACTCCAAAAAATGTTAAAAATGAAAGAACAGATTATACAGTTTACTCTTTTCTATTGCTTGTTGGAAGTTTCTGGTATTTGATCTCTCTCCAATAGTACTGAAAAGATACAGGAACAGTATTACACTTATATTCTTTTTCCCTTCTGCTTAAAGTTTTCCTCCTGGGAAGTTCTCATTCAGGTACTGTGGATCACGCCAAGACCAGACACACACACTCATGGACACCAAGACCAGACACACACTGAAGATGGGATGCTGCAGTGCTCCATGACTTTTGCCATCCCTTTAGTAACATCCTCCACATTCAGAGTGGTGCTGGTAACAAGTTGAAGGAACCAACCTTCTCTTCTACATCTGCAACCTTTCCCTGACAAGTCACTGTGTACCAAAACCCCACTTTAAAGACAGTACTTTAAAACAGGGATGATTCTGGACTCATGATGATGGCAACTTGTTTTCAGTTATCCCTGAGCATTTGTCAGTCATTACACACAGGAGCAAAGGAGGAATGGCATGCTATGGCTGTCCAACCAAGGGCTTCTCCACAAAGTGGCTGCAGTCTACACAAAGTTCAGCTGATTCCAAAGGCTCCTACAGAAAACTGCTGAAAACCAGGACATAGTGCATGAATTGCTGGAATGTTCTTTAAAAAGTTACCTGCAGCCCAGGAATGAGCTCTGCACTGTTACACGCATGCAGATGCTTAGTAAGACCTCAGTATCTTCCATGAGTTGCAAAAAATTTAAATTCTACTCTTTTAAAACTACTACATGACTTTTAGATTCCATTTTGGTGATGGCAAGTGAGAAAGGTAGCAAATATTTTCCTTATCCTTTCCTTGTCCATGCAACATTTAAGAAAAATAAAAGTTATTTTGGAGGTCAGAGGGAAATGTCTTTCTCTAGTAGAGTTAAGCAGTTCCTACGATTTCTCTCTGATGTTGGTTACTTCTAGGAAAGCATAATTCAGCACATTCACTATTGGGCAACTTCTTCTCCTCTGACCTTGTAACAGCTGAGAAAGCTTCATCCTTTGTCCCTTGTCAAGCCTGAACATGATTAAAGAAACTTAAGTTCAAACATAATTGAATCTACTTGCTGCTTATCATGTTTTTAATAGCACTGCCATGACTTTATGTGAGGTTGTTACAGCATCACATAAACTTATGAAGAGCCAGTAAAGCAATTCACAGCTGCAGGACATTCTCTGTTCTCCTTTTTCTTTTTTCTTTTCTTTTTTTTTTTTTTCTTTTAAAGATGCTTTCTTAAACTCATTTTAGCGCTGTACAAGTATGAGCGTATTCTCGCAGGCAGCACTGCAGATCCCCCTTGGTTAGGCTACCCATGGTGTTCCACGTGCAGTAAATCATGACTGAAAACAGTCACTCCACCTTGGTATTAAGAAATGAGCCTGTGATTTAGTATCAGGGTGCTCTCACCTTAAAACCTACGTGCATTGTTTACCAGTGTGTGGGCAAAAACTCTGTCCTTTGGAAATTATATTCATCAATACTTGCAAAGAAAACACTGCAAACGCACCAAAATATTAGAACTGGATACTTGAGGCTACAGCATAGCCCGCATAAAGCTCAGTCCCATCTGACAACTTCACCTACAGCGGCAGAGCTGCCTCCTCAGAACCCCAGCATCCGAACCATTCCACTCCCCAGTCCCAAACAAAACGCGGTACAGAGGCACGGGCAGCTCTCCCAAACCTCACGCCTCGCAGCCCCACGGCGGGGAAGCCTGACTGTGGGCATCCAGAGGCACCCAGACGGCGGGGAGCTGTGGCCGGACTCCGCTCCTAACGTGCTGCCCGACAACCCCGAGTCCCGGTGAGCTACGATGCCGGAGCGCTCAGCGCTGGGAAGGCACCCTGCCGCCCGCCAGCCCCTCACCTCACGCGGCGCGGAAGACGTGGGTTCGCGGCTGCTCTCTGCCCGGCCGCGGCGGCGCGGCTGCCGCCAGCCTGCCCCCCGCCAGTCCCTGCCGCCGAGGCACACGGGACCGAGCTGGGAGAAGAGCAGGTCCTGCCACGCCGCCATGCTTCTCGGCACCGCCGATCCTCGTCCCGCGGCAGCGGGGTAGGCGGGCGGCGCCTCTGCGGGGCGCGGCGGCTCCCGGGGCGCCGGCCTTCACCTCCGGCATGGTCGGCACGGAGCGCTCGCTCCGCCCGGCGGGACCCGGCGTCGTGTGGAGAGTCCCACGCAGCACGCGTGTGGCGTCCGCTCCTCGGCTCTCCCCATGAAGCCGGAGGGTTTTTTTGTGTGATTATTTATTAGGGTGATGTGAAAATAGAGTCGTGATAGTTACAGCAGTCACTGTGAACCTAATGGGAAAGTCAGATTGGAAACTTGTTCACTCTTGGATTACGAAGATTTGAATCATGTGTAATTGGCACGTCAGAAAGTGCCTGTATTATGGCTCATGACTGGAAAACTCAGCCACTGTGCAAGGAAATCAGTGCATTATCAGTGTGTTAGTTTAACTCTGCTTGAGCACAAAGGGTTGGCAGATGGATATAAGCCCAAACCTTTGAATGCTCAGCTTTTTCACAAAACTTTTTGTCACTTTTTCTACAGTGGCAAACAAAATTGAAAGCGAAAACCTCAGAATCACAGAATCACCAAGGCAGGAAGAGATCTGTAATGTCTTCCAGTCCAGCCATTCACCCAGCCATCACTAATAGCTCTCACTAAACCATGTCCCTCAACATCCAAAATGCACCTTGAACACTTCCAGGGTCAGTGACTCCACCACCTCCCTGGACAGCCCATTCCAGTGCCTGACCACTCTTTCAGAGTAGTAGTATTTCCTAATGTCCAGCCAGAATCTCCCCTGGTGCTGCTTGAAGCCACTCCATCTAGTCCTATCACTAGCCACACGAGAGAAGAGGCTGACCCCCAGCTCACTACAACCTCCCTTCAGGTAGTTATAGAAAGCAAGAAGGTCTCCCCAGAGCCTCCTCTTCTCCACACTGAACAATCCCAGCTCTCTCAGCTGCTCCTCATAAGGCCTGTGCTCCAGGCTTGGTTGCCCTTCTTTGAACACACTCCGGGGTCTCAATGTCTCAATGTCAACCTCAGCAGTCCTTCAGCAGTTACCTCTGTCTCCTGATGGGTTGAAGACCTTCAGTGCAGCAAAACCTACTGTCCTTGCACCAAAACAAGATCTCACAACAATCTGAATCACAGAATGGCTTGGGTTTGAGGAGTTCTTAAAGTCCATCCAGTTCCAGCCTCTCTACCACAGGCAGGGCTGCTACCCTCAAGCTCAGGCTGCCCAGTGGCCCATCCAACCTGGCCTTTAGCACCTGCAGGGATGAGGCACCCATAGCTTCTCTTGGCAGCCTGTGCCAGTGCCTCACCACCCTCTGAGGAAAGAATTTACTTCCACCATCTAACTTAAATGTTCCCTCTTTCAGTTTGAATCCATCACACTTTGTTCTATAGCTACACCTTTATGTATTGAAGGGTTTTGGTAAGGTATCCCCTTCTCTTTTCCAGGCTAAACAAGCCCAACTCCCTCATTCTGCTTTCACACGAGAGGTGCTCCAACCCTCTGATCATCTTTGTAACCCTCTGGACCCACTACAACAGCTCCACATCTCTCTTGTGCTTCAGGTCCCAGGCCTGAATGCAGTACTCCAGGTGAGACCTCCTCACCTCCCTCTCCCTGCCACTCTTTTTCATCCACCATTTCTTCTGAGTGCTTTCCTGTGAGGCTGTTCTCATCCAGTTCATTGCCCACACAATGTTGCCAGTAGGGACTGTCCTGACCCAGTGCAGGACTTGGCACTTACAGGTGGCAACACCTAAGGTGGTCTAACACATCTGACGTGGTTATTTTTCCTATATTCTGAGCTCCATTTGTTTCCATTCTCCTATATTTTTTCCAACCTGTTTCTCAAGTCTCACTTTTCTGAGCAATAAGTTGCTGGGTTGTTGTTTTTCTTTTTTTTTCCTCCCAAATAAGCTTCTTGCTATGACCAATAGATTCTTCAGTTTCTCTACCCTGCCCTCTCATCCTCTTTTCTCCTAATGTTTCTTTTCTTGGTTTCAGTTGTGCCACTGCATTTATTGTGACCCAGTGCTTGTGTGTGAATGCTCTGTATTCCCCATCTACTTTTCCATTTTCCAGTCTCTCCATTTCCAATTTTCCTGTGCAGGTAATCTCAGCAAGGTAATCCCTTGTTGCCTCGCAGCTTGTATGCCTTTCCTGCTTTACAGGTCAGCTCTGCCTTCAGACCAGGCTGTCTTCCTCTTTAAGGGCACCCACACACAGGTCATGTCAAGTACCCAGGCTTCACAGCTCTGTAAATCCCAGAAAAAATAAATGCCTGCTGAGCCCCAGAATATTCCTCCCAGCCTTCTGAGAAGCTTGCTGTCCAACTTAGTAGGACTTTACATAAACAGTTCTTCCATGGACAAGAAGGTTAAATCTGTGTTTCTAGCCCCCTGCAGGACACAGATCTATGCTTCTTACATTGATTCTATGTTGTTTTCAGTCTTCTTAACATTGCATTTAATTCCAGGAAATTTTAGCAGGTGATAAACAGCATGATCGTTCTTTCTCTTAATACATCTTTTGAATTATTTTCAGTTTTTGCAAACATATCATCCTGAGTCAGCATAGAAAGTCCAGTTTTTGCAAACATACCATCCTGAGTCAGCATAGCAGCTCCCCCTGCTAGTTTCACCAATGTTTATAAATGGAATAGAAAATGTTCTTTTAATAACCATATTATATGAACATATCAGCCAGTATTACTAGGTCCTGTCTTCATATGAATATGAACCTCACAAGAAAACTGAGATATGTGTATGCCAGCACCTGCAGTTGCTGTGGAATTTAACTAGAACACAGTAAGGTGTTCATATTCCTATTCAAGCATTTCCTTAATCGCAGATTTCTGCTTTTTAATTCTAAGCTGTGAGTATTCTCACACCCAGTTCTCCAGCACTTCACAAATATGAAAACGTGAGATGTGTTTTATAACAGACACTGTAAGATTTCAAAGTCCACAAAACTAACATATGCCCTTTCTTCTGTTATCTCTAGAAATTGGAACTGCTGGTATGCTTAATCCTACAGTCTTACTGCAGACAACCAGTCCTATTTCTACTGCTTTACCTTAAGATCAGAGACATCTTGCCTGTCTATATGCTTCTTTATTTAGGAATTCTATATTCCCAGTGTGTAAGTTGTTACTACAACAGTAATGAGGTCAGCTCAACTCTGGATGACCATTAGGAAGAATTCACATCTCCTGCTTTTCATGCCCTAAGCAAGCAAAATGCATGCATGTCAAAATATGCCTGCGTTAATTCATGCAGAACCTTCCGTTTTATTCAAAGTCCAAGAATCTTCTACCAAAAACAGAGTTTGAAGGAGGATAATGTACTTAATAGAACCTTTCACCAAAACGAGAATAGCCTCGTTTGTTTTGTTTTCTTGAGGTGCCTGGAATGAAGGGATCAGCACCCAGATGACCATTCTGTTCAGTGTATTCTGTTAGATAACACTTTCTGTCCATCAGGAATATGAAAAAGTTTTTCGATCAACTATATTTAATCAGGCAGGATCTATTGAAGAAGTATCAAGATTTTGGAATGAAAAACCCAAAACCAACCTACATTTTATACATGATCTACTTCAGAGGGAATGCCCAGTTTCCCTGTTTTATCGTCTCTAGCACTGAAAATATTCACGCACTGAAAATATTAAATTTAATAAAACTACTTAAAAATTTTCAATATTTTATCTTTTCCTGGCATACTAGTAGATCTTTAAGAAGCAAAGAGCACAATATGAAACTGATAGACTGTTAACTAGAGTTCTTACCCTGTACTCTCATTTCTTCATCAACAAATTAGCATTCTACTAGGCAATTTTCTTTTATTTTCTGATAGAAATTAAGAAGACTCATAAGATAGACCAACACTACGGTTAGCAGCAGATACAGTGGGCACACATTTATCAGGTGATTACTGAGTTGCTGCTTTATTATGCTGTGTAGCAGCACTGCAGCAGAAACAGAGAATATTTTCTACATAGCACAGAATTTATCACACAGAATCTAGACTACAGAAGAACAGAATAACCTGTCTTGGTCTTCCTCTTCAACTTCCAGGATGCATAGGCAACATATTGAGTTCAAGTCATGACTTACTGCTTAGTTCAGAGTATGTAAGGAAGACACTGAGGCCTTGGAACACATCCAGAGAAGGGCAACTAAACTGGTGAGGTGTCTGGAGCATAGGCCTTATGAGGAGTGACTGAGGGAGCTGGGATTGTTCAGTATGTAGAAGAGGAGGCTAAGGTGGGACCTCATTGCATTCTTCAACTTCCTGAAGGGAGGCTGTGATGAGGAGGGAATTGGCTTCTTATCCCAGGCAACAAACAGGACCCAAGGAAATGGACACAAGTTGTACCAAAGGAGATTTAGATTGGACATAAGGAAAAACTTTTTCTCTCAGAGAGTGGTGAGGCACTGGAATGGCCTGCCCAGGGAGGTGGTGGTGTCACCATCCTTGGCAGTGTTCAAAAAGTATCTGGATGAAGAGCTGCAAGAAATGGTTTAGTAGGTTGTGGTAATAATGGTAATGGGTGGATAGTTGGGCAAGGTTATCTAGTAGGTCCTTTCCAACCTTGTGATTCTATGATTCTATGATTCTATGACTCTATGATTCTATGTAAATATGCAGTGATAATTCCAGGTCTGATTGTAGTAAATCTGCTTTCATGCTGCTCCTGTATCTTGGTGTTAGAAACCTAGACTTAGAATGATATAGACTTAGAATGATATGGGTTGGAAGAGATATTAAAGAACATGTAATTCCAAATCCCCTACTGTGGGCAGGGCTGCCACACAGTAGATCAGGTTGCCCAACACTCCATATAACCTGGCCTTAAAAGCATCCAGCGACAGGGCATCCACAGCTTCTCTGGACAGCCTGTGCCAGTGCCTTGTCACACTCATAGTGAAGGTTTTCTTCCTATTGTCTAATCTGCAGCCCAAGATACAGTTGATTTTCTGGGCTGGTAGTGTACACTGCTGGCTCATGCTCAGATTTAATCCACTGTCCTTATCCATGGGGCTGTTCTCCATGCATTTTATCCTGTTTAGCTTTATGATGTTCACATGTGTTCATGTATCAAGCTTGTCCAGGTCCTTTTGGATGACATCCCTTCCTTCTGCCATATCAACTGCACCACTCAGCTTAGTGCTGTCCACAGACTTGCTGAGAGTGTACTTGATCCCACTGACCACCTCATTAATAAAGACATTAAACTATAGTCTCCTGAGGAACATTACTCATCACTGATCTCTACCTGGAGAAACTGATCTGCTGACAAAAGCTTTTCCAAGACGGAGAACATGGTTTCCCTCATGAAGAATAAAATAACATGCCATGCATTCAAATTAAGGATGATACAACTCAAGCAGGTGTATGAATTTTCATTAGGTATCAGTTCACATGATATTTGTGCTTCAGTAAGAGTTAAGAAAGACAGTGATTTTAAATATTGAATCATCCACAGTCAGTATGTCACACGTTGGTGGAGTTCATATTGTTTTCTCAGTCAGACCACTCAATGGTTACAACAGAGTAGTTACTGGTATCTTAACATGCCTCAGACTCTTCTATGACAGTTCAGACATCACTGTATTTCAATGAAGAATGATTCAAAGTAGTATTATCTGAAGAGTTTATTCTTTGCAGGAAAAAAAAGTTCTTATTAGAATCTGCAAGTAGACAGGAATGTAGTGGAGTATGTTTTGTCAGTTCAATGGTCACACCATAAACTATCCAATCACAAGTTCTCCCCATACAAATTCTGTAAATACCTTTGAAGTCAGTGCAAACCTAAGGAAGAACAAAATGTAACAGCATAATTTAGACTGTCATTCTAATAAGAAATAAATTTCTGGGCATCTAGTGATAACTCCATAGAAACGAGCACGCCGCATCTAAGGCAGGATGTCTGTTTGGAATTGAGAGATAACACTTCAGATGGTGTCATTGGTCTCGTTTGCCCAATTTTCATAAGAGACCTATGAGTTCTCAGTGTAGGAGTATGTTCTGCAGCTTTAGGAGGCAGTAGTTTCTATTTCTTGAGAAAATGGTTGGTTAACCATTAATGGTTGGAACTTGGTTAACAGATTTTTCGAACATCTCACCTTTCCGAGAACTCCTAGGAAATGTGAATTGACTTGTCAGCTCCCTTGCCTGTGTTAAACACATCCATTAGGATTGTGAGACTTTTGTCAGCTATGACCCAAGGACTTTCATACCTTCCTCTTTAAACAATTTTTCAAAATCTCACTTTCAATTTTTTTCATAACTGATATAATACATTTACCTCACAGGGCTTGTAGAGAAGGTAGCTGACAGGCTGGAGGTTTGTGTTGGCATTCAGTGATGTACCAAAGCAAGTATTTCAAGCTTTAGAGAGAGAGAGAGAGGGAAAGGAAGAAAGAGAGAAAGAGAGAAAGAGAGAAAGTAGGAAAGAAAGAAAGGAGGAAAGAAAGAAAGGAGGAAAGGAGGAAAGGAGGAAAGAAAGAAAGAAAGGAGGAAAGAAAGGAAAGAAAAAAAGAAAAGAAAAGAAAAGAAAAGAAAAGAAAAGAAAAGAAAAGAAAAGAAAAGAAAAGAAAAGAAAAGAAAAGAAAAGAAAAGAAAAGAAAAGAAAAGAAAAGAAAAGAAAAGAAAAGAAAAGAAAAGAAAAGAAAAGAAAAGAAAAGAAAAGAAAAGAAAAGAAAAGAAAAGAAAAAAAGAAAAGATAAGAAAAGAAAGGAAAAGATAAGAAAAGAAAGGAAAAGAAAAGAAAAGAAAGGAAAAGAAAAGAAAAGAAAAAGAAAGAATCCAATCTACATAACCTCTTTATTTTAAAGTTATCTAAAACTATTTACTTAAAAATCAAGGGTTAAACAGAAATGAGAGTACAGGGAGCATCAGATAACCACTTCAAAGAAAGAACTCTGTCCTTTAGTGACTCATGGCTGGAGGCAAGAGGAAAGCATAGTGCACTCTAAGTGCACCTGAGTGCACTCACTTTTTAAGTGGCATAATCTGTGCAGAAGTTAAAGCCATGGGTTGATTTAGGAAGAGTAGTATTGTCTCCCGCTCAATTGCTGGAGGCCAGATGCCAGCTGAGGACACCTCTGCAGCACATGTGACACCGTGCTTTCAAGACACAAATGCTGACTGCTCTGTAATTCCAACTTTGCTGTTGGTATTCACAGGCAGCTGTATTTATTTTCAGAGGCAGTGTTATAGGAACTGCATTTACTAGGCAACATCTCCCCGTCAGTCACAGTGTGATGGCAAGGCCATGGCAAAAGAGGCCAGTGATTGCATGGAACTACCCTTGGAGCTGGGTCTACAGGTCATTCCTTGGATCACTCCACCTGGAGCAGCATGCCATAAATAGTTGGCAAAAGCCCCACGTAAAAATAGTGAGATACTTGTATCAGTTAGACAGGGCTCTGTTATGATTATTTCTGCTTTTCACGCTGCTTTGAGAAGCTAATAAATACCATGTAACATAAAAACAATGTATCATCAATGTTCAAACCAACTAACTGGTCTGCTGCTGATTACTTGACAGTTTGACCTTCAGGTACCTACATTTCCAAGAGGAAAGCAGAATAAATATAAGCCTACTTTTATTCATCAAATTATCAAGATCTGGGGGGATGTCTTCTCTTCAGTCTCCCCTTTCTGAAACAATTTGCATTTGTATTATTTTTATACCAAAGTCTTGGCTAATAGTTATATATAAATAGTAGTTTCAAAAGTCATAGAAATCAGTCTCTGAAGTGTTTACCTCATATGAAAGTACCTCATGTATTTTTACATTTAAAGATTAAAAGTCAGCTAAAAAAAATAAATAAATAAATTCAAATTAATTTGGAAATGCTGAGCAGCCTAGGAGCTATGGTTTTACAATTTCTTTTTTACTTACAAACGTGCTGTGATCCAGGAAGCTCTGATTTTCTTGAGAAGCAACATTTAAAATACTGTTGTTTCTGTAACTGTTCAAGACTTAAGATTAAAAAAAAAAAATCAAGGACCTGCTTTTGTAAACACTTAACAGAGTTACTGCCAACTCCTGTGAGCTGTCCTGAAATCACATGCATTTACAGCACTGCTATGCTACATTTGAAGAACTAACTTGAAGAAATTAGAATAATATAGCTCAAAAATCAATTCCACTACTCTGACCTGTTGCACCACTGAAATACTGAGACCTTCAAAGTCATGTCTTCAAAAGTGTTTCTAGTTTACCTTACTAAAATGGAGAATCTGATAATGTATTTTTTTTTATTATTATTCAAGTTATATTGCAGACAATAGTAATCACCATGTGGTGTGATCTAAGTAACTTGAAAAAGCATTTGTATTGCTGAACTTATTAAAAATCAGTCTAAAAATGAACAATTCTGGCCTCAGAATGATAAGTGGCAAGAGGTTTGAGAGCAGAGTAGTGAGGACTGACAGATCCAGGATATGCAAAAACAATCTGCACAGTAGAAAAGAGGGAGAAAGAAATATATTGAAAAGTGATGAAAAAAAAGTCATATTTTTAGCATTGAAACCATCTTAATTCCACATTGGAGCCTTGCTATGTCACAGAAACTGAGGCAGTTTTATATTCACTGACATTATTTTCAATGTCCAAAGTATATACATTTTTGCTTGTTAGCCATTCCTTCCCATCTCATATCATCTTATGCTTTGGAATCACATTTCAGAATTATTTTGTGGCTTCCATTTCATCAGCGAGAAGATGTAATATTTTTCCTTCCTCTATTATTTGTATCTCTGAATTTTCACAGTACACACTGGGAAATACAGAGGTATATCTGAAGTGTACTTTTCTGTTTTTGTACAGGCTTCTGTAACTATTAAAAGACAAAAGTGTAGAAACAGCAACTATAGAAGAGCATAGATGCAACATTTTGCAGTTATTTGATCAAAATGACATTCACAACTGATAATCATGGAACTATAGGATTTTTGTAGCTTACTGCCACAGTAGTTCTCACATTTTAGAGGCTTTTTATACAATAGGAAGTAAAATTAATTTGTTTAAAATGGAGCACAGATTACACAAACTTTGTGTTAGAGCTGTCAGAATGCAGAACATAAAAGAAAATGAAAATAATATACTCCATGTTCTACAAATTGAAGCAGAGAGAAAATACAACTATTTTATGGCATCAGGCTGCAAAAAGAACATATTTGACAGTTAAGAGTAGATTCTATTTAATTAATAATGTTCGTATTTAATAGAGCATGGTGCATTGCTCAAATGAAGTAAATTACAAAATTCACCTGTGCAAGAAATCATAGAGCAGAAGTTGCTCATATCCGTTTATATTTTAGCACAAATAAAACTTCTTTATTCCGATGTGAAGTTTACTGAAAGTAGTACAATACTATTTTCTTTGTTTCTCCCTCTCATATTTGATAAACCACTTTTTTGTCATATTTCAACTGAACATAAACCCCTTGTATTCATGTAAGCAGACAAAAAATTGCATTTTTATAGCCAGACTCTATCCTGACAGAACCATTCTTAAAAAGGAAAGTAGAGTAACAAACAAAAAAAGATTTTTCCTCCATCCTCATTTCATAACTTTTATCCTGAGAATCATAACACATCAGCAACAAGGAAACAATTTTTTTTCCTGAAATTGTATATTTTTCACTATTGTATGTCTTTAAGAGAAAAGGAATAATAATTTTTAAGTCCTCAGAAGTGACTACAAGAGAGTTGTGACTGTTCCAGAAGAGTGCTGTAATTTTTGGTCAAGATCATTTAAAACATACTAATGAGTTTGCTTACAAAATAAAGCACCCGTAACTAAAACACAGCGCTTGCTGAATCAAAATAAAAATCTCTTATATGTAAAGTTTGAAATAAGTATTTTAAACAAATAACCTTCTAATGTGACTGCTATAAAAACCCTCTGAAATTTTCTCATGCATTTCCAACATGCTGTTATCCATATGCTGACATTTTGAATACTACTCAACAAATTAGTTTCTTTGCAGTTAGCGCACTTACCTCCTCTTTCCCCGTGTTTAATGAGCACATTTCAAGCAGCCTTCAGCCCTCTGAGCCGACACAATCAGAAAAAGCTTATTTTCCAGTTACAACCAATGGAAACAGTGCTAAGAAGCAGTGACAACAAATTCCCATGTGTTTAAATAGGTAGGTTTTTTGGTGGGGTGGGGTGGGGAAGAAGGAAGCTACAAACAAGAGATGAACCAAAAACTCTTGACAAATTGTTTTTACTCTAATTATGCTGAAGACTGTCATCTTCTAATCAGGATCTTGTGGCTTGATGTGCTTTATTTATGTATTATGGTCAGGAAATGATTAGCATTCATGATGTCACTGCTTGAATACTTAGCAGTAGTTCAGAACAAAAGCATACCCAAAACATATCACAGATCACTGTGGTTTACAGTGTAAGTGTATTGCCACCTAGAGTCAAGGTTATAGCAGAAGGTAGGCACTGAAATAACTAAGCCAGGCCAACTGTATGAGCAATTTTGAATGCATCTTTGAACACAAGTTTTGCTGTGACTATTACCCTATGCATACTAACACCTATTACTCTATCAAGTGGATTCCCCACAGTCAGATTCCCCCACTGTTCCCTACCATGAACAGAACTAGCTACCAAAAACTACACATACAGTCTTTCCATGCCACTTGGAATTATATACACTTGCACTCTTACATTCTGCACTAAGGTTTTTCAACTGTCCGTATACATGTGTATATCATTTAAAGTCCATTATATTTTGTAGTCATGCCAACAAGAAAACACATGAAGCAGTTACTGCCAAAACAATGATAAAACTAATAAAATTAGTTGATCACTGTGTTCAAATTGCTGTAAATGTTGCTTGTGCTAAAGATGGAGCCACTACGGCAAATACTGCTTCATGTCATTGCTCTGCTGACCAAGTGCCTGCTCTTACTCTACTCTCTTTAGTAGTTCTGCACTCATCTAATTTGGACTGACCTTCAACCTTCTCCTGGAGGCTTATCTACCTTAAGAGCTATAAAAACCTCAGCACATACAAGCAAGAGACAGCCTACATGTAACACAAGTGAAACCTCTTAAAAGAGGCATGACGTTTAGAATGAGACACAGAACTTACATAGGTGGACATGCTGGTAATGTGACCTTGCTGGAGTGAAAAGGTCAGAGGTTTAAACAGCAATGTACCTGTACCTGATTCTCATTAGCATTCCCATATCCTAATTGTGCTGTTCCACTTGCAACACTTAGCTTATCACAGAGATCTCTGTATGATCTCTGTAATTACATCATACATTTTCTTGCTCTTTTGAAAGTGGTTCTTTTCACTTTAGAAAGGAAAATTTTAGAGGAAACTCCCAAGTACTTTGAGAGAATATAAGCAATCTTCCTCTGAATGTTTGTGAACTAATCAAGCAAGAATTTTCAACTGGTAGATGTTGTATTTCTCATGAGTTGCCTTGGGATTTCTTTGTGCTCATTAATTAGACTTTTTTTTTTTTTTCTCACTGGACTTGAACATCCACATAGATTAAAAGGTTGTAAGCTTCCTTATAGCTCATGGACAGCACTTCAACTACAGCTGCCTTGAAGAACACAGCCAGAATTCGAGACCAGTGTTGTGGTAGCCCACAGTGACACGTTATCTGAAGACATTTAGATGTTCAGTAAAAACACTTCTTGATTACACCTTCTGCCATCTCTAATGCAAAGGTTATAATGTAATTTGACTACACTCTCACCTTGCCCAGCCTTTAAGTTAACCTACAATCTCAGCCTCATTTCAAAAGCCTTTCCAAGGCTACCTGGAAACAGTTGAATGGAAAAAATGAAATCAGCAACTGCTCTGAAAGTAGCTGTAACATTCCACCCCACAACCCAGAGCTCAGGAGTGGAACAAAATGAGGGGAAAGTGCTTGCCTACAGCATAATTGCAAATTAAGGAGATATATGGACTACAACATTATGCAAGCTCAATTTTTTAAAGGACTTATTTTCTTTTCAAGAGCTGAAATATATACATAAAAGGCAATTGTAAAAACTCTTGTTCTTTAAATACACAGCAAATGAGAGATTTTTAACATTAACACGTGGTCTACTTCTAGGATGCATCTACTGTATATAAAGTTTCAGCAGATTACAAACGAAATGACTACAGTAGGAGGGCTGCACCAAAAGTAATGCCTCCTATTTTATTATGTTGGCCCACAACTCCAGAGATGGATGTTGATGATATGGCACTAGAGGAAGAACCTTCCTGCCAATATCCCGTTACATGTTGTTGCCATCTGACAGATGGCAGCAGATGGGCAGCCTGACAAAATGGCATCTGACCTGGAGGGGTAATTTCAATTACCACGATATGTCTGGTGCAGATAACTGATACTCAGCTTTGAAATAATCTCCTGTTCCTGCCCGTTCTACTAATTAATTTGATGAGCTCTGTTTACTTTAAGGAAAAACTGAGATGTGATCAATCTAGCAGAAGCATTTAGATTTCAAGCTTGCCATCACCTTTCTCTGTAACATGTTCAACATGCTTAACAATATGATGATGTTTTTTGGACTCCAGATTCCAAAGTGTTAATTATTTCAGTTGTTAACATAAAATATTCCTTTCAATCTGGTGATAAAGACATGCAGGAAAAGAATAAATCCCTAAGGATATGCTTGAAAAGCAGGCAAGTATTATTCGTTTTGTAAGCCATGAGAAGCAGTAAATTTTCAATCATGAAAAAGGACAGATGCAATTCACACAGCTCTGAAAGTGTAAAGTGAAAATGTCAAGAAAACAGCTAGTGAATACTGATTGTGAAACTATAGTAAACCCCTTGTAGAGAAATATGACAATTGAAACTTCCAGTGTTTTAAGTACAAAAGATAAGCATTGGGTTAGTTGTCATTAGTTCATCCGGGAATATTTCTCTTACCTTTCAGATTCACCTTGAGTAGGATTTCAAAATCTAATACTCAGGTACTAGCTCAGATCTGAGTTGTCTCACCAAAAAGTAGTCTGGAGTTTTTATCTTCAGACTAATTGATCTGAAGTCTGAACAGAAAGTGAAATCACAGTGCAGTTGGCTAAAATTAAACTAAATTAACTTCAATATTTGTGGCCTGGAGCTGGCAGTATGAGAGGAAATGATCCTATCCTGATGACTTGATTACAGAACACCAGGTCCACCTTCTGTTTATTGGGGCCTGCTCTTGTTTCATTAGCACAGTTCTGACTGCTAGTTTCTGATCATAGAAATAAATCTGTGATTCTACAGCCTCACTCAGGATCAGAAGAGGGAGAAACCAGCGTAGGAAGATATAGCAGTTCTAACTGCCTTGTCAATAACAGAGACTTTATCTTTTTGTTTTGTTTTGCTTTCTCTTAGAAGCAGACTGAGAGGCAGATGTTCTCCTCCCAGCTCCCTGAGCCCTCTTGCAGGGTGGGGGTGAGTTCTGGGTGCTGCTATGGGCCTTCCTCTTTGGGGTGCACTTGTGTCCCCACACAAGCAGTCCCTGCCCTGGGTGGAGTGGTCCGCTGCTGCCATCTGCCCCAGCTCTTCCTGCAGCTCCTCCTCTAAGGATGCAGGGGTGGTAGTGTGCCCTGGATGCCCATGAATGACGCTAGGAAGCCCTTCAGCACTGGGGCCTGCAGGGCTGGCAGAGGCAGGAGGCCTGTGATGGAAAGCAGAGGGGCTGGGGGTGACTGTGGATGGCTGTGGAGCTCTGCTCCTGCACTCTCCTCAGCACAGGTATCTTTGGTGGTCCTGCTGACCGCAGATCTCAGGGCCACACAGGGCTACCAAGTGGTAATATGCCTCCTCAAAAAGAGAACCATGAAGCCTTGGAGAAATGATGGACATGCCCACAAAGCTGTCTGGTCGAGCCTGTACACAGGAAGCTGACAGTGCACTGACCTGCAGTCACCTCCCACTTGTTGCTGCAGATCCTCTCAGTCTCTTGTTGGAGTCACTGGAGCAGGGTTCCAAGGTCTTCCGGATGTTGCAGGAAAAACAGCAGCCCAGACACTGTAGGAAGCTGTGCTCAGCAGCAACAAACACCAGCTCTACGGTCTCCTGCTCATCCTGCAGGCCATGTGAATGTGCTGCGTGCCACAGGACAGGACACTGATCACTGTGCAACCTCACAGTGTCATTGGTGAGTGCACACGCACAACACAACTCAGCTTCTTCATTGCCCACCAGAATGCACAGCCATAGCAAATAGAAATGGGGTCATGCAGGTGACATCATCCCAACTGGACAGGTCCAGTCAGATGCCACCTTCATAGCCCCAGGCTGGGCAGTGGGTTGGGGAAAGCTTTAGCCAGGAGGCTGCTCCCTGACTGGTGCTGCAACAGGCAGCACACAACCTGCAAGAGATAGACTGCAGTCACAACATATAGCTGAAGCAAGGAGCAGTGATGCCAATTTCTCAGCAGCAAGCCCTCCCAGCCCCTGATCCCCACCAGCCACTTAGTGTCCCCATACCACTCACCTCTGCTGCTGCTGCAAGTGCACGTCGTAGGGCTCCAGCTGCCTGAGCCAGCCAGGACTAGGGAAACATCGTCAGAATGGGCACCAAAGAACTGCTGCCAGCAACCTTACAGCGCAACCCAACCAAAGCCTTGTTCATTTCTCCAAAGCTCACAGCCTGTTTGACTGGAGTCCAGGCACACATCCGTGCTGGGCTCGGCAATTTATACAGTGAGGGCCAGCAAGTTCACAGTCATCTCTTGCTACCACCACAACCTGTTGGTTGGGGACCTCAAAGATCATGGCTGCACACATTCAGGCACCAGCCTGGGCCTCCATCATGCTCTATCATTCAGTGATTTCCATTCAGAGGGTATTATGTTGTGAAAAAAAAATTGCATGTTTACTATCTCCACAATAATCCACCTCCTGTGAGCCATTTACACTTCCAGAAACTGAAAATTTTTGACTGTTCTGGTTTGTGTGCAACACAAACTGGTGGCAATCCACCCATCAGGCTTGCTTTTTATTCCAAGTGCTCATGCCTTCCTGTGCCAGCTGATGGGATTTGATTTTGCAGCGGGTTGGACTAGATGAGCTCCAGAGATCCCTTCCAACCACAATTCTGTGACAAATTCCTCCGTGCAGAAAAAATGGCACCGACTGACATCCACTGACACTTGAATGTTGATGGGAGACCGAACAGTGGATGTCAACACGGTGAGGCCATGGGCAGTGTGTTTCAGCAGAGATGACAGAAGCATGAAAGACAAGCCACATTCCAGACAGACACAGATTTTTATGAGCATTGCATGGAGGCTCTTGCTGGAAAAAAGTGCATTGTATCTGACGTTGTTTCCATGAAAATAAATAGGAGGCATTACTTTCAGGGTGAGCTACGTGCATCTGCATAAATACTAGGTAATAACGTAAAACAGTGGATCCTGAGAAATAATACTGAATGGTGTTAAATACTACATATATTGCAAATATGAGGCAGCATATTTGTGTTAAAAAAACCAACAAAACAAACAAACAACCCCCCCCACAAATCTATTATCTAACTTACTTTGATTCACAGTAAACAACAGTGGTTGCATTCTTTACAGAAATTGAGTATGTTTTTAAAGATACTTTTAAAGCATCTCTTAAGAGAACAAGATTTGGAGTTAATATTAAAATGCATGCTTAATATAAATACTGTTTTAAATGTGCACCTTGGTAATGTGAAAGCAGTTAGAAATATATCTGAACAAGTACCATGAAATGTCTAAGTCAGTAATCCTCCTCCTTTCTACAGACACAAGGAGACCCTGACAATAAAAATATTTTGCACTACAAATGCTGAAAAAAAGGTCTTGAAGAAGGCTGTCAAGCTGCCTCTTTTTAAATAAAGACACTCAATAAATGGAGTTAGAGAAACAATCTTAAGAAAGGTCAGGAGCTTCAAAGAGTTAACAGTCCCAAATCTTTCAAATGCGTAACGGTGACATTTTATTGATTATTAACAGACACATCAGTAACAAGAATTTTCTTTATTTGAAGATGATTCTAGCAAAAATATGACAAAGTCACCTAAAAACAAGTCATATCTGCAAGTCTGACAGTCTGCCAATACAACTTCAAATTTCAACCTATTATTGAAGACACACATCTCTAATTGTATTTTGAATGAATAAATTACAAAAAAGCAATTCACAGCAAAAAGAGAACCTAACTGAACCTCTGTGAAGAAAGGTTTCTGCAACATCCACAACATTCTGCAAAAAACTAATCCTCAGTCAACCAGGTACACAATTCATACTGCATTAACCTTTCATGACCCTGCACACAGCTGCTGTTTCCACATTACCAGCTAGTATAATGTCACAAAGAGTAAGAAAATCATTAACTTAAGAACAGATAAAAAAAAATCTACAAACTAGCTGCTTTGAGTGACCACATGAAGAACATAAATCATCATTCAGGACACCGGCAGCTTTCAGAATCACAGAATCCCCGAGGTTAAAAAAGACTAACAAGATCATCCAGCCCAAAGGTCCACCTATCAATGGTTTTCTCTAAACCATGTCCCCCAACACAATGTCCAAACCTTCTTTAAATACCTCCAGTCGATCCCCGTAACACTCATTTTTGGTTTGCATAGAAAAGGGAATGTTTTGACTCCTTTTGGTGGACGTTTTTTTGGCTTAGCTATTGAAAAAAAAAAACCCACTAAAAAACACTAGTTTCTGTGCTTAACAATAAATAATTTAATATTCTGGTACAACAGTTACACTTTTTGTTCAGGATAGGCTAAACTATTTTCCATTTCCTTACCATGTGTAACTTATACAACTGCTTCTCTCAACTGCATCCAGAAGTTAACTGACATTCAGACTGACATAACACTGTTTCTTCATGAAAACAGAAGCACGCTGATTTTTCTCCCACGCAGAAAAAACTGAATGCAAACAGAAACGAGCTTCCTGCGGGTAGACATACATCTATGAAACAACTGATCAGGTCTCCATCTCAGTCTCCATGGTATCAGCCCTTGAAGCAGTTTTATCTGTAGATGCATTTTCTCCATATAGGTTCTGAATATCAGATAAATCAATTGTAGGCAATGGTGCTCTCCAATACAAGAATGAGTTATACTGACTGAATGCTTCTTGCTTTGAAAAGAAAGAAAAAGGCAACAAAATATTAATATGCATCATATAGACCAATTAAACAAAACAATAAATAATAAAAAAATCTCTGTTGGAAAGCACAGTTTGTTTTTAACCTTATGTCCTTAACCACAGAATAACATTTACAGACTGGGTGGCCAACCTGTGCATGTGTCTGCAGAAGATATACTCGTAAGAAGTGAAAGAGGAATTCTCCTTACATCTTGAGCATGCACTTTCTTCTGGTATACAAAAACAATAAATGCTTTTATTAACTGTAATTGGAACTGCAGACATTATATTAAACATCTCAGCATAGACTGTTGCCAAAAAACCAGTCTGAGAACTAAACTGGTGTAACTGCTTCGACAGAGCTCTTGAACAAATTCATGCTGACTTTTGGCTCTCTAATTGATTAATAAAAAGATGTAATATTCAATAAATTTCAGTAAGCACTGTCCATAACCCTTCCCAGCCACGGAAATAATGATGTACTTTTTTCTTAAAATAAATTACAAAAGCTTATAAACTCGCAATGCTTTCCCTCTAAAGAAACATTTTTCTATTCATTGCAATACCAGGCTACCATGAACTCCAGTTTGTATCAGTTAACCTTTTTTCTCTTCTAACATCAAAACCTGTGTTCTTAAAGACCTACAATATGAAGAGACCTGAGATGTGAAGGCATCTCGTAGTCACAGGATGTTTGTGGACCTGTAGTGTTCTACTAACCGCCTTCACTAAAGATTAGAGAACTGAAGTTCCCCTTAATTGGAACTGTGAGCAAAACCCAGTGAATGACATATGCCACAATAACAGAAGGATATGGAAACTGAAGGCATATTTATCTAAGTACCCAGAATCTAAAAGCAGCTGCACACATCTGAGTGCGCCGTTTTGTAAACTGAATTTTATACAGAGCATAACATTAACAACGAATAACCAAAGAGCAAAAGAGAAAGGGAAGATGTCCCAGTCCAGGCTGCAAAGTGGGGCTGTGTTTCCTGCTCAGTACTGTACGAGGCAGGCAGCAATTGTCTTTGAAAACAAACTCTGAACCTCTCAGCTGCTCTTGCCAATCCTCTCCACATTTAGTCTGAATTCCCCTTGTTATGATTTGGTAATAAGGTACTGCTCGTGCAGTGAGATTCTTCACATCAGAATTCTTCTGTGCTAGCAGTTTTGCACGCACTTGCTAACTGACAGGACTTTAAAATTAACTTATTATAATCCAAAACCTCAGAACTACAAAGATGCAGATACAGATTCTGGCCTTGGCCTACAAATGGGATTAACCTCACGTGCATTTAAGTCTCAGGAGCAGCAGTATTCCGGTTTATTTGTATTTCTCACAAGAATTCCACGTGAAAGTGAACAAGACAGAGAAGCGCATCAGAGCGGGGCAAACATTCACGGTTAATGCATCAGATACTCCTATTCATCCAAGTACCTCCAAAACAAGTTCAGGAAAATGAAGTTAGTCTTCATCGGATTAAGTTGCTTAAGAGTGAATTTCCCAAACCCAGTTGCAAACAATTTCGAGTATGCTTGCAAAGCCTGCGGCCTACCAGACCTACCGGGCCCACTCCTTCGCTTTCACCTAAAAGGTCCAGGCGAGTCTACACGCCGCAGACTTGTATGCAGGCAAGCACTCACGCTTGCTGTACCACTTCTGCTTAGTTTCCCCGAGCCTTTCTACCGGAAAGAGGTAGGACCAGACAGAAACTCCCGTTTCCTATCTTCAAGAAGCAGAGCACGCGAATCCCGCATAGCGCACGGCGGGGCCGCAGGGTCCGCCCGCAAACACGTGGCACTGCGGGGCCCGCAGCGCAGGAACGCGGCCCCTCGGCGCGCGGGCCGCCCCGGGCGGCGAAGCAGCCGTTCCCGCCCCCTCCCGCCCCGCTCCCCGCGCCGTTACCGGTGCGGCCGCCGGCTCCTCGCCCCGCCCGCCGTCGCTCCCCTCTGTCGTCCGCTCGTCGTGGGACGCCGCGGTCCCGCCCCGCCGCCGCCGCCTGCCCGCCGCGTCGTTGTGCTCTCCGCGGAGACCCCGCAGCCCGGGACGCTTTCCCGGCGGCGCCTCGGCCTCCTCCAGCTTCCGCTTGGCGGCGGGGCCGGCGCCCGCTGCCTCGCTGCGCGGGCGGCGCTCGGGCAGGGCGGCGCGGGGAGGCGGCGGCTCCCGCAGGAGCCGCTTGAAGGGCGCGTTACAGAGCAGCGGCTCCGCGCGCCGCTTGGCCATGGGCGAAGGGCGGGGGCCGGGCGCGGGGGCTCGGCGGAACGCGAAACGCCCGGCCGCGAACGCACCGCCGCCGCCGCTCGCCGAAAGCGCATGCGCGCCGCCCGATCCCCCGCCAAGGCGGGGCCACGCCCCTGCACGTGGCTCCGCGCTTCCCGCGCAGCCGGGCCGAGTACAAAGCACGCCGCACGTCGCGTCGTACAGCAAACTTTAATGTCTGAGGGAAATCATTACACGCATAAAAAATAGCGGAAAGTTCACGCAGAGACATGAAGCTTCCAATCCCCATCTTTGTGTCTGTGCTGTGTGTGCACCGCGTATAAATAAAAACACAGGAAGCTTGACACTTGCCAAACGTAACTCGGCACACAGAAGCGTTTGCTGCGCCAGGATCTCGGAGCGCACTCGCGATGGCTGCAGTGGGCGGAGCGTGGACACAGCGGTTATCCCCGGCAGAACGACGGTGCAATGTGCAGGTAGGGCAATGGGTTCAACGCCACTGAGTCAACACCACCGATTCACAAGGCTGTGCTGCTTCCAGCTGGTAATGCAGCTGCTACACGTTACAAGGAAATCCGTGGGGGAAAACTGGCGTTTTTCCAAATGAGAAATACAAGCAGGTTACTGTACACGTGATACAAGTCGCTAAAACCACTCCCGATAACCAGTGCTAAAAATGGCACTTGTGACGGCATGGGGAGGCAGTGAACAAACCCAAGAGAACAAAGGATAGCAGTGCTCAAACAGAATGCAAGAGTTCAGTTTCCTGTGCGTAGGAAACATCCCATGTTGGGTATAACCCCTGGCTACTAGGGTGGGAAACAGGGCAGCCCTCGGCCTCAGCAGGACTGACATTCAGCTAACTCTGACTTCAAAACGCTAATCTCATCTAAAGAAAAAACAAAGTGAAGAAACACAAAGTCCATCCAATAACCAAAGTCAATAATACAATAAAAGAATGACCATAACTGACGGTGGTTTTGTTTGTTTGTCTGTATTGAAGGTGCAACAGGGCTATTTCTTTCAGTGCCCTTTAAAAAAATCTTTCATGGACCAAGGCAGAATCTCAGCAGTTCGTCAATAGAGTAAAATCTTGGCGGTGCAGTTCAAAATAAAAGTATTTTATGTAAAGCTGAAAACTGCTGTAGTCCAGAACCCTCTGTTCTCAGTAAAAATTCTTAGCAGAAAGGGGCACAGTACCGAAACACCCACAATCGCTCTTTCTCTATCTGCAGCGCTGAAGTTATTAAAAACAAAACCCCCCCAAAAAAAAAAAAAAAAAAAAATTGTGTTTTTTCTTCCATGCGAACTTTCATTTTAGAAAGGAAGGCACAAATTTCCAGCCTAAACAGGAAAAATCCAAAAGTTAGTAATGGAAATGTGATTATAAGATTATGACATCACCCTGAAAAGGGGACCAGAAATAATCGTAAACATTTAAACAAGTTATTGTCCAGTGCACCGTTATGACCCTGAAAATACTCTTAGTTCCCTACCACAAGGTTCTTATATTTTGAATAACAATAAAGGTGATACTGAAACTAACCAATAGAATAAGAGAACAAATAGCAACCATGATACCTTCTCTAAGCACAATAATTATCTTTTTTTTTTTCTTTTCCATTTATATAACTTAAGCAACAGAAGATTGAGCCTTACTTCTGCAAAGATTCGGCTAGGATTTACAGATTAAATATCCACTTAAGCCTCATTAGCCAGAAAAAAATCAGGATAAGGAGCCTAGAAGGAAGCTATTAAGTAGTAAAGTGCCTAAAGCTACACTGCTGACTCAGGTAAGGAAATTACAAAGTTACAGCACATCATTATTTACATGTAATTTTTTTTTTAATTCCTCAAGAAAGAGGGATTTTTCTCTGTCACTACCTACAAGTGGCACGGGTAACTCAGTTTTGTCATTCACATTAAAAAAGAGATGAGTTCAAGTTTTATAATAACTTTCTGCTAACTATACTTTTAACACTTTGGCTTCAGCGATAAGTAGGTGACTCAGAATCAGTATGTTTCAAAACTACAAAGCATCACATATTTCAGTTTCAACACAACGAGATGATCCCTTAGTTCCAACCCCCTGCTGGGTTGCCACCACTCAAGATCATATTTTAACGACTTCACAAATTTCCCATCATTTCAGACTTCATAACAAATTTTAAATGTATGCTTAAAAATACTTTTTCGAATGTGATGCAACAAGTACACTAAGTACCTCTGTGCATTCCTAACATCAGAAAGCAGAACAAAGGAAATCACTATAAATCCCAGTAAAACGAGGCAGCATTTGCAAAATTAACTAGGTTCCAGCAAACGTTATTTGTATCTAAGAAAACATTTTTGTTCTTAATGCGTTCCAAAGCACAAAGACAATGTATGCAAACATTTTTTCCTCCATTTTCACTAATTATAGTACAAATATGTATGGCATGATACATATCTGGAAAGCAACAGAAATATTAAGAAAATAGACACTATCTAAGTCTTATTAGGAATAGGAAGGCACCACTGATTTGAGGTTGTGTCCAGACATCATTCAGTCCATATTATTTAGTTCTAGCATTCAGGCCAGACTTTTCTCTGACTAACCTATTCAAAGCACTTCTATTCTGGTTTTCTCACCACAAACAACACACATTCATAGTAGTATTTCATCATGGAGAGTTCATTCACAGTGTAAGTTGACAGTACAGATTCTTTCTCCACCTGGAAAAAAAACAAAAAACCATAAGCTTTCAAAACATTGTCAAGCACTACACAAGCTTCTCTTAGTGAAAGAAACAGCTGTTTAATCAGAATCCATAGATTTCAAAGCCTCATGCTTTTCAAAAAATGAGAAAAGCAAATCTGTGACATAATTACACACAACTAACTCTCTTAAAAGTGACTTGTCTATGATGCTAGCTTAAGATAAACTTGTACTTAGGGAGTTTGTCCAGTCTCCACCAATACTGCTTAGACCAATCTTCATCATGTTCTTACCTCTATATGGAATCCATACTGCAGTATAACATTTTTTATATCCTCATAGCTTAATTCTATTGAAAGTTCATTTGCCAAATTTTCAAAGTGGTAAAGAAGAGGACCTAGAGTGCAAACATAAAATGGAAATGTCTATCAAAAACTTTTTTAAAATCAAAACCACATGCTGAAAGTGTGAAGAACGCTAGCATCCAGACCCACTATGTTCAAACACGTGGCTATCACTGAAATATGGTTCTTAGAATGAAAGTCAGAATCTGTGCAAAATTTCAACAGTTCAACTGCTTAAGCAAGAATGAAGTCTCATTTCCCATCAAAACATGTTTTCCATACCTTTACCTTTACTCCATTCCATCCATCTCATATCATTGCTGTGTGTACAGAATAGAATGCAGGACAAACAATGATCTACTCAAGACCAATGCTCACATTTTATGAGTGCCAAGTTTCTCCTGTACAAAATATTTAATGACTGAGTTTTGTCTGCCAGTCCCTCAACACAGGAGACTTCAAACCTGTCTTTCTGGGGAATAAGGATTTCCAAAACTTATACTTAGGAGCTTTAATGAAGAGCAAGAATACAAACTGTCAAATAACAGAAGGGTGATACATGAATAAGAAACCTACCACTGGGAAGATACACTTCAACATTTCAAATCCCATACTGGCAACTTGACTGTGACTAACAAATATTTGAAGAAATGCTGAACACAGGATTATCTAATTTTCAAGCCATGGGTGTTCTTATCTGCACACAGTCTTCAGTAAAGATGCCTTCATCCCCACTACTATTTTATAGTACTAGATGCCTGTTACTTGAGCAAAGAGAAGTCAGGGGTTGCAAGAAGAAAGTTGGTCACACTTGCCTACATTTATCCATATGCCTCCAGGCTTCAGTATTTTCCATATAGTATCAATATAATCGATAACATTATGTGCTGTATCAATGAAAAAGCAAGTTGCTATGCAGTCCCAAGTATCTGTGCAAGAGCAATAAAATGTACAGATTAATTTAATTTTTCTTTTCCCCTGTAAAAACTCATCATTTAACACAAGTATTTGTTTATACACTCAGTATTTCCTTTAACAAGCAGTAACAACTGAACTCCTCAGTTAGTTTTAAAGTAAACTGTTGTTTACAAGAAACTAACAGCAGAACTTTTTGTTTTATGTTAAATACATTTAAGTTTGGATTTCTGTAGTCTACATACATGGTCTAAAATATTATACACATATACTTTTTTTTAATGCATTTTATAATTCATTCTACGCAGTAAAATAAAAACATTATAACACATTTGACCCGAGCATACCATTACCATCCAGTCCTAAAAATTCATTATAAAACTATTTAAAATACAAATGTGAAAGTATCCAGTGATTTGTGTCCTCTCCAGACATATTAGTATCTAGAAGAATACAATGCTCTACAAGGAAGTGGACTTTCACATAAAGTAACTGAAAATGTCTCCAGTAAATAACAAGCAAGATCTTTCAAGGACTTTCAAGGACTAACTTTGATCTCCATGTCTCTAAATATGTATCCTTGCAATTGTAAAAGTTTAAGCTTCTGAAATACAAAAAAATAAAAATAAAAATCTCAATTTATCTCCAGCTCTGGATACCTGATTATCTTATCTTACTATGATAACATCTTCAAAAAAGCAAGCAACTGTACGGAAGGCAACCACTACAAAAATACCTGGAAGACTAGCTGCACAAAAAGAAAGGGTTGATAAAAAATATTTAATTATGGGGAAAGCTATGAAAATAAAAGGGATGGGAGCTGTAACAAAAACAAACAAAAAACACTTGGCATTCCAAGCAATAAGCAAATAATGTGAAAGGATAAAATATTGACTTCTTTATGAGCTTACTTTTTATTTACTTAGTTAGTTAGTTCTACCAAGT
This sequence comes from Cyrtonyx montezumae, assembly GCF_038088225.1. Lineage (NCBI taxonomy): Eukaryota > Metazoa > Chordata > Aves > Galliformes > Odontophoridae > Cyrtonyx > Cyrtonyx montezumae. The sequence continues at coordinate 5,059,233 of NW_027072041.1, forward strand.
TCTGAGAAGTGTTAAAATGTTAAGACTACATATAAAAGTGAAACAAGTGTCCTCTTTGGTCAAGTCTTGTACACGTAACTGGTAGAGCAGGTGCTAAATACGGCCATCTGCAGGTAAATTCAACTTAGTCACAAGAGACAACATTGGTTGCAATGAAAACAGCACAACTAACCTGATATCATAAGAAAAAATGGTATCTGTACTGGCAGAAGTCTCGGCCTTTGTAACCTATTACCTCCACAGAGTAACTCTGAAATATTCATGACTGACCAATAAGCACATATGACATCTGCTCTCATAACAGGAAATAAATCAGTAACAAATACAGATTTGCATTTTTTGCACCAAATAATAAAATTGACTCATTCTGTTTTTGTTCATAACATCATTTCTCTCCATCATGTTAACTTTTCTATAATTTTTCCATGTTGACTTATCCTAAAAGAGATGACTGTAACAAATGTTCATTAGGAAAGGATGCATCCTTTTTTTTTTTTTTTTTTAATAACCCAAATGAAAAGTTGATTTAGAAAAATAAAATTTTGCTACAGCTAGTACATTTTGCTTAACGCTTATAGATAATAGTTTTATTTATAAGTTTACTTATTACAATCATAACAAATACTCTGAACTATGTGGATGGTCTAAATGATGCTTTTACTCACTGCACTCAGAGTAAATTTCTTGAAAATCCCCTGCTGTCATAGAGAAGTTTGAACCAGAAGGAAGACTGTGAGGATCAACATCAGGGAAATAAATTGGACGTATCTGATCTGCACATCTTTTGTTATTGCTAAACTGATGAATCCAGGGATAAAGCTTACACGAGTTAACTTCAGAACATCTAGAAAATACGGAAATTGGAACAATTTAGTTTCAACTAATTGCTTACACAGTATCTAGAAATGTACGAGTCAAACGTTCAACATGCATTTTTTTTTCATGATGAAGTTCATGCTAAAGCTATTATTAGTTTTAGGACTTACCGAGTTCATAACCATTCAGACTGCCCAACAATTTATGAACTGATCAAAATACCAAATTCACTCTGACACAAACTGGAACCACACATTAACTGCCTTTTTTTTATTTTAATTTCTCCTTCTTACAATTTTTCCTGATTTCTCCACTGTAAACAAGTGAAATTCATTGCACAGAGTTACTGAAATTCATGATTCAGTGCAAAGACAAGCTTTTTTACGTCAACCATTTTTTCCCCTCATTTAAAAAAGGAATTACTTTCATACTTGTTTTCAACTTTCTTGGCAATATTTGTTCTTATCAAGGCTTTTCTGCTTCTGAACCATAAAGGTAATGGTTCTGAAGCCCAGCAAAACAAAAGCATTTGTCAGATGTTAACTGAAATTATGCATTTAAATTAAATATATTTATATCTTCATTTTTTGAAGTGTAGTAGTTTTGTGATATCGTTTTAAGTCAGCAACACCTAGAGTATTCAAATTTTGCTAAGTATGAGCATATGCTTATTTTACATGTCATTGTAAAACAGAACTTGTGGATTGACATGACCAACTAGAAGAACATTTACTTTAAAAACTGATAAAAACAGCATATAAGTATGAAGAGCACCTTTTCCCACAGTCCTCAAAAATTGATCTTTAATTAAAAAACAAAGCAATTTTCTTTCCCTGAGCAAAAGTGAATTCCGCACTGAAGCCCAATTATTAATGCCATATTACACATACATAATTAAATATTCAGATAACAGAGGACACATCTATCCAACAGAACATACAGCAAACGCTTGTACACTAGCAGTCTACCGGGTCATAGAAAATGCACTCTTTGCTGATGGATAAAAAAACATCTGTGTCAAAGTCTTAGAAATAACAATTTTTACATTGACTGTGTTATAGCTGTATTTCATCAGTAAAAACAAGCAAAAAAACCCACCACAGTAGTGCTGCTGTATGAGCAGTAGTATACTGAGCATATTAACTGCTATTTATATATCCATTTTGCATGTAGACAAACAGATATATGCAATCAGCCCCCAAGAAAATCATTAGGTAAAAAACCCGAACCACAGGGGCAGTGTTTTCTTAAAAAAAAAAGAATAAAATAAATTCTAAATCTGCCAACAAATGAATTGTGCTAACTATTTCAGCATTCTCAGCATACACACAGTTAATAGGTACTATCCTAAGAACCTCTTTATGTAAGAATGAAATTTTCCTAAAAAGCGAGGAAAAGAAAAAATCTGAGTAGATCAGAAAGTGTTTCTTTTTTTTCCTGAGCTATAAGGGAAAACACATCTGTCAGAAATTTTTCCCAGCACAAATTATATTCTTGTTGACTTCCCAACAGTTTCATAAGGAATTACTAATTTAGTATAACAGACTAATTCCTGTGTCCACAGCCCTATTTCTAAAATGTTCCTTTTTACAAAAAAAAAAAAAAAAAAGAAGCAACAAAACAAAGAAACTACTGCAGAATTTTATATTTCTATCTTTCTGAGAAAATGTTAGATAAAGTAACACCCTTCAGAAAAACTGTGACACATTTCATTTCCAAGTAAGAGCACAATATTCAGCCTGAAAAGCTTGCACCGCCAAGGATGGTGAGGTCAAGCCTTACTTTTGACCACTGATTTCAAAATAAAATGCTTAACTACTTTCTTCCTAAGGCATTCATGGACATGCAATAAGTAGAATAATCAGCCTTCTCAAATTGTCAAGATTTATCTACAAAGATATTCTTTCACAAGGCCAAGGATTAGCCAGTTTTTAATCACTATGAATTTTACTTCTACTTACAAGCTTTTCTTAAAGCACTCTGCTGTCATTTGGGTGCAAAATTACATACTATTATACTATATTATATACTTCTGGTATGCCTTCCAGAAACAGGAAAACAGGTTACGCTTTTTACAGTTTTTGTTCTTAATAAAAACTTAAGGGGGTCTGTTCATCACGTATGATCGCCACTGCCATCTGTTATAGACTGAACCTAAACACAACAAAAAGAAATCAGCAGTAAGAGCCTTACACATAAAAGAAAAAGCAGAATCATACAGCAGTTTTGGAGCCATGAGAGTTTAACTACTCCAGAAGAAGTATATTTTCAGATTAGAACTTCATAATAATGCATTTTAATTTATGCAGATTTGTTTCAAATGTTCACACCTGAACACAGTTAGGCCTTGATGCACTTTCTACATACATATTATTAAATCTCATTCAAGGTTAAAAAAAAAAGTCATATTTAAGAAAATAATTTCTTTTTTACATACGTTAAAATCAGCAGGTAGAATTAGACTCGATACTCAAGACAGTACCTTATATTCCTAAAAATAAACTGAGACCAAACGGGAAGAATGCAGACTGAATCCGTAACCACACTTAACAAAATCCTTGTAATTTTATCAACTAAGACTAGAGCCAAAGTTTAATTTGGAAAAATTCTAAAATCCTTTATTCTTTTCACTTGTCCTTAACTGCTATTTTCTGTTCATACTGGTCATTGCTGTTTTTTCCAAAGCCATGAAGGCAAACATACATTTCTGAAGGCTAACAAGGAACAGACACCTAATACTAAAACCAAAATTCCCAAAATTCTGTAAAACCTTCCTAACAGATAACCCAAGGCATGATCAGATGTGACAGAAAGGAATGAGCTGAAATGACTGGAATTCAGTTAGTGTAGCAGTTACCAGTATTCTCATCCCTGCTAATAACAAAACTTGTCACTAGTAACTCTCCTAGAAACAAAGAGACACCCAATGTGACTGAGAAAGATCTAATACAGTTAGAAAGTCTGCCTTTTTGCTATATTTATTTTCTGTAAATAGAAAACAACAGGCAAATGTTTCAAGATCCCATATTTAAGGAAGGTAAAAAATATATCACAGGTTTGAACAAATATGACAGCTGATTGATGTTCCCCAAAATGGGAAATTACTAGTAGAAAATACTTATTACTAGTAGTAAAATACTTCTATGCTACTTCGTAGTGTTTCAAAAATTCCAAAGATCTAAGAAATAAAAAAGGTTATATAGCTAGGGAGGAGATGCTGACTTTTTATTAGCTGGAAGGCATTATGTCACCTCAGCTTGAAGACAGAACTGCAGCATCAGATGAGTCATTTGAGAACAATGTAAAAAAAAAAAAAAAGTAAATATACTTCTAGTAACTTCATATTTTCATTATGTTTACCACTGCTGTTTTAACCAGACATGCAGCAGCCACAACAAACAGTATTTCCACTCCTTTAACTCTGGAAGATAAGCAAAAGTAAATTTAAGACCATCACTCTCCACCATGGACAATCACTGTTACTAATCAGGACTCAAAAATATCAGAATGCTACAAAATACAAGTGAATAATTCATAATACAAGTGAATAATTCATGCATTTTAATTAAGGGTAGATAGCTTCAGATTGAAAAATCAGCTAAATGACAATCAGTCTCTGAACTTGGTACAAAATAACCATGAAAACAACAAATTCCAAGCCTCTTTCATATACCCAATGGTTGCACCCTAATTCCTACAGGAGCAGTTACATTTGGTGCCTTCTTCCCTCTCTAAAATATTCTTCATTTCCATTGCATGTGACAGAAAACTAAATACAAAAATTTCATTTAAAATAAGCCTATAGAGTGAAATCTATTACATTCAAATTTAACCTTAGCGTAACTAAAGAATTATTAAGTGTAACATTTTAGATATTACCTCATGACAAATCTTGCTTAAGAAGTAGCAGAGTGCACATGCGTAATAGGCACTATTTTTAAGTGGAAAACTAAGATTTTAGTATGGAATCTAACACTGTTACCACCACTATCAAATATCACACATAATTAATTAGTCCATATTTGACAACCTGTAAAATAGGTGTACTTTTTTGTCAGAACACGATGTAAAATAAAAGTGGTAGCACTTACTCCAGGTTACAAAGGGAATCTGTAACAGAATCCAGGCATTTTAAGTTCATAACTTTAAACCCATGCTTCCTGCTGTATTCTTAATGACTTACCCACAAAAGTCAGATATAAGCAATTCTTCTCCCAATTATCCCAATCATTATTTGTATCAAAATATTCTAAAATGCAGTTATCTGTGTCCTGTGTTATAACTTAAAATCTGTTTTATTTATTCTTTTTTTTTTAGTAGTAGTAACTTTGCCTCACCTGTACCTGTAGGTTTTGATCAGCAAGTAAAACATAAGCTATGTACCTGTTGAGTACAAAGTTAGAAGAAAAGAGCATAAAGAGGCTCCATTCATTTCCTTGGCAAGCATAACCGAGCATAGCTATTTCCCACGCCAATCTACCTAGCCCAGCACCAGGTACCAGGATATTAACTTTGGAGAAATCCCTGCAACAGAACAAAAATAATAGTTAAATGTTTATCTGATACCTCTTAACAAAGCTTACAGAGGTCCAGTCAAACAATTTTTTTTCCCCGTATACTTAGATATTACAAATATTTCCTGAATGACATTACTTTTTAAAGGTAAACAGAGCCAATTCAGGTCAGATCATTTAACCACACAGTCAAAATAATGTACAGAAAATGATGAAAAGGAACATGAGAAACCCTTATTGATAATACAAGGTATAAATACAAAACGAAATATTTCTTCAGAAAACTTATACAGTTATCAAGCTAAAATAATTTCTTAAGTGAATTTCAGGAAGGAAGAATATGATTACATATCACCATTTTCTTTATCTATGATGATCACTGATAACTACTACATTTTCTAGAGATGTAATTTCTTATTATTGCATGGAAAATAAACAAGTATTTTGGGATCAAAAACGCAAAGCAAATCAAATTTCCATGAGGTGATGAGCAATTCAGGCTGTTAAAACTTTACTGCAGTTACTCTTTCACAAATTGTGGGTGTTAAATATGCCTATTAAATGACATAGGATTCCCTAAACTAGAGTACAGCCCCGCTTTCTACCCTTTCACTTGCCAAAACTACACATCAGTACAAGAACATCAAAATATGACCAGCACTGTGAATATGACCATCAAAATATGACCAGCACTCATCTTCCAAGACTAGCAACTAATAAATAGAAGTGCTCTTTCAGGGAAAAAGGTTACACACACACACACACACTCTAACTGATATACTTGCATCACAATGCAACCAAACCTTCCATTCTGAAAGAAAAATGCTCTCACACAAAACTGAATAGGTACATCATTAAAAAAATAAATTTTCTGGTTGCCAGTCTTGAGCAAGACTTTAAAGACAAACAAGTTGTATATTCAGTTAAATGAAGGAAGCCACTATAAGCATTTTTAAGTACATAGTGAAAGAAAGCAAAATGCAAAACCTTTGACTACTTAAAAATTCAGACTGACAAAACATATTCAATAGAGCTACTAAGCTGCTGCATAATTATGAAGTTGAGCCCAGAAGGTATGTAAATTCTAAAAAGCATTACATTTCTAGAAGGTTATTAGGCTGAAGTATTACCTTGTCTAATGGCCACACAAACTGACAAAGCAGTTTTAACTGTGCCTTTTGGTTTGTAGCTTAATCATGTTTACTACTGAAACCTCCCATCTAGAAAATCAAAATCATTTTCATTCAGTTATATTTACAGCCATTTTGTTTTCTGATTAACAAGTAACAGGATATCATGACTCTGTAATTACTTCAGATTTGCTAAGCAACAGCTTCCCTTGCCTCTTCTACAAGGAAAACCAGAAGTAAGCTAGCCAGGAAGTCCTCCTTAAAAGACAAAGACACAAATTCAAGGAAAAACTACTTGCTCAAGACATAACTTTTGAAAATAGGAACTCAAATTAAAGAGTATACAGGTAGAAGATTCTCATTCTTGAGGGTTTTTCTACTAACAGTGATGTATCTGTTCACCATTACTCCAGATGAACTTCCATCTTATCTATTTCATTATTTCCTTACAGTTTACCATTATCTGTGAATTATTTAGACCTGTGTGGACACTTTCACAATAAAAGAGAAGAGTGAAACAAAACAGAGATTTTTCTTACAAATAACCTAATGACAAGGGAATTATACAGGTTTCATTACAGTTTACACCTGTATTCACTATACAGCAAGATAAAGCCCCCAGCAGACAAATTACCTATTTAAATTGCTTAGAATTTTTTTTTAATAAAGTACAATAACATTATTTGATAGAGCAAATTTTTACCTACAAAACACTGTTTATTAGCATAGTCAACAATATTAAATATGCATTTTCATCAATGATGCCACACATGTGAATATCTGTATGGCCATCCAGAATGTGGCTCGTCTTTCATGACACTACTGCCACTGTTGAAACAGACCACCTATCACCTTACTGAGCTTAAACCCAGTTTGTTCTCCATAATCATTCCGCAACTGCCAATGAATGTTAGTGGGTGCCATTTTTTCAGCATGGAGGAATTCAATGACATGCTTTTGTTTCAGAGACACTTCCATGACAGACGCTGTTTTGTCAGACTTCCCTTCTGCTGCCATCTGTCACACAGCAACAGTACATAACACAATACTGTCAAGAAGGTTCAACCTCTACTGCCATTTCACCAACATCTACCTCTGATGTCCTGAGCCAATATGTTAAAATAGGAGGCACTACTTACAGAGCAGCCCTAGTAAGTTCTGTCATGAACAGATCCAATCTTCAGTATTTTTAATTCTTGTACTATAACCACTTTTCAGAGCTTCTGTTGTTGTTATTTTTTAAACATAAAGATAAATGCTTTTAAAATAATGTAATTAGTAATGAAATTAGCTGAGAGTACAATCACCTGAAGGGTAATGCTTCTCCAAAGTTGTCAGTTTAAGCTTATGCAATCTCTTATAAAGACCTGCAAAGCTTTCAGTGGACAGGAATAACACTGACAATACTCCCTGCTATTAAAACCAATGGTTAAAACGAAGTTGCAGCTGAATCACAAATCTAAATTAAAAACTCCAGGATGATGGATGTGTTTTATAACAGGTTAAATAAATTTATATAAAGCAGGAGCTTCTAGATCATTATAATATGATTGACAGTGCAAAAAGTATACAGAAGTTGAACCATGGGAATAAGAAGATTCCTCTCCACCTACCTCCCTACCCCCTCACCTTCCTCCTCACTCCTCCTTCCCCCCAAATATTAAAAAGAAACTCAATGTTAGTTACTTCTTTAGGGCTCTCTTAACACTATCTTGAAAATAATTTGCTGGACTAAAAGATATGTTTAAATCTCTAGTTACAAGCTGGTTCAAGAACCCAAGTTAATGAGCAGAAGCTTATATGTACAAAGGCTTACAGTTCTTAACCACAGAATGTTAACTAATTTGAAGGTTAACCATTTCCTTGATCCTTCTGAACAAGAAACTCAGTCTTTGTGTCCTTAAGGGTAACGGTCAAAAAGAACACAGAAAATAAAAGGAGAATACTTAAATTTTCAATTTTGTTTTGCCTTAAAACAAACCAATCTTATATATGTTTATTTCTTGATGGAATATTTTATCTTCTCTCCTACAGAAGACAATAATCATGGCTCTTTCAAGTTCAAGAAATTCAGATAGCTTCATCAAAGGGAGTACATTTATGTGAGCTGAATCACATGACATAATTCTGTTATCAACACAGGAAACCTACTGCTTCTTCGTGAAGATCTTTAATATAACTTCACTTTAAACTGCTTTGTTGATCCCAGTAACATGTTCTGTGCTAAGCAGAAACAAGGAATTATTCCTTAAGAGGAGTAAAAGGCAGAAAAAACATTTGCTTTTTTGAAGTTTTACATTAGTCTTGTCAGAGGACTGGACTGAAATGCACGATAACAGTGTCTCCTACTCAAAACAGTTCAAATTTACAGCTAATTTGAACCACTGTTTGCATCTCTTCTGCATCCCAGAACAGCAAGCATAAAGAATATCTCATTACTTCCTTTCCCATTTTTGTATATCAACAGCACTTAAAAAGAGTCACTCTTGCAAATAATAGCTATGCTAGAACACCAGCATGCATGGAGCAAAGAATACTTGGGTAGTTTTAAGAAGTGTCTTCCTTTTTCAGATGATTCCAGTGCAATAAATCAATCCAAGTGATGTTTAGCACAAATTGAAAGCACAATTTTGTTGAAGTCACTAAGAAATAAAGGATGGACTGTACTGACAATACTTCAGGTATTTCTTTCTTAATCTTTTTCAGTGCAAAACACCTTGATGTAAAGCTGCTTTCCTTACCAAATGCCAACAATACACTTTTTCCTCTAGAAACTGAATTCTTCTAGAAAGTGAATCTCAGGACACTTCAGCACACTCCACTATAAAAAGGAACTGCTAGTGAGAAGAAACGTAGAGCTGCACTTTGAGGTTCCACCTAGAGGTTGCCTTCCCACATGAATACTCATAGGCAGTCCTCTCAGGAGCAAACAGACCATGCATCCATCGTAAACACAACAGTAAGTATAATTTTATCATGGTCATTTCAGGCCCTGCTCATCTCTTTGAACAGAAATTGTTCTCCACCAAAACTTCAGAAAACGAGCTAGACTGTCCAGCCAATCTACACTGCCTGGAAATTACCTCTGCCAACGCTGAGATTACAAGCCTTGCAATACATAAAGAAAACAGCTCATATTTAACTACTCAACTTCTTGTCTCAAAGAATATAGCAGCTTAGAACAGTCTGTGGTTACTGGGAAACTGACAATTAACAGTTTACCCAAATAGTAACAAAGCTCCATGATGATAACCAATATTAAACTTTTTGATATGTACATAATACAAATTTCTTAAATACAACGTATTTCAAACTCGACCTTGTAGTAGACGTGTTTCGTCTATGCAGTGATATTTTGATATTCCTAAACACACAAAGAAACCCTGGGATTCAGAGTTATCACAACACAGACAAATGACTGTGACATTGTGTCCAACAACCACCACCACCACAATTCCTACTATACTGTCAGAGAGCAATCAAATTCAGATTTATTATTAGTAACGTGGTTTCCTAGTATCAGCTCAAGTTTGTTCATGTCAAGTAGGTACAAGATGAAACTTTCCAATTTCAGTCACGTACCTCTAAGACTTGATGAAACAGTGACCTCTACCACAACTAAAAAGGCTCTTTCTTTTTATCTGCAGCATACACACTCTGAGAATCTGATAACTACCAAAACTAGCATACAAAAAAAAAAAAAAAAAAAAAAAAAAAAAGGAAAAGGAAGCTGCTATTTTGAAGATTAGAATGATTACTTTCAGAACTATGGCTTTTCCTACAGAGCAGCTCTAGATGTACATAAGGTAACTTAAAATATTTAGTTCACATGTGGAACACTATTAACACTATGCCAAAGGCATGCTACAAGAAGTTCACCCTCATATAAACTATTTGCAGTGGTGCATCTGTGTTGAGATAAATTAGCCCAAAGCAAGAGAAACCAAACAATCTGCTTGAAATACCCATTTCACCATACAAGATTCCAGTCCATGTTCTGCTGTCACTAAGAGAAAACTGAAAAATGGCCAGTGAAAAGTATTCATAATGGGAACAGGTGCATTATTAGCAATCACTGAGAAAGAGGAGAATCCACAGTAATGGCCATCTACAACAAAGCTAAGTTCTGGCTAAGCTAGGTTTATGAGTACTGAATTCACAATTTTTCATCACGAGTATGAAGTTTAAACTGAAATGTGCTATCTGCTGAATATCTGAATGGCACAATCATTAACTACGTAATTCTTAAAACATTAATTTCTTCCTGGATTCCACCAGCATACTTCTACTTAAATTCACCTAAAAGAACCAACCCACAGTAACTGATATTTTTTTAAACAAGCTAATGCAGTAACAAAGCCACCCACATATGTGAAGCAGTTTTTAGTAATACAGGCCTTTTAACATCTGTCTGAAAACAACATTAGAATCAATTATTTGTATTAAAGCTGTACCAGGAGTTACAAATCTTCTTTCTTTCTCCTTTCAACATTAAGGGAAATACGAAAGGTTGAAGCTGTCACAAGGTTTTGTTTTGTTTTAATCTACAGCATACACACTGAGGAACCTGCTAACTTGCAAACACTAACTCACTGAGCATACCTAAGAGAATTTAAATGACCTCCCAAGGCCTATCACTTCAAAAGCTAAAAGAAATCCTATTGTAACAAGCTGCAGAAAAAAAAAAACCCATAAACAAGAAAACATCCTGGCTTACTATTTGTCAAGTTTGAGATTATGCTCTTTTCTAATATGCTCTATTAATAACTCTTTTGATTAACTCCATATCCACATTAATTTCAATACTTTAAAATCTAAGCTTTTTACGAATCCATAAAAACTTGGTTAAATTTGTGCAACAGCATGTGCCCATAAGAGTGGTAAGTCTTAAAACACCATTACCATCTTTCTTTTGGAAAGTTCTTTACAATTTCACTGATAATTGGCTGGTAGCAGGAATCTCGCTCAGGTTTTCCCTCTTCACTCCAGTCTCTGACAAATTGCTTCAAAGTAGATTTTAATTTATCCATGTCAAACGTTGAAGCAGGTGTAATCTTCCCTCCTCCCTAATTAAAGTGGGGAAAAAAATGTTAATGAAAAAATGCATCTTTATCTTTAGTATCTTTAGTCTTGTATAACAAAATGTAAATCATAAACAGACAAATAACATGCTATAATGCCTGCTGAGAGTTTTAGCCAAAACATGACTTTCACTTCTGAGACCAGGGCTTACATCCAGCACAAAATCCTAAACTGAAATTGGTGATCTTAGTTTGGCACCTAGGATACTAGGTTCCACGTCACGAAAGCAGTATGCAGTATCACAAAACAGAGCTCAATCTGTAGTCCTAATTCAAGAGAGGACCTGGGTTTCACTAGTGCAGAGGGTGAACTGTCTACCCTGACAAAGTGATCCCTTTAGGTACTAATGAGGCAGTGCTGAGCAGTCACATTACTGTACCTCACCTGCAGATATCAGAAAGGACTTCTGTTTCCGTCTCTGCTACTTGTTTAACCCTAACTGCTTTTTTTGTTTTGTTTTGTTTTAATAGAGATGTCATACTGAAAAAGCAGATCAACAGAAAAAAAGCTTTACGGATGGTCACAGTCAGAATATTTGGCCAAACTAAAACTGTAACTGATTCAGGATGACAAAGAAAGATAGACGATGCTATTTAAGCCGCATATAGTTAACTGAAATATTAAATTTAAACTAAGAAGGAAGGAACTAGAACTCTGAAGCCAAAAAGATTTCTTTTCAGTTGTTCTGTTTTTAAAAACAAATAATTGCTGTAATTTGCCAGATTCACAATTGGTCTTTGTAGTTACTTCAGTGAAAGCTAACAACATTGCTTTATTGTCAGCTCTGGTGAAAGATGAGAATTAGAAAATATAAGCAAACAAGAAAATATGGAGGAGAAAAAAAGAGCAAAAGGAAAGTAAGCCAGACACCTAAAGGCATTAAACACAAATAAAGAAAATCCCAAGGTGAACAAAAATTGATTCTGGAGTATGAAAAAGTCAGTTTTAACATACGTCTTCTCCATATTCTTTATTTTCAAACATATGAACGCAGTCATTCACAATGGTCTGCAGTATTTCTTGATTATGATCAATGCACTTCCGAATCTTGTCAAGGTGAGGAAGGAACTGAGGAAGAAGACTCTGCTGGTTAGCTGGGAGGGATTTAAACTGCCTCTCTGTTCTGTTCACACGTTCATGCATATTCGTTCTAGAAAGGAAAGTTAACATCTTTAGATACTTAACAGCAACAGCTGCACTAAATACAAGCAAGTCCCTCTAGGCTGCACCACTTAGAATTATTAATTCCTTTAAATTAAACTGTTCAGGCATTGTAACTGCTTATCCAAAAAAAAAAAAAAAAGTTTTCAGGTAAAATGGCTACTTTCGGCTCTTCCACAAAACTGAATAAACCATCAACACATGAACTCATCAAAAATAGCCAGACTGCATCCCAAAGCCAGTTAACACCAAAGCAAACAAATGCTGTGGTAACCTTCAGCACAAAAAGGATATAGAGAATAAGGATCCTCAAAATCAATTGCTTCTGAAGGAATCACAACAGCAAAGGTGACTAGAAAACAGTGTAGTTCTGGTACTTCAACTGAGATACTAAACTACCTTATTTTAACAGTATATTTCATCAAATATGAGTATTGCAAATTTGATGCTGCAACTGACCCAATTTAACCACAATTCCTCCCTTTACCAAAAATAACAGTTCCGCAAAAAAAGGAAACCTACTGTCAAGGACAGAATCATAGAATTGTAGGGGTCAGAAAGGACCTCTAGAGATCATTGAGTCCAATCCCCTGCCAAGGCAGGCCCCCTAGACCAGGTAGGCGTCCAGGCAGGTCTTGAACATCTCCAGAACCTCTCTGTGTAGCCTGTGCCAGTGCTCTGTCACCTGCACCGTGAAGAAGTTGCCACTCACATTTGTGTGCAACTTCCTATGCTTCAGTTTGTGGCCATTTCCCCTCGTCCTATCACTACACACTGCTGAGAAGAACCCAGCCTCATCCTTTTGCCTCCTGCTCCGTATTTACAGATGTGGATCAGGTCCCCTCTGAGTTTTATTTTCTCAAGCCTGAACAGACCCAAGTCTCTCAGCCTTCCCTCACAGTCCCCTGTGTCCCATGCCCTTTATCATTTTTGTGGCCCTCTGCTGGCCTCTTTCAAGGAGATCCCTGTCTTTGTTGTACAGCGGGGCCCAGAACTGGACACAGTACTCCAGGTGAGGTCTCACCAGGGCAGAATAGATGGGGGGATCACCTCCCTTGACTCTGACAAAGGGTCTGTCTTCTTTTTCAGTTCTTTATCTTTTCCTCACCCAAAAAGTTCCAGCACCTTTTGACAGTTCTGGCACTAATAAAGCCTGCCAGAAAACTGATTTGACTTGCTAAATCTGAATAGAGCCATTTAATCCAGGAAAACAGTTCTACTTGATTTGCCCATTTAGCAAGTTAAGCCAGCTGAGTACAGTCACAGCAAGGTAAAGGTGATGATACCAGGGCAAGGGATACTGCTCCCTCAGAGAGGAGCAAATAATTTTCTCACATGCAGCCACACTGCAGTTTCTCAAAGTTTTGTGTTGGCTTACTGTAGTAGAGCTAAAAAGTTGGAAGGTGTTGCGCTGCTTTTGAATGGGGTAGAATTAATCTCCCCTGCAGTAGCTCATACAACGGTTGGTTTATTTCTGACTAAAAGTATTAGCTATTGCTTCTACATGCACTATCAAGGCTTTCTCGTGCTGCCCAGCCGGCCAGGCTGGTGAGCACACAGTCAGGCAGCTAACCCAAATTCTCCAAAGGGCTATGTTGTACTGGATGCCATTGTACACAGAAGTAAAAGCTAGGGAAAAGAGGAGAAAGGGAAGATATTCAGTTACAGCATTTACCTTACCCAGCAACCATTGTTTGAGATCAATCACTGCTTTCCTGGAAATGGTTAAATATCTTCTAGTCACAAGTCACAAATGAATTATTTAGTTCCATATGCTTGTATGCTTTCTGCTTTATTCTCCCATGAGATTTCACACTTTTACCTCTCCCACCACCTTCCTCATTACACTACAGAGAGTGAGCAAGTAGCTGTGCAGACCTCAGCCATCCACACCTCAGCTGTCCACAATGAGTGCAGCTGCTGTAATTTTAGTTGCAGCCTCAGAATGGAAACTTGACCAGTTAAAATCTCCAATGTTACATCCACACTATCAAAAAGGGCATGTTCATTGTAATATATATACTGAGTTTATCTGATATTTAAGAACAACAAAGCACAGAAGAGTAGTAAAAATACAAAACCCTGATCCTCTGCAGCACAAGGTGTCCAAACTTTTGGCTTGCTCGGGTCATACTAAGCCAAGAGGAATTGTCTTGGGCTACATATACAAAATACTGTAAAGTTAATGCATAAGTAACAATTTTTATTAAAAAAAAAAAGAGCAACAAAGACATAAAACTAGTGAGTATCTGACCTTGTTTCTGGGAAACTAATACAACAGTCTGATTCAAAGGTGTTGTGATTTAACCTGGCAGGTGGCTAAGCACCACACAGCTGTTCATTTCCCAGTGGAATGAGGGAGAGAATTAAAAAAACAACAACAACAACAAAAAAAAACCAAATCTTGTGGGTTGAGATAAAACTACTTACTAAGATGAAGGAAAATATATATGATTTTATATACTTATATATACACACACATAAAAATGTACAGAACTAATGCTGCACAAGTAATTGCTCACCACCCCACCACTGATGCCCAGATAACACCCTGTTGTGGTTTTGATGCCGGTATTCCACATCAGAACATCATGCAGGCAGTTAAGGATTTAAATGCTATGGGGAGCAGCAGAGGGGCGGAGCTCCGCACCGGACGCTAGGCCGGCTCTCTCTCAGCTGCCTTGGATATTCAGCACTGTGCTTCCCCTGCACTTCCTCCCTAGCGTAAGCTCACAGTTTTTGGTTTGGAAACTTTGTCGCTCTCTCAATTGTTCAATGTTATTAGATTTAGTAAAGTTAGCGTTCCTTCTCAAATCGTGCCGTTGTTTTTTGTAGACACATCTATTCCCTGTTTCCCCTCCCCCCGGAGTGCACAGCTCTGCTCAGGCACGGTGTCAGTTTCCCTTGGGTCACTGTCATGGGTAATACCGTGACACACCCCCAAGAGACAGGTGTACTCCCATTCTGTTTCAAACTCCTTCGACTTGATGTCATATGGTACAGAACGTCCCTTTGGCCAGTTTGAGTCAGCTGTCCTAATTCTGTTCCCATTTCCATGGGTCCTTTGCTGCGAGCAGCCTTGGATGTGTGCAGCATTGCTTAGCCAACCATCAGCACCTGTGTTACCAACACTGCTTTTCTCCTAGAATCAAGACAGCTTTGTACCAGACATTCTGAAGCAGACAACTCTGTCCCAGCTGAAACTAAGATGGAAGTAACCACAATTCTCAGTAATCTCTTGATGTGCTCAACGGAGATTTTCAATGAAATTTTTCTCTTCCTGTGCTTCATCCTTGAAAATAGTTGTTCCCAAATGCGGGTACCACCACAAGTAATAATATGAATAAGGCATAATTGCAAAGCAATTGATATTTTTCTCTGGCAAGGGAGGGCTTATAAAAGTCTGGTATATAGACATGATCAAATTCTAATTTGAGTAGCAATTCTGACTGTTATTTTATACACTCTGATAGAAAATTCTCAGGTAATGTATTTATGTCTACTGAAAATAGTCAAATATAAAAAAAAAAAAGACTGCGTGGTGGGCTTGAGAAATGTTAGCACTGCACTGTTCTCCCATTCACAGCAAGTCCATTGTTATCTATGCAATCTGCACTCAAGCTACATGCAATCGACTCATGAGTACCACTAAAAATCACACAGTAATGCTAAAACTTTATTATCTTTTGAGACTCCATTACTACCTGTCCACACCTGCATGTGGGCCATGGGTTGGACATGCCTACTCTACAGAAATCACAATGAATGCTTAGCTCAGTGTCAACATTTTGAAAGTTTTGCCAGTATAGTTCTTTGAATTGTAATGCTATGCCTTTTTAATGCTGAACTGAAACTTTTCTTAAGAATGGAAATTCACTGAAATCAAAATCACAAAAAAAAAAAAAAGTTGTCTGTCTGTCTCCAGCCTTTAGTCTGGACTGATTGAAAATGTATTATTGCCATGTTTATATAGGTGTGTCACCGGTTTGCGGGACAGTTCAACCTGGTACCGTGACAATTGAGGCAGGGGACCCACGGGCCCACACCCCGGGGAAGGGGGAAAAGGAAAAAAAAGAGAAGGGTGATCGGCCCAGGAACAAAACAGCGGCAACGATCTGAGGAGGAAAGCTAATTTACTAAATAAGATATCAGAAAGGAAAATAACACAATATAATATAATTGGAATTGAGGCAAATGAATCAAATAAAATGAGCAAGAGAGAGAGTGTCCGATAAACCGAAGGCCTTACGCTAACGCTGAAGGTGGACGGCTGCAACAAACACCCACTGCCGAGCTCGGTCCCGAAGGGAAGAGAGAGTCCCGCGACTGCAGACAGTTTTTATCTTTCCCTCTGAGCGTAAACACGTAAGAACGCAAAGCATCACACAGTCCTTTGGGGAATGGAGTTCTTCTTCTCTTCTGAGACAGGTACACCTGGAACTATTGATGGTCCACAGAGCTGGAACATTAACTCTTTAACTCTAAATGCACTACATGATGTTATGATGTGGAATACCAGTACCAAAAATCATAAAACCATGACATTATAAAATATGGAACGCTTCACGAATTTGCGTGTCATCCTTGCGCAGGGGCCATGCTAATCTTCTCTGTATCGTTCCAATTTTAGTATATGTGCTGCCGAAGCAAGCACCGGCTCCTAACCACTACACCACAGTATTAACTCCAGTACGTTTGCAGCATTAAAAGGGAAAAAGCAATGAAATACAATCCCTGTAAGGGCAGTTTTAACAGAAACAGTAAAAACATTTTTTTTTCTTTTACTCAAACAAGCTGGCAGCACCCAAAAAGTTTACAAATATTCCAGGAGAACTGGCAGTACGCCTGGACTTCAAGGTCGTGTTTTGCCGTACAGGACCTGCAGTACAGATAAGCTTCCGAACAAAAGACAGAGATTCACTCTAAAAGTATGTCTCTGCCCGGCTAAGGTAGCTAGTTGAGCCCCACGTTGGGCGCCAAAATATAAAGAGTTAATGCTCTAGCTCTGTTCTGGGTATACCTGACCGGGAATCGAATCCGGGTCGCGGCCATGCAAAGAAAAAGATTCGGCCTATCATAACTCAAAAAACAAAAAAAGGTACAGGATAGACCAGCAGGGGTGCCTCCTGACCAATGGCCCCCTGCAGAAACCTGCCTCCATGTAACTGCTTGTCCGTATACAGCTAATGAGTTGATGGACCTAGTACAACGATTCCATCAGAAACCAAGGGAAAGCATACCATCATGGCTCCTAAGATGTGGAATACCAGTACCAAAAATCATAAAACCACGACAAGGTGCTTCCTATTAACTCTTTACATTATTGATAGATGGAATGCCACTTAAACTCTGATACTTCCCTGAAGCTGAATTAACTCACTTCAACTTGTACTAGAAATTTAAGTCATATCCATTCATTACCTATTTACTGAAATTGGGAGCATTCAAAAACAACCCAGAAACACAACTGAGCATGAAGCTGACTGGGATATTCCTTCTTTCTAAGGCCAGAATATACCACTGAATCACCAAAATAACTGTTATATCAACAGACAGTCTTTGATATGGACAAAGTGAATTAGAGAAATCTGTTTGAAGGAAGCATCCAAGTGTCACATAGTTCAACCCCCTGCTCAAACAGTACTGCTAATAAACAACGGGAAAAACATCCAAGATAGAAAAACAATTAAGAAAAGTTTAGGTATCACTCACTCACATGAAGAACCTCACAGGATGTGCTTGTTTTATGCTGACAAAATAGACTATGGGCATCATTATGGGTGAACAAAACTATAAAATACGTAGTGCAAGTGCATCCCAAATCCACTTCCCACAACTACAGTAACAGGAGATGGCTTATTGAAACACCGCAGGCTGGGCTTTTTCAGCCAGCCCCATTTTGCTGCTTGATTCGCTGCCCTTTCCTTCAATGGATTCAGACTCCTTCCTATACCTCTTCCCTACAGAGAGGCTGAGCCGTTTCTGAAGTGATCAAATTCCTGCAGTGCCGAAAGCACCACAGGGAGCCTCTCCATCAGGCCTATTTAACAGGTCATCAGAACGCTTAACGATAACCAAAACACCCTTTTCACTTCTCGGTCGGCAGGTGCCGAGCACCGTTTCCGGTACTTCACCAAGCATCCAAGCCTGTCGCCTTCGCAAAGCGCCCTTTTACCCCACCGTCCTTGTACACAGGACGCATTGCTTTTCGCTCCAAGCCTTCCTGCCGACACCGAGAAGGCGGAGCGCGCCCGCGCCCGCAGCCGGAGCCCGACGTGCGGCCCGCAGCCCGGCGCTGCCACGCGCAGACGGCGGCCTCCGACGTGAGGCGGCGGCCGCAGTTACCCGTAGTATCGGAAGGCGTTTATGATTCTACGGAAATGCTCCCGCTCCATCCGCTCCTCCTCCGCCTCCTCCTCCACTCTGGCAGCCGCCAGCGCCCTCGGCTCCTGCGGCTGCCGCCGCCGCCGCTCGCCGCCCCGCCAGGCCTCCGGATCGCCGACCCCGCTCTCCGCCGCCCACGGGAACCGCTCCGGATCCTGATCCTCGCGGTCCCGCCGCAGCCCTCTGCGCATAGCCTTGGCCGGCGGATCCCTGTCGCCGCGGGGTGGCGGCGGCGGCAGCGCTGGCCGTGCCTCACGGGACACCGCACACGCGGCCGACATCCTCCCCGTCCCGCACGCTCGATCGGACACTTCCGGACAGGGGTGTGCCCGGGAGCGCGCACGCCTCGCCGCAGACGCGCGCCGCCGGGCGCATGCGCACACGCCTCGCCTATCTCCTTGAGGCGCCCCGCTTCCGCCCTCGCGTGCGGGCGGCGGCGCCGCCTGCGCTGTCCGGCCGTGTCCGTACGGGGGCGCGGGGTTAGCGCAGCGACCTTCCGGGCCGTTCCCGAGGTGCTGTCACACGATGCCGCTCTTCGAGCACCGAGCCGACCTGGCATCGTCCCCCACGGCTCCGCAAAAGCGAAGTGAAGGATTCTTATTGCGAATCTACTGTGCAAAATAGCGTCTGGAAGTACTTTATTTTAGATACGAGTTTACATCACTTGCTTTAAGGCCTCTCTTAGTCAGACTTTTAAGACACTTGAACACATTTTAAAGTAATACAGTTCAAATCATCACGATCAATTTAGCTGAATTGTAATAGGTAATACCATCCATCCTTCGCTTTTCACGTCTGCAGATAGATTTTCATTTCAACTGATAAAATGGCAAGAGGTCATACATGTTATAAATAGATTTGACGGACTAAGAATCAAAGAGTCAACTACTGAATTTTATTAATCAAATTGAGCAAGGAGCAAAGAGGCAATGCAGCGCTGGGCGACAGGGGACTCTGCGTTCCACCAACTGTCGCAACAGTTGAACCAATACCCGATCCTTTTATACAGTCCGTCTTCTGTATACGCTTCCTCATTGCGGTGTACTCTGCGCATGATCCAGTTGTTGCTAGGGGGTCTTCTTCTGCCAGTAAGTAGTCCTCCTCCATATCTCCTTCTTGACCCTTTCTGGTGGTTTTTCCTTTTATGGTATGTTATTTATACAAACAAATCTCACTGCACAATCACTAGTCCTTGAACGTGTTTAGGCTAGCTCCCGGTTTGCACAAGTTTTGTGTTTTCGCAAGCTAAGCTTTCTTATAGTAATGGCTATCTTTTGTGGCTTTCTTGACTGCTTAAGCAGAACATTCATCTGCGTTACATGCTAAATCACAAATCACGGTTACTTATTTACAGGTCCCTTCCTTCTTACAGCGAACAAAAAGATTACTTTCTCACAATTCCCTCCTTTTTCTTTTATTACTATTTTTTGTTCGTGGTATCTCAGTACCCCTCTTTCATTAAGCTCCAGGTAATCCTCTGTCCCTGTTTCGTGGAGGGACTCATATTTGGCCCTCATGAGCATCAAATGGACAGCCTCCAATCTCCCTTTCACTATAGAGATTAGTTTACTGAAAATACAGGGCCCAAAGGTTAACACTAAGATCAGTAGTATCGCAGGGGTTGCATCTAAACGAGGGACTTCCTGAGGTTATCACTGTATGAAGGACCTGATGATCTTTCCATCTTATTAATGACCATTTGAAAGGTTCATGGCTTTTCTTATGATTCTCTGCTGTTACAATAGGGGGTCCTATAAGTCCTTTAATCATACATAATGTGAGAGCTAGGAGAAGTCCACTGCTGGATTTATTTAACCTTTCGCCTTTTTTTTTTTTTATTTTTTTTTTTATTCCCAATACTGTTCCCCGTCCGGCCTTGGGTTTCCAAAGATCCTGGAGCCACCTTAGTATTTATGTTCCATGGGAGTTCCCTGTTCCCACCTTTTATCCCTCTGCCTTGCCTGCCAACCAGGTTGCTGCTGGCTGCGGGGTAGCCCATCTTCACGGCAGCAAGGATTTCAGGGGCAGGTGTCACTCCTCTCTCCCACCTTCTGGCGGTGAGGTATTACACCGGGGCTCCTTTGTTCACTCTCGTTACTTATGTTGGATGGACCCGGAGGCTCGTCGGGGTGATGATGGTAAAATTCAGAATTTATTTCTTTGAAATATATCTATCACTAAATCGGGGATCCCACTTTTAGCTTTCGAGCTGCCGCCTTCCGCTTCAGGACCAGAGTAGTCAGCTCGCGCTGCCCCTCCCAACAGGGTTGACACATACGCCTAGGAGCCCTCCCTTCTCTGGCAGTGAACTTACCACAACTCTTTACAAATTTCACAACAGAAGCGAGCAAATAGGTGACAATTGCAATTTAGTAATCTACAGATTGCTTCTATATCATTATGTCTTGCGTTACTTTCCCATTTTATAGTTTTCCCTATAAGGTTGACATGCAAACCCCTCTAGATATTTACTCAGCCAATCCCTACAGCCGTGTACCAGTTATACTCTGGGCAAATTTGGTAGACTGACCTCACTTAATGTTCTATCAAAACATTTGTCCTTCAAGTCTTAGGAAATGACTCTCATTCTCCTCTATACATAAACACAAATTCCTTTCCCACACTTAACGACTTTCCATAAGAAATACCCAATTAGTGACAAGATTAATGCTGTCACAAACCCTATTAAACACTGTACAGCGAAGGGTAGGTGTTCAAACCATGCCCCAATCATTTCTTCAGGTAGGTTGAGATTTCTTCACCAAAGGGATTATATTGGTTTTCTTCGGTTGTTCACAGAAGTCCTGGATAAGGGTGATTTCTGGAGCTGGTTGATATTCTTGCAAAATCTGTTCTAGGGCCTGCCCGAACAGATTTGGGGATTCGGTAAAGCCCTGTGGTAGTACTGTCCACCTCAGCTGTTGTTTTCTCCCTGTGTCCGGGTCTTCCCATTCAAAGACGAAATAATCTCGGCAAGACTCATCTAGAGGGCAAGCCCAAAACGCATCTTTCAAATCAATTACACTATACCATAGGTTTTCAGGGCCTAATTTACTCAATAAGGTATAAGGATTAGCAACTACAGGAAAGTGAGATATTGTCTTCTTATTTATTTCCCGTAAATCATGTACCAAACGATAGGTACCATAAGGCTTTTTTACCGGCAATATGGGAGTGTTGAATGGGGACATAAAAGGTTCCAGTAACCCCTGCTTTATAAGTCTGTTTCTGGTTTTAGGCCTCTCCTTCCCTCCAATGAAATGGGGTACTGTTTTACTTTTATAGGAATTTCAGGGTCTCTAAGTTTAACTGAAAAAGGAGGTATTTTCAAACGCCCCACACTTTCGATTGTATACCATACTTCAGGGTTAATCCTCTCTTCATCCTCCACCCTTAAAGGGCAAAGTTTAATCTGTTGGGGAATGGCTTCAGGAGCACGGAGGTCCTGGCAATATGTATGAGCATAGCTTGCATGGTAGCACAGACTACATATTCATGGAAAAGTACTAGATGTTGATAGGAGGTCACGATGCCCCTGGGCCAAGTGATAAACAGCTCAAGGCGGACAAGAACTGCTGCAGCTGAGCAACCCAAGTTGCCAAGACATCTATGGGAAACTTCTGTGATTATGTTATTCACCCTGCTTTCAGTGAAGAAGGCTTCACAGGGTTGCTGATAATTGTAACTATAGGTATTTTTAGAATAAGCTGTCCTTGGTAGTCTAGTCTGTTTAGCTTTCCTTTGGGCTCTGTGTTATGCGCTGGCCACGCTGATACGGCACTCAGGGGAAAGTACACTGTGTGAACCTAGAGAAAAGCAGAAGCAGGAGATGGTCTGTGGCGAGTGGGAGAGGAAAAGTGCACTTTGAACAGGGGATGCCCTGCCAGCACTGCCTTTCACACCCTCTGCCGACGCATTCCTCTTTGGATTTCTTAGGATTAGGATGATATCAAGAGTTACCTCCCTCAGGATGGTTTCTCACTGCTGTTAATTGTTGGGAACTGCTTAAAGTTGTTTTTTCTCTGAGGCTCTCAGCCAATAATTGTGTGCCATTCTCTGTACACTCCTGTCTTAAACACTATAAGAATAAGGTTGTCCGGGTAATAAATGAAAGCTTGATCACTCATATTGAGTTTTTGTCATGCTTCCCCGCTCGAGAGCAATCAATCCGGACCCGGAATTCCGCGACATTAATCCTTATTTCCCTGTTCTTTACTTCCAAGCTTATCCCCAGTTCTATAATTAGATCTCGTCCCAACAAATTGAGTTCAGCTTCTGGTACAATTAGAAAATCTCCCAATCCTATCTTAGATTCTGTTTCTATTTTTACATTTTTAACAACCCCTACCTTAAAGGGTTCTCCCTTAGCTCCTACTACTAGGGCTGTTTCTCTGGACAATTTACATCCAGAGGGTAGTTGTTGTATGGTGGATTTCTCAGCCCCCGAATCCACTAAAAATTCTATTTCTTCTTGTTGGGGACCTATCTTTAATTTTATCAAGGGCTCACAGTGTTTCTGGGTCCCCAAAAGGTAAAGCCCCTGACCTCCCTAGTCTTCTACACAATAATAAATCATCTTGGCTTTACTCTTATTTCCTGTCCCAGGATAACACCTCCACATTTCTAACATGAATGCTAGAGGAGAATCCTTCGGGACTGGAGGACGTTTCATGGCTACAGGGACCTTGCTTTTTCCCTGTCCCATCTTCCGGAGTGCCTTCACTCTGCCGTGTGTGCATTCCACTCGCTTCCCCTCGTTCGTGGCTCATGCCTTCGCAGGCAATGAGAACCGCACTACTAGAGGGTCCACACTCGCTTGGGTTAGTCCGAGCTACCGGCCCCCTCTCACACACACGCCACTCGTCACACTCCGGGAAACCCGACCCCGACCGAACAGAAAACCCCTGCCAAAACGGCAGTTACTTACGCGTCCCGCGTCTTCGTCCGGACTTCTGTGCACAAAATTTATGGGGTCGACCGGTCCTGTCTTGCCTTTTTGCTCTTAAATTTCGGATCGTCGGTAGGAGTGAGGCAGGGAATCAAGAGTGGGGCCGCCAATTCCGGCGGGGCGTCTCCCCAACCCTCAGAACCCGGCCATTATTCCTATCCGAGTCACGGCACCAATTGTTATAAATAGATTTGACGGACTAAGAATCAAAGAGTCAACTATTGAATTTTATTAATCAAATTGAGCAAGGAGCAAAGAGGCAATGCAGCGCTGGGCAACAGGGGACTCTGCGTTCCACCAACTGTCGCAACAGTTGAACCAATACCCGATCCTTTTATACAGTCCGTCTTCCGTATACGTGTCCTTTTCGCTTCCTCATTGCGGTGTACTCTGCGCATGATCCAGTTGTTGCTAGGGGGTCTTCTTCTGCCAGTAAGTAGTCCTCCTCCATATCTCCTTCTTGACCCTTTCTGGTGGCTTTTCCTTTTATGGTATGTTATTTATACAAACAAATCTCACTGCACAATCACTAGTCCTTGAACATGTTTAGGCTAGCTCCCGGTTTGCACAAGTTTTGTGTTTTCGCAAGCTAAGCTTTCTTATAGTAATGGCTATCTTTTGTGGCTTTCTTGACTGCTTAAGCAGAACATTCATCTGCGTTACATGCTAAATCACAAATCACGATTACTTATTTACAGGTCCCTTCCTTCTTACAGCGAACAAAAAGATTACTTTCTCACAATACAGAAAAAGGAAAGGGTTTATTCATCTTGCAAGCAAAGTTTATTAAATCTCCTAGCGTCCTAGTTCATCTAAACATACACAAATCCTGTAATAAAGTTTTAACATACATCTAGTATACCTGCTTTCTGAATACTTAGACTGAGTAAAATTTCATCCTGAGTCCTGCAAATTAACAATAAATATTTCTTACATCTTCTTCCCCAAACATGTTTATATTGCCTTGCACTTCAGGCCATTCTAATCCTTTATCTTTTCATGATATATGTACTTAACATTGTTAGTGATGCATCTGCATTCTGGCATCTTATTCCTCCATGTTTTTTCCAACAACTTTTTTTAATATCCTTTCTGAGCTGGTCCGAATATGTAACATGCAGATTACTTGAGAAGTACAGCATAGGCCTTAGCAGCTCTAAGTAAGTTCAGCTACAATACACTGAATAACAGATTCAGCTACTGTGTAAGCTTACTGCTACAGGGCTCATTGAATTTAAAATTACCATTGTCAGTTTATAGCTAGTTCCTCTAACCATATTCCTCCAACATATGTAATAGCTTTCTATCATTGTTAATTCCCGAGTGATTTATGAACAATTCAAATTGCTTCAGTGTACAAAAATATATTCTTTAGAATATACACATTCAATCAATATAAAGGCCAGTCAAAGCATGACTGATGGAAGGAATCCTATAAGAATAACACATCGTTGGTACTCAACATCTGAGGGTTACAGAGCTAAAGCTTTAGCTACAAATCCATTTGTGTTGTATGAACTATGGTTATGGACATAAACATGGGCATCTGCCTAGTTGGTTGTCCTGCCAAGTAGCACAGTCCTGAGGGTTTCAATTTGTATCAGACTGAACTGAGGCACTCTGGATCATCATGCTGTGTCCTGCTGATCTGAAATAAAAAGTACACACCTTTAACTTGAGTCATTTCTATGTTTGCATGTGACATCAGCATATATTTGAAACTACCACTACCAAGACACATCTTTCATTTATGTTTTGTCTCATTTTACTTTTCTTTTTTAGATTCTTAGTAAATAGCAGTGAATTCACCTATTATTTAATGAAATCTAATTTCAGTGAATTTAAAGACATACTTTATTATGACAGAGTAAATATGTGTAAGGCAAACACATTCGAGGCTGATATGTATAAAGTCTATAATATGTTTACATAGGGAGACAACAGAACTATCAAATCCTTGCAGCATTTCCATACAGAGTAGCAAGCTTTTAGTTAACTTGGAATTCTGTAAACAAATTCAATTTCCAATAAAATCACTTACATCCTTCCCTCAGCTTTTTTACTTCCTGTATTATATCACTATACACACAGGATAAAAGCTCCTCTTGGGATTTAGTTCCATCTAAATAAACTAAGAAAAAAAGAATTAAAAAAATCATTATTTCTGTGCCAGTTATATGTTATCCATAGTAACAATTAGCAAAATTTTCAGTATTCCTATGGTGCAGGGAGGAAAAAATAAAAGGCAAGAACAGTGCAACCCTCTGCTTCTTTCCCAAATTCAGTTTGAATGTTAGAAAGTAACACAGTGTACAAGTATTCCAGTTAATAATTAGTTTACAAATTTTTATAGTAAAAAAAATCTCCTTCTAGAGATCTGGAGTTACAGTAATAGCATTAGGACAGTAGAGCTGGAATAATTCAATAGAAAGGTTCCAATGCAGTAGGAAGTTTCAGGTTCTCCCTCAGCTTTAGGGTTTCAGTAAGCAGAGAAAGGACACTGAAGTTCTCATTCTCATTGCACAGTAAGCAGCAGTGCCCTGCATGCTGATGAAGAACCATCTGACCTCTTTTCCCTGAGACTCAGTCCAGAATTAGGCAGTTCCAAGAGCTTCATGAGTGCGAACATTGCACAAACTCATAGCACCACTACGTCTGACACTAATTTGACAAGACTAATGGCTGCAGTATGTACCAAAAAGTACTTGCAAAGTGTCCTATAGTTTTCAACAGGACTTCATACAGGATCTTCGTGCATCAGATACTGTCTCAGAAGTTTCCTGGTTAGTCATAGACATGTACTCAAACATGCACATGCAAACTAGTATGTTAGCAGATTTAGTGTTCAAAAAAATTATATTTTTTAAGCTCATAATTACTTAGAAGAATAACAAGATACAACCTTGAAGACAAAAATAAATAAATAAATAAACAAACCAACAGAAAAGTCAAAAAGCTATTGTGCAACTGTCACAATAATATTTGAAGAAAATTTTGTCTGTTACAAAAAATACCACTGACAACCAACCAAAATCCAGAAATGTGCCCCATTTAATCATTTTGTATGTTTAAAATTAAGGATATCATACCAATGTTACTTGCACTTTCTTCCAACTCATTTTTATATTTCAGGTACATAGGCCACACATGTCCATCGAAGTACCCAGGTGTATCTGCTGGCTGATAGACTCTGGTGCTACACAGAAACATACGTGCTTTCCCATGCAAGTTTTACATTACACTCCCAACCCAGTGTTTAAAAAAGTATATACAGGCAAGGATGCTTCATAACTACTGGAACAACAGAGGCTACCTTGTTATAAAATGATCTGTGATATGAATTCTTCCTAATCTAATTCTGCAAATCAAATTAAATTAAAGACAAGGTAAAAGGAGTTTAACTGAAAAATGTATTACATATAAATTAGGTTGTATTGAAAATTTACCTAAAGAAATTACCTTTTTTATTATTATTATTATTATCTCTTTTTATTGGTGAAGATTTCTCAAGCTTCAACTCACTAGAAATTCAGATACTAAACTCCTGAAAGGGAAATCTAGTCAAGAGCCAAGAAAGTGGAGACAGCTAAACCCAACTGACTGGAGAAATGCTTGACTCATATATCAAATTTTGATTTTGTGCAAATATCTTGCTCCAAGCACACAGTTGTGTTTCAGATATGAAACCAAGTCAGTCACTGGCTCAATATTCCAAATCAAATTTGCAGTTTAACTATTGTACAGTCTAAATGAAGTGTACAGGAAGAAAACACAAAGATTGGTACTTTAATTATCAACATATATCTGAATGTTTGTTTTTTTTTTTCCCCATTTTACATTAGTTTAATTCTAGCATTTAGTTGGTAATCTAAATAGTTTTTCTGGGCAACAAATTTGTTTCAGTGTTTGTAAAACACTTAAAATCATAATATATATAAAAACAAAACAAAAACAAACAAAAAACACTTATCTGAATGCTTCTGTTAATGTTTGCTAAATACCCACATTGTTGTCTTATATCTGTCTTATATAAAGATTAAATCTTATATCTTAATTACATTAAATCTTATATCTGTCAATCACTAAAGAAAAGCTGGTACCAAAAAAAAAAAAAAAAAAAAAGCACAGGTTAGGGGATACAATCACCATTTGTGAACAACAGCTGAATAATCTTACCTCCTTCTCCTTTTACACTCTTCATATGGAAGAGTCAAAAAATATCTTCTATTCCAGAGTTCATTAAGTGGCCTAAGATATCAACATAGAATCACAGAATGATAGAATCACCAGGATTGTAAAAGACCTCTCAGATCATCCAGTCCAACTGTCCATCTATCACCAGTATTTCCCACTAACCCATGTCCCCCAGTACCACATCTAAATATTTCTTGAACACTTCCAGGGATGGTGACTTCACCACTCCCTGGGCAGCCCATTCCAGCACCTGACCACTCTCTTGAAATATTTCCTAACATTCAACCCTAATCTCCTCTGGCACAAGATGAAGCCATTCCCTCTAGTCCTTTTGCTAGTTATGTGGGAAAAGAGGCTGACTCCCACCTCACCATAATCTCCCTTCAGGTAGTTGAAGAGAGCCATAAGGTGTCCCCTGAGCCTCCTCTTCTCCAGATTAAGCAATTCCAGCTCCCTCAGCTGCTCCTCACAGTGAGGATGCTTATGTTTAGCACTCTCTTTTTAGGACAGTTTTCTATGTATCAGTTTTCATATTACTACTTACTCATAATTATACAGCAGAAAGCCTTCAACAATCAAAATATGAACATCTTCTGTCATTTTTAGACTGTTACATGTGTCCATTGGTTCTTCAGTCACAACAGCTGAGCTTGTATGGCTGTCAATCCAGTTGTGAATACTTTTCACCATTTCATCCATGTACAGAGCATCGAGAACTAGAGGAATAAAAATGTTAGATACCCATTAGAAATACTAAAAAAGAAAAAGGGCCCTGAAGTGCCCTAAATCAAAGAAAAAAAAATCTACAGGTAAATTTCAATGAAAGGGAACACTTTTACCCCCAGAAGTCTCTTAGGCATGTAAGTAGTTCCACATCTGCAACTGATGATACCTTGAAACAAATACTTTTCCCATGATTGGGCTATATTTGGTGTGTGTGGCCAAAAAGGGTCTGAATTCACCTCACAGACTTTTTCCATACAGAAATAAATTGCTATCCTATTCCATAGAGCTTGTAAACTCTTAGCCCAAAGACTTCTACCCTACTGTCAGTTATCACTTAATCAAGTCAAGGAATGGGGCTCAAAAATCCTTTGCTTTGTTTTTCTATTAAGTTTTAGATATTCGGATGGTGGAGAGGGGAGGTTTGGACTGATGGGATGCAATTTAACAACAATTACAATGTAGCACATGTTTTTTTTTTGTTTTTTTTTGTTTTGTTTTTTCCAGAGATAGATGTCACATAAGTTACTGAACAGAAGGCAGGCATTGGATAATGTAAGAACAAATAAACTTTACAGTAATACTTAAAAGTGGCATTAAGTCCAGACAGATGAACTTAACTCATCCAGTTTCACAATCAACTTTAATTTAGTGTAGAAATTGAGCCACAGACTGCATTAACTGATGAAAGTCAGTTTTTACTTACAATTCAAGGTTCTGGGCAATGTTTAGAGTTACACATTTTGTGATCACCAAGTATCAAAAGAGATTAGCTAATAATCAACTGATTATAATTAGTCATGATCTAAAACAAAGCACTGGCAGGAAGTGGATCTGGGTCTAGAAGTTCGCACAACTAAACTGGCATGTTGAACTGGCATTGTCAGAATTCAGAAACATTCTGGTAAGATCTGACATGAGATAAAGGTGCCTGGATCAGACCCAATTTTATCTGATTGGGAACATAATGAAGAAAGAAACATGATGGTGAAGATAACCAGATATTTATTAATGTGAAAAAAAAACATCACTACATGGAATGAGGTTTAGCTTACGCCAGTGCTTCAAGTCAAGAGACTTTCAAGTGATCAGAACCATTTGCTACTGGACCAGATGCAATAGTAGAAGAAAAGACTAAAAAGAGGAAAGGGAAAGACAAGAAACAGCTTCAGTAGTTTTCTAATTCAACAGGTTTTCTTTTTTCTTCTCAGCGAGGTGAGAGAAACTGAAATAAGGATAATTTGTTTCCTACCTTGTCAGAACAGACAGGGAACGTAAGAGTTACTTGCTTAGAAGAGACAGGCAACAAAGTGTTGAAGCTCAGCACAACATGATCAACACAGAAACATCACAAAGTTACTAACCATCATAGAGCTTAAATCCACGCTCATCTGTTTCTACTTCAGACTCGGGCTAAAGACCAAAAACAAAAAAAAAAAAAACAAAAAAAAAACCAACATAATTTTCAATGGTGCTTTTATAAGCACTTTCACAGGTTTGTTTTCTTTAGTTACAAACATGAGGGTTATACACCTCTGTACCATAACTGATAAATTAGTCTTCAAAATTTAAATGCTGCA
Source organism: Cyrtonyx montezumae (assembly GCF_038088225.1). NCBI lineage: Eukaryota > Metazoa > Chordata > Aves > Galliformes > Odontophoridae > Cyrtonyx > Cyrtonyx montezumae. Next base: position 5,089,765 of record NW_027072041.1, read on the forward strand.
CAAAGCTATTACAATTTAATAGGAACACTTTATTTCTTCTTTTCTAACAACAGATTCTCCAAATCATCATTCTTAAGTTCACTAGAACTTCACCTTTCAGAACGAAGAACAAGTTCAACCTCTTTAACAAAGAACTTTGATATTCATTAAAATGTTTGATATTTTTTTTTCGTTTCTTGACTACGGAAATGAAGAACTATATATTGTTGCATAGCAGTAACAAAGCATGAAATAACAAAGCAATAACATTAACTCCGTTAACATGCAGTATCTTCAAAAATGTATCCAGCATACACCCATTCCTTACTTTGAAAGAGCATCAAATACACACTCAATTACTTTTGCTGAGAATACTCAGTGGTTTTGGCCACTGGAAGTTTAATTACCTCAGCGCTCACAAAGTTAACATTACTTTAAGCAGCATCACTGTTAACTGTCCATTAACAGAGAACTGAAAAGAGCAGAAATTATACTAGATCTACTCAAGTCCACTTTTACTTAACGGGTCTTTCAAAAAAAAACACATTACCTTAAAGAAGTCATCCTGAGACATCGTATCACAGTTTGGAAGCAGTTTCTTAAGCTTTTCTGCCAACGTTGTTTTTCCTCCATTTGTAACTCTGAGTTAGAAAACAGAAACTGCATCAGACAAGATCTCTCTTTTAGACATATACACAACTATGCACACACACACCTCTACAATAGTGTAAACCACATAGACACAATTCACTCCTGTCTGTCTCCCTACCTCCAAGAGGTTTATTAACATTAAACACATTCTTGAAATTCTCTGGCAAGCTCTAACAGCTTTCAGAGAGTAAATACAAGGGGGACAATAAAGAAATTAGAAGTGGTACCTAAGACCTCCAATAGAGGCAGGAGTAATTTTGTAGGAGTTATACATAATAAAAAAGATTGTTATATGGTGTATTTGTAAACTATTTTCAAAAGTGATCCAGTCAGAAGTAGAAATTACGCCACAATTCATTCTGAAAGGAAGACTAGTCTCAAGCTGCTGAGGAAATTTAATTTGCTAATACTTACCCTCCAAGGCCAATAACCAGTATTTTCATAGCTTGTTTTCTATCCAGTTCTTCCTTTCCACTGTCAAAAACAGTCAGTGAAAACTCCCAATTCAGCAAAAACAACAGCAATTAAGAAATTCCAGTTACAGATAAGACTTCTTTTCTGTCTTTTATTTTTTCCCCACAAACCCACTGACAGAACCTCAACTGCTTGTTCAAATGCTAAAAAAACCCTCCAATGCAGATGCTGCATCACAGATTTCTTTCTGTGCATTTTACCTTAGACAGTACTTAATGATTTGAGGAGGACTCGGAGAGATTCAGTTCTACCACTACTGATTAGCACAGAAGTACCTGGAAAAAAAACATAATCCTAGCTCAATCATTAACAATATCCAAATGACTAGGTAAATAAATGCTGAAGTGGAAAAACAAATAAACAAACAAAAAAGCCAATTATAAAATAAAACCAAACCAACCAAACAAAAAACCAGTGGCATGTGCTGAGGGAAGAAAGATGTTTCAAAAATTCTTGAAAGGTTATAGCAGATTACATCCAAAGACTTAAACATCTCAGTTTTAGCAGAGTAAGTACTCAGTGCTCCCTTGTCACAGTCAACAGCACAGATCACTAAGTGCTCCACCACATTAACAGATTCACTAAAACTATTGTAATGTCAGTCTAAGCCCTCCTAGCCACCCTAACAGTGAGAAGAAATAGGTGGCAGCTGATCTTCCCTGGAAGAGATCAAAGACTGAAACTCGAAAACAGGCTATGTTTGTTCATCCATATTCTAGTTGCTGCCAAGAAAACAACTAAGGGGTTGTCTAGCTGAACACCTCCAGCTGTCAGTGTTGCTCAAAGACACAGTCCTGACTTTTCTAACTCCTTCCCAGGACCTTCTTCTTTGGAACAGGTACTTACTTCTCTTGGCAGCAGCGCAAGTCTACGGACATCAGCAACACGGTTTGACACCTGTCAAGTGCTGTTTTCCAAGAGCACACACCAGATATCAACTATTTAACGAATATCCAAACACTTGTTTTTCACCAGTAACTCCCAAGTTCCACAATTCGGTGTGTGTTTATGGCATTGGCTATCTACAGGGAGTGTGTAAGCAGATTACCTGTTCTCAGGACATGATGAAACTTGATCCACAAAAAAAAACCAATGCTATTTTCAAACTAAACTGGCACTAAGGTTTGTGTTCTGGGGGATTAGCCTTTGTCCCACAAAAACACTGTGGTACAACCCAAATAACATCTGGCAACAGGTGCTGAGCTTTGGACTCAACTTACGTCAACAGCAATATCAAAGTTAATCCCATTTAAAGGGGAAAAAAAAAAACACCAGAAAAAAAGAAAAAAAAAGACAAAAACCATCATCTCTGCCTCCCTCAGAACAACATACAACCCAAAGTCCGAGGGCAAACTTGTCTCCAGCGTTACTGCACACAGCTCCGAAACCACTCCGCCTCTTTAAAGGGCCAAGCTAAGTTCCACTGCAGCACTCTCACAAGGGCTGCCTCGGGCCGAGCACTTAACGTGCAACTACAGCATCCAATTGGGCCCACCCACGCTCCGAGAGCTCCCACGCGGAGCTGACCCGCGAGACTCTGAGCTCAGCACTCAGTCCGCACACGCGCACAGCCCACCCCTACCGCTCCTCGCCGAGCTCCGGCGGCCCAGCCGTCAGCGCCCCACGGCACGAGCCCCGCCCTCTCCGGCACCGCACATTTCGATTGGCCACCTCCTCAGCTCGCGCTCTCCCATTGGTCGCTCCCTCAGGCCGCGCTCTCCGATTGGCTGCCCCCCTTTTCCCCGTGCTCTTCCCACTAGGGAAAGGAAGCGGTGGAGGATTGGCTGCGGTGTGTCGGCTTGGTGAAGTACCCGCGGCTGCCGCTGTGGAGCGCTACGCGGGGCACCGGCGCCCGCCTGCCCGTCCGTCCGTCCGTCCCCTCCCTTCCTCCCCGCGGCCGTCGCCGTGCCCAGCTGCCCGGAGCAGCTGTCCCCGCTCTGCTCCGCCGCCCCGAGGCACCCGCGCAGCCCGTCGGTCCCCGCTGCAGCCATGTCCAAGCCGCCGCCTAAACCCGCCAAGCCAGGTAAGGGAGGGTCCCCGCAGCTGGGCCCGCCGCCCCCGGCCTTCTCGCTGTCAGCGCGGGGCCACCGTGGGCGCGGGGCGGCCGAGTGCTGACACGTGGACAGCGCGGGAGCGGGGCTCGGGCTGTCGAAGCCGGGCGGCCCCCGCCTCTCCCCGCCCCGCCGCCATTAAGCGCAGCGGCGCGGGCTGCGGGTCTGTCCTCGGGCACGCCGCGCTTCGCTTCTCGGAACTCATAGCGAATGGCAGCGAAAGCTGTACTGACCGGTTTGGAGCGCTGGGTCTGTCAGCAGGCGCCTTTCTGCTGTGGTCTGCTGAAGCCTCCGAGCTTCTTCCACGTACCAGCTTCCTGTGAGCTTTAACCCGCTGAGCGTCTTTCTGAGTTGGGCTGAAATGGGAAAAAAAGGGCAGCGATAGGAGGCCCGGCACTGCGGTTGCCCGCTTTGAGGGTGCGTGGAGAGCTGAGAGCTGAGAAGGGCGTGGTGCTGCTTTGAGCAGCCAGATACGCAGGAATAATTTTTTTTTCCAGTCAAGCGGTTAACTGATTCACAGAATGATTGGTGAGGCTTAGCACAAGATCCTTACGGAATTCAAGGGTTTGACTCAGACGTTCTGTGCCTGATATTGGGCATCCCCACCTTGCTGGGGTGCAGTCTGTGGTAAGACGCAGGCTGCTGCCAGAAGAACGGGTTCTTGTACCCTCCCTGTCACTTTGTCCTTCAGTTTGGTGGCACAGCAGGCTGGATTGGTGCTCTGGCGCTGCAGGGTACTTCCCATGTTTAGGTTATTTTAATGTTCTAATGAACTTGCTGATCTGGTTTACCACATGATCACTTGATGCAGCAAAAGGAAATGGATAGAAATAAGTGGCTGAAGAAGAAGGAGGAAGAGAATGAGACTTTCTTGGTAGTTGCTCTCAGGGCTGGTAAGGAGTCATGAATGTCATTTTACGGCATTCCTCCTTTTTGAAGAAGGAAAGCCTTTACAGGTGTTTTTGCAGAATTTTTTCTTTTCTGAGTCATCTTCTGGCTTCCTCCAAAATATTTAAACTGTCTGCCTTTGTCTGTAATATCAGTTACAGTTTTAGTAGTATCACTGAACTTCATGGAGGTTGTAGACATTAAAATGTACTGAATTAAAGACATAAATGTGGGGTCTGCTTGTGCTCAAGCAAGAGTAGCATGATGCTCTATTTGTTACTAGCTTCTGGGCTGCAGATGGGGAAGAGTCTTCTTCATCCATTTGCTCCTGCCGTGTTTTATTTTCTTCATTGACTGTTATATGGTATCCAGTGTGTAAACCATCCCAGCTTAGTCTCAAAGCAGCAGTCTACTTCCTTTGCCACTGAATTGTCACAATTCAAGCAGACAGAACAGAGAGTATGACTTTGGCTGCTGTTGTCCTTTAAGAAAGTGTTCAGGAAGCAAGCGTCCAAACTAGAGATGGAAGGAGATAACACTAAGACCTGGTGGCCGGGAAGTGTGCTATATTCATTTCTAAAACAGCGAGTGTTTCGTCACAGTGCTGTTGAAGATTACAGTTACATATGAATGCCCAGACGGTGCTTTAAAACGTGCAAAACAGGATGTGCTATGGGAAAAATAGTAAGTATAGCAGCGAGTGGGGTTTTCTTCAGTACATACAAGATTGTTATTTGATGGAACGCTCTTCCATTGTTATAATCTGTCTGCGTGGGCAGTGCATTTGATTTCACTTGTGAAAGAGAAGGCTTTGACATCAGTAGATTTTAGACAAGCATCTAATGATTGTCAGCTCTTGAGCCTGTATTCTGGGGCCTGTGGTTAGCCCTTGAGTAAGAGTCTGTGACTGTTTGGGAAATTTTATTTTCCAGTGTTCTGAGACTTCCCTTTAATACAAGCTTCTCACTTTGCCTTTCTGCTGAGGCTTTTTGTACTAGTTTGGAAGTTGTTCTACTTGCCGCTGCAGATATAAAGATCTTTTCTTTTAGGTCAGCATGCAAGAGTAGGATTTCCCCTGCATTCTACAAAAACCCTATTGGTATCTCAAATGTTATTCTTTTTAGAGGTCATTTACCTCTTAGACATTTGGTGTATTATGTTAATTCCAGTTGTGTCTTTTGAACCTGACAAGCTGCACTGACTCCTTCTAGTTGTCTCCTTGAGTGGTGGTGGTGATGTATTTTTGGCTAGGGTCTTAGGTAGTGTGAAGCAAGAGCTCTTAGGAAGCTGGAAATGTTAATATTTTTTTTTCAAAAGAAAAACAACCCCTTATTACTTTCATATTCTCCAGGTAAAGTAACGATTGTTAATCTTGGACTAAAGTCCATGCAACACCTAAGTTTTACAGAGAAAGACAAGTCTTTGTCTGAAGGAAATTACAGTTTAAAGTGATTCCAGTTGAGAGGAAGTGAGGAAGGAGGAGGCATAACATACGTAACATAAAGAGACACTACCTTAAAGTAGGTTTGTTGCCTCAGCAGCCAGTAGTAGTTTTCAGGGTTAAAAATAGAACACTGAATATAAATACTTAATTTGAGCCGCAGTCAAGTTTCTTTCACATTATTGAGATAAAGCAGAAGCTGTGGCAGTTGCCATTCACAGAAGCAAAAGCTCTATGCTGAATGGCATCCCTAAGGTCTCAGTAGCTTGTCACACTAGGCCAACTCCTGTAGTGACTGAAAGGTTTCTGTTAGCTAGGGAGAAGTGGGTGTGTGAGTTTGGGAGTTGCACTACAGTCATGAGTTTATATGTGGGAGACATCAGCAGAACTATGAAAGAGTACAAACATGAGTGCTGAACTTGCATTTCTGGCCCTAAACATTCTGTTTACCGCAAGCTTCTCAAGCCCCCTACAGGTGAAGGTGCTTAGTATTTGCAAAAGTTAAACTAGTAATAAGTAGAAGATTTCAGCATTGTACTGTGCTAGTCAGAATTCATTTGTGAAATTGTTCATGTCAAATGTGAGGTGAATGCACCTGCATGCATCTTCTCTGAGAATATCCTGAATTCTGATTTTCTATATACAAAGAATAAACGTGCTGTTAGTTGCAGCCTGTGATTTTCGCAGGGTTATCCTAGCTTGTCATCTACACTGGCACTGGTCTGCTCTTTGGATTCTTCTCTGTGTGTCTCCAAACACCCTCCTTCCTGCTCTCCCATTTGTGTGCCTATATTCACTTCCCCTTTCTAACAAATGCTGCTAAAAAGTGGAAGGTGGCTTTCCAAACGGTGGGACCTCCACTTTTCTGCCTTATTTAAAACAATACTTAAATGCTGTGTCATACTCTGTTGTGCCTGTGTGCCTTCAGCAGTACTCCAAATTTAAAGCACCAGTCTTGTAAAACGCTCACTCTCTTGAAGTCCTTGAAGGTCAGAGTGCAAAGTACTTTCTTTTTCAGTTCCTGAAAAGTCAGGAAAAAGTTTACAGCTGCCTGTAATGTTCTGAGAAAATAGCATATTTCTGAAGATATGCCTATTGTGTTAAAGACTTTTCTTTCCTTACTAAAAGAGACCGCAAGCATATCACAAAAGATCCTGATCTGTGAGTTAACCATGTTACTAGTTCTTGACAAAACTTTCTGCCTTCCAGATGCTGTCACCAGGTTGTGTAGCTCCTTCGTAGGATCTCAGGCCAGTGCTGTGTGTACTTCTTTGCCAGTGCAGTTAGCAAAAAGAAGATGATGCCTCTCTTGCGTCAGAGAAAGTAAAATCTCTAATGGTGTTCAGGGAGGACACTGTAACTAACACAGACCCTGGAACTGGCATGTAAAATAAATAATTAGTGCCATACAAGAATCAGCCTTCTTTCATTCACAGATGAAAACAAGTAAAAGCAAAGGAGAAAATGCTTTGTGTAGAAAAGGGATTTTTAATTGTAGCATCTTATGATGGTGTAGAGAAGCTGAGGTAAAAGAGCAGAAGGGAAGTGGGGGGGAGGGAGGGTGGAAATGCATTGCTGAGAGAGAGAAACGAAATGCTTCTTGTAGAAATGCTTAGCACATCTTTGAAAGCAACCTTCTGTTATGCTGCAATTAAGTAGAAATAAGCATCAAAACTGATAGGAGGAAACAAAATGTTTCTGGTTATTGAGAAAACTCTCTTTTTAATTTTGCATTTTGCAACCTGACAGTGATCCATGCTAGCTCGGTACATATTGGAAGCTGCATTTTTTTTTTTTAACTGTTGTTACTGTTTAGCCACTCAGTTTCTTTATTTTCATGCAGTTAATTTGCTATTCATTATCTTGACGAATCAGTTTTACTTGAGAGAGGGCAATATTATAAATCTGAATTGCCTGTTTCCTATTTAGAGTATTTTATAGGGGAAGTTGTCCTAAGAATTCAGATGGTTTTTGGACAACTTGCCTTGCATTCCTGAGTGAGGTTTTGGTAAATTGTGGCATGGGGAGTTTCTATGCCTAGCTTATATGTATGTCAGTGTAGTATGCGTAGTATCTTTTTCTGTCAGATAGCCACACTGCAGATGTTTAGTGTAAATCCTTTAAGAAAGGAAAAAGTCAGACTTGTGGCAGAAGAAGGGAACTGAAAAGGATTATTCAAATTTGTCCAAACAATTAGGGAAATACTTGTGGGATATATCACTGCACTATGCTTTGGTTGATTTTATTTTTAGAAAGGGTAGCCACTAACTGTCTAGAGAGTAAAGGCATTACTGTTTGCCCGATATATTGAAGTATCAAAAATAAGTGTTCCCCTTGTTATAGTTAATCTGTTAGCTTTGCTAAGTTCGGATCACTGTTTGTACTTTAGTTCTCTGTCCTACAGGAATCTCACGAAGTGGTGAGTGATGGAAAGAGGAGCACAGCAAGTCCTCAGGCACTTCCTGACCATGAACTTATTAATACTGAAGGACACCAGGCAGAGAAAGCTGTAAATTTGTCCACGTGCCTGTGGATGTGCATCACTAAGTGGAAGTACTTGCATTCAAGTGACTGCAGCTACTCACATGTCTAATAAAAGGCAGTTTATTTCCAGATCAGAGCTACTAGTTTAATATTCTCTCTTAGGCTATATATTTTGTTGTTTTAAAAAATTGAGACTGATTTGTTTGTTTATTTATTTTTGCATTAAAAATAATTCCTATGAAGTGGTGAGTCCTATTGTTCTTAGCTCTTAAATTCCCCACTCTGAGCAGATTTTCGTGTCTATTTATCAATAAATATTTAGAAGATAATTTGAAAGTGCCAGATATAAGTAGTGTTTCATTCCCATGTAGAGTGCTGTGAAATTATGGTGAACCAGACCTGCAGTTTTGTAGTTGTGGATACAGAGAAAAGTGTTTTAGAACATGCTGTGCCTGTGCTGTGCCTGTGCTATGTTTTGACATTTGGGAAGTATCATGTACACACACACACAGTGCAAATTGTCTTCAGCTTAAACAGCATTTCAACTGTACTCTGATCTGCATTTCCTTTCTTCTTCTCCAGTTTTCTAAAACTGTGAAGGATGCAGTATGTTACTACTGTACTGGGAAATGTACACAGAAATCTAAATTTCTTGTTTATCCTTGTCTTCTGCTGTCTTCTCATTTCTCCTTTTAATATTTTTTATCTTCCTTTTTAGTCTGCAGTTTCTCCTTTTACTAAAATAAAAGCTTGAAAATTGGTGGATGGTGGCTGAAGTCATCAAAGGGTTTAGTACACAGTACTGTCATGAATTGTGCTGTCACCTTTAAAGCCTAGGAGAACAGACAGTACCACAAACCATCCAGCTCTTTATGCCACACATCCTGATTTGTCGTCTCTTCTTTATCCATTTTTGTATTTATTTTTAATTTACTTTCAGCTGAAATTTGGATGCTTTGTGCTGAAGCTCTTAGGATTGTCATGTATTTCTGTCTTCTTTTTGTTTGTTTTCTTGATCATTTTCATATAGGTAATGAATAAAAAGGTTTCATGCTTTTATCTGCTGCCGTAGTGCAGGCATTTAGTTTTCAGGGCATAGGAAGATAGGCAAATGCATTGAACCCTTTGTGTGTAAGACATGGCTGCTGTGTGAGAGAGCACTAGTAAAACATTTCACCAAACTGAAATCTTACAGTATTACTCAAAATTAGCAACTGTTTTGATTACAGGTTGACCCATAGAACATGTAAAATGGAGTCTAAGAAGCTCCATTACACTGTGGTTTATTTGCATCATTGTGATATTCAGAAAGAAACCTACATAATGTTAAGACTTCAGATATTTCAAAACAAATGAAAGTCTGTATTGAGCTCAGTCGAAATCAATGGATTTAAGGAGTTCAGTTAATAAAGTTATGTAACATGCATGTTTTTTCTCCTGAACCCATCTTCTACTTTGTACTCTTGAAATAGACCTATACTGAATATTTAAATGTTTGTAGGGATACTTCTTTTGCAATTAATGAAATTAAACTTTTACCTCTTTTTTTTCTGGATGCTGCTGCCCTGTTTGAAATAAACATTGCCTATTTAGTGGTATTGTAAACACTATAGTTTATTTTCTGCATCTAAGCAGAGTATCATGTCCGCTGTACCTGATATAAATAGGACTTGCTGACCATTTGTCATTTTTCTTCAAATCCTGCAGTAATTTTTGTGTCACTGCATTGCTTACCTAATTAATCAGTTCCAAATGAGTATGGGAACATGTGTCAGACAGTCATTGGTTTGTTTTCTTTATTTTTTTCCTTAATTCTGAAGCATTTAAGTTGCTGTTAAAAAGTATGTGTAACATACATTGTTGCATATGATTGAAACAACACTTTGCATCAGAAATCAGTGACAGTACTTACATTGGCTTAGATGGTGAGCCATGAAGGCGGTGTTAGATGTACAGAACAGGCAACATCCAGTTGTCTGATCAGTTGACACATTTCCTTCTTCATAAACTATACTTGTTTGAGTGTTTTTGTCGTTGCTTTTATTGCTGTGGGCATGCCACAGTCTCATTCAGCAAGCAGTTTTAAGAGTTAAGGAGAGGAATTTACTTGTATGTGGGATCTCTGTTAGCTCTGTGTGTATGCAGTGTGTTCAGAGAATATATTAATCATATTTTTTTCTTTTTTCCTTTTAGGGCAGGTTAAAGTATTCAGGGCCCTATATACATTTGAGCCCAGAACGGTAGGTATAATTAGACTTAAGTGGTTGGTGAGACTTATTTTTAAACTTATCCATAATAACACTTATTAATTTTGACAAGGTTGAACTATCAGGTTTGCTGTAGTACTTTGTCTGTGAAAAAGTGTGTTGATCCTTAAATATGACTTTTCTTCTGAAGGCAACAAGGATAATTGGGAACTGAGACAGTATTGATGAACTGGGACCAACCAAGAAAGGGGAAGAGGTTAACAAGCATGGAATGTATTTCACTGCTTTGGTTGCACAGTGCTCAGTTGGGAAAGGCTACAGTCTTGTCTTTTGCATTCAGAAAGATCAAAGATACAAAATGCTAGCTGCAGGCATGTCAAACTACAGTATCAAAGACTGTTAGGCAGTTATCTAGTTTCTGTATAATTAGAGATGTTACTATTTTGAAAGAAATGCTCTATATATTCTACTTTTTTACAGGTAATTATTTTACCAAAGTACATGTATTTGTATTTTTATTTACCTTTTTATTTTATTTTTTTAAGCCAGATGAACTGTACTTTGAAGAAGGAGATATCATTTACATCTCAGACATGGTGAGTCTGACACATCCCATACAGACAGAATGCTTCTGAGATGAAGTACATCCCTTTTAAACTCTTCTCCCCTCTCTCTCCAGAGTGATACAAATTGGTGGAAAGGAACATGCAAAGGGAGAACTGGACTAATTCCCAGCAACTATGGTAATGTCTAGAATATTTTCCTTTGGTAAGATTTACAATCAAAGAAAATGACTGTGTGAAGATTACTGATATACTTAATTTCAGAAACTGATAAAAATGCTGGCATTTAACAGTACTATAACAGAGTATTTCAGTTTATTTCTAAAATATCATCACCATCCATCAGCAGCATACAGGCTGTGAGTTTGCCAAGTGTTTGTTTCTGGATGTGCATGTGATAACAGTCACTCTTATTTAACTGCTTTTCCCCTTCCAAATATAGAGGAGAGTTCAACAGAGTACAAACAAAGCTCATAGCCTTACGTTGTTCATATTTGTAAGGAGTATATTCTTGAGACTTTCTCATTAGCAGTATCTTATTTATTTAGCCCATATGTTGTCTTGTCTAAGTAAATGTAATGGTAGGCATGCAGAGCCTTCAGTAACTTGGAAATCAAGAAGTTTGACGTAGCATGGGGTGGCTTTTTACCAAGCTAATCAATAAATCACTACTCAAATTGTTAAGTAAAGTCTGTGTATAGACAGGAAGCTAAAGCAGATTGTAGGCAACTCTGTAGATATACTCTGGCAGGTTTTTTTATTATTATTATTTAATTGTTTGTTTTTTTTTCCTCACTATTCTATTTGCCATTTGTTGCTTTTTACTGAACCTATTCAGCAACAGGAAAAACAAGCAAACAAACATTTTAATGGGGATTCATGACGTCAAATATACCGTATCTACTTTGACAGAATAGAAACTGCTTTTTCATTATCAACTTAACATTGCTTTGAAAACCCACGAATGCAGTTAACACGCTTCTTTAAATTCCTCCCCGGAAATGTAGGCAGAATAGCTATGTCATATGACATATTGCATCAAAACTGTTAGTATTTTGCCAACAGTGCGGTTGCTTTGTGTTGTCCTTTCTTCACTAGGCAGCATCACTGTAGCAATGCTATGATTCACTGCCCAGAAGAAGAGATACGTAGAGATGTGAGTGGAAGCCTATAGTGCAGTTGTTTGGACCCTGGCATGTAATTTCACTTCTAGAAAAGTGCTGTGACTTATGGACTGACTGTGCGCTTGCCATCTGCCAGAGTAGTTGATGTTATATATGATAATGATTTAAATATGCTTACCTGCGTTCATATTTCCTTTGGACATTGCAGGGTTCTATATTTAAACCAACAGCTATTTCTGTCTGTGTTTCTACTGTGATCATTTTGGAAAACTTGCTTCCACAATGTTCTACTGAAAAACTGTCTGAGCAAAATTTAGCTTCTGTCAGCATTTGTGAGATGTTACCTGGAGTACTGTGTGCTTTGCCATAAAAGAGAGGCACGGTCATGCTGATGAGTATACAGTGAAGGGCCATGAAGATTATGAAGGCACTGCACATCTATGAGGAAGGGCTTAAGGAGCTAGGACTTCACTTAGAGAAGGTCCAGCTGGGACCTTATTAACCTGCGTTAATACCTAATAATACCTGAAGGCAGGATACAAAGAAGGTAGAACTGGGTATTTTACAAAGGTGCCTAATGCCAGGGCACAGACAGGAATGTGTGAGATTTCCTTTGAACATCAGGAAGCACTCTTTAAGCGTGCAGGTAACAGAGCATTGGTACACATTGCCCAGTGAGGTCGTAGTGTCTTCCTTGGAAGTCTTCAACAGCTGCCTAAACATGGTCTTGGGCACCCTGCTGTGGGTCTCCCAGCTTGAGCAGAGAGGTCGAACCATGTGACCTCCAGAGGTCAGTTCCAACCTTAAGCAGTCAGTGATTTTCAGGCCAGACAGGAGTGTGTATGTGTTTGCAAAAATTTAATGTGTAAGCAGAAGTCTATGCAAAAACTGAGAATGAAAAATACTGGGAATGTGTCTTCTTCAGACAAAGAATGCACAGTTCCCCAAAGTCTCCTTCACTGGCTATCACGTAGGACAGCCTAAATTTAGTCTTAACTGTAGAAACATTGCTACCTTCCTGGTGAAATTCTGTGCTCCTCTGCAATCTTATTGAGAAAAGTGGAGATGAACATGGAAGTACTGAGGCTCTGGTGGGGTCTTGTGCTCCATCTGCTGGTCTTGAAGGAACACATTTTAAGACTGAATAGAAAAGGTGGTGAAGCCAGAATCAAATGTTATCTGCATTAAAAGTAAAACTATTAAGAGTTCAGTAATAATTATAAGAGCAAAATTATTTTTAGGTTTCTGGCAGTGTTACTGGTTTAATGCTTTGTAATGCAAGCACTATTCAGTGTCACTGGGACGTTTTACTTGTTTAATGGCTGTCTTCTCTGGAACCAGCTTCTCCAGATCTCAAGTGACTAGAGGGAATGGCCTTGTGTTGTGTGAGGGGAGATGCAGGTTGTATATTATGGAAATGGTCTCTGAAAAAGTGGTCATGAGACCACTGCAGTGAGCTGCCTAGGGAGGTGGTGTAGTCCGTGTTCCTTGAAGTGTTGAACTATTTGGATGTTGTACTGAGGGGCATGGTTTAGTGGGAAATATTGGTGAGTGGTAGATAATTGGACTGGTCATGGTTGTCCCCAGTATTCTGTTTTTGGTAGCTAAAGTATGTTATATCTACTTGCTTTGCAGCTGGCTGTAATAGCATTTTCATCTGAGAAACCTACTCTCACACTGTCCCTGCCTTTTTAATAAGCTGTGGAGCAAGAGCTTGGAGAGCCTACTCATCTCAGACTGTACAGTCATACTGCTTAAACCCTTACTAGTAGCAGACATTTCTACCTAAAAAGATTTTTAAAAAGGACTTGCCAAATCACAGCCTGACTTCCAGATGTTCTACAGTGCTGTTCACTTTCTTTTTGCTGTTGTGACAGGACACTGACCAGGAGCTGGTGGGTGCTCTTCCTTAGTAAAGCCTAAAGATTGTGAGATGAAGAGAAGATCTACAGACAACTGAGCTTCCCTCTGTATTGTTTTTTTAAGCAGTTTTGATCCACAGATCTTTCCTAGGTTTTCCAGGGAAAATAAAAACTTCTGTAGAATAAATTGTAGTCATACTGACAGTGGGTTTTCTTAGATACTCTACTCTTTCCATTACCCTTGGAAATATTCTCGTAACTCTTGTAGCATGCAGCTACTTAAAAACATCTTATAAACTGTAGAAAGGCATGTAACAGCTGAAATAGAATATTGCCAGATTCCCAGGCCTGCAGCCTCCGATCAATTCAGTGCTTCTGTTTGAAGTTTTTACAAGCTATTAGAATTGCTTTTCCATACACAAGAAATTGAGTTTTATCAGACTAGTCTAGGCATGTTCAACCTGCAAGCAGCCTGGCACAGCTCACAATGCGGCTGCTGTGCTCCATCATGGCAGTGGCTCTAACCCAAGTGTGCACCCATCGCTTGGAAACAATCAGGCTGCTGGCACGTGGTCTGCCCAATCAGAATTGGAACCAGGACGTGGAGAGGACACAGTGGTGAATCTTCTTGCTCCCACCACACAGAATCAGACAGATCAAACCCTATGTATGTTACATGTGGCACGTGCTTGTGCTGCTTGTTGAGAAAAACACAGTGATTTCCAATACTGGTATGTCAGCCCTGCCTCATTGCATCTCAGAAGAAAAATAAACCTGGTAAAATAAAAATTTTGGATGGAGGAAGTGTTCAACAAAATACGTACAGATGAGGTTTTGCTTAATTTATAAGGAAACTGTGGCAGTTTTTCAAAGTTTACAATTTGAAAAGACATTATCTGCGGAAACCTGCTGCCAAATTTGATGCGTATCAAGGAATGCTTTGTGAGGAGGTGGTGGAACTGAAATGTCTGTCATATCAACAAAATCCGATTTATAAAGTTAAAAGACTGGTATAAAGCTAGTTATGTAATAGCTAATCTGACTGCAAAACAATGAAAACCATTTACTAATGGTGAGCTTGTTGAGCATTGTTTGGAAAGTGTGGCAGATATAATGTGTCCTGAAAAAAATAAACATTTTTCTGAAATCAGTTTGACTCTAGGCTGTAGCCAGGTGAATTGAAGAAATAGGAACATCTATAGAAATTCGGGAAGTAAAACTGCTAATTTTGAATTCCATGCTTTGGTGATCAGTGAAAGCTGTATGTATGGCTGAACTTGCCATTTTCATTGTTTTCATTTTCTTTCACTGTTGATGAATATAATGTCACTAAAGAAATTGTTACTTTGGTGCCGTTAAAAGGCATGACTAAATCTCTTGATTTGTATAAAGCAGTAAAAATTACACTAAAGCGTTTTTCTTTCACCCTTGTCAATGTACATAGTATAGCTGCCAATGGTGCTATATAGCTGCCTTGGTGATGGTTTAAAAAAAAAGGGATTTATAATATTAATAGAAGATGATGCAGTTGGCACTGGCAGCTTATGTTTGGTGAAATATCACTGTGTCATGCATCCAGAAAATGTATGTGTGGAAGCTTTAAAAATGGATGATGTCATACAAATCATAATCAAAGCTGTGAATTTCATTAAGTCCAGTGGGCTGAATTTTGGCCAGTACAGGAGTTCCTTAAAAAATGTGGCTGCTGATTGTCAGGACATAATTACCTTTCTGAAGGAACATGGCTAAGCTGGGTAAAACACTAAAGATTTTATTATTTGTAAAATGAAATCAAATCATTTATGGAATTAAAAGGAAAATTTGAGCCTGAACTTGAAGATAAATAAGGGCTAATAGATTTAGCATTTTTAGTGTATTTGATCCCTCATTTAAATATACTCAACAGTCATTTTCAAGGTGAAAATCAACTTACCTGTTCCAAATGGTGACTGTTCAAAATGGAACTGAAATTATGGCAAATAATTTCATGCATGTGTTGGCTAAACATAGACCAGTGAATAGTGAAAAATGTGCAGCTTTGCTTTCATTTCGTTTTAGAGAAAAGTTTAACAGTGTTTCTTTACTAGGCTTTTATAACTGCCTTAACAGAGAAAAGTGTCCTGTGCTTCACAATCACACCTTATTCATATAATCACTTCTTGCCAGCGTATACATTTGTCAACAACTGTTTCCAGGGATGAATCACAGAAGAGTACTATTTCATCAGAAATATCTGCCAGCTGTCTTGAGAGCTCACTGAGAGTTAAAAGCACTTCTGTTGAACTAGACATTGATGCATTAGTTTCATGAAAATAAGGTCAAATATTGCACCATGGGTTTTTTATTTATTTATTTTATTTTTGTTGCTTTTTTTAATGTTTTAATAACATGCATGTATATGAAAAGTTTTGCTACTTTGGTACATTAGTTCTGTTACATAGTTTGTATGTGGCCTGAAATAATTCTTCACTCACTGCGGCCCAGGCAAGACTAAAGGTTGGATACCCATGGGCTAGTCTTATCACTCACAAGTCTCTGTTCAAATCCAGATTGAATATGTGTTACTGGCTTCTTCAGAACTAAGAAATAACTTTATTTCCATGCAGATTTTGAATATCCTCTTTCAGACATAGTTAGAATTTATTGTCTGTTTCATTTCAGTGGCAGAACAAGCTGAGTCAATTGACAACCCACTGCATGAAGCTGCCAAGAGAGGTAAGTGTGATTTGGATTTTAGTTGTGTAATGCTAATGCTAAAATACTTTGTTTTGTGCTAAAGTAATATATTTAGGGTGAGAATATCCTGTCTGTTTTGGTTGCCTTACATTTTGATCTAATCATTTAGGTAAGTTTAGCAGCTTTTAGAAGCTGGTTTATGGCCTGGTAAAGAATTGACAGTAAATAAGATCTGATTGTATGCACAGCAATAATGGCTGGTGTTATCCATTTAACTTTACAGGCACCTAAAGCTCTCTTGGGAATGGAACAAAAAATGTTAATTATGAACTAGACTGGTTGTTTTAGAAGTTGTAACTGTTGTGGATAATAATTGTTTCCCTTGTTTGTTCGTAGAGAACAGAGAGAAATAAGTGCTTTTAATGATTGTTAACTTTTTAAAGGAAAAAAAAAAAAGTTAAATGGAATTTTTTTCAGGCAACCTAAGCTGGTTGAGAGAGTGTTTAGATAACCGAGTCGGGGTCAATGGCTTAGACAAAGCTGGAAACACAGCTCTCTATTGGGCATGCCATGGAGGCCACAAAGGTAGGAAATAATTAATTTAAAATAACTGACCTCTGATTTTCTTGACTTATTTTTACACAGATTTCTGAAGTCACTGTGCTAAATAATAAAGCCAGGACTTTTTCATTTCATTCTGATTATTTAAAGAAGTTAAAGTGATGTTGAGATCCATCAAATGCTATGTATTTTATTGCTGCCATTGAGCGGGTCATTATAATCATTGAAACTGTAAGAAGCAGAGTGGTAAGAAGGACAGACCAAAAAGAGTGTTGTGTATTCTGTCTTAGTGTTTCATGGTGACTAATAGTTGTTTTCTTAATGTTTTCTGGCTATTAGAGATTTTCATTAGCTGACTAGATTTTTCTTTTCTTGAATATTAACTAAAATCTATACCTTGCATGCAAATAAGCACAGTTTGTTTCCACTAAACTCTTATTTTTCTCTGTTCTCTGCAGATGTAGTGGATGTTCTGTTTACCCAAGCAAACCTAGAGCTGAACCAGCAGGTAGGACACTTACGCTAAAGATGTGATGCTATTCATCCATGGTACAAGCCAAAAGATTTTTTGTTTGATTTTTTGCTGTGTTTTAATCCTGTTGCTTTTCCCTCTAACTCCACAGAACAAATTGGGAGACACAGCTTTGCATGCTGCTGCATGGAAAGGTTATGCAGATATTGTAGAGATGCTGCTGGCAAAGGGTAAAGATCTTCACCAAGATTTCAACAATCCTTACAGCAGACTAGCTTCATGAATGTTTATTCATGTGTGTTTTTTAAACTCCTTTCCTATTACCAGGTACAGTCCCTAGCCAGCTTGCCTGCCTAATTGTATAAGCCTTACAGAAAGTTCTGGCAGCTGTTTGAGAAATAGACATTTATTCTGCTGCAGATAAATTTTATCCTGCTTTGCAGACAAAATTAGGAACTTAACCCCAGAACAGCCATTTCGTTTGCTTCCTGAATAGAAAGGGAGAGAGGCCAACAATTTCCCTAGCCAAACCTTATGGAGAACATCCTTAGCTTTTAGTCTGCTTCAGATTAGTCCACAGATAAAATTTCCTTGTCCATTATTCTGAGCTGTTTACTCATGCTACTGAAAATTTCCTCATAATACCATTGCTGAAGATGTACCTGAACAATCATTCATGATGGAAATTTTTTGTTATAAAGGGGCAAGAACAGATCTGAAGAACAATGAGAAGAAACTGGCTTTAGAAATGGCAACCAATGCAGCTTGTGCTTCACTTCTTAAGAAGAAACAGACTGCAGGTATTTCTTATTTTTCTTTAATAGGTTTTTCATCTTTAGAGGACACTTACAATTTAAACTAAAAATCAACATGTGATAGCCATAATATAACTACTTTGGAGCTATGTGGGCTAAGAGTTTGTTTGGAAGAGTTTATCTGAGATATGATAGAGGCCTGTGGTTCATAACATTCAGTGTTGCTGACCCCCTGCAAAATGCCATCTTGTGTCAGCAACGTAGACAAAGGAGTTTGTAGAAACTGTAAGGGCTATTCAGAAGTAAAGTAAGGATGGAAACAAACTTCCTTTAAGTTCATTACACCATAAGAAACAGGGTATGAGAGTAAAAGTGTATGGTATGTTCCTTTTTAAACATCTGTTACTCTAAAGTAAGCCAACAGAATAGAAACTTCTTTTGTTTTCTGGTTACTCTTCTCAAAATTTTTTATTTCTATATTTTGCCAAATTGACTCTCAAGTAGAGAAATAAAGAATGCTTATGGTTTATTTATCAGTATAGTCTCATTGCCTCCTACTTGTGTTCATCTGTTCTAATAGCACACTGTCTATGTTTAAAAACAAAAATAAATGGAAAACAACAACAAAGACCAGAAACTTCTAGGAGATACAATCTCACTTTAAAAAGCTGAGCAAAGACAGAATTGTTCAGTGTCATATAAGCAGTGTTATCTGTGGCTTTCAGAAGGATGAAATTGGGGTGGAAATCCTAGGTGAATCACACATGAGATGGAAAATATCCTAAGAACACATATCCAGTGGGATATGCAGTCCAGCAACTGTACCACTGTATGGAATGCATGAGAACCAAAGGTAAACTAACCTGTGGATAAAGGATGGAACAGTTGAAGGGAGTGTTTAGAAGACTGATGATCAGCTGTGGTAAAAATAGCAACCAATTATTTTGATAGCAAGTAGGAATACTAGGATTTGCTGGAAAATATTAATGAAATTGACATCAGTTTGTACTCAGAAGAGAGCAACTGTAACTAGGGGAAAGCTTTCCTCTGTTTCAGTACAAATATTTTTTTCTAATCTTAGCTAATCCTATTAGGAGTACTGTCTTCATTTTTTCCTGTCTGTTAGAAACACATCTGATATGGGAGTATTCTCAGTTATAATGTCCAAAATAATTGTATTAATGTTTTGTTCCTGACTGTAGAAATATTACCTACTTATGTTGCATCACTCCTCAATTATTTTTGTTTCATGGCTTTAGTCTTTACATTTCAGTTGGCAGGCTCTGATAATCTCACATAGTATTTCCAAGTTTGCCTTATTATCAGTTCTAACTTAAAGTAGAACTGCTAACTTCTTTACTTACTTTTCTCCCGCAATTTGGTCTTTCACAGTCTCTGGCACCACTGGTCCATGTACTTTTCTTCTATTCAGTATTATCTTAGCCATTTTTATGAAATTTTGAAAAAGGAATTAAGTCTTGTTTCAGTAGTTTACATGTCCCCATTTTCAATTCTCTTCCTATTTAGGTACAGTTTTTATTATAGTTCATATTCAAAATACTGTTCTCTCTAAGAAACTGTGGGAGCTTGTCTGACAACTCAGGCATCTTTTTGTTTGCACTTTGAAGATAACACACAAAATAAAATTAGTGCCAGCTTTGCTGTACAGCTTCTAAGGAGCCAGAAGATGGCTCCTGAGAGTCACTGAGAACAGAGTAAGTGTAGGAGATGTGACCACTGGCTTAGTTACTGCATGTAGGGCTGGATGTCACTGCTGACCTTGCTGAGGAACTCCATGCTTGAGATACAGATCTTCACCCCAAACATCCATTAGTGCTAGCATGCCTAAATGATATAGGAGTCAATTTTCTCATATACTGATTGTTAAGTACTGCAAATCAGTGAGGTGTTTGTTTTGTTATTGTCTTTGAGGCTTTGTCTGATTTTTATCTGACACTAAAAGAAAGCTTTCTTTCTTTCTTTCCAGGTACAGCTCGAACATTAAGTAATGCAGAGGAATACCTTGATGATGAAGATTCTGATTAGCTTTGTTCATGCAACCTAAAGAACTACAACCTATATTCCTATTTCATTCCCGAAGTGTATCTTTACAACTATAAAATTATCTTACTTAGAGTATTGCAGTCTTCCAGTTTAGCATATAAGTGAGAATGAAATAATGCTTTCCAAAGTAATAATCTTCACGCGTATCAGAAGATGCCACATTTTAGATCAGAGTTCCTTTGGAATTATCTGACAGGGGATGTGTGGCACAGCCTTACCTCTCTTATCTGTTGAATGGACAAAGGAACAGTCTTCCAAACGCACAGTTTTCATCTCAGACCTTCCCAGCAAGTGCCTTGCATCTCTGGAATAACACTCCTCACACTTAAAAGATCCCTCTGGGACAGCAGGACACCAGTGCTAACATTCCTCAGAGCTTCTGCAGGAATAGGTTCCTTTGTGCAGATGAGTCAGCCAGGCATGAATGGAGATGCTACTGTAGAGATGGCCATATTCTGACCATGTGGAGCCAAGAAGACAGCATACAGTTTTGTAGGTTTGAGTATTTCTATTTTTTTTTCCTGTCCTTCTGAGTATAACGGGTAGGAAGATCAAGGCCTGCTTCTGGATTCTCTTTCTTTTGTACTGCTATGGGCCCTATTCCTGAAATATAAACTCAGGTGTAATAATTGCTTAAGTCAGTTTTGCTTGAGAAATACACTTAATTTTGGACTTAGTGACTTGATTATTTTGCTTTTTTGGAGTGCATTTTGAAACTCTTTGTAATGAAAGGAAGACTGAATATTTTTCTATTTATCCTGCCTACAATTTGTTTACTGATCTCTTGCTTTTATTTTTTAAGTGTCCTTATATATATTTTGTCCTAAATTACCTCAAAGCTTAAAGTTTTTGAAGGAATGAGGGAAGATGTATATTGAATATACTACAGGTATCTTCACAAGAGATATCTGAATAAACATTTTTTAAAACTATGGTTTCTTCCTGTGAATTAAAGAGAGCTAAGATTGAACCACTTTCAAGCTTTTCTGTAGAATTTAATAAATAGATTGCTCAAATAGGTGCAGCTAAAGACTGCACCCTACTGAGGGATACTTCTTTGCCCTGATGGGAAGGGAATGGGGAGTGTATTTGCAATACAATCTAACTTTGAAGATTTGTTGCTAACTTCCCTGTTAGCAGCTTTGACATTTTCAGTCCAAGACCACGTGGTCTTTGACACTTTGATGCATCAATAAAAGGAGTGAAAGATGGGGGATAGAACAAAATCGCCGCATTTCAGATTTTAAAAGTAGTCTAGAGCACTAAGATTACAGTTCTAAAATATATTGAATCAGGTATTCATATTATTACCCTAGAAAGAAGAAAATACAGGTAAGGGTTTTCAAATGAACACTTTCTATAGAAAGCTGCGTGAGATTGACCAGAACTGTGAGGCTGAGACGTTGCACAAAGCGATCTATGAATAGTTTCCTTCGCAGAAGAGTTGAAGCATTTCAGTTCTAACCTGCTGAAGTGTTAAAACTGATAGAACATGTGTTCCAGCCCTGTGAAATGCTATGGTCAGCTGAAAAATGATAGTTCATTTTTTGTGAACTCAGAAGTGAAAATTCTAGAGGGGAAGAAGAAAATGCCACCAAGATTTCCTCTCTCAATTTCGTTTAGAACTATTGTCGAGCAGGATTCACAGTAGGCAGAAACTGTCCTGCTTCTCATTTTATCAGCTAGTTATTCTTACTAGCTCATTTGCAGCACGGTCAGGCCCCCTGTTAAGCAGAGTGCTGTTGATTCATGTGGAGTTGCATAATGCAAAGACCTGTAAAAAGAGGCAGCGGAAGGAAGAAGGTTCCTGTGCCTGTGAAATAGGTCTTCTTTCTGTATTAATGGAGCTCACAAAGTTAATATTTGTTTGTGTGGGAGAGGATGGCTTTTCCTCAAAATTACTGCTTTCCTGTCAGAAGTTTGGAAGCAGATTTGATGTTAACTCTCATCTGATGTCTTCTGTGACTTTTCATCCTGAAAGTTCATTGTGGCATTAGTTTTAACATTTGTGTATTATACTCATGGCTGCAGATTTAACTACTCCCAGAAGACTGGCTTGTTCACCTGCAAGAATATCTGGGTGCTACAAAGGTAGACTAATGTCAGAAATACAAGTTGGATTCCCCTCAGATGCTGCCTTTGTAAAGTCCTTACTGGAGCGTGCTGGGGGACGACACATCACAAGGCAGTTAATGTAACACGTTTCTTAAAGTTACTGCTAATTTTTTTAGAACTTCATTTTTTCTCATGCAACTGTCTGCTCATCTTGTGAAATAAAACTTGCTGTAAAAATAAATGATTTCTTGTCTACATAGCAGTTTTCATACACGCATATATATAAAAGGAAAATGCATATAGTTAGTATTTAGAGCCAGAGTGAAACGCTGCCGTATCTTACTATTTATACAAACCAACTTTCTGCCCTTCTCTCCAAAATGTGACTGCAGCTACATGGTTAAGTTTGAGAGCTTCTCCAAGGAAGGCTGGCTGCGTGTCTGTAATATAAGAAGTGTGGCAAAATGGTAGTTGTCAGGCTCCTGGTGTCACCTAATTCCACATACAAATACTTTCCATGAATTACGTACATCCTTCTGTTGAAAAGCAGCTAAGCCTCAGAATGTTGTGCTGTCTGGGGACAGAAATTCTAATTTGTTTGGGACTTCTTCAAAGCAGTAAATTTTCATCCACAATCAAATGCTTAGTCCCTGTTTTCTGTAAATATTTAAACTGTTCTTGATCTAGCTCTCAGGCAATCACTCTACGTGGATGGTTTTCAATTTACTACAGTATTTTACTATGACAAAACCCACCTTACTGAATTCAACTCTGGAATGAACATTCGCCTGAAATGTAACTTGCTTAAAATGATTGAGGTAATATTAAAATGTTTAAACTTAACTAGTCCACTGTCTTAAGACCCTCTGCAGTTTGGGACCACACCTTTTTCTTGAATTCTAGTTTGTGAAGACTGCTTGGTGCATATGCTTGAGCAAAAAAGGACTGCATAAAGTAAGCTAACTAAACCTTGCAATCATTTTTATTACATGCTATTCAGTCATATTTTTGAACATGCAGCCCATGTCAGTGGATTAAATACCACAGTTTTTGTCTTCTAATGAAGCCCTTGAAATGTAACTAAGGTGTGGAGTAAGGTAAGAAATAACAGACAATGGAGCCAGTGTTTCTTGAGACAGAGGTAAGCTGAAGGTAAGTGTTTCAGGACAGTATTTGTGATGCTTTAATTCAATCTCAGGCAACAGAAACAAGTAGAAATGATTTTAGAGAACTTGAAGCAGGATTTTTCAAAAGAAAATTATATAAAATTAATTTAATATGAAATCAGGTATATTGAAGTACTAAGCAGATGATTGGCTTTACAAAGTTGTGCTGTAAAGTTGGAAAAGTTGAAAATTAAAGATAATAAAAAAACAGTTCAGAAAAACATAATCTTAAAAGTCCTAAGGCTTAGGCATGGTTGTAGTGTCTGTGACAGTGGAACAACTTCATGAGGTACCAGTCTGCAGCCTCTCCAAGAAGGCTGCATTGCTGCTCTATCCTTATGTGGAACTCAGTGGATTTCCTTCGCGCTAACTAACGCAAGTCCAGTAGCACCAGAGGACTCAAAGACACACTTTGTGAAACAGTCTTTGAATGACAGGTGAGTATCACTGTAAAAAGCAGTGGTCCAGCTAATACTGATCCTCTCTGCTACACAAGGTCGTCAGTTTTCTATTGTCA
The DNA here is from genome assembly GCF_038088225.1 of Cyrtonyx montezumae. NCBI lineage: Eukaryota > Metazoa > Chordata > Aves > Galliformes > Odontophoridae > Cyrtonyx > Cyrtonyx montezumae. The sequence continues at coordinate 5,113,755 of NW_027072041.1, forward strand.
CAAGCAACTTAAAGGTCATAGGCTGAGGGAGCTTGTGGCAAAGGTAACAGCACAAGTCCTCAAACTTAGCTCATCCATGTCATGGAGTACATGTAGTTAGGAAAGGGTTGGTAACTTACCCCACTGCCTTGTGGGGTAGTTTTCACTGAAGCCCTGAAGTGAACCTGGGAGGGTTTTTTCTTACTGCTAATTATCAACTGATTTCTTTATTTGTGGCTTTAGATGTATTGGAACAATAATCTGTACCTGTTGTCTGCCATCAACTGGGAGCTTTTTCCTTGTAGAGATGGATCATTTGGAATATCTTCTATTTCTGAGCATGAAAATTGGTGTTTCTAATTCCCTTTTGTATGGGAACTGCTGAATCACGGCCTGAACCACTGACTGGTCACCTGAGGTGAGCACCAAGTCAGCCATGGGGCCACAGGTGAAGGTGATATACCTGTGTGAGTGGAAGGGGTGGAGCCTGGCTCCACCTCTCCCAAACCCCATTTAAGGGCTGACCACCACCAGGGAAGGATCTTTTCTCAGAGATCCCTCCTACATGGAGTCCCCTGTGGGCCTTGTCATCCTGAAGGTGAGCTATCTTCTCTTTTGTATTATTTGTATACTATCTATATAGAACTACTCAAAATATACCATCATCTATACTATTTCTTTGTGAAGTACTATCATCGGGAGTTATTTACCCCACACCTTTCTAAAAGCTGACAGAATTTAAAGGACTGTAGTGAGATTTAACATAAAGCAGCTTGAAGATTTCAAAGTACTGCAGGGAAACAGGGCATTCAAAAATTAAGCACATTTCTGGTTGCTGATCTGACTGATCATCTCAAGTGAGTTGTGGTAAATGAGTAAAGATAGTTGGGGAATGGAAGACTTGAAGCTCAGAGCAAACCAATTTCTGATTTCTTGATTTGTGCACTACGTGTATCTTTGTTCACTGTTTTATTACAGTCACATCTCAACTTATGTCTACAAGGAAATCTTAAACAAATTAATCCTGAGCCTTCTCTGGAGATGTTCAACATAAATTATATTCTCAAAATTTACATCTACTTTTTGTGTGTATTTTGTGTTCAACAGACTCCTGTAGCACAGGCAGTTCCATGGTGTTAGTTGTCTAATTCAAACTTATTTTAGGGAAGATTTTCATTTTGTCATAGAATCATAGAGTCATAGGATGGTTTGGGTTGAAAGGGACCTTTAAGAAGATCTAGTTCCAACCCCCTGCTATAGACAGGGACACATCCTGCTAGACCAATTTGCTCAGAGCCCCATTCAGCCTCACCTTCAATACTTCCAGGGTGGAAGCATTCACAACCTCACTGGGCAACTTGTTCCAGTATCTCACCACCCTCACAGTAGAGAATTTATTCCTATTATCTAGTCTTAATCTACCCTCTTTGAGTTTAAAACCATTTCCCCTTGTCCTTTTGCTACCTGCCCTTATAAAAAGTCCCTCCCGAGCTTTCTTGTAGGCCCACCATCAGATACTGGCAGGCCACTGTAAGGTCCCCCTGAAGCCTTCACTATGCCGAAAAGCCTCAGCTGTCTCAGCCTGTCCTTGTAGGGGAAGCGTTCCAGCCCTCTGATCATCTTCATGGCCCTCCTCTGGACCTGCTCCTACAATACCATGTCATTCTTGTGTTGGAGTCCTCAGAACTGGACACAGTACTCTGGGTGTAGCCTCATAAGAGCAGAGTAGAGGGGCTGAATCACCTCCCTCGATCTGCTGGTCACTCTTCTCACAACCTGAGATACAGTTGGCCTGGGCTGCAAGCACACGTTGCCAGCTCATGCTGAATCTTTCACTGACCAACACTCTCAAATTTTCAGGGCTGCTCTCAAGCCATTCTCCCCACAACCTGTATCTGTGCTTGGGATTGTGCTGACCCAGGCACAGGACCTTGCACTTGGCCTTACTGAACTTCATGAGGTTGGCATAGGCCTACCTCTCAAGCATGTCCAGGTCTTTCTAGATGGCATCCCTTCCCTTAGTGTGTCAGCTGCTGCACTCAGCTTGGTGTCACGTACAGGCTTGCTGAGGGTACACTTAATTGCACTGTTATGTCACCAACAAAGATTAATAGCACTGTCCCAGCATCAGTCCCTGAGGAACTCCACTTGTCACCAGTCTCCATTTGGACACTGAACCACTGACTGCAACTCTCTGAGTGTGACCATCCAGCCAATTCTTTATTCACTGAGTGAATTCATCAAATCAATTTTTCTCCCATTTGGTGACCAGGATGTCATGAAGGACAGTGTCAAATACTTTGCACAAGTCCAGGTAGATGACAGCAGTTACTCTTCCTTTTATCCACTGGCACTAACTCCTATGTAGAGGGCCACCAAGTTTGTCCGGCATGACTTGCCCTTGGTGAAGTCGTGTTAGTTACCATCAATCACCTCATCTTTATTTTCCAGCTGCCTTAGTAGGACCTTCAAGAGGATATGCTCCGTGATGTTTTCAGGCACAAAAGTGAGACTGACTGGCTTGTATTTCCCTGGATCTTCTTTTTTTTCCCTTCCTGAAAATGGGGGTTAGGTTTTTCCTTTCACAGTCAGTGGGAACTGCACCAGACTGCCACAATCCTTCAAATATGATGGATAGTGGCTTGGCAGCTTCATTTGCCAGTTTCCTCAGAACCCATGCATGGATATTGTCAGTTCCCATGGACTTGTGCACCTTTGGGTTCTTTAGATGATCTTGAACCTGACCTTCACTTACAGCAGGCAGATCTTCCTTCTCCAAGTTCTTACCTTTTCTTTCTGCAGCTTGGGCAGTGTGGCTAGAGCCCTTGCCAGTGAAGACTGAGGCAAAGAAGTCATTGAGCACCCCAGTTTTCTCCATATTCCTCATGAGCAGGTCTCTAGTTTGCTTCTGGAGAGGGCTCACATCTTCTCTGGTCTTCATTTTATCACTGATATACGTAAAGAATTTCTTCTTCTTACTCTTTTTGTCCCTGGCTAGATTTAATTCTAATCTTATTCCTGGCTGCTCAGACAACTTTGTAGTCCTTTCAGGTAACCCATTCCTGCTTCCAATACCTATAGACTTTCTTTTTGCCCTTTAATAAGTCCAGGAGCTACTTACTGATTCAAGGAGGCCTCCTGGCATTCTTGCCTGCCTTCCTTTTTCTCAGGATGCACTGCTTCTGGGCTTGGAGAAGGTCCTTTAATACTGACCAGCTATCTTGGTCTCCTCTTTCCTCCAGGGCTTTATCCCATGTCACCCAGCCAGGCAGTTCCCTGAAGAGGTCCAAGTTTGCACTCCTGAAGTCTGAAGTTTCAAGTTAGCTGCACATCCTGTTTGTAGCCCTAAGGATCTTGAATTCCACCATTTCTTGGTCACCACACCCAAGGCTGCCCTTGAGTCTCAGGTTACTCACCAGCCCCTCCTCATGGTTGAGGATGAGGTCCAACATAGCACCTTCTCTCATGGGTACCACTTAGTTACCATCAACACATTCCAGGAACCTCTGATTGCTGGTGCACTGCTGTGTGGGCTTTCCAACAGATATCGAGGTAGCTGAGGTCCCCCATGAGGATCATATTTTGTGAATGTGATAGTGATCCTGAATATTTATAGTAAGCCTTAATCACTCGATCTTCCTGATCACATGGCCTACTGCAGACTCCTGCTATGTCTCTTTCCCTTGCCTTCTCTTTAACCTTAACACATAAGTTCTCTGTATCTATCTTCTCAGATAATTTCCCTAGTGTAGGTGAAGTTCATAGGTTCATAAGGTTGGAAAGGACCTACAAGATCATCTAGTCCAACCATCCTCCTATCACTATCCCTACCCAACTACTAAATCAAATCCCTTAGCACCTCATCTAAACGCTTCTCGAACAGCGCTAGGGATGGTGCCTCAACCACCTCCCTAGGCAGGCCATTCCAGTGCCTGACCACTCTTTCAGAGAAAAAAGGTTTCCTCAAATCTAATCTAAATCTTCCCCGGCGCAACTTGTGGCCATTTCCTCTCGTCCTGTCATTATTTATCAGGGAGAAGAGGGCCACCCCCTCCTCACCACAACCCCCCTTCAGGAAGTGGTAGAGTGCAATAAGGTCTCCTCTGAGCCTCCTCTTCTCCTGACTAAACAATCCCAGCTCCCTCAGCCGCTCCTCATAAGACTTGTGCTCCAGACCCCTCACCAGTTTTGTTGTCCTTCTCTGAACACGCTCCAGGGCCTCAATGTCCTTCTTGTAGTGAGGGGTCCAAAACTGAACACAGTACTCGAGGTGCGGCCACACCAGAGCTGAGTACAGGGGGATGATCACCTCCCTGCTCCTGCTGGCTACACTATTTCTAATATAGGCCAGGATGCTGTTGGCCTTCTTGGCCACCTGGGCACACTGCCGGCTCATGTTAAGCCGAGCATCAACCAACACCCCCAGGTCCTTTTCCTCTCTACATTCTTCAAGCCATTCTGCCCCAAGCCTATAGCATTGCATGGGGTTATTGTGGCCAAAGCGCAGGACCCGGCACTTGGCCTTGTTGAACCTCAGTTTACTGAATTACTTCAGTAATGTAGCAAGATACTTCAAGATAAATGAGTTTTAAAAGGAAGGACATTTTATGCAGGAGAATGACTGCAAGGCTCTGGAGATGCTTATCACAGAATCACAGAATTATGAAGGAGTCATTTTGACTGTAGCATGGAGTCCTTACTTCCTTAACAAGGAGTCATTTCAATGGAGTTTGCCCAGTCGCAGATCATATTAGATAGATCTTCAGCAAGGCTTTCTTAATTCCAGTGTTCCAGGATCCAGTATTACTCATTCTATATTAGGGAAATTATAGTTTAGCATACTGTAACCATTTTAAGAGCTGTTACATTTTAAGATTAGCTGCTAATTAGCTAAACTGTATTACTTTGTACTTTTCCTAATGACACCAACTTCCTGGAACCTGTCTGTTGTTATTCTTTGCCTTTTACTTCAGTACTTTTAAATTAAATGAAATATGATATTCTTGTGCTGGTTATAGCTTTCCAGTTCAAATTGGACACCCTGCTGAAGGACACTGTGACCTTCTCCTTATCTTTGTGACCAAACTATGTAAGCCAGGAACATGCCCCTGCAGCCAAGAAGGCCAACGATATTCTGGACTGCCTCGGGCAGAGCCTTGCCAGCAGGCCAAGGAAGTTGATTCTTCCCTCAGTACTGGGTGAAGGAACACCTGTAGTGCTGGGTCCTCTTCTGGGCTCCCCAGTACAAGAGGGGCATGAATGTGCTGAAGAGAGTCCACTGAAGGGCCATGGAGATGAAGACAGGACTGGAACTTCTGTTCTATGAACAGAGAGCTGTTCAGCCTTGGAGAAGAGGAGGATCATCCCTCATGAATGTCTGCAAATATCTGATGAGAGGTTGGGAAGAGGGCAGTACCAAGCTCTTTTCTGTGGTGCTCAGTACCAGCACAAGAAGCAGTGGGCACAAACTGGAAAACTGGAGGCTCTCTCTGAGCACCAGGAAGCATTTCTGTACTGTCAGGACGATGGAGCGCTGGCACAGGCTGTCCAGAGGCTTCAGAGTCTCCTCCTTGGACATCTTCAGATGCTGCCTGAACATGGTCCTGGGCACCTGGCTGTGGGTGTGCTCGAGCAGGAGTTGGACCAGAGGACTCAGAGAGTCCTGCCAGTCTTGTCCATTCTGGGATTCTGGGATTTCCTTCAACAATGAAAAGACTAAAATATGTATGCCAATAGTACCTTGAAACTTAAAAAAAAAAAAAAAAAAAAGTTAAATGAAGAAGAAAAAAACCTCTAGCATATGAACTTTATAAATCTTTTTTTTTTTTAACTACGGTTTAGGATGGAGTTTTTACAGTGGGATATCTTTCAGCATACACATTGTGGTTTAACCCATCAGGCAGCTGAGTTCCACAGAGCTCACACTCCCCAGGTGATGTGGGTTAGAGAATCAGAAGAGTAAAAGTGAGAGAAGTTATGAGAAAATACTTTATCTGGAAAGGCAAAATCTGCTTGTACAAACAACACAGAATAAGAAAATAATATGCTACATCCTATTAGCAGGCAGATGTTCACCGCTTCTGAGACGGCAGAACTCATTGTGCACTACTGTTTCTTGGGAAAACAAACACTGTCACTCCAAATCCTCTCCACTTTGATCCCCTTCTTCTCTTTCCTAGCTTGTATTGCTGAGTGTGATGCTGTATGGTACATAAAACACTTTGGTCAGCCTGGGTCAGCTGTGCTAGCTGTGTCTCCTCCCCACTCCCAGGGCACTCTCAGCCCTTCACTGACAGTATGAGGAGCTGAGAAGCAACAACTAAAATACCCACGTATTGTCACTGCTGTTTCCAACAGAAATTCAAACTAGCACTGCACCAGCCACTAAGAAGTAAAGCAACTCTGTCCCAGCCATGCAAGGACAGTTCATGATACTTATTTAAGTGATAAGTATAAACCAGAAGTTGATACAGAGCAAGATGTATAACTAAGTTTATTAACTATCATGAGGCTTCCAGGCTCAAAACAAAAATCTAAATTCAATCTGAAGTCAGTCATGGCTCCTGGAATAGTTTGTCGTGGAACTACACCCAGAAGCTAGGATGAGGTCAGTGCATGAATGTAAAAGATTATCTGGAGGAAATTTTACGCCTGAATCGGCATAAAATACTATATTTTTTATTTTTTAAGAGAAAAAATGAGTGGACATATATGCAATAAACTCTGGCTGCAGAATGGCTTCTCTGTTGCGATATGAATGTGTATTTGCAGCAGTTTTTAGCTAGTGGACTACAGTCCAGCTTAATTTGAAATTCCTTCTCTATTTTCTTCTGAAGTACATAACATCATACATAAATGACTTTCTTCTTAGCCCAGAGGATGAAGGAGAAAACAGTAGGAGAAGCACCAGGACTTGTGTAGTTTGTATTTAAATATAGCTTTATGGTTAGCAATTTCCAGCTTCTCTGCTTCAAGGTACACTGTACCTCTCCCATGCTTCATTAAAAATATTTTCCCTACTAATTTTATTTCCTAGATTTTCTAACTGTTACTTGGAAAGAAGATTTAACTCTCGCTTTCAAAGGCAGAACAGACATAATTTGTAGGCAAGACAAGTCATTGCATTCTCAGTAACATTAATTTTATTGCCTGTTTCAAATGCAGCCATTTGATAAAATAACTGATGTAGCATATTCTTATGAAGTTCAGCTCTGCACTGGAGAGTAAACAGATTTTTGCAGGAGAAGATGAAAGGTGGGTTTGGCTGATTTTGTTCAGCCTTCACAAAACTGATGAGGGCAGACCCTGGAAGTGCCCATAGTCTCTTCTAAATTACTGTCAGGACTGTGCACACTTCTATCCCCGTCCTGTGATACAATACAAGGGTGTGCTCCGTCATAGCTCCAAAAAATATATCCTTACCTGCTTCACTTTGTTTATGGTGATATCAGTATTTTTATTTTCATCCAGGTATCTTTAATGAGAGCAAGTAGGACAAGGCCAGTATGAATTATTCTGAGGGACTGTAAGGAGGCTGACCATTTTAGAGCATGCATAGCACAAGGTGAAGGAAAAACTAGAGAATTAAAAAGATAAAAAGGATAATATGCCTACACCACAATGAAATGTTTTCCAGTTCTTTGGTACTGAAAGGTTGATAACATTGTTAAGGATCATCATTTAAAGCTCTAACACAACCCTGAGTACTATTAGACCCCAGGCAGAAGGGAACTCATGTGCCCCTACATAGGAAGCAAAGCAGCACAGCAGTGTAAGCCTGCATAAATTCACGTGGTAAATTTTGCCAGCAAAGACGTGCAGTGCAGAAATAACAGAGCTTTAGTAAGCAAACAAATCTGATGATGCTACATGCGAAGATAACCAGTCTTCAGAAATATGTACAGTATAAAAATTAATGCTCCACTATTTTCTCAATTCAAATATAGTTAGAAGGTTACTACCTACCTGACATCTCAAAACATGTATAATCTGGCAAAAATCCATTAATTGCTGAGAACTATATAACATTCTTATCTATTGCATCGAACTTGAAAATCACTGTTGACCAGATCTGTGGATGTAATAATGACTTATGAAACAGTAGATAAAAATTGAGGTTTTATTTATGGGGATCTATTCCCACAAAGTACATGTAAGTAAGCCAGATGCAAAGTTATGCCCCTAGGAAGAAGGAATGAAGGGAATGTAGTTACAGAATAGGCAATTGCAAGTTTGCTCAGGCCATAATCTATCCCTAAAATCAATTTCCTCTTCTAAGGCAGAAATTGAAAAAATACTGTCTGCCTTTTACTTGCCAATCTTTTCCGTATTCAGACCAATAAATCAGTCACTCCCAGATACTTCCTGTCACTCAGGGTGGCAAATCTGTGGCAACTTAGTTTTTGTTCTGGTGTGAATGAGTTTTTATTTTCTTTTCTAATTACATAATGATTTGTAACAGAAAATAAAAAGTTGTACTTCTGCAAAGCCATCATGATGAGCTTACTTTATACAGTGCTCTTCTGCAAATGTTAGAAAAACATTTGCAGCCCAAGCAGTCAGATTTTGTGTTAGCATGGTTGATCTGCATTAAAAGAATATAAACATGAAAAGAGGAAAGAAAGGTGGGTCTTAAGAGCAGAAATAAAGGGAAAAAGCAAACCAAAAAACACCCCTGAACTTTTGACATTTTGCTCCCTGGTTTGTAAGGCCATAAGACCAAATGTCACTTAGTGCTATCTGATAAGTGGCATTCTTATACCAGATTCTCTTTTACCATGATGAGGGTTTCACACTAGCATGAAAATAAGTCCTCAGGGAAAGCACTCAGTTGTTTGCATTTTACTGAGAGATGACATTTTTCTGTGGTGATGTGTTATTGTTTTTCCAGGTACAAGTTTCTGCTCATTTACAGCAGGGAATGTTCTTGCTGTTTCTTCTATGCAATTAGAGCCTGCAGACCTGCTCTGATATGCCAGTTTCCACAGTAGCAACTTTATTAATGCTGCAGTTCATTCTGAGATAAGAAAATTTGTAGAGGCATAAAAGGTACTAAAATACACTTTGGACGTTCTCCTAATTTATCAACTTATTTGTTTATTTATTTGTTTCCTTATTCACCTCCTACTCGGTAAATGGAACTAAAGTTTTTATACTCCTGGAAAAACTCAATGTTTGCATTCCCTCACCAGATATCCTAGTGATGTCATCCTTTAGCAAGCTATCGTGCACCTGGATGTTAATATTTGAGATAGCTTTCTATGTACCTTCTTGTATAAATTTCTAAATTATTCAAGCAACACTTCCTGTGAACCTCTAGGGGAAGTCCATGACCTAAGCACGCTGTATGTTTTGGACTTGAGCAGTAGATCCCTGAAGCAGACAGAGCTGAGCACAGAAATTACTTTTATCTTTTGCTCCGGTTTGGGGCTCAGCTTTTCAGTCAGTATCAGTAACTTGATGACTTGTCAAAAATATCCAGTGGAAGCAAATCTAAGCAAAGTTCAGATGTCATTTGCACCTTTTAAATTTTCTGCATGGTGTGTTTGTTTTAATCTGGTGGATGCTTCTGTGTTTCATTCAGGAAATATAGTCAATTCCATATATTTTATTTTGACATAACTTTTAACACACTTTAAATACATTTTCCTGTTTATCTAACAGATTGTTATCATAACACACTGACCCAACTGCCTGATGCTGTAAACATTCCTCACAATTTTGTGAAGGATTACAGCAGCTGCATGGAATTTCTTCATTTATTGTCAGCCCCATTTGTCCTCTGAGTCACCTAACATACCTCACAACTAGATTGTCTTTAGTGATGTGAGAGCTGTCTGCAGGCTTTTACCTCCTCTTAATTATCGGTTCGTGAATCTGGAAGAATTTGAATTTCAATCCTCTTGATTTTTCTCAGTCAAACCTAATGTGTTATGAGGCTGTTGGGTAAATGTGATGAGTGTCTCAGTGAAGTGTGGAGGATTTAGACAGTGATAATAAAAGATAAAGTGACATCACATCTGTGTGCTGGGGATCTGACTGTAATTATTTTTGTAGTGTCCCTCTGTGGGACTGATTTGTTTGCTACACTGCTGCCAGTTTCTTCAAATTTAATATAACACCTTAAAAGATAAAATTAGTTTGTGACCTACTCTACTTTTTTTAATGAGATACACACAGTAATAAAGAATTCAAGGAGGTCTTCTGTGATTTTTTTTTTTTTTTTGACTGTGGGACTGTGTACAAGAACAGACCCCAGAAAGCTGGTCATGTGTCAGAGATATCTACTATGTCCTTCATCCCAAGCTCCTTCTGGCAGAATCATGACAGCCTTTTCAATCTTTACAATTGCCTATCTGCAAAAAACAAGAGAATCCTCAGACCCTTGGTCTTGGACAAAACTGAATAGACTGAACCACCTCTGAGAAGTTACAACAATAAAATCTTTGGGTGTATTTGTTGTTTTGCCTACTTTCCAGATTCACAACATGTATATCATTTTTTTTTTTAATATTCTGTTTTGCACAGATTTTTCAGTTGTGTTCATGCCTCCTGACACTGCTCCAAGGCCTTGTGATGTGGCCCAAAACCTCTGCACCAGGAGAGGAAAACAGGAATCATGTATGAGAATGTGTCAAGAACTTCATCACTTTCTGTTAAGGAGTGTATTTAGCGGGTAGTTTCTTTCAGGTAGCTGTAATCTGGAAGTCCGCTGCCCCAGAGTGCTTTATACATAACTAGTATTCCAAAAGTGATGGGTGACTGCTTTTCAATGACTGCTTTTCTAACCATCCTGGCATCAGCAGAAGCACCCACACACTTATAATGAGTGGGCATGAGCTTGTCAAACCTGATTTGTCTCCAAGAAATATTCTGATTTACACACAGCATTCTATTCTCGCAACACTCCATTTTACAAGCTACAGTTTGTATTACTGTAGTGGTAGTAATCTCTGTGAATAAGCACTGTTGTGAAAAATATATCACCAAAAAAAATCACAAGCCTCCTAGGTAAGATAATACAGTAAACAGATTTATTTCACTGGAATTTTAACAGCCCTTGATTTGTCATTTCCCTTAACTGCAACACCTGTAGTAAGGCAACATATCACATATTCCTAGGAGACCAGCAAATGTTGAACTTCAACAAACTGCCAGGAATGGATGCACATGGAATATAAATGCATTTTTAAACAAAAAATGAAAAATAGAAATGAAATAGAAGATAATCAACTCTTCGCACTGTTTCTATACTGTTAACTGTATGAGAATAAGGTACCTGCTCTGAAGAAAAAGCACTAGGCACGTAGCAGCAAGCTGACTCTCCTGTCTCTCTCAGCACTGCACGTGACTGCATCTCCAGGTGGCTGACAGCATTTCAATGTGTAGCAGCTAAGTTTAGGAGGAATAAAACTAAAAGATTCAGGAATGTTAAGGGTGCTCCATGCCATGCAGCATTTTATTGGCACTGACAGAGCTCTCTTTGTTAGGACTATGACTGCTTGGCAGCTGAGTCAGGTTAGATGTCATAGGATCTGAGGAGTCACACATCCTTAGTCTTCGCTTTTCAGCAGTTCTGGGCAGCAGGTGTGTTGTGGCGTCCCCATGCATTTCCTGGATCATGTCCCCTGTCTGTCTGCTTTCAGCTTTCTGAGCTCTCTGGATGAGCAGCAGAGCTGCTACAGGTTTTTACCAAAACAGATGTGAAACTACTGGCCCAACTGTGTGACCCCAAGTCCCGCTCTTCTTCCTATCTGCTTGATTGGTACTGTAACTGTCTTCTTGAAGCAAAGCCCATCCACACAGGCAACACTGTTCTCACTCAATAATGAATTAAGTATGCTTTAATATGCACTTTGGTGCATTCTGGGTCTTTTAATTCTGCCATTCCTTGTAATCCATCTTTATACTGTGTGGGCTAGACCATAAACAGCTTGAGTCAGAACTTGATGTTGTGTGACTAATGAGGTACAATGTAAAGCAGGAAATGATAATTGTACTTCTATTACACTGGCTACAATTTCTAAACACTTTGGAATTTTTTTAAAAAAAGCAACCTGCAAAAGTCTCCTTAAAGAGCATAGCTTTCAGAATCAGGAGAATTTATGGACTATTAAAAGTAATAAAAAGGTACTTTTGGCCAAAAGTGAAGTTTAAGCTATAGAACATGATCTTATTCAATGAACATCAGGGCTCTTAACCTTGCTGCCTTTTCCCAGCATCCCTGGGGTGTCATTAGGCTACATACTTTTATGAAGAATATTAAAAATATGAGGAAAAGAAAGAGCAATGACCACTGAAACCGATCCAATTCCATGGCTAGAAATAAAGGCCTCTTTGATTTACTGTTCACCAAGGTTGCATCCAGACTTGTGTCTTTTTGAGGAAATAAGCTCTGAGAGACAGCAAATGGAAAATCAATTCACCTTACCAGCAGTGGACTATGAGTGAATTTATATTTATACTGCTGAATCCTTCTCATGCAAGATGGATAAATAGTGCTAATGCACAGTATTTGCACCTGTGCTGGAGGAAAGGAAGGCCCGGTGGACGGGGGGAAACAGCCTCACCACTGTATTTCATACAGTTCAACAGCTGCTGTGAGGAAGACATTTTCAGTCAAAAAAGAACACCTTGGGTGGGAATGCTGCTTCCCAGCTGATGCACGTGTAAACCCATGATACTGTCTGAAGGCAGTGGGCACGGTTAACTACATCATCCCTGGGTTCACAGTGCTGTGGCAGCCTAGTTTGAACCTGGGCTGAAGTCACCATAGGTGATGGCAGAGCCAGTGACACAGTGCTGCCCTGCTGAAAAACCTGAGGCCCCTGGGGACATAGCCAGCATTTGCCTTGTGTCAATGGCAAGATTTCTGCTGGAGCTTCTGTTTTTCACTGCTCTGACACTCTGAGACTTTCTGACAAGAAGTCCAGTCAAATGACCCATCTGCCTGACAGGACTCTGACACACAGAACTTGCTTGTTTCACTTCACACCAGTGACTTCAGCTTTGACTTCCTTTCAAGACAAACCACAGCTCTGCTTACCCTCACTGTGCTAGGCACTGAAGAATGAAACAGCAATTTCTCTCATTTTCCTAATGAGCCTAATGAGTTTTCATACTCTTTTAACCTGCTGACAATCCATCAGAGGAATATTTCAGAAGATTCCTGATTTTCATAGGTTTAGATCTCCATGGCTAGCATACTCATTTATCCCTGGCATGGGCAGTCCTCTCTCCTGCCTCTTTGTTCCACTCCCCATCACCTACTTCTCTTTTTCAATAAAGGTACTTTCTTGCCTTCACTGAAGGACTTAGATTCTTTCATTTTTGACTTCTTTGTTGTCATTTCAGTTTCCCCAGCTCTAAATGTTAATTAAACTATTTAAATGTACTGCTAATTAAAAGTTTTCCATCATCTAATGTTACACTACAAATTTTAAGAATAACTTTTCCCTCCCAGGAAAGTTTGAGTCTATTGTTTCCTTGTGTATTCAAAGCTCCATAAATAACCTTTTTTTGGCAAAGTTTGTGCAAAATTGCAGCAGAGATAAAGGAGTAAGCCCCTGCACACCTCAGCTTTAGCCTTTTTCCTAGAGCCCATGCTCTTTGTGCTGCTGACATTTGTGTGGGCACATCACATTTTTCTAGAATTTATCTCCTGAGCATGTATTGCTAACTTCCTTAGGAATAATGGTAGAACAAGCCCACTTTTTTCCCCCATCATGCTATGGACAGGCAAAAAGGAAAGACTCGTGTGATATCAGCAACCATTTTGACACTAACTTTTCAATCTATTTAGAGAGCATCAATGGTCACTGAAAAGAGGAGCTGCTTAGAGAGATGCCTTAAATATGTTTAACTATTTTTTCTTTGAAATCTACAGTGTAGTTCTTTCCATTACCTGCCGTTTCAGTTACTGTAGTATGGCAGCTCCAAATGTCTATACAGATTTCATTCTCTCACACGCTAATTAAGAAGTAGTTATTTTAAAAATAATAATGATTAAAACAAACAAACAAAAAAGAAGTGCCTTAGTAATAAAACCCCAAAACTTTCCAGTGTTACAGAGGGGAGTTCAAGTATTCAATCAGTTAGAACTAATTCTAAATTAAGACAATACAGAAAAATAGTATCAATATATGCCTTCCTGCAACAGCTGCTTTGCTTCTGGTGTACTTGGAAACTTGAAGATGAACAATCTGAAGCCAAGGCATGTTTCCTTTCAGATCTATGTGACCTACTGGATGCCCTTGTAAGATTAAAGCACACTACCTGCAATGCTTTAAAGTAGCTTCAGAATTATTTTCTGAACATTTGAAGAGTGCTCAGTAAAGCTTAAGTATAGGGAGAGAGGATATACTTTTGTGATTTCAGACATAGATTTTTAACGAGTGCAGATTTTCTGTCTCCTTTTAAAATGCCTCTGAGAAAAATGCATGAAATTTTCATACTATGTTACTGTGAATGCCCATCATCTCCTGTGTTAAAGAACACTTGTATTGAATTCTTCCGCTTATGTGAGAAAGCAGAAGCAATAAACATCTTGTCAAGTTACATTAAGGAAAATAATTTTTGATTATATCTTACTCTCAGTGTAAAAACTTGTCTGGAAAACCTGTTTTGACAAACACCATGCATAAAGAACTACGAAGGATTCCATTGTTTTTTGTTTTTTTCTTTGGATGGGGGAGGAGGGTCTGGGGAGGGGGATGTGCTCTAAAGGGATAAAAAATTGCAAAAATATAAAACTCCATTGGATCAGGGCTGCATTTTTACATTTGAAATTTCACCTGTTCAAACCAATTACTTTGTCTTTTACCCTTGAAACCAGGATAAATAAACTGGATTACGAGAAATAATATTTTGAAACATTTTCTTAAATGGTACTGCAAATGATTTGGCAAAGATGAGTACCCAGTATATATGTGAGTATCATACTGCAGTGATGTGTTGAATTCTGTTTGGCAACTATCACTTTGAAACGTGGGTCTAACATTCTCAAGCAGTTTATGTCCCTGCTGTGAGTGCAACCTTGGCCAAATAAGGACTTCCCTCTCCAAAGGTTGCTGCACATTGTGAGTATCAGAGAGATCAAAGGAGTGAGCTGGAGATGGTGGAAAAACAATAATTTTGGAACTTGGCCTGCCCACACAGAAGTGCTGTCACACTCCTTCCAGCTTTCTCTCCCTCTGCACTTGCCCCGTTCCCTAGAGAGAAAATACTGGGACAGCTCTTTTCCCAAAATTTACTCGTTTTCTTTTATTGCTCACCATTTCAGTTTTTTTTAATGCAAATCTTTTACCTCAAAATTATCACGCCAATTTATAGACTTTAAAGATACAAAAATGGTTACCCTTACCAAGGCTAAATTAAAAAATAATAATAATTAAGTATATATGTACACACATCCAATCTGTCTAAGCATATTTCCAGACCTACTCAATTCTAGCCAAGGGAAATGTAGCTACAACAGGACCCCGTGGACTTTGTTGACTGATATTGTTGCTGCCACCTCTATGTGTGGGAAATGTGTGGGAATGTATCATGACAATGGCTGTAGCAATGTCTACCATCTAAAATGAATTTGCATTCCTGCAGCAATTAGTACACTTGTGCACTGATCATGACAGTAGTTGTTATCCTATCTGCTATGTCTAAAGCAAAAGGAGTTCTTCAGAAACTGTTGTGACAGTGGAAGTCACAACATCCACATCTTTGCAGTGTGGAGATCAGCTTGCTGAAGAGACAAGTTCTACTGCTGTCCAGACAATCTCTCTTGAAATATCCTTTCAAAGGAATTTGAAAGCTCAGTGAAACACAAGGTGCCTACTTTGAAGTGGGTCGTATAGCTACCTGTTTCTCTATATAGATAAGATTATTTGACAGTGACAGCAAGTTAAACGGCATTGCTTATCAAGATTTAAATGAATTTTAGCTACAGGTGAACCAAAGTAGAAAGAAGGCTGTTTTCTTTTTCAAAACATTGGCTTATTTCAGCCAAGAATGCAGACAGCCATGGCAAACCTTTTTGTCCAATGACCGCTGCTGTCTAAAAAGGTGGGAATTGCAAAACACTTTGCAGAAGTGGTCAAGTGCAGTGGTTTGGTACAGCAGAGACAAAGAGATAATAGTGCTTTTCCTGTTTCATTATTTTGAAGGCATTTGTGTAAGAAGTGTGTTATACTCCAGTGGTTTATTTTTTGTCAGTATATTATTTATCTATTGGAGGTTCTTAAACATGTATGTATTTTTAAACAATGCAAGTATGCCTCATATGCTTAAGACATGAAAGAATTTCCTTCCAAAGTAACTGACTAGATGCAATAATTTAAAATGCAAATTACTTAGTGGATAACTCAAAATTATGTGTTAAAGCGTTTGTAGGAAACATCATCAACCACTTTCAGGGGAGACAATACAGTTTTTCAAAGGAGAAGAGAGGACAGAGTCCAGATTGTCAACCTGAAAAATATGACTGTATTGATCCATGTCTCCATTTCATTGTTTTTACTATATTCAGAAACTGAAAGAATCTTAAGCATTTTGCAGTTTTTAGATACTTCCATGCAGTAGGGGTATATTGCCTGATAGCTTGCTTTTAAGTTGATAGAGACCAAACAACTCATTCACAACTATGTCAGTAGTTTATTAAAGTAAAAGCGATTATTTTCTGATATTTTCTGGTGTGAATGTATTCACTGGAAGTTATAGCAGATAATAATTTAGTGTTAACTTGTCTAAAAGTCTATTGTAGAAAGAAGAAAAATGAAAAGATTCTGTCAGTGTGCATATCCTTTTCAATATCTGACATTATTTGTTGATTTCATTGCACCAAGGACTTGAAAATAATTCAGCTGAATGTCTTGAAAAGCAAAACCAATAACGACAACAACAACAAACCAAATTCTCTCAATTGCTGGATTTTCTAAAAGTCTGAATATAGTTCTTATGTTTAAAGTTGATATAGGATTGACTGTAAAAGATTCACTAGAACTGTGAGTACTTCACAAGCCTTGTGTTAATAACCTGTCTGGTGTTTAATGAATTTGATAGAATCAAGGTATAAAGATGAAATACATGGAACTGATGTCATTCCTGTCTCACTGCAGAAATGGAAATATTTTCCTTCCTTAAACCAGGCATTAACTCAACTAAATTGAGGCTGAGATTCAGATAAAAAGTAAATCTCTGCTAATCATATAGCAAGATACATAGCAAAGATAAATTAAATGTAATAGTATGCCTTTTGTACTATAATAAACTAGTGTAGTCATTTAAAAAAAATTACATGACTAATTTCTTGTTTGAGGACAGTGGACATGCAGGATTAGGAGCAAGAGTAGACTGTACTACATGGAGTAGGGTCCTCAGAAGGCTCACTGAAACAAAAATTCTTTGTTCCTTCCCTGTTCCTTCCTATGCATTAGACTGTCTTGTTTTTAAATTGCTTTTAACTGACTATATTACACTACAAGTGAGTATTTATGGCTATCAGCCATTGTCCTCTCCTCGCTACTTGTTCTACAGCGATCACTCTGTGTTTTGGATTTTGAGAATACTGTTTGAACATTTGACATTTTGCACAGACTAATTTCTAGCCTTATCTGTCCCTCCTGTTCCTGCTCTCTAGCCATCAGAGTTCTTATTTGTCATGGTTTTATGATTTTTGGTACTGGTATTCCACATCAGAACATCACCGTGGATCATTAATAGTTCCAGGTATGCCTGTCTCAGAAGATAAGAAGAACTCCATTCCCCAGAGGACTTTGCGATGCTTTGCGTTCTTACGTGTTTACGCTCAGAGGGAAAGATAAAAACTGTCTGCAGTCACGGGACACTCTCTTCCCTTCGGGACCGAGCTCGGCAGTGGGTGTTTGTTGCAGCCGTCCACCTTCAGCGTTAGCGTAACGCCTTCGGTTTATCGGACACTCTCTCTCTTGCTCATTTTATTTGATTCATTTGCCTCAATTCCAATTATATTATATTGTGTTATTTTCCTTTCTGATATCTTATTTAGTAAATTAGCTTTCCTCCTCAGATCGTTGCTGCTGTTTTGTTCCTAGGCCCATCTCCCTTCTCCTTTTTTCCCTTTTTCCCCCCTCCCCCTTCCCCGGGGTGTGGGCCCGTGGGTCCCCTGCCTCAATTGTCACTGTACCGGGTCAAACTGTCCCGCAAACCGCTGACATTATTGCTAGGAGAGAACTGCAGGGAAACACTGTTGTCTCTGCAAAGATTGGGAAAGCAGAAGAAATATTCCCCTACTGCCTGATTTGTTTCAGTGTAGGAATTAGAAGAACCCCCCATTTCTGGTAGGCATCAAGCAGTCTTCAAAGAATCTCATCTCATTAGAACAGATTCCATTCACAGTGCTAAGATGCCAATGCTGTTTATGATCTGTTCTTGGTTAGGATTTGATCTTGCAATCTCTAACCATATATCTAACTTCTCTTTGCAAATAAGTATGGAAAAAGGTGAAAATGCAAGCATGAACTGCAAAGATGAGCTCCAAAAATTATACACTGTTGTGTCAGCCAACTTACGTGTCAGCTGAAGTGTGTCTTGATTTAACCCTATGTGTACACACTAAGTCACATGTGAATGTATTTTACAGAGCCTGGAATCTTTCTACTTCTGTATCAGCCTCATTTCACTCCACAGACAAAATCTGAAGTCTCCTCTGAAGATGAGAAGGTAGGTTTTGAAAAGACTATGAATTCTGTAGAGATCTGAGAAGAAAGATTTTTAAAATTTTTGTTTCTTTTCCTCTCATAGTTCCCTTCTCTCTTTAACATGGAAACATCATGAGTTGCCTTGGAAACATACTGACATAGAGCACCAAGCACTCTAATGCAGGCATTTTTCACAGCACACATCAACTGCACATAATGATGATGCAATGTTAATCATCAGTAATTGTTAAAAGTTTTCTACCTCAGAACAAAAACTGCTGGTTTACACAGATTCTTTAGAACAGGATTTTAAAACCGTTTCTACTCTAGTTTGCTTTTCTCCACCAATTGCAGAAATCCACATTATTAAGTGAAGCACAAATAAATATTTTTACTTTTCTCTACTAAATGTATTCCATCTAATCTTCCTTGTTTTTATGTCCTTTTTGCCTTTCCACTGTGTGATTTGTACCAGTGAACTCAAACATACAGTCTTTCAGCTTGTACAGACTTAAACACACAACCATATTCAAAAGCAAGACAAAAAAGAAACCAGCGTGGTAGAAGTCTTGAATGATCATGTACAAAACAGATCTAAGATTTAAAATTAAACGTGAACCTCATTTATTTGGGGATATATCAGTAATTTTGGAGGTTAGGAAGCATCTGATCTTCCTCTCAGGGTGTAGTATCTGACACTGTGCAACTAACCAAATGTAGTATCAATGGTTATAGATTATTTTAGAGGATCAGTTATAGAAGATCAGTTTATCATTTTATGAAAAAATGAAGCATTGTCCACTGCCAAGAGCACAACAGTGTATTGGAGGAAACAAATCACTTGATCTGCTGTTCCTTTTTAACTCTAACATATTCCACACAGGTCAGTCCTTATGTGCAGATATACATCAGATTTAGCCTCAGAGTACACCTGAATAGATTTTACTCCTGATAAAGAAATTGCATTCAGTTTCCTTTTCCCTAAAGGAAAAAAAGAAAAAGAGTATAATGGAATAGCATATCTGGATCTTCAGGATATAACCATCCTCTTTAAAAGTTGGAACACTATGTACTATGACATGTTACGCAGCAGATTGTGTGTAAGTTTCTTGCTCATGTATAGACCACAACTAAATTGCAAAAGCTCATCTTGGCAAAATAGTAAGACCAGTGAATATATTCATTTTCTAAATCACAGAATTGAAAATATAAATCACAATCAGTGAGAGATATCCTTACTATGTGGCAAAACTGACAAAATATAGTCAGTCCACCACCAGTTTTTGGTAGAAAGAAAACAGTTTTGTGTTAATTTAAGGTTATGATACTCTTTTTATATGAAAAAGCCTAGTAACCTAAATTCTGAGAAATAGCAAGATATGGAATTGGCAGATAATTTCTTTTCTGTAATAAAATATATTTCACTCTCTAGGTGGTAATTGTACCATACTTGATGAAGTGCCTCTCCTTCTATTGCACATAGAAGGATGGAAATTAATGAGGCTCTTTAGATGTAGACATAGTAGGGATCTGAAGTTTGTATACTGAGAGATCTCCAAGTTACTGTGCCATGGCACAGTGCATAAAAATGCTACCTTGGCCCACTATAGTTTTCAAATCTTAACACTGTTTTTTTTGTTGTTGTTCTTTTTTTTTTTTTTTTGCTTGTTTGTTTGATTATTTTGTTTTGGTTTTATGCTTAAAAATGATCTTACTAATTTTTAAATATATTTATATTTATTTTAAATTATATTTATTTAAATAGGCAACCTGAGTATTGAGAGATTTAGCAGTTTTAGGTTTGTGGGAGCATTTTACTCGTACCTGTTGAGAGATGACTGATAAATATTTTCTCTACAGACTTGAAATTTGTGAAGGCTTAGCATAAGGACAGCAGTGGTACAGGGTCCTGCTTAAACAAAGATTCCTAGCAGTGGTTTTATCTTTGGCTATATGAATTCTGAATTTGACCAAGTCAGACAGAGTTTAGCTAAAGCCTTCTCTTTGTAATTTCAGAAGAAACCTCTCCATGCTATTCAAGACAGACAAGATAATTATTTTTTTTTACTGTTCCTGTAAGTTGATTTAAATCCTTACCTGCAAGCCACATGGCACTAACCCTATATTCACCTGTAAAGCAAAAATGTAACGCCGTGGAAGAGCTGTCTGCCTGGACCAGAGGTTCCCACCAGGAACTAGCAATGCAGAATGAAAAACCTTGGCAAAAGAAACAACTAGATAACTGTGAATTGAATACAATATCTACATCATTCATACAGGACAAATTTCCCACTCAAGTCTAGTTAGTTCATTGCACGCAATAAATGACCACAAAGCAGATTATGGGTCAGACATAATTCAAGGCAAGAGAAAAATCACTTAGATTGTGGGCAGTTCTAAATGTAACAAGGTGATTTCGTTCAGCAGAAAGGAGAAATTTGGACAAATTAAAAAGTGTAAATTTGTGGAGTGTTTTAATTTCCTTCTCATGACAAATCAGCTGCCTCCCACTGCAGGGAGACAAGAAAAACGTCTTTATATCAGAGGGTGTGATGCCACCAACAGGACTTTGTCCTGTGAATTGAATCATAACCAAAATTTCTGTTTTGTTTCTGTAAAATAACATCAATCATTTAGGAAGATTAGTGTTTGTCTACAAGGAAAGTAATCTGCATGAAAGTAATAAGAGAAGGGTTTTATTTTTTGTTTTGTTTTGTTTTCCTAGATGATAGTCTCCAAAAGACCCTTCCATCCCAAACCATTCTGCAATTCTGTGATACTCAGCAACTTCCAGTATGCTTTCTGAGTACACAGCTGTATATATATACATTTGCAGATATGCTCATGTCTCTCCCTGAAATTATTTCTGTTCCTGAATTAACTGAAGTATCTTGAGGGACATGTCAGGACAAAGCAGTAGTAGGAGAAATAGGCAAGATGACTTCTGCATCATGCTAGTACTTAAGAAAGTGCCTGTGTTACTGTGCTAGCAAGGAGCCCATACATATACATGTATATATGTGTGCATATATACACGTAAGAAGTCACCTTTAATGCACAATTCTTACACAGGATCAAACCATGCAACTTCCAGGAGTAAAGTTAAACTTCATTTCTCTAGTCTTAGGGGAGCAAGTTAATTATCGTTGAAAGCTATTTCTTTGTTGCCTCAGACTGTTGTAGCATATTCTCACCTCTAGCATACATTGTTTTTTGTTTTGTTTTGTTTTGTGTTTGGTTTTTTTTTTTTTAACTTTATTTTCTGTTTAGCATTTAAATTCTTCCTGCTTCTATGATTCTTCCTTCTTTGCAGATAATTTTGATGTTCATATAGAGCAGGGCATAAAGAGATGAATTCCTTTCTGCAGGTCCCTGACCCTCCCTTAATAGCATAGAAGAATTATCCCTAAACACCTGCACTAACTGGTATAATCTGCCCCTGAGATGGTACTTCACCTTGTCTGAAATGGCTGCATCCAATATCAGACTTGATTTTTACGTGCAATAACAATTCTGCAGAATGGCTCAAGAAAGAACTGCTACTATGTTTCTACACAGCCTCACAAAGGAAAATGCACTCACATAGCTTTTTTTTCTTCACACAGTTTAAACTTCTAACATTACAAAAAGAAGAAGAAGGAATGCTGTAGTATTTTTATATCAGAGTTACTCTAGTTATGTGCTTACCTCTAAGGTCATGTTACCACAGGAGACTTGAAGGCATAATCACTTGCGTAAAGCAAAATCAGTGAAATTTATGCAAGCACACATATATCAGTGAGGGATTATCCACAGGATGATTTATGCTGATGTAGCCCTACCAGTAATTTTTCCTAGGAGGACAAATCCTGACTAGTAATCTTCTGATCCATTTTTTATGCCTGCATTTAAGTGTAGGAGTCTTCACTAAACATTATTGGCTCTTTGTACAATTTATTCTGAGAAGGATGGCATTTTCAGAGAAGCATGTTAACCAACTCTGAACTCTATACTCCTTTCCTTCCAGCTGTGCATCTTTTAGAAGTTATACAGTTTTCCATCAGTAGATGGCCATGTAGTGTTACAGCTATTTTCTCCTCCAGTTTACTTATGTGTTAGAAAGAGAGAAAGATTGTTGCTGGCCCAGTGAGATCTCTTGAAGTTGTTAATTATCAGAGGCAATGGAGTTCTATCTTTGCAGTTGTGCACACTGTAGAGATTTCAAAAGTCTTTGCAAATAAGCTCCAGATGAAAAAAGCTAAGTCGTAAGTCTCTCCCCAAGAGCAGTTACTTCCCACTTCTCCAACAACAGATCACAACATAAATTTTCATTTGATTAAAACTATTCCTCTGTATCAATGTCTAAAACAAAGGGGGATCCTTAAAAATACGGGGACTAAGACATTAATTTTAGTATTGCCATCACAATGTCAGCCTTCTTCTAAAGATTTGTCAGATAAGATTTTGCTAATGCATTTGATAGATATTCAGTATGAACTACAGTGCTTCATAATGATAAGGCTACAGCCAAATTCTCATAACAAGAAGTATGGTTGGGCAAAAGTACAAGAAGATGACTGTACAGTTTGGGATTCTAGGTAGAGGTTACAAGAAATTCATTTAATAAGAATGAAAACAAAGAATGTTTTTAGGATTTATTTTACTCTAAATAATCCTAGTAGGAAGACTTCAGAACACTATCTTTCATACGGATAAAAGAACTGGTTGAAAACATATTTAGCCAAGATGTGGGAAGCATGATCTCAGGTCTTTGATTTCAGCAGACCACAGTTTCCATATTTGGCCCAGAAAACTCAACAGAGGAGAAAAATCTCAGTCTAAGAAAGTTTTCTGATGGTAAGTTCTGTTTGTACTGTCTTCCTTATGAAAATATTTAAATAAAGTTTAATAGTTAATTTTGTATTTAGATTCTATCACCAATTGTAAACAATAACACAAGCAAACCCAATTCTGTTCAAGAATAAACATTCCTATATAAAAAGTTAGGTTTCAATTTCAGATATTTTTCCCTATTAGTAACATAACAATATGTAGAATTTTAAAAGTTAAGCACAGGAATCATGCTTGACAATATGCAAACAAAAAATTACTTTCAATTTTTTAAAGATTGCTTTTTACATTTTATTACATAGATTTCATTTATTGTAATTGGTACTCCTATCACAGTTTATCAGGTACTGTGCAGAAGGCAGTGCAATGACATGAGCTCGGCGCTCTGCTCTTGCCTCTGCCTCTGGCATACATCTGGGCAGGAGTCACCATGTCCGTTTGAAAAGAGTTGCAACCTCTGCAATGCTCCTGAGGCCGAGCTTCCAAGATGTCTGCCTCTTACATAGGAAACCAGTTACTAGGATGGCCCCAGGGCTATTTTCAGCTGATTGTGAATTCATAGTTGTACAGTGTGTTACTGAGCAAATTCTTAATTTCTATAGGCAGCAAATTTAGTAATCAAAGAATCATAGAATCTGTAGAGTTGGAAGGGACCTTTGAAGGTCATCTAGTCTAATTTCCCTTGCAATGAACAGTGACATCCACAGCTTGCTCTGGTTACCCACGACCTGATCCAGACTAGCCTTAAAAGTCTCCATAGATGGGGCACCAACCACATCTCTGGGCAACCCATTCCAATGCCTCACCACCCTCACTGTAAAACACTTTTTCCTTATAACCAGCCTAATTCTACCCTCTTTAAGCTTGAAGCCATGTGGTATCACCAGAGACCCTGATTAAGAGTTTGACTCCCCTTCTTTCCTGAAGCTCCCCTTTAGATACGAACAGGCCGCTATCAGGTCACCTTGGAGCTCTCTCTTTTCCAGGCTGCACAGCCCCAACTCTCTCAGCCTGTCCTCATAGGAGAGATGTTCCATCCCTTGGATCATTTTTGTGGCCCTTCTCTGGACACACGTATCTGGACGTGTATCTGTAGCTTCATTCTAGTAACGGAGATCTGCATAAAATTTATTTCAGGAAGCAAAACAGGACTTTTCTCCTCAGTTTCCCTCAGGTGGTATTTCCCACTGCTTTCAATGTAGCCACATAGGCCACATAAAGCTGTGGCGCAGCATGCTTTTTCCTTACAGAGAGACTTCTTCAGAGTGTGCTGAAATCACATCATCACACATAGGTCTGTCTTCAATTTAATGTCTGGAATTTCAGATGCCAAATGGAGACAGCTGAACACCCACAGTAGACATCTATGTTGCATTCTTTCTTTCTTTCTTCTTTCTTTCTTTCTTTCTTTCTTTCTTTCTTTCTTTCTTTCTTTCTTTCTTTCTTTCTTTCTTTCTTTCTTTCTTTCTTTCTTTCTTTCTTTCTTTCTTTCTTTCTTTCTTTCTTTCTTTCTTTCTTTCTTTCTTTCTTTCTTTCTTTCTTTCTTTCTTTCTTTCTTTCTTTCTTTCTTTCTTTCTTTCTTTCTTTCTTTCTTTCTTTCTTTCTTTCTTTCTTTCTTTCTTTCTTTCTTTCTTTCTTTCTTTCTTTCTTTCTTTCTTTCTTTCTTTCTTTCTTTCTTTCTTTCTCTCTTCTTCTCTTTCTCTCTTTCTCTCTTTCTCTCTTTCTCTCTTTCTCTCTTTCTCTCTTTCTCTCTTTCTCTCTTTCTCTCTTTTCTCTCTTTCTCTCTTTCTCTCTCTTCTCTCTCTCTCTCTTTCTTTCTTTCTTTCTTTCTTTCTTTCTTTCTTTCTTTCTTTCTTTCTTTCTTTCTTTCTTTCTTTCTTTCTTTCTTTCTTTCTTTCTTTCTTTCTTTCTTTCTTTCTTTCTTTCTTTCTTTCTTTCTTTCTTTCTTTCTTTCCTTCTTTCCTTCTTTCCTTCTTTCCTTCTTTCCTTCTTTCCTTCTTTCCTTCTTTCTCTCTTTCTCTCTTTCTCTCTTTCTTTCTTTTTGTTTTTTTTTCAGTACACAGAAAAACAAATAAAGGAGGCATTCGTAGTCTTTCTAAGCTTTGCTGAGTTACTACAAACTGCCACTAACATGTGTAACTTCCATTGCAGATCCCTTTGGCAGGTTAGCCCTGTTTCCCACTCAGCTTTGATAGCCCTGGTTCTTCCTACTGGCATTAAGGAGCTCCACAAGAGCAGGGACCTCACCTGCACATTTCCTTCTGCCACAACCCTTTCATCTCTGCAGAATTTGCTGGTAACAAGCTCAAGTTACTTGAAAGGGGAAAAAATATAAAACCAGCCCAAATTACATTGAATAGATGCAGGGATCCTCTAACAACAACTTTATTGCTGTTTGTGATCGACATTCAGATTGTTTTGAAACAGGCATTAGAACACATATATATAAAAAGAAGTACTGCACAGAAACCCCTCAAACTGCTGAGTAAAAACACTAAATCTTCTTAAATAGTCTAAACTTCAGATAAAATTTAACTGCAGAATAATAAGTCCCACATTTATCATCTTTACAGAGTATAGCCAACTGTAGTCATCACAGAGTTATATCAGTTGCAAGAAAGTGGTGAAGAATCATGCACATTGCACAGCAACTACACATTTCGGAAAGCAAACCAACTTGTTAGCCCCCTCTGAATTCACTAGTCATAAGTCACATTCCTGTCTAGGATTTACCTCCATGATGCTAAATGAACATACATTTGACCTTCCTACTAAAGACTTCCCTAAGCTGTGTTTCTCTGGGAGATGCCACATACACTAGCAGTAACAGACAGATGGAGCATATTTCTGTTGATCAGGCAGTAACATCAGTTCCTTATGAGACTCTCAAACCATGGGGAGCCTGGCTGAGCATAGGCTATAGTTATTTCATGTCCTTATGGATCACAGTGAAGGAAACCCCATGATGTATCACACTGTTCCATAGGGTCTTTTTTAGATGATTGGTGATCAAGGCAGGTTTGTTTCAACAGGAGCTTTCTTTCTCTCTCATCACATTTCTATTGGCAGTGCAGTAGGGACATCCAAACAAATGAGTAGCTGAGGGAACTGGGATTATTCAGTCTGGACAAAAGGAGGCTCAGGGGAGATCTTACCACTCTCTAGGACTATGTGAAGGGAGGTAGCAGCAAGGTGGAGATCGGCCTCTTCTCCCATGTGACAGTGATTGGACAAGAGGTAATGGCCTTAAGTTGTGTCAGGGCAAGTTCGGGTTGGATATTAAGAAAAATTCCCTCTCAGAAAGGAAGGTATTTGAACAGGCTGCTCAGGGAGGTGGTGGAGTCACTGTCCCTGGAGGTGTTCGATAAACTTGTAAATGTGGAACTGAGGCACACAGTTGGGATGGGTTGGTGGTTGGACTAGTGGTCTTTTCCTGATTCTGAGATCCTATAAAATATGTACGACAGAAAGTAATGTGAGAGGACAATAGAAGTGGAAATACTACTTTCTGATGTAAAAGTTTATTTCCATCTTGTCAACGAAAATTTATGGCTGCTGCTTGAGTCCAGAAAATTTGTCAGCCACTTGAACTTGTTACCTTCCATTTAAATGCAGAGACAGCAACATCACAGCTCTTTGTAATTATACTCTGACGGGTGCCAGTGAACTGCCATTCAGTCTTAGCTCTGACAGGTGCAATCTAACTGCTTCAAAAGTGGTTGCACTCACACTTGCAACAAGTGCTCTGAGCACATCAAGGCCAGGGTTTTAATTGCAAGATGATAACTGAAGCTCTTGAGATTTTCCTCAGAGGGTCTTTTATAAGGGATGATCGGGAAGATGATATTCAGTTTGAGTTTTGCACTCTCAAAGGGAATATGTTGCAGATTTTTCTTACCCAAGACAGAAATAAAAGCTTTCACAGCTTAAGCCCAGAGTGGGAGAAATGTGGCTATGAACTGTGTCACAAACGTGCACACTAACTTCTTTGTCTCAGCAAACAGTTTCTTGCATGATCAGGAAATTAGCAGAATAATAACTGGAAAGTAGTTTGACCTCTCTCCTTTCTGAAGAGTACTAATAACCTTTCATTACCAAACTATTTTTTCTGGCTCAGTGCCTCTTGCACAAAAAACAACAAACAAACAAACAAACAAACAAACAAAAAAAAAAAGCCCTGCTCATTTCCTACAAGTAAAGACAGTCATTAGAGGTAAGTTTAATCCATCGATAAGTTCATTCCAATTTGCACTGTACATGCTATGTATACATTGCAACTTTATGTGAACTATCAGTTGCAGGCCCATATACTATCTGGGAAAATTTTTCAGAATGGTCTGAAGCTGAACTTAGAGAGGAATTCAGGGCATTTCAACTCCCATTATTCTATTCTTTAGAAAACAAAATTAAAAAAAAAAAAAAAAAACTTAAAAAGGAATTTTAATGTATTTATGAATCTAAGTCCCCTTAAATGTCAGAAGGACATCAGTACCTGCAGTGACATTATAAATTTTTCACTAATCTCATTCTTGTTTGCCTTACCTCCTACCTTCAACTGCATTTACAAGCTAAGTATCATCTCTTAGGTAAACTAATTTTAACTAACATCAGCTTCTCCAAAGTAGGCAGCTACAACTGCAGTCACTCAATCATTCTGTTTCACAGTTGCAGTTTGCTCTTCATTCACTTCTCCCCTGTTATCTCAATAGGTGTCTTCATATTCCTTGCCTGTCGACCACATTTCAGCTTTTTCTGAAATACAGAAACAAAAAATCCCAAGTGGTTTGAACCAACAGATTAAATATCTTTAATGGTACCTCACAAGTAAGAATTCTCTACAAGGAGTTATAGATAATTTCAGAGCAGGAAAAGGAGTTATATAGCCCTAATTTTTTCTCTGATTGCCTTACTTCATCTTCAGCATCACTTCCGTATTTCTGTTTTTCAATTTTTTCAGTTCAAAGAAGAATATTCAACTATTACCTCATAAAAGACAAAAATTGTGTTGGAAAGCTAGCAAGTATTGCTACACACTGTGTGACATCCATTATTCTAAAACATCATCCCTCTTTTTCCAATTTTTCTTCCTCCATGAGAAAGACTTTCTGTGTTTTGCACAAAGACAGAGTAGATTTACAAAATGTAGCGTTCTAAGCAACATCATGCAAAGCTATCATGATTTTTTCCACTCCCCCCATTTATACACTTATTCTCTAGATGCTATTTTTGGCATATCCAATAAAACTTGTAATTTCTGGAATGTACATTTTGTTCTGCAATTGTAGCACTAGATGGGGAAAGTAGGGCTGATGACCTACCAGCCCTGTAGCTGATTATTTTAGCCAGTAAAACTCCAACATCTGTTTTCATAATAAAAAGCCAGCAAGAACAATGTAAATCATTTTCACCTTCATTTCTCTAGGGCTCAAAAATGTTGATCATCTACACTTCTGATTCTGGCTCTGAAGTACATCACAGTGTCTGAACTGATGCTATGGAATAATATCAACATCTGCAACTGTCCAAGGGCCAACAGGGCTTAAGTCAGACTGTACTAAGTGGAGTTTGTGAAACCACTGGGTATAACTCAGTAGAAAAAAAAACACACTTTCGGTTTAACACAACAACATGTTGATGGTCTGGTAGTGCTATCTGAAGTATATCTCATATGGAAATTCTAATCTTCAAATGGAATGTTTTATAAAGACATAATCCCACCACAATGCATGTTTTAAAAAGAAGTTATGATTTTCTTACATTATCCAAAATGTTTTTGAGGATGAAAGAAAATGCAAAGAATAGCTATTGGCCTAAGTCTGTGCTTTACTCAGTGATGCATTTGTTCCTCTCCTACAAGAAACTGCCAACAGCATTCCTCCCATTTCAGAATGGGTTTGATTTGGTCCCAGGAAGATAGAGGAATTGAACATGTAGGCAGAGGAATCTACGAAGGCCTGATCCCAGGAGAATACTGGAATGCTCTTTGGTGACTGATCTTAAAAACATTCCAGTTAAAACTTATCTTTTTTTCTTTGAACTGTTTCTCCAGCTCTTTCCTCCATGACTTTGAGCTAGCCAACAGCACCCTCCAGACATGTTAATGTATAACATCACTCTGCAGAACAAGGAAGTGTTGACACACTTATAAAGTACTAGTTCAATAAAGCAGTTGATTTTACATTGTCTAGATGCCTTGGCATTTAACTGCACTGTCACACACTTTGATCATGCTGTTGTAGCTTGGAGTTAGTAAAGTAGTCTTCTGACTCCAGCATCCAGACATTAGACAGTTGTCTAATTCTGTTGGTCTCTGAGAAGAATAGGAACCTCTTATTTCACTACACCCGATTTGGTGAAGCGCCTAAATTAAAGCTCTTATGTTTGGACATAAATCTCACGTCATAACTGATTCTTTTTGTTTTTAATTCAGAACTCAGTGTTCTACCTGGTCATGAAATAATTTTTGTGATGCAAGTGAGGAGGGTAGAGTAGAAATCACTTGAAAAGGACGTAAATAAAATGCATCTCCTGTATGGAACTGTGTCACTGTTTTATGATTTTTTGGTATGGATATTCCACATCATAACATCATGTAAAGCACTGGAACTTAATGCTCCAGTTCCATGCACTGCCTGTTTTCTGAGTACCTGGTTCTCAGAAGAGAAGAGGAACTACATACCAGAGGACTTCACCTTTCTGTTTTCTGTTCAGAGGGAAAGATAAAACTGCTCGCAAGTCATAAGACTGCTCTCTTTTATTGCTGCTCGTCTTGGCAGTGTGTGCTCCCTAATCATCTCACTTGAAGCTTTAGAGATTGGAGAATGTGGACAAGGAACAAGCACAGAAAACACCAGCAGACATGACGCTGCCTCCTTCATCTCCTGGCCTCACTGAGCAAATTGTCCACTACGCCATCTGACTGTAAAGAGTTTCCTGCAAAACTGTGTGGAACACCAAGCAGCAATAATTTTCAGTTGCTGTCTAGCCAGCCTAAGTTTCAGAAGGGAGTCCAGAGCTGGGAGACTCAGTTCTTCTACTATTCTTGGTTTGCACTCAAATCAGAAAACCTCTTAAAATCAGTAGTGAGACAAACATACATAAACTTCCTGTCTTAAAGACGAGAGTAAAGTAACAGTTTACTGTGTCAGACAACCAAGAAGAATCTGTGATAGGTTTTGAAGTAAAACATCTGTAGATGTGGACTAATTAACTGTCTGTTATGTTCACAAATGATGTAATTCCAATGCATATACAGAATACATATAATAGTCTTAAATCTCAGGACCAAAAGTGCCACGTCTGGTCACATGGAGGATCTCTTCTCTTCTTTCCAGGATAGCTAGTTTCTTGGCTTGCCCTGTACATCATTCCCCATGTCAAAGGGGCTGCGTGCTATGAAGTTGATAATAGGGCATTGCAGTAATGCAATTTGTACACCAATTCCTGGCATGAAAAATTGTAAATACATGTCAGGGAGAGCCTGACTATATTTCATCTTTGCATTTGCTTTCATCTCTCCTTACAAATAAGAGCAAAAGAAACTCTAGGGCTTTGTATATGATATACATACATTATCAAGAAGATCTTTTAATCCTGTCATAAAGGAATCAGAAAATGTATGTAATCTTGTAACAGAAAAATTGGCTCTAAGGAACAGTTTTCTTTTCATCGTTAATGATGAGAAACTTTGAAATAGACCCAGTCCTTTAAACATAGACAAATCAGATTTACCAAAGCTTAACACACAAGAAGCTTGTCCTCAATGGATCTATATATAATTTTAGTGGCAGGATGTAGCTGTATCTCAGTCTTTGGGCACAAATACTGCATGGTGTGAATATGTTTCATTTTTTATAGTGAAGCAGTTAACACAGAGAAACTGCTTTTTGTGCAAGATTTCTAGTGAGTAGATTTAAATTGACGAAAGGAAAAATAAAAAAACTACTGGAGCTTTCACATCTTTCTTTTGAATCGCTGGTAAAATATCAGTATCCCATAATAGAGTCTAACATATCACTGAGATATACACTTATATACAGAATGTTTTTCGGAGGAGTGAAAATGTAGTGTAATAAGCACAGATTTTTTCACTTCACCAGCTATACTAAAGGAGTGAACAAATATGCACAGAATATACCTGTGCATGTGTGTGTGTGTGTGTATGCACATACCACAGGATAGAGCTGCCAAGCAGGAAAGGGAAAACTAATAACATCTGCTACCTGTCTTCAATGTTGCTTGAAATAGGACTGTAAGGAATGAAATGTGAAAATGGTGCCAAGGATTTTTTTTGTATGTTTTTCCTCCAAAGCCATTATAATTTACTTCATCAAAACCTTTCAAAATGATATGTATTTTAAATCATTACTCCTTGCGTGTTTGACTTGATGTTACATATTGGTGTGGATGGTGCTATTTGGAGAGATTCCCCTAATGACACACTTATCTGCCAGCCACTCCTGCAGCCAGCAAACAGCAGCTTGGTCCTTATTGTACCCAGAACACCAGGTGCCACCAAAAGCAGAAGTAATAAAGTCTTATGAAAATGTCATTAAGATTTGATCATGATCCTTTCAGGCGCAAACACTTCTGTATGACATTATGCAGTATCAGACAATAAGCCTACTCAGAAGGAAGGAAGGAAAGAATTCGGAAGGAAGGAATTAGGAAGGAAGGAAGGAATTAGGAAGGAAGGAAGGAAGAAAGGAGAGAGAAAATAATGATGCCTTCAGGGTTAGCATAGATAAAGAAAATATCATCCGAGATTTCTATTTAGTTGGACAACTACAAAGTACATAACTTGAGATATTTACACCTACCTCAAGTACTTCTGTCATGCTGGCATACACAACTGGTGCTGCAACTCAGGGTCAGCTAGAGGAAGCATAAGGTATTGAGTCAGTGGCACAGTGTCTTCCAATATCCAATAATCCAATAAAATATTTGAAGGTCTATTCCTTTAATATGTTATGGTAGATGAACTGCTGACAGTATGTGGGCTGTGCTATGACTTTCTTAGTGTTTTGCTGATCCATTATTCAGTTAGTCTCTATACTATCATAGAGGACCCAGTTTATATTCACAGTAGGCATCTAGCCCTCTAATCTGCAAGAGTGATGAAATTCTGATTTCAGTACAAACTGCCAAAATGCTTGCCTTTAGCTGGTTTTGTTCATCTGATTGGTCTAGATTTGCCTTCTCACAAATAGCAACAAAATCTGATCCACGGTCTAAAAATGATTAATGAAAATGTGACTGCTTTAATTGTAGAGAAAATAACAGTAGCATAACAGTAGTGGAATCATTTTCTATCAATCTCCAAAAATTTGATCTATTCTTTGTAATCTAGATTTGTCATCTCTGCACCATTGCAGAGCCATTGTTTCCTTTATCTCCCTATGCAATAACCTATCCTTGCTTTATGATTTTCTAACAATGCTGACACAGTAATAATAATATTTGATTTCAACTGAAAGGATAAAAAAACAAACAAACTAAAATGCACTCTCTGGGATCTTTCACATAATTTACCTTTTGTAGTTCCCTGAATTATACTCATATTTGATGATATTAGCTAGTATTGCCTCTGGTTTGAATTACAGCTTTTTCTAATAAGCCAGTAACTATGAATTCTTAGGGACGTTTTTCATGTGTCTGAGACTGTTCTGACTTTGGGAGACAGACCCTTAGCTACTTTTATTTAAAACAGCAGTGTCTAAACTCTGTGACACTGGAAGCATCGTTAGCATGTTCCCAGACTCCTGTAAAACATGCCTAGTCAATGAAAATATGGGTTAATTATCACAACTTTGTTTATTACTATTTTTAGAGCTGTGTCCGCTGCTTGTAATTTTGTCTTCCCCTGTTGCTCAGAAGCAATTGCTTATTTCAGTTGAGCAGCAGTGAAATACTGGAACTGATCAGCATTATGTTCATCCTGTTATTGCAGGTTATATTTTAGGAGTCTGCTGAGCTCATTTGGCTGTAAAAATGAATCTTAAGCATGACTGTTGTTAAATAAAACTATAAGAAGAATTGAAAAACAAAAAAAAGTTTGGCCTCCCCACAAGGAGGGGTGTGCATAGCAAAGCTATGCAAGTAGTGCATAGCAAAGCTCTTATATTTGTCTATAGGTTTGTGAATGAACCACTGATTCTGTTTAAAAGCTGAAGCACAAAGGTAAGGAGAAAAACAAGGAAAACTCAACATATATGTAGATATATATATCTATATCTATGTATATATATATTTTTTCACCTGGATCAACAAGAAGATGAAGGAGAAATGTATTTTATGTTGGAACAGGTGTTCAGTATGACTGGAAATAAAAAGCTTTCCTTCTGGGGCAGTTTTAGGAGTGCCCATGAAAAGGAAAGCTCAAGTTTTCAGCATATTCACAGCAAGTTTCCCATTGGCTTGGCACTCACTCTAGGACACTTTCTGACTCTGAAGTGAATGCCTTAACCACCAAGACATCTCAGTCATCTTTGACAATTCTGTTTTTTTCATGCACAGGCACGTATGTTTCCTATATTCATAGATACAGGAGTCACCTCCAGCACCAGTCCCACCATGTTGCCTCTATTCTCTATGCATCTGGCGATTTTTGTTGTCATCCCAATGGTATTTTTGACTTCCTTCAAACCTCCTCCGTTCAGGGTGCTTCAGTGAGGAAACTGTATTTATATTTAGAAGAGACTGAAAGTTCTGGATATATCGGGAAAAAAAGCTGTAATCAATAACATAATCAGCAGAGGAGAAGTACTGATGTAAAGGCAGGGTTCTTTGGCCTTTGAATATTGTTCCCTGAGAAGTACCATCTCTGTTCAGCCCAGGAAGCACAGCTGGTTCTGTTTGAAGGATGACTTAAAGCTCTTCTTTCATGTGGCTAATTCTCACATGAGACAATACAGGTTTTACTACAGCAGAGATTTTACTGCATGAAGCATGTTATCAGTTAGGACTTGGATAAGTTTAAAAGCAGCATCCACTGCACTCTAAATAAGCTTGTCACTTCAGAGGTTGTCCACTGTTGGATATTTTTCATCACCACCACTCTTCAGAAAACCCCAGGCATCATCTGAAAAGCATCACTTGTAAACATAGTGCAAGCAACTGCGCCCACCAGAAAAGTGGTCAGGAGCTGTAAGTCTATGGCTCCCCTCCAAGCTGCAGAAAGGAAATCTTCCTTCTAGTTCTGTTTGAAGATTAGATTTCACTTTCTATCTCACTATCTCAGGAAGTATTTTCAACTAACTGCATTATATTGCTGAACATGCACTGTTCATAAGGAAAATCTTCTGCTTGTTGACTTCTGTGAGTGCAAAATTGCTTGAAGTCACACGATCTGCCACTGCAGAATTAATGCTGTCAGCTGCAACAGTTTTATGTATTTGAATCTTTTCAAGCTATGAGTTGTTACACCAAGCACCTTTTCAGGCAGTTCAAACATCTATCTGTGAAAGGGACAAGAATGCATTCAATACATCTTGCAGAGTTAGCTAAACATAATACAAGGTATAGTGGTTCTTTGGCCTACAACACTCATAACTGTAATAAAGATTCACTATGAAGAATAAAACTGTCATACTACAATTTTCTGGAAAACATGAGAAAACAGTTGAAATTTTCCCTATGCAATTTCTGTGAAGAGGAATAGGCCAAATTCTCATAATGGGAAGAATGAGAAATCAGCAGGTGTTCGCATGTTGTGACCTTCTAGAACCAGTAATGTCTTGAGAGATTTCAGATAAGTCTTTACTGGCTGATTTGCTCTATCCCTGGCAGTGATTGTGTGAGGATGGAATTCATGGTGTTGTTCTCTACAGGTTTGGTTGATGTGTATTCCTGTCTACAGTTACACCATAAGTACAATCCTGCCAGTGTGGCTTAAGATCAGAGCAGATTTAGGTTTCACCTCAATGACATTGTGGTCTTGAACAAATGTGGTGAGATTTAAACCCAATTCTAAATCAAAGGACATGGATCATTTTATGCAGAAGGTGCGCCTGGGTTCAATTTCAGGAATTGATGATGGAAAGCTTGGGTTCAAAATGTAAAAATCTCAGTCACAAATCAGTGCAATGGGCTGTAAGAGGGATTGGTACATCCGCAGTCAAACTGAGAGGTACTTATTAAAGAAATATACTGCAAGATGTTTCAATTGCTCATGAAGTAGTTTTATTCCTCTTGTTTGTTTACTGGTTTATCTTTAACTTAAGCAAACAATTTTGCCTATACTCACTAAACATATGATCAGATATTAACCACATCTTGGAGACTTGGTTTCACTGGTGTATACAGCTGTAGATAAGAAAAGAGTTCATTCTTTTTTGCTTTTAAGGGGTACGCTGCAGATAGTAATAAAGGGTGGGAGTTTCAAAGAATATGGGTTAAGGCCCATAATTATGAAAATGTAACAAGTGTTATTTCTTGGCTTTGTAAACCACTAATTCACAATGGAAAAAGACAATCGTTATCTGAAAATGATAAAATCATATTCATATTCATAACATATTTTGTTGTACTTGAAAAATTTAATAAAAAGTGAATTATTAAAAAATACTGAAAAGTACACATACTCTGCCCACATACATGCTATTTAATAAAGCATATTCCAAGCTGGTATTTTGATATTTCACATCGACACAGCCACCACTCAATTTTGCTATTATTAAAAATAAGCCAAAGACAAACTGTGTTTTCTCCTCCATATGAGTTTCTTTTTAACACCTTCCTCTTGCCCAGAGGAGAAAGAAAGCTGAAGTGAAAAGGGATATCCATGAGCATGATGGGCTAGAGCATGTAACAGAGTTGGGCTAAGGACCAGTTATTGGCACATACATGTGTGTAACTTGTTTATCGGAATGTGAATGTAGTCCCCCATTCCTTCCTCAAAATGGCTCAGAGAGGGATGCTTCATTTCTCTACCAGAAATCATTGTGATGAATGTGCCCTGTGAGATCATGGTCTTCAGAAGGCCTAATTCCACCTGCCATATATAAACTGTCCCCTGGGCAGGGCACCAAGATTGACTTGTGGAGGCTGGGACCCACACTAAGCAGACACGTAAGTTAAATGACCATGAGACAGCATCACTGCTTCTATTCCTGCCCTGAGATTTGGCATGACAAGTGTGAGGTAGTGGCAGGCCTTGTGACAGGGAAGGGCAGCCACTAGCATTCACAAGGGCTTTCCAGAACTCCCATCCCATGCTCCCAGCACATCTCAGGGCACACCAGGCTACTCAGCATCCCTGCAGTGCCAAGTGCTCGTGTCAGAGGGGCGAGCATCCAATGTCTCAGCTTCCAGGAGAATTTAATTCCTCACATTTCATTTATGAAGCTTCATTGCTTTTGGGAAGAGAGTCTGTTTCTCAAAGCTTGTCTTGTACTAGTAGATAAAGTAGACAAAAGCTGACTGAGTCCCACAGCAGAGGTAAGTTGGCTGCTGTCTTCAGTTTAATACAAATAAATGAAACCAAAACACCTCCCACACATGCGCTTCCAGCACTTCAAGAATTTTAAAAGGAGGGTTGTGACTTCAATGAAGAGAGCAGCCAAGCTCTGCATCTGGCCCACACACATTGCTCAAGTCTAGACTGACTGGCCCAGACATTAGCACAGCCACATGTTTTCAGATTAAATTAGACTTTTTGATCAAAGAGTTGGGGATGCTTAAGCAATGGCATAATTTCTTAATTATACATCTTATTATTGGATTGGGATAAGACTTAATGCACTGACATTCAAATATTTTGTGCTAAGGGAAATGGATTCCCACTGACACTACAGCCCTGAGCTAGAAGGAGCCACAGACACTTACAGAACAGTAATATTAACAAAAATAGTAAAAAAGGAGTCCTATTAAGCACTGAATTTAAGTGAAATTTGAGACAAAAGTGAGTTACAGCTGAGTTTGTCAGCCTGGGGAAGAGAGGTAAAGAGTTGCCTTTAGCTCAGTGCCACATAAAATATGAAAAATTTCCGTACTCAAACCATTAGCAAAGAGAAAAATGCCTCCTTCCTGTTCACTGCTGGCAAGCAGGTTAGCTAAGGCCTCATGCAAAAGAATGTATCATCCATCTGAGCACTCCAGTGGCCCCCTACAGTATGTGAAGTTATGTCTGTGCTTGAATAGCGTGGTTTCATTCTGCTTTATTTTATAGAACAAAAATCAGAAACCTATGAAAACAAAACATTTGCTTGATAGACAGTCTGTTCTGTGCCACTGCACTATCTCCTTCAGTCTCTGCAGGTAAGGCAGAGACAATTTTTTAGCCGAGCAGCTCCAGTGTGTTTGTGGATCCTCTTTCTGCAGCACTCAAAAGCAGCTGTGGAAAAGGCACCATGTTGCTGGCACTGAAAAAATGCTTCAACCCCTTCAGAGCAAAGATAAGCTCATTTCAAAACCCTTTGTTTCCCCAAGAATACTGAAGACTATTTACCCAATGCACATCTGCTGTGATAAGTGGAATTTGTACTTCTTCCTGGTGTGCAGTGTCCTAGGTTGGAATCAGGTTGATAGGGTTCGTACAACCATTGATAATGCTGGACATGCCTTTTGGACTGAAGTGCTTTGAGATTTAGACAGGCAGATGAGGGGTGAAAAGAAATAACAATTTACCTTTAAAGGTGCATATATAAAAGCGTTATAATTTTTTTTATCTGGTTGAGAACATACAGATTAGTTTGAAAAGAACACGAACTCCTTGGGACTTCTGGAGCATGGCATTTATTGTCTAAATGTCAAGAAATATCATGACAAAGTCACAGAGCTGTTTCAGAGGATGAAAGTCTTGCAGGTTAGCTTCAAAGTAGTAACATGGAGACAGATCACATAAATTGGTGAAGTTTCCTTAGGGAGTGTGGGGAACACATGGTGTGATATTGCTAAACCAATAAACAACACCAACTACTGGTGAAGTAACATGTCAAGCTCAGAAAAGGCATGACCTGTTCTTTTTTTTTTTATTTCATGAATATTGCATCTTATTTTTCAGCTTTGCAAGTACTGTGTTCAGAAAACACACACAACTATCTGGAGCTGACTCTTAGACCATAAGTGAAAATTAAGAAGTCTAATACATGGAATAAGTCAAGTTACATTTCCTTTATGTTTACACAGCTCTGTGTGTCACTCTGTGTGCTGCCATTCACCATAATATGGGCTCGACAAGATTTGCCATGAGGTCAAACCTCACTCAGATCTGGTTCCAGCTCAGTGGATCTGGCAGAATATCAGTTGAGATAGTAGTTAGAGGTGCAGCACTTCTCCTTGACCTGCACTCCTACCCAGAGTCGCAGAGTTGTCCATGAGAGTGACTGACCTCTACCAGCCCCCTCCTGCTTCACAATTTGCACAGTTAGGGGAGGACACCAGCATTTTCCCCATCTCTCGATAGATTCACACTGCTAAAACCAATCTATTTTAAGCTTCCTTCCAGAGATTGTGAAGCTCTGTTTATGTTACTGCTGATGTAGCACCATGCTGCTGTAAGCATATTTCTGCCTAGCTCTGGAAAGCCCTACAGCAAATTACTATAGTCCTTACAGAGGCAGACAGAGATGTGGAACACAGCAGGTTTGCTGGGCAGCCTCTGCTCCAGTTCATCTGGTCCAAAGGATAATCTCTCTGTCTCTCTGATACTGAATCCCATGGAATGTCCATCTGCAAATTATAAACCTTACAGTATGCCTCCACTCATTTATTACTTACCTATCAGCTGTGCTGTAGAGGGTTGTTGCTTTTTCATGTGAGCATGATACTGGAAGCTGGAACATAGACAGAATCAAAGAAAGCAATGAAGCCCTGGAAACACAAGTGAAAAACACTGCCCAAATTATCTTTTCCTCAGTGTTGCCAGCAGGAGGAAGGCGATCAGCCAGATGTGTAATGCAAATCAACTTCTGGCTATAGGCTGAGAGGGCAGCCAAACTCTGGGCATGAGAATTTTGGTTTTTATGATAGCGGATCTTTCTATGAAGATTATAACCTGATAGAGAGGAATGAGATCCACTTGTCTAGAAGAGGAAGGCCAATCTTTGGCAGTAGGCTGACCAGTCTAGTTCAGTGGGCTTTAAACTAAAGTACTTGGGGTGCAAGGTTGAACATGGCAATACTCACATCATTGCAACTGGTTGGGGAATGAACCAGGGCAACTATAAAATCAATTAATGTTCTTTAGTTGCCTCCCATAACCTGAATCAGAAGGCTAGCCTCCTCATATATGTGTATAGATGTGGGGGATGCTCTTGTGTCCCTCTAGAAAACCTCCATCCCCTACTTCCTTTATTTCTCTGAAGTGTTTCTATACTAAAGCATGTATGAGGAATAAATAGGAGGAATTAGAGATCTAAGTGCAATCACAGGCCCATGATTTCATTATTCTCACAGAGACATGGTGGGACAGCTCCTTGTATTGTCCAGTATGTGGATGGCTATGTATATTTAGGAAAGACAGATGAGGCAGTATAGTTGCTGTTTACGTGAGAGAGCAGCCAGAACATAACAAGCTCTGCTTGGGGATGAATGATGAATGAATAGAGAGCTTTTTGGAGGGAATTAATGGGCAGCCTAATGCTTGACATCATTGTAGGTGTTTACTACAGACCCACCTTATCTGGAAGAAGAAGTTGATGAGGTCTTCCACAAACAGCTGGAAATAGC
The DNA here is from genome assembly GCF_038088225.1 of Cyrtonyx montezumae. Lineage (NCBI taxonomy): Eukaryota > Metazoa > Chordata > Aves > Galliformes > Odontophoridae > Cyrtonyx > Cyrtonyx montezumae. The sequence continues at coordinate 5,153,903 of NW_027072041.1, forward strand.
CTTGTAATCGCAGGCACTGGATCTCATGAGGTCTTTGATAATCCTGATATTTGCTGTAAAAGTAAAAATTTCAGGCAGACACAGTCCAGGAGGTTTCTGCAGTGCTCTGAACAAAATATTTTGATGCAGGTAGTGGAGGCACAAATGAGGAGTGGTGTTCTGCTTGACCTTGTTCTTATTAATAAGGAAGGGCTGGCTGGGGATGTGAAGGTTGGGAACAGTGGAGTTAAAGATCTTTTGTTAGGGAAACAGGGCACCAAGTAGAATTGCAACCGTGGACTTCAGGTAAGCAAATTTTTATCTTTCCAAGGACCTGCTTGGAGATGTCCAGTGAGTTACAGCACTGTAAGTTGAGAGGGTCCAAGAAGGTTGGTTGACATTCAAGTACCACTTCCTTCAATCTATAGAATGATGCATCTTAAGGAGTAAGAAATCAGGTGAAGATAACAGGAAACCTGTACAGATGAGCAAGGAGCTCATGGAAAATCTCAAATGGAAGAAGAAAGATTACAGAATATGGTAAAAAGAGTTTGGATACTTGGAAGAAATATGGAAAGATTTTCAAGGATGCAACAAGGAAGGCTAAGGCTCACTTGGAATTAAATCTGATGGGGAGAGTACAAGCACAACAAGAAAGGCCTCTTTAAGTATGCCAATAGCAATAGGAAAACTAGGGAGAATGTATGCCCACTTCTGAATGAAGTGGATATCCTGGTGATGGAAAACACTGAGAAGACAGAATTACTGAATACCTTCTTCAGTCTTTACTGCTAAGACTGGCCCTAAGGAATCCCAAATCCTGGAGGTAAGAGAGAGACTGGAGAAAGGAAGACTTCATCTTGGTGATGGAGAATCTGTTCAGAGACTGCCTAAGCAACCTATATGCACACAAATCTATGTCCCTGACACAGTGCACCAAGGCAAAGCAGTAGAACATGCTACCTAGCAGATGTTGTGGAGTCACCTCTGAAGATATTCAAAACTTGCTAGAATGCTTTAGCAGGGTGTTGTACTTGATGGTATTCAGAGGTTCCTCACAAATTCAACGATTCTGTGATTCTGTGCAAGAAGAAACAGTATGCAAAACCACAAAGCTTATATCATAATGATTTCTGTGGGAGACAATATGGGATGCCTTCCTACTAAAGTAACATACCCATGTCAATATCTCTCTAATTATCTCTGCTATGTACCCGTTAGTGTACCCAATAGTTTTTCATTATGTGTTATTTTTTCATTTTTATTCCATTATCATTTTTTCACGTGTCTTTCACCCATTGTTGCAAGGGAATTATACAAATTCTGTTTCTATAATTCTTAATCATACAGCCATATTAATAAGTGTTTTATATTTGGAATGACAGTTGAAAAGTGTATATATCTGGGTTTGTCTTCCAAGTGTAGCAGCATCTGGTGACCGAAGACACCCAAAAAGCAGTGGGAAACAAATATCCTTCTCCAGACCTAATGGCAGCCTTCAAGTCCCCAAGCAATTGCATACCCTCATTCCTCTACAGCACTGACAAGATAAGAACAAACCATATGCCCATGAAGTGAACAAATGTCTTTTTTGTGTTTAGTAAAACTACCAGTCATTTTGGTGTATATAGCAAATGGCAAATCAGTGGAGATTTGCTAATTGACCTTAAATGGGTTAATCTTTACATTCACTCTGTGCTGAAATTGAAAGGCCACATCAGAAAAATACGACTTAAAAATGAAGTGCTTGTGATAGGAAACACCATTGTGACAGGCAGATGGAGCTGATCATGGAACAGTAGTTTAATGAGGTGACACCACATGATCACCATGTTCTTCACCATCATGTCAAACATTTGACCCAAATATTTTGCCACGGCTGTGTTTATAGAACAGCTCAGTTACAGTCAGTGACAGATCTGAGTCCAGTATAAATGATGACCTTCAAAGATGTTACTTATCAGTGAGTTAGCAGTGAACACAGTGCAGCCCAGCTATATCTCCAGCCCATGTCTCTCTCCACATCTGGATGCCTCACACTCCTTAAAACAACCCAAACATGTAGCGTGCACTGTTGACTTTTTCTGGAAACAGAAGTTTTGAGATGAATGGGGATTTAGCACCATAAAACTAAACTAATCTTCCTGGATTGGGAAACACTGACACAGTTTCTGATTTTGTGATCTCTGCAATAAAACCAGGATCTGTTTCCTTTAGCAGCAGCTGCAGAGAGAAAGTTGAGAGACTAGGCCAATAGTCTCAGTTTAACAATTATATTCCATACAAACTCAGAGAAACCTTTTTACCTGTGGTTTTCTTTCCTGCTTGCAGAGCAGAAACACACTACTCTGTTTATTGAAAGTGTCAAGTGCATCACATTTTTTGAAGACAGATAATGAAAGTGCAGAATTTTTATTCTGATTAAGTCTGGCATTTTTCAAAGAATGAGGAAGAAGAAGTGCAAATGTTGAGGTAAGAGGGAAAGCCCCCAGGGAGCAGGAACAGGGAGCTACAGGAGTCCAGTGCTGAGCTGTGTGCAGAAGAGACTGCGCTGCCTTGGCTAACACTGATGGGCTGGGCAGCCTTTGCTGGCTGGTGTCCCCTGAAGTGCACTGCCTTGCAGACCCCAGTAGGGATTTCAAGTAGAAAGCAGCTACATTTAGGCTGGGACTTCAGGATTTTCCCAAGTTTTTAAAAGCACATTTTCATTTTGAAAGAAAGGCCCATTTTGAACTCGAAGGATCTTATAAGATGCTCTTGGCACCTCTTTCTTGAGCACAGCCAGATACCGAGGACCTGCAATACTTATCCAGACAAAAGAGCCACAAATGATGTGGGTGTCACACCAGATGGTTCTGCAGCAGCATTGCAGGCAGCTGTGTAACTGGATGAGGGGCAGCGAGTGCTGTAGGAGTGATTCTGACCCCTGCTTGCTCCCAGGAACTCTCAGCTGGCATAAGGGCAGCTTTCTTATCCTCCTTGCTGAATAAATACAGAGAAAATAACAGAAAAATCAAAGTCTCCTGCTATCTGCTTTTCTTCTTCTTCTTCTTTTTTCTTTCTTTTTCTTTTTTTTTGTGTCTGCATAAATCCACTTATAGCAACAGAAATTTACTTCAAAGGAGGTTCACTTATATGTTAAAAAACAAAAACAACTTGTAAACCTGCTTGATCAAGCACCATCTGGCAACTCTTGTCATAACAGAACTATTGTTTGTTTAGGTAGATTTCTTTTAGAGTTTTAATTACTCACTAGGGAGCAGCACCCTGCAAAGAAATCCCCTGACCTCAACCCCTGCAGATGTGAGCTTCTTTTTGGCTGCACTGAGAAACACGTTTATTACAAAACAAGCAGATACGTTCTCAGTGTTTTAAAATAGTTATTAATCTAGCAAAAAACTTTTTATGCTGTTTCTTAATTTCGTGGTTTAGACTTGGCTGAGAAGGAAATATAATATTTTTACATTTCAGTTACTCCATTTTTAAGCTTGGCCAGGAGAGTGGTTCATATATGCCCCCAACATATGAAGGAGCTGGTACTCAGTAGGATTTACACCTGAATCTTCCGCTATAAAAATCTAATGCTGTGGATCAGTTTTTATCTTATTTAAACCACAAGTGAAGAAAGACTTTAAATATAGGTAATGTATACTATATCCAGAAATAATGTGAGTTATTATCCTCAAAGGACAAGTTCTGTGGTAAAATTCTGTTGGTACAAGAAAACCCAGTACCCCATCTGTATTGCTTCAAGTTGTCGAACAATACCTATTGAAAAACATGCTGTTCCTTACTGGAAAGTCTTTGGTATTTATTTTCAGTATTACAACTATAGAATAAAATAGATGTTAATATTTACTCTCCCATATTCTACCTCAGGGTTGAGTTTAAGGTTATATGAAAATTTGGGCATAAATACTGAAGACACTGAATATTGATCAAGCCCATAAGAAGGCCTGGTTACATGAGCTAGATAGGTTCTTTGCTTTTTCTGTGTCTCCTGGAGGTCTCTAAGTGCAAACAAACACAAGAAGTGTTTAGCCTTGCAGCATGTTCACAGCATCTCACCCAACAGATTATTGTATTCCTTCACCTCTCTTACTAAGTACAAAGAACAGAGAGACTCTTTTGTCAGCTGGAAGCAACCAGGCACACATCTTTAGTGCCCAGCTCTGTCTTGTTCTCAGGACTGCTGTCGTCCTGGCCTGGTCCAGGTCAGAACTGGTCTCAAGACCTCCTAAGATTTCTAACAAACTGTTATAAGAGGGTATTTTTAAACATTGTTTGGATATTATTAGAGCTTTTGTTGATTTAGAGAATCTAGACATCAAAGAGTCTTAGTAGGACATTTAATCCATGCCTTGGCCAACACATCACTGTCATTGACGGCATCCTTAAATGACCTGGAACATATTAACATTCTGAGATAATGCTCCTCCCTGGCTCAGTGCCTGAGCATAAAGCAATCTGCAGTGTGGATTTATGACTTCCTTTTCATCCATTCTGCATCTCCTGTGTTAACTCTGTGTACACCACAGCCCTGTCTGCCTGTTAAATGCTAGCCATGATCAAATAATCCAATGTGATCAGAAGGATCATCTGATTGCAAACAACCATAATTATTAGTAGCAATAACAGGCAGTAATTGTTGGAAGTATAATATAAATAAAGGCAGTAGTAACAGCAGTTCATTGTATCATATATTTTATAAGAAGCATAGAATTAATATGAGCAGACTTTTGCTGAACTGCAATGCAGTTTTTATGCTTTGTTTAGAAGAAAACAGAAGTATGAATAAAAGATGCAAGAAATATGCTTGTGCTGAACTCAAGTGTCACTAGAGGAATATATCACAGCAAATCATGATATTTCAAAGATGTCGTTGTACCTAAAAGGAAGATCTGTTTGGGCTGTGCTTTTTGAGACTGATAGACTGGATACATGACTTACAATTCAGAGAAAGGAAAAGAAAAATTAAAACCCATTTTTTTGGCCACAATGGGCAGAAGCAACTCCTCATAACCAGGTTGCGTTATTTATTCAGTTCATAACTTTACTGAGGAATTTTTTGCAGTGTTATACATATAAAAGTGTTTTCATACTTGGGTAAAAGCCTCAAGGTGTAACCGCTGACTTTTCTCACAGAGGTGTTAGGCAACTTGGGCAGCTTTTTCAGTTTACCTTGGCATTGCAAGACTTTCTCGACTTTTAGAGGTGACAAAAATTATTTAGGTTCATCTCTTTCTAGCTGTCACCCTGTAGAACTCGTGTTTGAGAAAGGAGGAGGTTCCTCCTCATGTTCCTTCAATCTTCACTGCTTATCACATCATATCACATATACCACATTAACCTCAAAACCAGCCTTCTTCAAAATTTGTTTTACCAGCTGTTTCTAACTGCCTGTTTTTTTCTGTTAGTGACACATTAGCCCGTTTTCAGTCCTATCTGTGCTCTTCCAGTGCGTATGTAGGGTGTCAGCTGTTTACACAGAATGAAAGTCTATTGTATGCAGCAAATGTATTAAAAAAGATTCTACTGAACTTATTTTTCACTATTTTTTCTAAACAGTTGTTAAAAATATTTAATAGGTTCATCATCTTCGTAAGTGCTCTTAAATGCCATTGAGTATCTCACACAAATATTTAAAATAGATTTTTTTCTTTATTGAAGTAGTCTGGGATTTAAAAATCAGAACCTGAACTTTAGTGATAGAGACTTCAATCAGAACAGCTTCATTTTGAAAATTAAAATACTGTCCTAATATATTTGCCGTCTAAAAGCTTATGGTTACAAGAGCTTTCTCATAGTTTATGCACATAAATTACTTCTGAGGAGATAACTGAAAATTTCAACTTAATGTGTAAGCACATTACCAAGAAATAATGAGAAAGTTATACTGGATAATCTATAAACGTGTTACTGTCTTTTGAACATCCCATGGAGAAGATATCAAGAAAGCAAAGTCAGAAACTTAATGTTCTGTATAAAAGAATATTCATCATGAAATGATTTTGCCTTCAGAAATTTACAGGAAAGCATACCAAAATGCACTTTATGTACACCACAAATTATAACTGAAGCAATATTTTGTTCTCAGGAAATGCCTTTGTATGCTGTGTTAACTCAGCTATTTGGTATTTGCCCCCAGCCTGCCAATAGTATGAGAACCTGCCTCCTGGTAGGTAAACTGTCCCATCTGCAGTGGGTCTCATCTAATCAAAATATTCCCTACAAATTTGAAACAACTCACTGTTTCCCCTTAGTTTGTCAGGTGACGGTGACAATTTTAAGTTGTTCTTTCTCACTCTGGGGGTTCAAAACCAGAGGTAAATATAGAATTTTAAAGCATCATTAACTCGCTAGCATTATTTTATTTTTATTTGTATTTTATTTTTATTTTTATTTTTATTTTTATTTTTATTTTTATTTTTATTTTCATTTTCATTTTTATTTTTATTTTTATTTTTATTTTTTATTAGACTGTGTGAAGCTTCAGACTGAAAACTTTATGAGGTGTGGGAGTTGTCTGCTGACCTATGTGCAATGCACTGGATATGCTGTCCCTAGGAAGCTTGCTGAACTGCTCATGATTTTGAAGATTCTTCCATGGAGACATATTTTTCTTCTTCCTGAAGTGGATACAGCATGCAATGTAAATCTCTACCAACTATTTTCTTCTTTGCCTAGTTACATCTGAAATGTTACATTTATCTTATAAGAATGACTCTTTTTACTGATATATTCTGCCAGACACTTATCAGCACTCTCATTCTCCATGTACTAGTCAGCGAAGTACACTGAACACCCTGGGAAGCAGAGTGGATGTAGTTTCTTTGTTTCTTTCTCTGCCGGTAGAAAGCTGACTGCAGAACAGTGCTGGTTTTTGTTGTTGTTGTTGTTTTGTTTGGGATTTTTTTGGTACATGCGTTGGGAATATGCACTTTGTGATTAACTGAAGATGCTGAAAATTATGCAAATTCTTGTCAGTGTTCTTCACAGGCTCTGAGAGCTCCAAGAGAAATGCACTTCCTCCTAACAGCAGTAACCAACCTGATAGGTGTCATTCTATCTGACATCTGGAGAACTGAGACATACAGAAGCACCACACTTGCGTTGCTGTGAAGGATCCCACTTTGGTGCTGCACCTTTCCATCAGCCTTTCTACCAATACTCATACCCACTGCATTGTATAATCCATGGTCCTTTTATGTGAGTGAAAATGAGAACCTGGATTAAGTCAGGCAAGGTGCTGCCACAGGCTTACACATCAAACCCACCCACACAACTGGTGATATAGTACTTTTAACTGTCCAGTTCTCCTTTCTATTTGTACAATAAATTGCTGGGAGAAAAATGCTGTTCCTTGTAAAGAAAAGGAGATGGAATTACTATAAAATACTATATGCATGGAATATATTCTGAGAAAACAGACAAAAATTGTAGCATCCTGGCACAGGGTTTCAGTTTGTGGGATTCTCCTGTTTTCAGCATAGTTCATTTGCTGTTCTTGGGTCTGAATGTTTGAAACTGATGGGCTGAGACTTCCTTACCTTACTGCTGAATGAACTCAGCTTGTGGGAAGGGGGAAAGCAGCAGGTATCTCTGACTGATCTTCACTTTGCACAGAGTGTGATGAAGAGGTTCTTGGCTCCCCAAGACAATCCTTTAATGTGATACTCTGTGTGGCAGCACTGAGTCTATTCTGGATCCCTGAGCAGCCATGTGGTGCGAGAGCCAGCATGCAGGTTCTGCCCCGCTCTCATAGGGACTCAGGGAGGTGGTGGAGTCACTGCCTCTGGAGGTGTTCAAGAAATGTTTAGACACTGTACTAAGAGATGTGACTTGGTGGGAAATGTTGGTGATAGGTGGATGGTTGGACTGGATGACCTTTTTTCCAAACTTGGTGATTCTATGATTCTACAAAAGGTAGTGCTGCAAACTGAGGCCTGGCTACCAGGCAGACAGCATACTGGAGAATCAGTGTAGCACCATACCCCATCACTGGCTTCTAAGAGCTACGAATGGAAGGTGGCCACAGAATTTCCTGAAACATAATCTACTCGGGCCACAGGATCAGTAGTCAATACATAAGAAGAGTGACCAGAAGTTAGTTAGTTATTATTTAGACATAATAATATGTCATACAGGGAAGAGGATGATATACACTTGATTTTAAATTAAAGGAAAGGAAATCTGTAGTGTTGTATAAATGTAGCATGACATATAGAAAGTATTACACCAAAGAGTCCAAAATTTGGAAACTAATTTCAGTCAGTGATTTTGCTTGTTGTTTGGAGTATCAGCTATAACCATTAATCTATGAACTTCTGTATCTCAACATTGTCCAAGTTCTACAGAAAGACGACAAATTACAGAATAACTGCAAAATTCAGGTCTGCTTGAAAAAAGCTTCCTTCAAAATAGATATGGGGGAAAGGAATTTGAGATCCAGCTCCTACTGAACATCAGTAAATATGCATCTTCCAAAATTGCCTTTCTTCTTTTTCTCTTTATTTTCTCTATTTCCTAATGCATCCATAACTAAGAATCGGCTTTGTCTACTAGAGCATTTGTGTTGTCTGTCTTCATGCATATGTCAACTTGACATATGCATAAGAATGAAAATTATATTTATAAGCTGGCCTTGGGGAAGAATGGCCTGATCTGTTTTGAAAGTGTGATATTTGAGGGGTACTGGTAAAATAGACAAAGGAATTTTCCATACCTCTTTGCAAAGGTCTCTCTATGTCAAGGTTGTCTGCCTTGCAGCTTTACAAAATATGTGCAGTGTCAAGAACATGGGTGGGTGTTGGGGATTACAGACTGAATATTTCTGAAAAAGCAGCCAAGAAAAGAAAAGGGAAAGATTTTTGAATATATATATATTTTTTTTCTACAGAAGCCAGACATTGTAGCAAATAAAAGTCTTGATACTCCTATCTCTGTAACACTTCTGTAATTAAGCCAAATCACTGTTCTTAAGAGTGAAAATTAATCAAGAAAGCTATCCTGATAACGCTATTTTATATACTGCCTTATGTAACCTGGAATTTCTTCCACGATCCACATTGTTATCTCTTTTATTTGCAGAGGTGTTCAACCAAAAAAAAGAAAAAAGGAAAAAAACAACAAACATACCCACAAGACTTTCCGTTAAAGACTGTGGTTTCGAGAAACCTGCAACTAGTAATGAAGATGTTGCAAAATCAAAGAGTTATATTTCCTTGGTTTCTGCAAGAACCTAGGCATTACATCATTTTATAAGACTTCTTCAGCTCTTGCCAGTGCTAATTCATCTAGGTCCTACCACCTATAACTTTGGTATCTCCATGTTTTTATTGAATCAGGAGTAGGCCACAAGTACACAGAAAACTGACACATTTAGCTACAAATACAAGTCATTTAATAATGGGACACTTTCCCAGACCTTGAAGAGAGGACAGACTGGAAAGTAATTAATAAAACATTGCTGTGTTCTTATTATTAACTTCTTCTGCTCTTTTCCAAGAAAATACATTTCATTTTCTATCTCAATAGATAACCTGAAGTTGATCTTTTCCTCTTGTTTATGGGTCAGAGGCACCCTTGATGGCAGAAAAGATACTCATTCAAAGTCTTTTTGTCAACCTGCCTGAAACATTAACAATTATCATGGTTTCAGGGAGGCACCTCCCACAGATGAGATTTGCAGCTGTAAACCTTATCTAAACTTAGATGCAAGGGTCAGTGCTCCCCAAACAGTATCCTGTTATTTAGAATACCATGAAACAGAAGACAAAGATTGAAATTTCCTCTCATCTCAAACTGGAGGACTTGTATCTCCAGCCTCTTTCTCCCATCTCCCATTTGGACTGATGAGAAAATATTAACAGTGGACAGACAGAATCTCAGCCTCACTCTTAGTCTCCCTTTTTTTTAGGAAATAGTATTTTATTCCATCAGCAGTCAGATATCTGCATCAGTGAACACGGGAAGGGCGACAGATGTCTACCTGGATTTCTGCAAAGCCTTTGACATTTTCTCTCACCACATTCTGTTTCTAAATTGAAGAGAGATTTGAAAGATGGACTGTTTGATGGATTAAGAGCCAGTTGGCTGGTTGCAGCCAAAGGGTTGTGATCAACAGTTCTATGTCTGGGTGGAGGCCAGGATCCCCCAAGGGTTGATCTTGGGACTGGTGATCTTCAACATATTTATCAAAGACATAGACGATGGAATCAAGTGCACCATCAGCAAGTTTGCAGACAGCACCAAACTGAGCAGTGTTGTTGATACACTGGAGGGAAAGGAAGCAATCCAGAGGGACCTGGACAGGATAGAGAAGTAGGCCCTTGTGAAACTAATGAGGTTGATTAAGGCCAAGTGCAAGATGTTGCATTTGGGCTGAGGCAAATCCCAGGTATTTATACAGAGTGGAGGAAGAACTCCTGGAGGGCAGCCCTATGGAGGAGGACTTGAGGTTCCCGGTGGACAAAAAGCTGGACACGAGCCAGCAGCACATGCTTGTAGCCCGGAGGGCCAACTGTATCCTGGGATACACTGAAAAATGGTTTGGCCAGCAAGGAGAGTGAAGTGGTCCTGCCTCTCTACCCTGCCTTGGTAAGGCCACATTTAGACTACTCTGTCCAGTTATGCGCTCCTCAGTTAAAAAGAGACAGGGATCTCCTAGGAGTCTAGTGGAAGGACAAAGATGATAAAGGGTCTGGCACATCTTCTGTATGAGGAAAGACTGAGTAACTTAGGTCTGTTCAGCCCAGGGATAAGAATACTGATAGGGGATTTGATAAATTTTTATAATATCTAAAGGGATGTTGGAGGCAAATGGATGAGGCCAGGCTCTTCTCAGTAGTATGCAGCAATAGGACAAGGAGTAATGGCCTAAAAACTTGTACATAGGAAGTTCTATACTAACACACAGAAGAACTTCTTTTTGTTAACGATGGTGGAGTATTAGAATAGCTTGCCCAGAGAATCTGTGGTGTTTCCTTCTATGGAGATATTCAGGGCTTATCTGGATGCTGACCTGTGTGAACAATTGTAGAGTAACTGCTTTAACACGGGGATAGGTCTCAATGAACTCTTGAGGTCCCTTCCAACACCAAACACTTTCTGTGATTCTGTGATAATCTTCAGCTAATGAAACAATGCTAAATATGTTACAGTATTTAATATATTATTAAAAATTCGTTTGTCAGTCTTCAACATGATCCAGACAACAGTCACTGGAAGTCTGATTTTCAAGTCTAATCAAAAGCTACTGGTCAGAACACACTAAGTCTGGCTTTTCTGCGTAAGAATAAGAGCAGCTCATTGCCATAATTAACAGTTCCTGAAGCCAAAAAGAACAGTGTCTTCTTTTGTATTCTACTGCATAATAAAACAATACTTGACCTGAGGAGATCATAGCTGTTTGGACTTCCTAGCCATGGCATTACATTGTACATGAAACAGTTATAACACTAGGTTTTCCTTCCCTATTCCGTAGGGAAGAATTCATACAGATTCTTCTAGTCTATATAAAATATCTAAGAAAACAAATAACTGCATCTTCTTTTCTGATTACAATAATACAGTACTTCTTACCTGATTTTAATATTTTAACTTCTATGTAGAATGGTCCTGTCTAGTCTTCTGCTTTCAGCATTAATGAAATACTACTTCTGACAGCAATGTCTTACCTTTACAATTATTCTTTATGCAGACTAGACTATTTCTGCACAAATATGCATGGGAACTTCTTCGCAGTAAGGGTAATGGAGCACTGGCACAGGCTGCACAGAGAGGTTGTGAAGACTCCTTCTCTGGAGATGTTCAAAACCCTCCTGGATGTCTACCTGTGCAACCTGGGCTAGGGAGCTGCTTCGGCAGGGGCGTGGGCTAGAAGACCTCTAGAGGTCCCTTCTAACTCCTACATCTCTGTGATTCTGCAATTCTGTGATTCTGCAATTCTGTGATTCTAGCTTCAAGGGAAAGATGAACAGAGTTTTCAGCTTCCCATATTTCAATGTTTTATTATAGAATCATAGAATTGTTTGTGTTGGAAGGAACCTTAAAAGGGCATCTAGTCCAGCTCCTGCAATGAACAGACACCTACAGCTAGATCATGATGCTCAGAGCCTGGCTCAGCCTGAAAATCTTCGGCGATGGGGTACCCACTGCATCTCTGGGCAACCTGTTCCAGTGCCTCATCATTCTTACTGTGAAAAATTATCCTTATGTCCAATATGATTGAATGTAAGGTTGGAAGGGACCTTAAAAATCACCCAGTTCCTAGTCTACTTCCATGTGCAGGGTTGTCACCTTCTAGATCTGCTTGCACAGGGCTCCACCCAATCTGCCCTTGAATTCCTCTAGGGATGAGGCATCCATAGCTTCTCTTGGCAACTTGTTCCAGTGCCTCAGCATGCTCTGAGTAAAGAATTTCTGCTCACATTCTAACCTAAATCTCCCCTCTAAGTGTGAAATCATTCACGTTTTCCTATCACAACAGACCCTGCTGGAGTCTGTCCCATTCTTTCTTATAGCCCCCTTCAGATACTGACAGGCTGCCTGACAGGCAGCTATCAGATGTCCCTGGAGCCTTCTCTTCTCCAGGCTGAACAGCTCCAGCTCTCAGTCTTTCTTCATAGGAACTGCGTTCCATCCCCCAGGTCATTTTTGTGACCTTCCTCTGAACATGCTCCAATAGATCAGTGTATCTCCTATACTGAGGACTTCACGTCCAAGTGAGAGAGCACACTGCATGCTTATCACCAACTTGCCATTCACCAGTACCCCAGATCCTATCTGGCAGGGCTGTGCTCTATCCTATTGTCCCCCAGCTTGAATGGATAGTGCTGTATCCCAGGTGCAGGACGTTGCATTTCTCTTTGCTGAGCCTCATAAGTTTCTACATGTCTCTGGATGGCAATCTATCCCTCAGATATGTCAACCATACCACACAGTTATACACTATTTCGTGCTAACTTATAACTTTCCAAACTGGTGACTGTGTTGACTCCATTCTTGGAAATGAAATGGGTTGCCCTTGACATCAATTAATAAACAGAATTTTTGTCTTCAACATCCATTGGCCAAAATTACTCTTGTAAAAAATCAGTTCTCTCATCTTTCTGAATGAGGCTGGATTCCTGGATCATTTTGTGCCTGGAGTGACTAGCCTGGAGACTTGAGGTAGAATACACATTTGGATATTTAAAAGTACAAAACATTCAGGTGCTGTAAGCGACTAACTCATCTTTCTGACATGCTTCTGCAAAGCCAGATTCTGAACTTGAGATCAGAATCAGGCCAAAAGACTAAAAGAACACAGGATTTGGCCACATTTATTTTACTACCTTTCACTGTGTCTGATTCAATGACCTGCAAGGTCTGATTGCTTTAATTATAAGTGTGTAAAACATTTCCTGAGCAGCTGTCTCACTCTTTCATCACTATGTCAAAGGGGCTACTGAGATTAAATGATAGCTATATTTCAACTCTAGCACAGACTACTGACTAGTACTTCAAATGTTACAACAGGTTAAGCTACTTGGAGTGTCTGGAAGATGTTAAAATGATTTGGTACAGTTTTTTTTTTTTTTTTTTTTGTCTTCCTTCAGACCTCCAGCTTAACTGTCAATTCCTCAAAAGCTAAGGGTGACAGAGAAATGGAACAGGATGCCCAGAGAGGCTGTGGGGTCTCCTGTAGAGATATTCAAGTCTCAGCTGGATGCCTACTTTTGAAAACTGTTGTAAGGATCCTGCTTTAGCAGGGGGATTTAACTCAATTTCCTGAGGTCCCTTCTAACCCCTGCAATTCTGTGATTCTATGAAACTGTATGCAAGACACTAATGACATGTCTGCAGGCCTGATATTGCTGTGTTCAGAAATACTGGAACTCATTTCATTAATGAACAAACATTCAGCACAATCAGTAGTCAAGCTATACTAGTTTTTCACAAACGCACCTTTTTTCTTTAAAACCTAACAGCTTTTCTCTTTGTTCTCAACCTTGGATACAGCTGTAGGTGTTTGGCTGATATTTAAAAAATTAAATAATGTAGCCATCCTACATAAAATTTCAACCTAATGTTATATTTTGGCAAAAGTATAAGCAATTGAAATCTAGTCCTGTAATGGAAGATGTTCTGCAGTATTAATGATACGTGATGCTACAAACCTGGTGTATGTTAATTGAGAACGTATCTGCGAAATTATACTCTGAAGCAATTGTATTCTGTAAGATGTTTAGTCTCATTTTGTATCATTGCTGGCTTGTTTCATGTTCAAATTTAATTCTTTTTTTTTTATACCATGTTCTCTTCCTTTCAATAGAGGACAGACTACTGCATGGATTATCTGATAGCTAATTAAACAAAGGTGTACACTGGAAGCCCATGTTATCACTATATACTTAGGTTTTACAGATACAGATTGTTTGTTATGTTCTGCTCCCATATGATACACCTGAGCCAATCTGTATTGTCAGTATAAGCAAACTGTCAAGTGTTTTGCTGTTTTTGTCATGTCTTATTTCCAATTCAGATAATAATATTGCTGCTAAGAGCTATCTACTGTACTTCTTGAATTTAACTATAGAGCAATATTTGTTACATTTGATTGTTCTGGTAGAACATAATAAATTCAGGTTAGTGTACTATGCACAGTGTATGCTTGATAGGTTCTGCATAATTTTGTCAAATATACCAACAGACACACAAATGTATCTGTTTGTATCAAATCACTCAGAAACACTACAGTCCTCTCCTACCAATTATCTGTACATTCAGATTCAGAGCTCACCAGGATCATGGACAAAACAAGCTGAAAATATTTCAGGACTTCTTGAGTGCTTGTGAAATGACATATGAATGCCTTTCAAGAAAACTGCGTGGTCCTTCTTACCCTCGTTATCTCCTGGGTCATTACTGTGTAATACCAGATGAGGGAATGGGAAACTTGATTTTTCTTGTGCACTGAAGACTACTCTATCCTTCCTGCATTTAACTGCATCTGAAAAGGAAAGGTCAGAGGGATGTTGTACTACAGCCTTGCAAACACTGAAGGATAAGGAGGTGTATACACAGAAAGAAGCAGAAAAGTCCTCTTATTTTACTTGCATTTTGGGAATTCTAGAATTAACAGATTAAAACAGAAAATGCAATATGGTACAGCAGATAAGACAGTCAAGCAGAAATAAAGAAGATCCAGGTTATAGCTGAGCTCTAACTACTGAACTGCTTTGTGACCTTGAGAAAATGGCTTATTCTTTCTGTATTACAGAGATAAAATCCTGACGTCAATACAAATCAGTGTTCCTCAGAATCAGTGCTAATGTGTGGCCTCACACAACAGGCTCTTCATCTCTCCTAAGTCTCTCAATGTGATTATAATTCTTTTGCTAATAATCCTCTAACTGTGCCTAGCCATAAGCTTGTCAGTCCAGCACGGCTTTGTGATGTCCTGTATCCTAAAACATGAAGTAATGAATATGCTTGATAAGGAACAACAGGTTGTGCATTCTCTTGAAACGTTCATTACATTTTACATGTGCCACTTGTTCCAAAAATATGATCATTTAAAAAGAAGAAGGAGGAATAGAGACATAAAATACTGAAGAGGAATCCATAGGAAATTTGTGATTCAGTTGAAGAAGTATACATACATAAAAACCTCAGGTTAACTTTTTGTTTGATTTCAGGTTTCATAGCTTGGGTAATTCATGCTATGATTACATTTTTTTAATGTGCTTCATTGGAAATCATCAAGGCGGAAATTTCTATATGTGCAACAAAATTTAATTAAATTTCCTTTCCTTACTAAGTGAAATAACTTGATTATGAGCAGTGACATAACATGATGTTTTAGATATAGAGTTTCAATATTTTTTAAAGCATAAGAAACATCCTTTCTCTCCAACCTTCATAAAAGACAAAATATATGCTGGTAAAATTGTTCTTACTAGTAGGCAGTTATAGAAAAATACCTGTCCTGTTTCTCTGCATTTCAGATAGAGTATTTAAGTTAGGAATCAGGTTTCAGTGGCATGAACCTAAGGAAAATTATTAAAACCAGGAATGTTATAAAAAAGGTTCTTCAATTTTATACTATTATAAACTAAACCCGACAAACTATGACAGTATCTTTTCAACTGAAAACTGCAAAAATGCTTTCTTCCAGTGTTCATTTAGACTCCAAACTTGACTAACAGTAGACATAACTAGCACAGTATGAAAAAGTAATCTTGAAATGATCTGAACTTTTTTTCCAAAGAAAGTCAGAAACCACAGTTGAAATTATTACCTTCAGAAGACAGATATCTAAGAGGAATCTAATGTTAATCTTCTTTTCTGCATGCCAATTTCTTTCAATGGAAGAACTTTTCTTTCTTTCCTCCTATCATATTTATAAACTAATCGTATAGAGACTAGACCACTAGAAACCGAGAAGAAAGGTCTCAGTGTTAACAGAATACATTTCCTTGGGAAACTGGAAGATATTTTTATTATTTTTCTTTTATTTACCTGCCTGGGTAAAACTGAAAGTGGACAATACTGAGTTGAATCAAATTTTAGAGAAGAACAGCCAATATATTTGTTCATTTTATTGAGGTGAGTTATTCCAAGATGGCTTTGGTCTGGTGGTTTACCGAACATCCCAGAATGAGCTTTTAAGTCTTTTTGTTTTACTCAAAGCCTATATAGCAGTAACAGAGCCCACAATATTAAGCATACTATGACATCGTGCAGTCATACTTCATTAGCTAAGTAGATGATTCCAGTCCAATATTTATTTCCAGAAACAAATTAATTCCTTGACAACTTAAGACATGACAGAAAGTGAGACTTTCATTAGATCCTTCCCAAGCAACGCTATTTCCTAGTATGACAAAATCTTTTTTAAATAATTATTTTCCAGCATAGTTTCTGTTGCACTGAATTCTATTTTAACTGCTAGCCATAGCCCATCTGTTACAATAACTGTCATTAAAAATGAGACACTTCAGCAGAGCTTATACTGTGTAAGACTCAAATAATATTTTTTTTCCTTTTCTTCTTTTTGTTATATATCTTTAATCCTTCCTCATCCTTCCTTAAAACAGTGTGCATTAGACAACAGATTTTGAAGATTGCCACCCACCTGCTTCCATCACTAGGAAGGAAAGAAGCATAAGAAGAAGTGTGAACAGTTTAATTACGAGCAAAGATTTTAACTTGATTAAAAGGATCAGAGTCATTTGCGTGATGTTATATATATCTGGCTATGATTTTCCCAGATTTGTGTGAACCAGTTGCTGCCAGCTAACTTACTGCTAAAGATTTCCAGGGATCCAGAATGAGAAAGAATCATCATGGTAGCCATTTGGAGGAGTGCCGTTGTAAGACTCTTCAGGTAAACACATATTTTGTGATTATTGTAAGTAATCATAAAGAGAGAGGAATATAAAGATGCTAATACCAAGATACCCAATCTACTGAGCACATCATGAACCATGATCATAAACTGACAGAATATTTCTATTTATTTTAGATGAGCTGTATCATTCCACAACACCCTATTGCTTTAAATCAGCAAAAAAGAAAAAAAAATAAAGAAGGAAACTAAGGTGGGAGGGAGGAGAAGAGAAACCCAATAATCCTCTGATTTAATACTACATCAACATGACATGAATCATTGAAACATATTGTCCTATATTTCTGGATATCTAGTTAGTTTAATGAAAATGTCTCTAAATGATCTATCATATAGCACTTACTGGATGTGTGGAGATCTACCCCAATAGGAGACCTTGATCTTTCCTTTCTGTTTTCAGGACTCAGCTGAGCAGACTTCAAACAATCTGAAAGATAGATAAGTTCTCCCATAAAGTTTTCTTCATTCTGCCTAGTCATTGTTAAGGTAAATTTTCTGCAATTATATCAACAATGTGCTTCAGTGTTAATATCAAACCCATAAAACAGTGCTACTACAAATATTCCATCTTTTCTGAAGCACAATAGTACTGCCAGTTTTGGTCACTTAATGTGAAGATCTGATTGGAAGCAAGTAGGAAACGTATTCATCAAGTATACCTGAACTACCAGCTTCTGATCCGCTAAAAAGACATTAGAAGTTTAAACGTAACAAAAATATTCAGTGAGTGGGACTCATAAATTTGTTCAGTACAATCAGAAACTGCACAACATATTTCTTCTCAGTTTATAAGAGCAGTTACTATTACCTACATTCAACAACACACAAATTTATTGAACTGTTGTGTGCAAATAAGTTAGGAAGATCATCAACTCTCATTGGAACAGCACCAGTATGAACAGCTCATTAAGGTCGTGAATTTGACTAGGCTGTTCAGAAGAAGAGCAGTCAAAATAACACAGTTTACTGTATAATCTTATTTTCTGCTAATCCTGTTTAAGAATTTGAATCTGCTAGTATTTTGAAGGGTAAATGTTTTTTTTCCCCAGAAAATCTGAAGGAAGTATCTCCAGATTTTCCCTCATGCAGTGACTTCAAAACACAAATCTTTACTCTGTCCTTGAAAGTTTTCAGAAAACACTACACTTTATACTCCTGTCAGTCCAAGTAACTATTGTGGTGTGCTGCTTTGAGGTTAGTTGATAAATATAGGCCACTTCTCTTAAATTAGATAGGGTTGTCTTTCTTCTCCAGTAATTTCCTTGCATAATAAAGCAGTTCCTTCCGGGATTCAGATCCCACCATAGGGTCACCCTCTGCTAGTTCCTTCCCAAGCAGAGTGAATAATCTCCTACACAACACACCCTAACTGGTATCAGTTTTCTCTCTGGACAGCTTGCTTTACTGTTAATTTCTTACTTCAAACCTTTAATTTAATCAGTGCTAGCCGCCAGTTCCCTTATCTCATTTATTAGTGAATTATCTTCTGAGACCCCATTTCTCTTGAGAGGAAGTGCTGCTTCACTTTTCCGCTTTGTACAAACTAATTGTTCAGACTAAAGTTTATTTCCTTCCCAAAGACATCCCATTTTCTAACTCAATTTCTCTATGTTACTACTAATGGCAGCCTGTCACTGCAAAACTCTTACCTCATAATTAAATTAGAAAAAAACTGAATAGAGAGCATGGTTTACACGAAGAAAACTAATACTCATTATCACTGAGGCTGTTTATTGCAAGCCAATGTTTTTACACTTTTTCTCAAATCAAGATTATAAACAAGAAAATACCACATTTTTCTTGCTCCAAATATAGAGTTTAGATTTAGCTTTTCACTGGCTATGAGTAAATAGTTTTAATCCATTTCTCTGTAATTGTCGTTCAATGCTAATTGTACTGAATTGAGATCTTTTTGTTTCCTTTGATACCCTGTTCCAGCTGCACCTTCAGTCTGTTAAAACAAATTGTTTCACCATAATAATTCATATCTTTAACAAATTAAGCAAATTACTTTCACTCTTTATCTTCCCTACAGCATGTGAGTAAAACAAAATAGTATTTGTTATGATCCCATTATAAGCTACTCCAAAAACATTCAGATAATCTAACAGTTTTTCACTGATGAACATAACTGAGAAAGAAACCATTCTGCCTCCACATGAAGGTCCCCTAATTATGCTGTCAAATGGCTTACAAGTAATTAGCCTTTCAAACCAGTGCTATGAGCAGATACAGGTCAAACAGTGCATACCTGTAGATGTACTTTGGTCAGACACTTTTGAAATATTGAAAAAAAAACCCTCAGCTTTTAGTTATTTCTAGTATGTTTTCATGGGACAATTCACAGCAGGTTCTGCATTGGGTGGTTTCTTAGATCCTTTATTCCAGAGAAAAATACCTTTCCATCTCAATCTGTTCTATATCGTTCAGCGTACATTACGCCTCTGATAGCCATTTAAAATAGACAAAAGAATGGGCTATTTTAAAATTATTTTTAAAGAATAATACACATACAGAACTGACACAAATCTCATTGTTAAAGTCCTTTCTTAGAACACTATGTTCTGCAGCTATGGCATGATCCTTGCCCTATTTCTTCTATACAGTACTGGAATTTAAGGAATAGGAAAATAGTTTTTCATTTCATACTGTCCTTTAACTTATGTTATTGCATCTATGTACGTATGAATGTTTATATGCATACTCATATGCATATGCAGGGTCTAAATTCCAAGTACTGTGCAAACATTTCCTAGAAGATTACACACTACTGACTCCTAAATAATGTTATATCACCCAAGCACTTATTCTTTAGTGATGTTTCTCCTTCTAAATAGGTGAAAATTATAAACGTAAGTATTAGGTATTTCTACTGATCAATTCTGTGTTTAACTCTCCTAAAAGCCTAAAGTAATTATGTCAAAAAAGAAAACATAAGAATGTTAAGAATGCATTCAAGCAGCTAATCCTATGGAAGAAATCCAGCCTCAATGTCAATCTTAAATACTTCCTATTAGTCCTGAGACATTAAATGTTGATGGAAACCAACTAATTGGATGCTTCTCCATGCAAATATTTCCACTGGTCATTGTCAGGCATCCATTTTTATATATTAACAGCCAACCACCAGCTCTGCAAATATCTGGAAGTCATAGTCTGGCTTTGCCAGCGTTTCATGACCACACAATCAGAGAATCAGAGAACTGAAGGGGTTAGAAGAGACCTCTGGTGATTATCAAATCCAATCACCTGCTAAAGCAGATTCCCTGCAGTAGGTCATATAGGAAAGTGTCCAGTCTCATCTTGGATATCTCCAGAGAAGGAGACTCCACAAACTGTTTTGGGAAGCATGTTCCAGTGCTCCATCACTCTGACAGTGATAAGGTTCTTAATTGCATATAGTATGGAATTTCCTGCATTCCAGTTTGTGCCATTTGCCCCTTATTCTACTGCTGCTCACCACCAAAAAGAATCTGCCCCCATCAACTTGACTCCTGCACTTCAGGTATTTATAAACACTGATGAATTGCCCTCTCAGCCTTCTTTTTTGCAGACTGAGGAGACCCAGGTCTCTCAGCCTTTCCTCATAAGGTAGATGCTTTAGGTCATTAATCATCTTTGTCACCCTCCACTGCACTGTTTCAAGGAGATTACTGTGCTTTTTAAACTGAGGAACACAAAACTGGAAACAGCTCACCAGATGTGGCCTCACCAGGGCAGAGCAGAGAGGGAGGATCACCTCCCTCGACCTGCTGGTCACATCCTTTTTAATGCACCCCAAGATATCACTGACTTTCTTGGCCACAAAGGCACAGTTGTCAATCTCTGGTCCAACAGGACACCCAGGTTCTCTTCTGAAGAGCCCCTCTCAAGCAGGTCATACTCTAAGCTGCACTCATGCATATGGTTTCTTCTCCTAAGTTGTGGGACTCTACACATGCTCTTGTTGAACCTCATCAGGTTTTGTCTGCCCAGTTCTCTAGTCTGTCCAGGTCCTCAACAGCAGCTCAGCCTTCTGGTGTATCAGCCACTTCACTCTTCTGCTTTGTAACATCAGAAAACTTGCTGAAGGTGGACTTTAATCCTTCATCAAGGTCATTGACAAAGATGGTTAGCATCATGTGTTGAGGTATGTGTGCTGAGTGTGTGTGCTGATTTTAGCTAAATTCTCTCTATCTTGTCCACCTTGAACAAGGTAAAGTCTTCTGCACCCCAGACTCTCCATCTTACCCCCAGGGTCTGAAATTCCCATAAGGTAGTCTTAGTAGTAAAGGCTGAAGCATTCAAAAGCCTTCTCAGTGTTCCCTGTTCCCCATTTCAATGAGTAATTGAACCACATTATCTCTAATCCTCATTTTATTATTGATACACTTAAAAAAGCTTTTCTTCTTATCCTTGACCTCCTCTGCTAGATTTAATTCCAAGGGATCCTTAGCCTTCCTTGTCACATCCCTACAGGTCCTGGTAACATCCCTACAGGTCCTGATAACATTCCTATATTCTTTCCAAGTGGACAGGCTCTCTTTCCACATTTTGTGGACCTTCTTCTTCCCTTTGAATTTATTCATGATGAGCAGCTTGCTCATCTATGCAGATCTCCTGCCACCTTTCCCTGAATTCATACTCTTAGAGATGCACTGATACTGAACTTCTAAGAAGTGATGTTTAAGTGCTGACCTGCTGTTATGGTTTTATGATTTTTGGTACTGGTATTCCACATCATAACATCATGTAGTGCATTTGGAGTTAAGGAGTTAATGTTCCAGCTCCGTGGACCATCGATAGTTCCAGGTATGCCTGTCTCAGAAGAGAAGAACTCCATTCCACAGAGGACTTTGAGATGCTTTGCGTTCTTACGTGTTTACGCTCAGAGGGAAAGATAAAAACTGTCTGCGGTCACGGGACTCCTCTCTTCCCTTCGAGACCGAGCTCGGCAGTGGGTGTTTGTTGCAGCCGTCCGCCTTCAGCGTTAGCGTAAGGCCTTTGGTTTATTGGACACTCTCTCTCTTGCTCATTTTATTTGATTCATTTGCCTCAATTCCAATTATATTATATTATATTGTGTTATTTTGCTTTCTGATATCTTATTTAGTAAATTAGCTTTCCTCCTCAGATCGTTGCCACTGTTTTGTTCCTGGGCCCATCTCCCTTCTCCTTTTTCCCTTTTCCCCCTTTCCCTTCCTCAATTGTCACGGTACCGGGTCGAACTGTCCCGCAAACCGCTGACACCTGCTCACTTACCTGTAAATGCTTTAGCCCAAGGGATATTTCCAAGTAAGTCGTTGAAGAGATCAAAGCTAGATCTCCTGAAGTCCAGAGCAGCAATCCTATTAATTGCTTTGCTTCATCCACATAAGTTCCTGAACTTCACCATCTCATAATCACTGCATCCCAAACTGCCTGTAAACTTCACCTCCCCAACAAGGGAAGCTTGTTCTCTCTTGTTAGTAAGAAAAAGGTCCAGCAGCACACTCCTCCTTGTTGTTTCCTCCATCACCTACATCAGAATGTTATCTTCAACACATTGCATGAGTCCCCTGGACCATGAGTGCCTGTCATTGTTTTTATTCAACAGATTACAGGATGACTGAAGCTCCCTGTAAGAATCAGTGCCCAGGATCAAGAGGCTACTTCCAGCTTCTTGTAGAAGATCATAGAATCATAGCGGTTGGAAGGGACTTCAAGAAATCATTGAATCCAACCCCCCTGCCAAAGCAGGTTTCCTACACCAGGTAAAGATCTCATTGACTTTCTCCTTCTGTTCTGGTGGTCTGTAGTGCATACCCACAATGTGTCACACACATTAGCCTCTCACTGCTCTCTCACGTAATGAGCAACTCCTCCACCTTACATTGATTGCCTCTCATTCCTAAAAAAGACAGTTGTTCATGAATTCATGAGAGCAGTCCAGTCATATGAGCTATTTTTCTAAGCCTCCATGATCGCAGTGACGTCATGGTCCTGTGACTTTGCACAAACCTCTGGTTCTTCCTATTTCCTATGCTGCAAGCATTGGTATACAAGCACTTTAGGAAAACAGAGGGTGCAGATATTCCTAGTAGGATGCTACATTTCCCTCACAGCCTATCCTTTGTGAAGAGATTATAGCCATCCATTGCAGCACTCCAATTGTGGGAATGATCCCACCATGTTTCAGCAGAGGCAACTAAGTCATAGTTTGCCTGCTGCACTATGGCTTCCAGTTTCTCCTGTTAATTGCCCATACTGCATGCTTTGATGCATTTCAGCTATGCCATTGACCTCACGCCTAGCCCCGGCGTTCCCCCAAGTACGTCCTGAGCAAGCCTTGCTTTATTACCTTGCCCCTTCATATCCAGTTTAAAATGCCATCAACGAGCTCTATCAGCTCCTGGGCTATGATTCTCTTCTCTTTTTGAGACAAGAGGGACTCATCTGCAACAATCAGGCCAGATGTCAAATAAATTACCCCTTGGTTGAAAAGGTTGAACTTCCTGCTGCGGCTCCAGCCTCTCAGACAACTGTTTGTCAGATGACCTTTTCTGGACCTCTCAGTACCCAGCCCTGCCTCATAAGGGATAGAGGAAGTCATCACTTGTACACCCGTAACTTAACCACCTGTTACTCCTGTAATGTATGAATGAACTGCAAAGTTCCGTCCCTTTATTAATACAAGTTATATGTTTTTTGTCTGTGAACATAGGTTTTTGTACTCTTATGACAGCAACTTTTGTTGTAACAAACTTTTTACTGTAGGTTATGAAAGTTAACAGAATCTCAGCCTTGCCACTTGGAAGACCGGTAGGTGAGGGAAAGGCTGTTGATGTAGTCTACCTGGACTTCAGCAAGGCCTTTGACATGGTCTTCCACAGTATTCTCCTGGGGAAATTGGCAGCCCGTGGTGCAGACAGGTTCACTCTTCTCTGGGAGAAGAACTGGCTGGAGGGCCATGCCCAGAGGGTAGTGGTTAATGGAGTTAAGTCCAGCTGGAGACCCGTTATGAGTGGTGTCCCCCAAGGGTTGGTACTGGGGCCCATCTTGTTTAATATCTTTATTGATGACCTGGACGAGGGGATTGAGTGTACCCTCAGTAAGTTTGCAGATGACACCAAGATGGGAGGATGTGTCGATCTGCCTGGGGGTAGGGAGGCCCTTCAGAGGGATTTGGATAGGCTGAACAGCTGGGCTGAGCTCAATGGGATGAGGTTCAATAAGGCCAAGTGCTGGGTCCTGCCCTTTGGCCACAATAACCCCATGCAATGCTATAGGCTTGGGGCAGAATGGCTTGAAGAATGTAGAGAGGAAAAGGACCTGGGGGTGTTGGTTGATGCTCGGCTTAACATGAGCCGGCAGTGTGCCCAGGTGGCCAAGAAGGCCAACAGCATCCTGGCCTGTATTAGAAATAGTGTAGCCAGCAGGAGCAGGGAGGTGATCATCCCCCTGTACTCAGCTCTGGTGTGGCCGCACCTCGAGTACTGTGTTCAGTTTTGGGCCCCTCACTACAAGAAGGACATTGAGGCCCTGGAGAGTGTTCAGAGAAGGACAACAAAACTGGTGAGGGGTCTGGAGCACAAGTCTTATGAGGAGCGGCTGAGGGAGCTGGGATTGTTTAGTCTGGAGAAGAGGAGGCTCAGAGGAGACCTTATTGCACTCTACCACTTCCTGAAGGGGGGTTATGGTGAGGAGGGGGTGGGCCTCTTCTCCCTGATAAATAACGACAGGACGAGAGGGAATGGCCACAAGTTGCGCCGGGGAAGATTTAGATTGGACCTGAGGAAGCATTTCTTTTCTGAAAGAGTGGTCAGGCACTGGAATGGCCTGCCTAAGGAGGTGGTTGAGGCACCATCCCTAGTGCTGTTCAAGAAGCATTTAGATGAGGTGCTAAGGGATTTGATTTAGTAGCTTAGTGGGTTGGGATGGTGATAGGAGGATGGTTGGACTAGATGATCTTGTAGGTCCTTTCCAACCTAATGTATCTAAGAATCTATGAAGACCAATTGCTTTTGCTTTCTTCTTCCCCCCCATTACTTTCAATGTTAGAAACCACAGGCAAATGTACAAGAACGATAGAATGATTGAATCATAAAATGATAGAATCACAGAATCAAAGAATCAGAATTCTTAGAGTTGGAAGAGAACTCTGAGGGCCATCTAGTCCAACTACCCTGCAATGATCAGGGACACTACAGCTAGATCAGGTGGCCCAGGGCCTTATCTAGCCTTGCCTTGAGCTGTTATAGAATGAAACACTTACAAGTTTGTGTGACACCTTTTGAATTACAAATGTCCCATAAGAAAGCTCTGTTCTCATTCTACAAATTGTGAACTGAAGCACAATTGGTCCTGATGTCACTTGTTAGGAAACAGAAAGCAAATGTGCAAAAGAACAGCCTCTGTCATTGTGTTTTTAGTCTAGATTCTTCAAGAGGTAAGACTTGTACTTGTACTTTCTCTTCTGTCATTCCCTAGATCACACTTGAAGAATCTGTCATGACACAGGCTCATGTCCTGACAGCTTGGAACAGTCGCAGACTTGCAGTGCAAATCCACCCTCATGTCTTCTCCAAAATAAGTAGTTAAGACATGGCAAAGTACAAAGTCCTGCCAAGGTCAGTGTACCAAAGTCACAAAGACATACTCCCCTTTTGTACTTTTTGATTTTAACACTGACCCATTCTTATAAGCCTCAAAGTCTTTTCATCATTCTTATGTAGTGAAATTATGTAATGCCAAAGTGGGATATTTAAGGAATCTTTCACTCTTAAAGAATTAAAGGACTCACAAAATGCAATTTCCTATTTTATCCTAGCATGACGACATTTGATCTCACAGTCAACAATGAAATAACGTTAGGTTTCTGCTCCTTCACGGTACAGAATTCTTCCTGAGCTTCTAGTACTGGGATTTTGTATCTCCTTAGAGAGTTAGCTGCTGGGAGAAGTAGAATAGTGATTCTGCTTGATGTTTTACCTAGAGTAAGTCAGGAAAACAATTAAATACTATTTCTCAGATTATACACACCAGTTTTGCTGAAAGAAGTCAGTGTAGACTGAAGTTTTCTCAAGAGAGGAGAATGTTTCCATTACAGCCCCTACTCTCCTGTTGACCTGATTCCATTACTATCTTCACTGTAAATTAACCTTGAGACGGTCCAAAATGGAGTAGCATCTTTATTAATAGTTAGCTTGGAAAGCCTTTTCCCTACATCTCATTAACCTTTCATTACTAATATAAGTAAGTTCACGGTCAAAAATGGATGTGGGTAGAATGATATAAAACTTTAGAGTTTTCTTTCCCTGTTTCATGCAACCCTACCTACTGGAGTGCTGCAGTCTGGGCATTGCCTTTGGGGTGATTCACTTCTCCAATTTCCTGCAGAAAAACTCTCCAGAGACTGAGATGTGAAGGTTACACCCCCACACATAGACTTTTAAAAATATGACTGAATTATTCAGCATTTGTTAAAGGAGCTGAGTGAAGACTACTCTCTGAGGGAGCCTTCACAACCCCATGCAGCTATCAGAAGCATTTACACTGCTACAAATGGAGGCTGGCATTAATCCCTGAGGTGCAAACAGAAGCAAGTTAATCAAGAGGCCTTGATTAACAAAGGAGAAATGTTTTCCCTAAAGTAAGAAACTGCAATTAAAATTAATATTCCGCTTGTGAATCATGCAGTATTCTCAGATGATATTTAAGTTTGAAGAAATGTGCATTTGCCTTAATATATTCTAATGTTTTGATAAGAACATAATGTTCATATGTAAAAATACACTGAGTACGAATACACATCTTCTAGCGCAGTATTTCAGAAGCACCATGTGCTATTTTGAAAACTAACCCAATAGCCACTAGTAAACCATGACAGCTATAGGCATAGCAATTTATAAGTAGATAGAGCTAGAAAATAGCAAAACAAATCCTGAAATATCAGTCAAAAAAAAAAAAAGTAAGATTTGGTGGAGCACAGAACTCCTGTTAACTTAGTCACTTATATAGTTTCAAAATAAATAAATCTCTAGTAAGTACAGAATAAAATGAATAGAAGCAATGAACATTAACTGGTTAAGACAATGGACTCAAGTGGTGGGAATCTCTGCACACAGTGAAGTCAGACGTATTTACAACATTTTCTCTTGAAAAAGATGTCACATTTCTTAACTCAGGATTTAGTTAGTTGAGGTGATTTAAGGTTCTTCAAAAAGATGTACACTAATCCATACTAAGCCTGTAAACTACTTTGTGTGTACCCCTTAGTCACAACAATTGGTGACCAATATCTTTAATAGTTAGATCACGTCTGTACTGCTAAGAGCCTCAATCTTTCTTCAGTCCCTTGTGGTTAATTTGTAGCCATATTATATGCTCAACATAACACTGTTACAAGGATTAGTGTAGGTGCCAGAACTCTCTCCAATGGTATTGGATTTTGCAACAAAAAAAAAAAAAAAAAAAAAAAAAAAAAAAAAAAAGAATAAAAAGAGAATAGCTACTATAAGTTCTCTTGCACATTACAAGAGAAAAATTAATAATCTCTCATTTTCTTCATCCTTGCAAAATGTTCCAGCTACGGCTTGATTATATGTTTTATGTATGCTTCAAGTGTCTCAACAGCCGTCTTATCATAATAGCCAAGAGAGCAACCAAAAAATTGCCAATCATAGGAATTACCTTTTGAACAGCACTCTTGAATTCCTAACAACTGAGAAGAGCTCAGAGATTATGATTAGAATAACTGACTCACGTTTGCAGATTATAATTGTGGACATACGACTTCAGCAAGCAACAAAACATTATGTTTGCTGTTACATTATAATTCTAACATATTTTTATATCTCATTGATGCAGCGTCAGTCTGAAAACAAAACAGTTTTCTGATAGCCTACCTGAAGCAGATAGCTTTCTGCAGCCTTGCCGTTCCTGCATATGACGTTGCTCTATACCTCAGCTGTTCATTACCTAGCACAAAACATGTTTGTATATTGCCTGTCTGCAATATAACAGAGGCACAGTTTGGGTTCTGAAAAGGTTCACTCCTGCAGTTGGCTCAACACTATGTATCTGTCTGGAAAAAGAATAACAATGCAGATCAAAAAGAGGAGAGTCTCACAAAGCTTGTACATCTATTGTGAAATTCTGCATGTGGTTGTCCAGGGAGCAGGTGCTTTGAGTTAGAAGTTATGGTGCAAAGACAAGGATGAAAACTGTAAACAGTTCAGTTTTTCTTCATTCCTGTTTTCCTTCATACAGTGTTTGCTCACACTGTTTCACAAGCTCATTGCTGTCTGCTTCTGATGACCATCACAGTTTCTCATCTCTGAATGAAATGGCTTTATGGTTTATGTAGAAGTCATAGATGGTGTCAGATGATATCACGGTTTTTAAAACAGTGATTTCTCATGGAGATGCATAATTTTATATTCCGTATCTACCAGACACATGTTCTGTGAGCTGCTTATCTTTGTAAAATAGACTGGACAAGAATCCAGAAAGAAGGAAGTTGAAAACAATACAACAGCATCACTGAAAATTGAGTGAAGTGAGGTGCATCTGCTGTGCACACTTGGAATTACATAACCCAGGAGCTGGATTGTTGTTCATTGTTATTCAAAGATTCGTAAAGTAGGAAATCATTTCCATAGGTTAACACAGTGCTCCATGAGTGTTTACAATTGCTCACATAACCATTCAGACATTATTATGTAAATCAGTATTCAAAGGAATGCTAATTTTTTGCTAGTAGATGTCATAATCAACTTCCACGTGGTTAGCTGATTAACAACATAGAAAGGGAATTCTATTTTATCTGTCACGTGTATATAAGAAGGATTATAAGCCATTTGTTTGTCTTGAGCTATATGCTATTCCTCTGTCATGAAGTGGATGGAGATTAAAGTAATTTCAGCAAGAGAAAATGAGGAATAGAAAAGAGCTATTCTGTTAAATGTATGAAGTAGCAAAAATATAAAAGCGCAAATATACTTAATTACTTTGTAGATGACGCTGTACACCTGAGGTCCTTTTGGTATAGGTTTACTAAATGATTATTTGAAGTTATTTGAAAGACTCTTTTGAGGGCCTCATTATTGGTTCCGGATTACATAATCACAGAATATCTGAGTTTGTCAGAGATCTATGGAAACTGGTGGGCTCCTATGCTAGAAGTTAGAGCAGGTTTCTCAGTGTCAGTTTTCACAGCCCAGGTCAATTTCATTTGTTTCCAAGGATGAAGAATCCACAACATCTCTGGCCAACCCGTGTAATATCTGATTATCTGCTTTGTGACAACACTCCAATATCAAGTATCCAAATGGAAAATTTCTTCCTCTTGTTCTGTCTCTTCACCATGTACCTCCAAGAAGAGTCTGAATTTGGCTTTTTTAACCTCAACTATGTAATGAGATAAATTACACTGTCCTCTTAGCATTTTTTTCTTAAGACAGAACACACTTGATTCTCTTAGCTTACCATCATGCTATGTGTCCTACACCTTCTGCTATCACAGTGGCTCTCCCTTGAAATAGTACCATTATGTCAGGACTCTTCTGGTAGTGGGAGCACAAAATAGAACAGTACTCCAGACATGAAATAGGAAAAAACCCACCTCCTTTCTCCTTTTTAGTTTGCATGTGCCTACATAGAACAGGATGTAGATGGCCTCCAAGACCTGTGAGAATACACACTGGCTCATGTTCAGCTTGTCTACCACGACACCTTATATCATTTCCTTTTCCCCTCCCTTCCCTTCTCTTCTCTCTTCTATTCCCTTCTCCCTTCCCTTTTACCTTACCTTCCGTTCTCCCCTTTTCCCTTCCCTTCTTCCTTTCGGGGTGAAGGTGGTGCAGTACTGTGACAGGTTGTGTTTTTCCAAAAGAACCCAGAACACCTCACAGACAAATGGGACCACATGAACCACATGAGAATGAAGTGCATATCAGGGTCCACCCATTTCAGTAGTGAAGCAAACAAACCAAAATAACTTAGTGTGGTATTTGGAGTGCTGAAACACCTTTGAAGTTATAACATGCTCCAGGTAACAACTGAGAAAAAAAAATTAATGTTTATAAATTACTGAAGAAAACCAAACTGATACATTTCTTAGTGTTAAAACTAGTAAACAATTTAAGGAAACAGTAGTATATTTTGAAAGCAAAAAGGTGGTGTAAAAATAAAAAAGACGAAGGGGTTGTGCATGTAGACCAGCTGTTAGAATTGACTGACTCACATTTACTGTTATAATCCAGATGATCTTGTTAGAGCTTTAGTGGATAATAATTCATTAGGTCTTATAACTTGGCAAACAAACCTGAAACGTTTACCCAGAACATAATGAAAATGAGAGGTAGAGGAGGAAAATGGAAAAATAAAGGATATGAACAGACAGAAATTAATGATTTTATTTTGCTCCTAAATTAAATATCTAAAAACAACAACAAAACTAAACAAAGCCAAAAAAAATTCACACAAAACAAAACCCCAAACCAACCTGCGCTTTCAATGAACTCAAGATTGATATTTTAATCTTTCTTTTTTTCTTTTTTTCTTTTTGTCCTACACATAGCGAAATCTTTGGTATGCCCGGGTAGTTCCATCAACTTGGACAATGTAACCTTAAAGTGTACATTGAAATGGTTACTTATACCAATAGCTTTCTGTGTGTTGAACCACTATATATGATACTGCTTTTCAATGTAATTAAAACACAGATAAAACATAGATATTAATTTGCTGTAGAATTTAGAAACAAGAATTAAAAAATCCTGAACCAAAGGACAGAAATTGGAGATTATATTAGGATTATATTTGTAGATTATATTAGTGATTATTGAAGAAAAAATCTATTAAATCAAAACACAAAAAATGTGTTTACTCAATTTGAAAAAAAATCTCAGCATTTTATACAAAATAATAAAATGATCTGAGTTTTTATTTTATCAGTATGATGTTAAGGAAGAGAAAGAAATACAAAAGGAATGAATGACTTGAATTTTTATAAAAGCTTCAGATGGGGAGGCAGAGATAGCATGCAGTGAACATTCATTCAGGCTATAAACTTCTTCCCTGTACCTTCAGCACACTCTTGAATGTCACAATCACACTGAGTGCATTTCTTTTTAAATGCAAATATTTAAAAATATTTATTCAGGAAATTCTTATTATAACTAATCCTGCCTTAGAACCTTTTGGATATGACAGAGACGAAGATACCTATTATACAGCAAAAACCATTTTGATTACTCTTCTTTGCTATTCAGTATTTGAGTTGATCTGGTAAATTCAACTCATGATAAATTCAAGAAAACAAAGAGCACTCTTTCCTTCCACAGGATTTTGAATCACACCAAAGTCTCAGAGAAGTGTAATTGGTGGTGCAATTAACAACATGAGCAGAAATGACCCAAATCCTATAAAGGTGCTAGAAAAGGTCGCGGGGAATGGTGAAACATGAGACAGAGTTGCAGGTGAAATTGAGGTCAGAGAGTCTGGAGCACGGAAAAATGCAGGACTAGAGGAAATAGCATTGGGTTTGCTGCTTCTGTGGCTAATTGGAAAAGGAAGAGCACAAGAAGGAAAGAGAGGGAGGAAAAAAAAAGCTTTTGCAGGAAAGACCCAGACAAATGTTGTGCTCCAGCCCAGCCCTTCTCTTCCTTCTTCACCTCTACTGGGGAGCAGCAGCCATCACCCTCATTTCCTGTGAGCCCATGGCCTGAGAACAGCCATTGTCTTTAGAAGATTCTTTATAGAAAACCCAATGTCCAAAATGTTTCCAGGCAATCAGAGACATTTTGGACCCTGCATCCAGAACTCAAGAGTTCTGATTTGAGAGGTACAAGAAAATAAAACTATGGTCTAGTATACTTGGACATGGAACATAATGAGATGTTTCATTAATAAATTTTTTTTTTAAGAAATTATTAGGAAAATACTTTTTACAAACATCACCAGTGAGCTTTGTGTAAACAGCAAACATGGCAGTAGGCACAATTCATGACAAAGATAAACTCAACAAGGAGAAGGCTTAGGAAAAATGGACTGACAAAATCTCCAGATACCACACATACAAACTGAAATTACATCTATGATCCTTGAATCCCAAGTCCTTAAATAAGAACATAGACAGTGTTTATCTTGTATCCTAACTTAAAAAGCTTTCACCTTGTACCAACGGGAATGTAAAGTAGTTCAAGAGAAAGCAAAAAAAATCTATTACTGGCTTCTAACAAGTGACTGTAGTGACTATAGAAACAGAAATCTCACAGAAGACTGAGCAGCACTCCACTCCCAGCCTACCACTCACTACAGGCATGCTGAGCCCTGTATTATGTGGTGTCTTATAGAGAATGTTGAATATCTGGGAAAAGTCCTGGTACTCCGTGATATTCGATTTGCATACACATTGATTACATTTCTAATCTATTGATTTGCTGACACTTGTGGGTTTGGCAATCACTTATTTTCAAGAGAAGATTGTGAAAAATTAAGATTTAGGTTAATTTTTTAATTTGAAAATGTTTCACATTATAAATCCTTTGTGCTGTATTTCTTCCACTGGAAGTTGCCTCTGCTACTGCAGCAGTAGGAGTTCCAACAGGGCACAGAGAACAATTAATGCAGCCATTTCCTTCATCAGCTAACCATTAGCATTAAAACAAGAGTAAAAAATCACCTAGTGACAAAAGCCTCCAAGAAAGGAGCAACTGTTTTTTAGCTGAGATTCTCCACTAGCTTCCATAACCATTAATACTGAAACAAAGTAAATATAAAGCACTGTTAGGCCTGATAATAATCATAATAATTAAAAAAATAATAATAACAACAAAGGAATTTTTCTCTCCCAGAGTTCCAGCCTGCAAATTCAAACTATATTTTACTTAATATGTAAAGCCACAAGAAGAGAAACAGTCATATACCAAATTTGTGGTAGAGACAATTACAAACCATCCAAATAGTTCGTATGCAGTATCTGTTATGTGCTGGGACATACAGGTGCTGTGCTCACCAAATGCCAGAAAGCTGTTTACAATGAGACTGATCATCACCAAAAGAGTGAGGAACATCAGCTGGAAGCGAGGAGCTAGTATAATTTCAGAGAAGTTATGCTAAGCTAACACTACCATAAAACAATTTGGATACCAGAGATTTGCCTCACTTGTAGACAAGGATAAATGCTTTTATACAGCAAGAGGAAGTGATGCAAGTTGCAAGTGATTGTCATACTGCACAACAATTTGTTTTTCTCTGTACTCTTATCCAGTCAGTCTCTAATT
This sequence comes from Cyrtonyx montezumae, assembly GCF_038088225.1. Classification (NCBI taxonomy): domain Eukaryota; kingdom Metazoa; phylum Chordata; class Aves; order Galliformes; family Odontophoridae; genus Cyrtonyx; species Cyrtonyx montezumae. Next base: position 5,187,524 of record NW_027072041.1, read on the forward strand.
CCAATGGATGCATAGAAGTACAATCCTTCTGCAGCCAGCTTTTTCCTCCTCAACAAGTAAATTACCACCATTCCCAGCTCTGCCTGACATGTGGTGTCCAAATCTTAGTAAAAAAAAGGAAAAATTATTGTTTTCCCGTATATATAGATAATAGGCAAAAGAAGAAGGAATGTCTTTGTCAGCAGTTTTTGGGCCAGTTTGGCCTGGTTCCTTGACTAATGGGGTGGGGGGACTAATGAAATCCACATCCTGGGAGATGGGGTAGGTGAAAAAGGGGAAAAGGGAGAGATGGGCTTAAAAACAATATCAGCACCAAGCTAAGGGGAAAAAAATAATTTACTAAATGTGATATCAGAATGCAAGAAATCACAATATAACACAATATAATACAATATGATTTGAATTGGAGATAATAAATAAAATGTGAGAGAAAATGACCAAAATCAAAGGCCTTACTCTAATGCTGAAGGCTAGACAGCTAGGGAGCACAAACCACAGAGACAAGCAGTAAAAGAAGGGGCATCTCTGAACTCATGAACAGTTTTATCTTTCCCTCTAAACAGAAAATGGAAATGAAACAGTGAAAGCCTTCTGGGAGATGTAGTTCTTCTCTTTTGAGAACCCTTTTGGGTACCTAGAAAAATCAGCAGTTCACAGAACTGGAGCATTAACCCTTTAACTCCCAGTGCACTACATGATGTCATGATGTGGAATACCAATACCAAAAATCATAAAAGCATGACAGTGCTAAAGAGGGTGTTTTCACTGGCAAAAGTGAAAGCTGTGGACTGACAACATGAAAGACAAGGGGGTAGAGTCACTCACATCTTCCACAAGATTTTCATGTTTCAATTGTTTCTCACTCTCTATTCCTTCACTGTTCTTAAATTCTCATAATTATCCATACGCAGTCCACTTGTTTTTGAGCATATCTTGACATAATTTGCTTCAGAGTTTTGTCCTGAACATAATTTATCTTTTCATGCCTCAGATATAACTTGCAGAATTCACATGACTTTGTTTAAAAAAATAAATAAACAAAAATTAAAATATGAAGAATTGATTGTTTTTCCTGGCAGTATGTTTTATAGTTATTCACCTTCAGTTTGTGGTGATCTTCAGGATTAGAAATTTCTTATAAGTACTAAACTGGCTTTAGCCTCTTCTTATTAAAATGTTTTAGTTCTTAAACTCTTGGCTACATAGAAATCTTTTTTATTTTTTATAAAAAATTATATGCTTTAGGAAAAAAAAGGAATTCTAAGGTACATTTATCTGTTAATTAATTTTACTTATTCATGTTAGCTATCATTTTTTTTTACCAACAGATGCATTCAGTTCATTATTAAATCCATTGTGGTTTTGAGTTCACTAATTATCCTTACCTTCCTACATATCACATTTTTTCTTTCCTCACTTCTTCTCTTTCTTTGATATTGACCTTGCAGTGGCTTTTATTTTGGATGTTTCTTTGTCTGTGCAATTTGTGCCAGCTGTTCCCCTAATGATCTCCTGAAGAATGTCTCTCTCTCGCTTTCATTATTCCATTTTCATCTGCCCTTCAAGTCAGCTTCATCCAATTTCTCTCTGTTTTGGCAAATAATGTACAACTGATGTTTCTCACTGCTTGAGATTGCCCTCCATTTGCCTATAAAAGATGTAATAGGTCACTGTTGCTGGTTCCTAAACAACGATTAATTAATCACTGGAATTGAACCATTTATCTTCTAAAATTAGATTGAAACTTCAGATACTTCATGTCAAGTGCAATACCACATCCATTTGGGAGTATAATCTCCAAGAAGGCCTAGAAATGTTAACACTACATTCTGAGTAATGTTCATAATCCTGAAAGGCTATACAAGAAAATATAGAAGACAAAACACAAAGCTGTGGGTGTAAGGAAGTCTTCTGATGACAATGAACTTCTGATCAATTGAAGAGAGGTCAGGGATGAGACAGATGACCGATCACTTGATATCATGAATTCTCTGTAGATAGAAAGGAAGTGATGAAGGAGCTCCTCTTCTATCTGCTCTGAAGAAGGCTGAAATATGTGGGAGAAACTTAAGAACAGTGACTGAAAAATTCCAGAGATAAATCTTAAAAATACAGGCAAACCATACTAACTGTTGAAACAGAAAGGAATGCTGTTATTACTGAGATGGAAATAAACCTAACAGTTTTATTACCCTAATGTTTATTCCTGTTCTTAGAAAAACAAAGTTCACATTGACCTCTCCTTTTCTAAAGGAAGCTAAAATCTGAAATACCTCTCTAGAGTGGATAAAATTTTGCTAAAAAAAAGCTTAAACCATAATAAATTTTGTTAAATCAATTCAGCAGAAAGCATATTATCCCTCTTTCACTTCTCATTAATCTGACAAAGACATTTTTGAGGAATAAATATTCTCCAGCATTTTCCTCAGCAAACTTGTACTGCTATCAGCAGGAAATCCTGATTCTATTGAAAATTGAAGTTGTGCTACTTTGCGCCGTTGACTGATTAGATTTAGTATCAGTCTTTCCCAGTCTCATGGCTTTCAATGAAAGTCATCTTCTAATTCGGTCAAATTCATTTTTACAGGCAGTTGGTTTTTTCATTATCTGAACTGGAGAAATAAGCAATTTATAGAAATTAAATGGATATACAATCTCTATCCACAGGTTTTGATTTTAAGTGGCAAATTCTTGGTAGTAATTTGCATTGAAGATAATGGAATACAAGGCTTCTCTTGGACTTCACAGATACTTTTGGCAGAAATAAAAATATCATACAAAACAGACTGACTGCTTCAGTGCACAGTATTCTTTTTGTCAGTAGACAGCTTGAAAACTCCAGTAAAAATTGAAAAATGAAACACTGATTTAGTTTAAAATTGAAACCTATTAAATACCATTCTGAATGGAAATGTTTAGCTTCAAGCTAAAGTCAAAATATTAACAAGTTTCCTCTCTGGAAATACACTATGTAATCATTAACATTATGAAAAAAAAAAAAAAGGACTGTATTTCTAATAGCAACTGAGTACAGAAGAAAACATAAATAGTCATCAAATAAAGGAAATAGAAGTGCAAACCACCTCAGCTGAGGAGATGCACATTTTCTTAGATCAGGCTTAGGCCAGCAACTGGTAGAGACAATGCAACCTACAAAGAACTTGCAATTTAGTTTCACCATACTACCCTCCTCTGCCTTTCATGAATTAATTTAATCTAATTCACTGACTTGATTTAGTGAAGATCCTTAACTACACTGTCCTTAAATGTTATACACTTAAATGTATCTTCGCTACTATTCCCCACTGATTATGTTGTTGGTACACTTAGTACATTTATTTAAGACAGCAAAATGCAGTTCCATGGACCTTTATAGTTTACAACAACCTCCATGACACACCCACTTTCTCTGTTTTTTCTCTTCATAGCATTGTAATGGTAGAGTTTCTTCAAAGGATAAATGTGTGCAAGTTTGGGGTGGCTTTTTTTACTATAAGCAGTGGAAAAAAATATTTGTTTTGCTATTGCTAAAATGCAATTAAAAATAAAGTCTATAGACTATATTTTTTACAATACAAAATAATGGTAAAATCATTAAAACGTTGAAATAGAACAAAGAATTTACAAGTCTGGCTGCTGAGCATCTACATCAGAGAGAAATCTAGCTATCCTGTGCATTTATTCTGTTTTCAACTGGGAGATACTTCTGAATGCCCTCTGAAAAGCAGTGGAACTGTGCACAAAAGGAACAGGCATATTGTCATTGTACAATTATCATGACTAATTTTCTTAATATCAGGAGTTTTACTTCCCAAAAATGAACAGAAAAGCAATGATTCATAGTGATGAACTTCTGTTCCTAGAGCCCTCCTAAATACTACGACCAAAAAAGAAGGGTTTAAAGAAAAATAATTTACTGTCAACGTTTATCTTGACTTCATCCTTAAAACACTTGTCTCATATGTCCAAGGAGCATCATGCTTTTGTAGTGGCCCATCACTTCATTATTTTTGAGTTTAACCACAATTTTATATGTGGAATCTCACAGAGAGAAAAAAAAATGTTTTGGAGTGACTAAAGCTACTTTAAATTCAAGTACACTACAGCAGAGATGTATGAACAGTAAAATGTAATTTATTTGCTGCCAAAAATGACATTCTTTTGCTTTGCATCACTCACATGCAGAATTAGAAAAAGAGTCTGAAATGAAGTTCAGAAAAACCCACAAATAGTTCTTAAATCTCACAGTATGGAAATCATATCAGAATGTTAATCTACTTGCCACAAGCAGTAGGCACTGACTTAGATGCAATGGCACCAACTGCCATGATATACTTGAAACGGGAAAGATATGAATTTCTTGAGTTAGACTCAGTTGTGCACAGGACAGACCTTGACTTCATGAAAATGATTATTTTCTCTAAGAGGATCTGTCAGCTTTGATGAGATCCAGGACTGAACCAGATTTTGTTATGGGTTATATTATAGTTTTTTTTAAGAGGTGCTCCCTGCCTATTCCAATAGCTAAGAATCACCAACATTCATTTCTAACTCCTGTTGTTTTCTACATTGGACTTACAGAAAAAGCTAGCAAAGAAATAGAATGAGATATAAGAAGACTCCCATAGGAAATGAAATAACCAGGAAAAAAAGTCCAATCCTGGAAGAAAAGGATCTGAAGCAGCCTTTATTTTCACCCTGATGACAGTTCATCATTTTTAACTGGGGTAATCTCATTTTCCAATGTTTTAAGTAAATAAAATAAATTAAGCAACTTTGCCTGGCAGTCAAACCTATATGTTCATTTCCCAAAATATTTATGGCTAGACTAACTGGACCAAATCCTGATTTGTTTTTGGTATAAGTTTCAAATCTCAGATCTGACTGAAGAAAAGGGTGCATATTCCACATTTCAGACAAGTTTGGCCACTTTTCAGTCATGCTGTCTCACATTAGGATTAATCCTGCTGTTAGTTTATGGATCTTGTTCCAACTCTCAGGCAGAATAAATAATACATACAGCCTTTATACTGATTTCACAGTTGAGTATTTCACTAAGTGGAAGAAATTTCTGAATCTTACTGATATCTGTTAAAAGACTGAGACTGCAGGGTTTGGCTATATTTCAGGGAGTATTTTCCTTACACTTTTCTCCGATGCAGATTGAGCCCAGACAGTCCACAGCATCTGATATTATGTCTTACTGTCAGCCAGACTCAGTACCCAGCAGCTTATTCACAGCTTGTGGAGTGCCCAGGGACTGAAGCAAGGATGGCAGTCTTTCAGAAGATTTTGTGAGGCCTAAGGGCAACAATTTTTTCTGTAAACATCCATACAGATCTTCAGACCAGTCTGTGACTATTGTACCCAGACAGATTACCTGGCAGAACAGACTTGAGTCAGACTAACATTACAGTACATTATTGCCTTTTTAATGAAACTGTCAAATTTGGCTTAGGACTGTACTGTTTAACTAGTATGTACTCTGGATGTGTCATCTGGTGTCTGAGATTGTTTTGTATGCATTTCTATGCTGATCTGCAATTGTGCTGCAGTGGGAATTTGTGCACAGAGACCTATGCTGGATCTTTTCTTCATGTGTTCATATATCAGCCTGAAAAGCATCATCCAGGTTTGAACTTCTTTCCCATTATATCCTCATGGCCATGCTCAGGAAGTGCAGTCTGGACAGGTGGACAGTAAGAGCTGGCTGAATGGCAGGCCTAAGGGTTTGTGGTCAGTGACACAGTATCTAGATGAATTTCTGTAGCTAGTCATGTTTTCTACGGGTAAATACCGGGTCCAGTATTTTTTAACTTAGTCATCTGTGGCTCTGAGGAAGGGATGGGCTGCCTCTGAAGCAAGTACAAAACTAGGACTAGAGGCTGGTACCCAAGACTGCTGTGTTGCCATCCTGAAGGATCTCAACAGGCTGGAGAGGTAGGCAGAGAGGAATCTCTTGAAATTCAACAAATGAAGAGCACTGTCAGCAGGCCCTTTCTCCTCATCCCTGGTGAGATCTCAACTGGAGTGACATATCCAGTGCCTGATTCCCCAGTATAAGAGAGATATGGAGTTCCTGGAGTGATTTGAGCAAAGGCTTCTAAAATGATTAAAGGAATGGAGCATCTTTCATACAAGGAAAGGTTGAGTGAGCTGGGTCTGTTCATACTTGATAAGAAAAGGCTCAGGAGGTTCTCATCAATTTGTTTAAGTATCTGAAGGGATGGTGTCAAGTGAATGGAAACAGACTGTTCTCAACAGTGAGATGAGAGACAGTGGGCACAAACTGAAAAACACGATATTTTCACTGATCATGAGGATAAACTTATTTACTGTGAGGATAACAAAACACTGAAACAAGAACAAGCTGGCCAGAGAGGCTATGGAGTCCACTTCTCTGGAGACATTCAAAAGCCATCTGGACACAACCCTGGGTAATGTGCTACAGGGCACTCTTCTTGAGCAGGGAGTTTGAGCTAGATGATACCAGAGATACTCCCCAGTCACAACTATTCTATAATCCTGTCATCAATCTGTGCTTTCAACCAGCACACAGGTCCAGTACACTACTCTCATCTTTCCACAGGGCAGTAACAGCAGCTGTACAGATCCTAGGCTTGCCACTGTTGTACATGAGTTACATCTGCATTGACAAGTCGCCTTGTGCAGGACTCAGTAACACGTAATAGGAAAGTAAACAAGGAGAAATTGTTATAGCAGATGAAAAATGACTATATTCTTAGAAATTCTCAACAGAGATGAAGATGAATGGCTGCTGCACACAGCATCTAAAATTGCGAATAGAACAATGAATGGTGGCAGAGGGTCATGCTGTGTACATGGCAGGACTGCTAGTGCAGGAAGAACTTCATGGCAGGAAAAACATTCACAGTCAAGCTCAACACAAGACTGATTGAGAAGGTGACAAACTGAGAGTCATAGATGACCATCTGGAGAATGCCCTCTAACTTTTTTCTTAAAGTTGTTGCCAGCTTTTAAATGTGCAGCTCCTCTCTCTTTTCCTCAGTTCAGGTTTGGGAGGTTGAGGAAGCAGTTCAGTAAAGCAATCCATCTTGGAGGTAATGTCTGCCCCTGTGAAGGGTTTTGTGCCTCAGGAGCTCACAGAAAGCTTTTCTATCAGGCATGGTGCCTTTGTATTGGCTCTATTGGTATAATTCCTAAGCTTTAATTGCTATTGCTTCTGTCTTGGCCAGATACAGATTGCTCTAGGCATTCAAGAATATCTTCCAGCTGAGTTACAGGCTTTTATGATAGGCTGCAGACTCTTTGGTGATATCATCATGGTTAACCTTATTAAAGCATGAGGCACATACTTTGTAAGACTTGCTTCACCTTTGCTATACAAGCAAGCTATCACTGCCAGTGTCAAATCTGAATCCTTGCACCTCCTCTACATTGATTTCATTGCACTGCATTGATTTTACACTCCTAATTTAGGAATCCATTGAACTGAAACCTTAAATGATTTTTTTTTTTCAGCTAATGTCTGATTGGCTGCAACCTAGTAGTGCTATATCCTTCTGATGAGGTAATGAAGAGCCCAGGTTTATGTTTGCTATTTTACAGCATTGTGCTTATCTACTGTGTGCTGTGCAACACTCACAGAAGTAAGAGAACAGATGGAAAGATCTTCAGAAGTCCAAAAAACCCTCTTTTACTATCTCTGGTTGCTGTGGCTTGTTCATACATCCAGGAGAGACAGGAGGGCAAAACTTTGGGCTCTGCCAAATGACTTTAAGATAACCACTAATGGCTGCTTGCTGTAGTGTGAAATACCACATGTGTTTTACTGAAGGTAGTAAAGCACTTCTAGATGCATTTCCTTCAATTTTCTACATCTTTCCTTCTCTTAGAGAATAGGCTTGCAGCCACAGGCAATACAGAAGAATCTGTTTCATTTCAAACACTCTAGAAAAATAACTGCATATGCTTCACTAAAACAAAAAAGAAAAAGAATTTGATTTAAAAAAAAAAAAAAAGCTGTTTTTAAACTGTCGCATGACTTCAACATTCTCATTCCACTTTCCTTGCAAATTAGAAGGGAGGATCAGGTCTGGTACCTTGCTTTAGAAATACAGATACTAAAACCAAATGATTTTTCTCTGAAAACTCAGATGAATAAAAGCCACCAGGAGTGGAGGAGGACACTTCAAATTTGGGAATGCTCTCACATTGCTGAAGAATCAATAGAATATTCCAGACCTAGCGAAAATATAGGCCATTGTCAAAACTAAATTCATTCTTGGCAAAAGATAGGCCCCCTACCCAATTATTTACTGGGTAGCAGCATATATGAGCAAAGGGAGATCTTCATTTTCTTCTTTGGTCTTCATCTAGTTTCAAACTACCATCTTATAAACTTAGCAACTACAGTGTTAATAGATTCAAGTAGGTAACTTTTTCTTTATTTTTTCCTGTTATCTTGTGCTGTAAAATAGTCATAAACTTTCAATGTATCTAAATGAAAAAAGAAAATAAATCTGTAAGATCTTCTGAAAAGCAAATTACTGTTGTTAAAAGAAAAAAAAATTGGTACTTAACTCTTCCATATTTGCTGGCCATTTTGATGATAAATATTTTGGTGATAAATATTGCTGATGATTTTCAATGATAAATATTTCTACCGTCAATTTGGTTCTTGAAATATACCCCCGCATTTTAAATGGACAGGTTAATATATGTTAAAAATATGTTTCCATTGCTTTGCCATGCAAAGCAAAAAAGTGAGGAAAAATACTAGAAACAGATTCAGATAAATTTTAAGTAGATTAGTAGTGTTTCAGTCTTCCTATCCCCTTGGAAGTGCTTAGAAAAATCATAGTGGATCCCACATGGAACTATTCCATACTCTGCTCTTAAAATAATAAGTACTCAAGAGAATAAACATTTTATTGGGTGACGAGGCAATGCTAGGTCAATCAATTATTTTGCATCACTACTCCCTTAAAGCCTCTCTGGCAAAAATCAGCTATTCTGATTACTTTAAAAGTATTCCAAGTAATTATTTCTAGCAATTATTATTGGGTTTTATGTTTGTTTGTTTGTTTTGTTTTTGTAGGAGATTGCAAATAACACACTGTACAATTATGAGTTTGCAGATCCATAGTTATCTACAAGGGTTTATAGTACTTTGTAGCTATTATGTTCAGGTGCTTATGGTGTAGACACCACAGATACATGACAGTGTTTAATAGTATAGCAGTGCCAGATGGAGTGAAGAGAATTAACATTAGCAACAGTCAGCACAGACAGGCAATACAGCTGCTAAACTTGTTGAGAAGCAGGTGCGTTACTCCACAAAGATTTTCATAACATTGCTGTAATACTGCTATTAAGCTGAGTTTACTTTTTCAGAGACTACTAGGAAATCCGTGCCCACCTGAGATAGAGACTTCAGAATTACATCAAACAGAACCAAAAATGGGATCTTGGTGCTACAAGGAGCATGCTTTGTACAAACCAGAGAAGAATAAATTTACTTTGATTTTTTGCACAGGACAACAAGATCTTGTTCTTTTTCTCCTTCTCAATTATTTTAAATCCTGGATATTATCTGGATTTCTTCTATCATCGGAACAAAATTATGGTGACTGATATAACCACCAAAAAATACTAATGCTGCTTTGGTAACTCCTCAGCAGAACATCAGCCTGAAGGCTTTAGCACTTTGATAGTACTTTCGATGGTAGTTTGAGAGCTAATATTCAGGAGACTTCTCAAGAAAAATGCTTTACTCATCACATATCTGCTAATGGGTGTAACATTTGCTGACTTCACCAGAACATTCTTGTTCCATAATGATGCTACTCACAGAAATTGGTGTGCAGAGCAGAGAGACAGAAAGCAATCTCACTATATTTTTCCCAAAATAAAGCTTGCAAACACAGCCATGGTAGGCATTCACTTCAGCTCTGCTTCGTATGCTAGTTTCAGTCTTATCCTATGAGCAGTGGCAAGGTATCCTCATGTCAGTAAAATAGAGAATTGTATCAATTTTGTATAGTAGCTCATATCTGCAAGAACAGCTGGCTTCCCTAGCCTCCCTTCAGCTGCTTTTCAATCTCCCAGTCCTGTACATCACAAGTAAAAAGGGCTTAGCTGTAATTCCACTTACCATCACATGAAGTAGCTATCCTGGTCATTTTTGAAATTACGTCTGCAGGTTGTTCTTGCTCTTCAGTTGGAAGAACTTCACCACAGTGAGAAACTTTACCCTTTTAAAAATGCTATGGCCTTCTTCAAGTCAGAGCGTGCTATCTATCAAGCTGACTCAAGCCCCATTTACTCATTTAATTAGATCTGCTTAGTGCCCAACACTTAGACAAATTTCATTTTCCTAGCAAATAGTCAAAGGGTTGCTGTTATACACACCTGCAATTTATCTAGCACATGTTGCCCTACGTAAGAGATAAAGGAAAATAGTTAAAAATTTAACAGATGAGGTTCTGTTTTAAGGAAAACCAGAACTGGGTGTGGCACATGACAGTGGTAGCAACATCTCAGAGGAGCTGTTTGATGACAGGCTGTGGGGAAACTACCTGTAAATGTACAAAAGTTACAACTGAAAGGTGTGGGGGACTGAAAAACAGTTTCACTGGCCTTATGAGGAATGGCTGAAGGAGCTGGGATTGTTCGGTCTGGAGAAGAGAAAGCTCAGGGGAGACGTTATTGGTCTCTATAACTACCTGAAGGGAGGTTGTAGTGAGCTGAGGGTTGGCCTCTTCTCTCATGTGTCTAGTGATAGGACTAGAGCTCCAAGCTGCACCAGGGGAGGTTCAAACTGGATATTAGGAAATACTACTTCTCTGAAAGAGTGGTCAGGCACTGGAATGGGCTGCCATGGAGGTGGTGGATTCACCGACCCTGGTGGTGTTCAAGGAATGTTTGGACATTGTGTTGAGGGACATGGTTTAGTGAGAACTATTTGTGATGGGTGGATGATTGGACTGGATGATCCTGTGGGTCTTTTCCAACCTTGGTGATTCTATGATTCTATACAGATTCCTAGCACCGACAACACGTACATTCAGGTTTGGTTCAATCAATAGCCTGGCAGCCTGTGTAATCACTGTGTTTTCAGCCTTGTTTTAGGTTCAGTACAAGTTCTGCATAAGATATGCAAGATATTGCCATCATCATTCCTGTCTGCACAAGATATGCAAGATATTGCCATTCATTACTTATACTGCCATTTATTACCATAAAGAGTTTTAAAAGAGAGGAAGAGAAAACAACTGTACACTGATGCATGGAAATAGCCAGGTCACAGCCTGAAGCAATGTCTGAGCATCAGGCAAGAAAGCTTGTTTAACCCAGGGAGCTCAGGTGCAAGCAGTGCACTTGAGTGACTGGAAGGGGTGGAGCCAGGAAGCACACCTCCTCACCTTCATTTAAAGGTCAGCAGCTGAGGGAGAAGCATCTCTGGATGGATAGCACTCTTCTTGTGCTGTCAGCAGTTATTGGAAATGGTGAATTACTTTTTCTTCTTTGTCAACTTCTACTTCTCCATATAGATCTTCTATCCTAATAAGAGGCACTGCTATTGCCTTCCCTTGTTCCTGGTGGTCCTTTTGTCCTCTGACAGTATCAAAGCTTCCAACAAGTATCTAAGTGTCTCATTCTCATCAAAATAACTTTTCCAGATGTTAAATGGAAGGGAAAATTTGTTCACCAACTATTACTTTTTACTATCAAGACTACGCAAAGACTTTTTCCTGCTGCTATAACTAACTAACTCCCAGACCTTTTGTAACCTTTTGCAGTGCTCACTGTTTGAAGAGATTGCTTCTTTCAAACATCTTTTCTAAATGGTTCTTATTTAGAGAAAGGTAGCTGCTCATTTCTGAACATTCAACATTTCTTTTTTCTCAGAGTGGAAAAACAAACTGCAGAGTAACAAAATTATATTCCCAATATAATCTGCTAATATAGCTTGAGTATGCTATAAGAATTCCAAAAAACATGAGGAGTAATCAAGTGCAGTTTTAATTAACTGAAGATGCATTTGTACATGTTTTGAAAACTTGTCTAGCCACTGAATTTTATTAGTACTTGTGTTTCTTTGCATATAATTCATGAAATGCAAACAAAAAGATTACTGAAAAAAGTATAAAAGGATAGAGTAAAAGGTTGAGGAAAAATGTCATATCAGAGCTGGTAAGTTGATTTATCTGATTATTACACAATGTTTTTAAAATGAACTTTAAATTATGAACAAAAGATATCAACACAAGCTTAATGTTTCTGTGTTCACTTGAATCAATTTCTGAATTCCTTTGCAGCAAATCAAGAGATGGAAGAATTTCCATGCCAGAAAATAAAAATAACTTATTTCTTCTCTACACAGGAAGCTAACTGAAAAAAAATTGAAATCTTGAATATAAGCACTTAAAAAAAATAAAACCTGGAAGTTTTAAAGAGTTTATCATTTCCACATAAATGTTCTGAAATTCTGAAAAATGAGATATTCCTTGTTTATTGTTAGAAATCTTATTGGAACATTTCAAATTAAATCTGATGCTATTTTTCTTCCTAAGTAAATACTTTCCTTTGAGAATTGCAGACTCGTTTCTCTGTGGGCTCCTTTGTACCTTAAGATATTCCAGCATCTTTAAAGCAAAGGAACACACAACTAGATGACATGGCGGGAACTTACACTGCCTTCACCAGTAAGATAAATGTTATTCTAAGGGGCACAGTCAAGGCATTGGATTTCAGATACAGATGCCACAAAAGAAATCCCACCTGTGCAGAACTCATGCAAAATGAATTGTGAAAGGAAATTATTACAGGCATTATATGTATACAAATGTGTACATCTATAGGTGTATACATACACTTCAGAGTACATAAATACATACATGTACATATGGACACAGGTCTTTATAGACTTTCATCTAAGGAATGTTTGGTCAAGTGGGGTGAAGATCACCACAATGCAAGGGCAGTGAAATAAAGCATCTCACATTGCTTCCTGATCTCCGTGATGTGTGGATGAAGCCAGACAGCTTCTGACAGGACAGTAGCAGCAGGCAGAAGACAGGCAGAGACCACATGTGGTGCTCGTGGTACCTCTTTGTTTATTCATACCATCATCTTCAGGGGCCTCAGGATATCATCAGACAAAAAAAAAAAAAAGCAAAAAAAACCACTGGAGTTGTGATACCACACTGGTTGAATTGGGTGGTTGATGTTCATGATCTGCAGATAAGCACTGAAGGGGTCAGACTGGCTGACCCGTGTGAAGGAAAAACAGAACATTCACAAACTAAGAAACTCTTTCCCTGAAGAATTGTTTACAGGTTGCCAGTTTATACAGTCTTCCTCTAATGCAAATCAGCTGGAAAGATGCCTTGCTGTCTCATAGAATGCAATATATGCTAGAGTAAATACTGCTGAGCCTTTAATGAAACTGTAAAGTCTTGCATGCTATATAAGCTTTCTGCAGGAAGATTTCCAGACAGGCTATAGGAACTATTTCCCTCCATATGAACTGAGACAGCAGTTCATTTTCAAGTTAGGAAACTGTTTAGTGACATGGCAGGAAACTTCATGTAACACATTTGAGAAATTTTTGGGAACCTACTCAGTTGGACCTAGAATAAACTGAAACAGAAATTAGGGAAATGGAATTTGCAAATATTGGATTAACAGCTACCTTCTGATTTGTCAGACTCTGAGAAAGCCATGGCCAAACTTTAGGTCAGAAGTGAAACTGTGAGCCTCATATAATTAGCATTTTAATTCAGACAAGCTAATATTTTTACTTAATACAACTTAATACAATGTCTCTCTATATTATCCACTTGGAAAATTTGAAAGATTTTCAAGTGAAGAATTTTAAAACAGTTCACCCATTCAAGAACTGATCTTTTTGTAATATAAGAAAGCTAAATAGCAGTGTTGGTGTTCAGATGGCCTGCATTAGATATCACATGTCCTGATTAATCAAGATTCCTGGAACTTCAGGAATAACCTAGCTAGGTGGTCTGCTGATAGCAGAAGGACGCATAGATTAACACATTTCAGACAGAGACTAAAAGCACATCTGCTGAGTTTTTCTGATGCAATTGCTGTACTAGTATGATTTCATCAATCATGAGATCAATAGACATTAGAATTTTTCCCATTGTATCTTAAAAGAGTATTTTAATTGTTCATACCCACAAAGGGTTAAAATTCTCAATTTATTCTTTGGACATCCTTAACAACTTCAATATATTATTGTTTATGACAGAAGGCAGTGAGATGCATTGGTCTTATAGAAACAAAACATGAAAATACACATTTAAATGATTGCTCACAGTTTCTTTAAGCCTAGTGACTGAAGAATTGTATAGTATGAGGAAAACAGGTTAATTTTTTCTGCTTTTGTTTTATTGACTAGTGAAACTCAATTAGCCACTGATATCACCCATTAAATGTTTTCTTTTCAAATGCACAGACACCATGCAGCTGAAAACTGAAGTTTTATGTAAAATTAATAATTAATCACCGAACTGGAAAAGGTTGAGGTTATATAAGGTCAGCATTCAGTAAGTTGCAGTACTCTTGTCATGATACTTACCAGCCACCTTCTTTGAGCTGGAGCAGCAAGGTGGCAGACAGGTACAACACTGCAGCATTCAAACATACCAGTCTTACAAAAGGAAGCAAAGTGAACACAACCGGTATCTCAGGTGGTAGGTCACTCTAGACCACAGATTCAATATGCTTTTATGCATGCTGAACAAGATATCAGTCAGCTACAGAGTCCTCCTAACCAGCTCCTGCATGTCACTGCCTAGGCAGTAGGCAGAACTGGTAGGACTGCTATCTTAACTAATTTTGATTACAGAATATATCTGTAACAAATGTTCTGGTATACTGTGTGCATTCATTATTAAACAGTAACGTCATCCTTTTAAAATATGAAAAATAAAGATATGACACAATTGTCCAATGCTTCCCTCATTCTGCCTGTGATGAGCCTTCTGGAAAATGCTGTTGGTTTGTTTTTATTTTTGTTTGTTGGTGTTTTTTTTTTTTTTTTTTGGAAATCTTATTAATAAGTGTGATGTTTAGTTTACTTAGATCTCTCTGGATCTCCATTTCTTGAAGTAGTCTAAAGTAATACAATGGCACAAAAGTAACTGATTCTACCCCTGGATATACTGATAAAACCAACAGCCTTTGGGCAGCCTTCTTTAGATTTATCATCTGAAGTACTTCTGTTTTCCTGAACTTTAATTTGTCTGGTAATATTTTACTGGTACTAGCAATTTTTATGGAAGTATAATACTGTAGAGTGAGAAACAAAATGAATAATACCAAATAGTATTGTCAGTCAAGATATTTGATAGATGATGTAATTCAGGAAGATTATGAAGATGGCAAAGAGACAATCAATAATAAGGGAAATGCTCACCCATCAAAGATTGAGGCTCACAGGGGGAAACACCACAAAGGAGGGATTTCCAATGAGAAATCCTTTCCCAGTGGTGGTCAGCCCTTGAATGGAGTCTAGGAGAGGTGGACTCAGACTCCACACCTTCTGGTCACACAGGTGAATTGTCTTCACATGTATTCCCACAGCTGACTCAGGGCTCACCTCAGGTAATCAGTCAGTGGTTCAGGCTATGATTCAACAGTTCCCATACAAATACCAATTATTTCACATTTGGTACAAACTTCAGGATGTTAAAATTGTCAATCCTAGTAAATGAACATAAAGGGAAGCTAATAATTCTTATTAAGTGGTGGTTCTAAGAATCAGTTGCCTGTACCCCGAGGGAAAAATTAATTGTTCAAAATTGTTTGTATGCCTAGTATGACCTACACTCAGCATGATAGGAAGAGGACCTAAAATATCCTGAAATTCATGTTCTGAAGAGTTTGAAGTTTGGATAAATTCTGGACATTATTATTACTTATTTTTACTTCAGAATTATGACAATTGACTGTGATTCGATCAACTTGATATTATGAAGGATGGGTAATACAAATATGTAACTGCATAGATCTATGTATGTTATGACTCTTGAATGCATCAAAATAATTCTGGAGCTTTCAAGAATGCTTTCCAGCTTGGTTAGACGGTACTCCTAGCTGGAAGTACAGCTCAGTGCTTTTGTTCTGTAAGATGCTATATAGCACATTTGTTTAACCAGACTGATAATTTTGTAGACATAGAAATCAGCATTAATGCACTCCAGAATAGAGACTCTGAGATTTTTACTGAGGAAAAGGATATCAGTCTTGGCTGAAAAGCTGTGCTACCACATGAAACAGCCCAGTCATGCATGTATTTTGCATGCTTATTTCTAGTTACTTGAGAATACTGTTGTGTAAATCCTGTCAAGAGAAAACCTAAGAACAGTTCTGGCTGAAACTGACATTATAATATAGCTAGCTACTTTGTAGGAAATTTTTTTCTAGGCAAACAGAGAAGAATTGGGGAGAAAATCAGTGTTGAAATTCAGAATGAGTTGTAGCAAACATGAAACTGATTTCTCAAATAAGCATAATAGAAAAAAAGAAAAGTTTTCCTTTTTCTTTTAAGTACAGAAATACAGTACAATCCTTACTTTACTTCATTAACCTCTGTGAAGGACTCATTGTCTCTTTCCCTCTCTTAGTGAAGATTTTTACTGAAAATGTCACTAAGCAATCACCAGTGTTACAAAACACACTCCACTGTGCTCAAATGCTATCAAGTAGAAATATCAACCATAAAATTCATACAGGGACATACATGGGACAAATAACAACTTAAAATACATTTATTTTGTCATTGACTACAATTACATATTTATTAATTGAAAATATTCTTTACACGGAAAATTTTGTCCTTTCTTCATTGCAAATATATTCCAGTCTTCAGTAGACTGCATTTCATTAAGTGATTTGTTACAAGTCGAATACATGTGAGGTAAAAAAACTGTGCAGATGTGTGTACACACATTATTCATGAGACTATTCACCCATTTTAACAGCTTAAATTGTTCAAGACGATACACATTGCACAGATTTGAATAGGAACTGTGTGTGCATTCTCTGGGTCTCAAGGTGTTAAGATTTTTCCGTTTCACAGAGATGAGTCATCAGTAACATACTGTAAAATACTCCAGTGCAATTCTATTTACTTCACTTCAATTTATCAGGGGTGAATTTGGCATAGATGCTTAATAATAATGACTTTGACAGTAATAATTTGCTAGTAACTACAAATTAGTTCAGTTTTGGGCCTCAGGAGTCATTTTATCAGAATGATTTTCAGTGAGTAAGTGGTTTAAATTGGGACTGAATTCCTTTCACAAAACAAATATCACGCTGGAAATGTATTGGCTTCTAGGCCAGCCATTCTACAAAATGAATTACATGTATTGCCCACTAGTTGCACTCTTCTCATGACTGTTTGAGCAGATGACCACAGACAGCAATAAAATATGCAACTCTTTTTTTCCCAACAGTTTTTCCTCATATTGACAATGTCTTAAAAATGCTCAGGCAGAGAAGAAGGGGATGTATACATGAGAATGGGTATGGAATGGTACGAAAACTCAGTATTATCGAATACAAGATTACTGCCCTGGAAAAGTTTTTTATCATCAGAAAGTGTCATGTGACAAAATGTTACCAAATACAACCACAGCTCCAAAAAGACAGTTCTTTAGGAACATACTCTGCTTCTTTTGCTCACATCAATGTCCACTGAGACTTGTACCGGTAAAATTTCATGTTGAATTTGTCCTGAATGAAGACTTAACTCTCACATTTGCACAACGAAGCTAAGGGCTATCAGAATACCTGTATATTTGGATAATCTTCTAATACTACAAAGTAGTCTTGTTTTTTAAAAATTATCAAGTTCATAACAACCAAGACCAATTAAGCTATTTTCAGGTGGTCATTCAAGCAATTTTGGAAGATCATTTGCACTGGTAATACTTTATAAAGACTCATGTACTTTCTTATCCTTAATCCCTATCTAGAAGGCAGCTAAGCATTTCTTCAAACAGGAGGGGAAAATCCACAAGCATAGACAAAGCCTGGGAGGAAATCATTCACCACACAATCTAAGTGCCCAGAAAATTTCTGATAGATGTTCTGATAGATGTAAGCTCATCAGTTTATGCTTTCCAAAGCTCAACACTTTCTCTATTTACTTTTTTCTTTCCTGATGGAGAAATCAGAATTACTGGAATTTTGGTTTTACTGCAAAGTACAATACTGGGTTATTTCACCAACGCATCCTTAGAGAAAGAAATGTAAAGAACTATTTATTTAACCACAGACAATTAGCTTGACTAACTAGTATCTAGAAAACACACAAAAGAAAGTAAGAATATAATATGGGGTCACTACAGCTAACACAGCTGTAGTGAGAGAACTTTTGAAAGAGTTTCACTCGAAGAAAGATAGCCAACATTTACATTCCTTTTCATTGGAAAGGAGACATTTTCAGTTCACACAATTAGAATAGAATCATAGAATAACCAAGACTGGAAGAGATCTCCAAGATCATCCAGTCCAACCATTCATCTATCACCATTATTTTCCACTAAACATATCCCTCAGTACAACAGCTAAGTGCTTCTCAAACACAAATGTTTTGTAAGCCTTGCTTTTCTTCAGCTTATCTATTTTAAAATTATTGCTGTACTGATGTTGTAACCAAGAGTCTGAAAAAAAAAATTGAGAAGAGTCTGAAAAATAGTTATTGAGAACACTTGGAAGAGAAAAACAAATTCCTCTTGGTGCACTCTAGGAAGAGTCTAATTAATTCAAATTGTATTCCCAGGAGTGTAAATGGAGAACAACAACACAACAACAAAAACTATTACACAAGTTATAACTACATATGAATATATATAACTTAAGGCTGACTTTAGCTAAAGACAAGTACACACACGCATGTCAATTTGCCATTGTAACATTTTTACCAGAAAGGCTGACTTCTTAAATTATACCAAGTGAAGATCTGTTTATCCCAGAAGCTGTCATTAGTTAATGTATCATGTCCCTCCTGTTTAAGTCTTACTGCATAGTTATGCACTGCAATGATTTATTCTTGTATGCCTTCTTCATCCTAATCCTGTTAACGTTGTTTTCTTTCTCACCAGGCCAAATCTGCAGACCTGAACTGCACTTCAAGTATTGCAGGCAACACCAGAGACAGACTGTGCTCTTAGAGAAACACAGAATATATCCACAGAAAATAGTTTTTAATTCTATACTTTCAACAGAGTAAATGAAAGCAGGCTTACTCCAGGGTCCCATTATCCTTTTTCTTTTAACAGTGGAGTCACATTAGCAAAGATCTGATGGAGATGAAAAGAGAGTTTGGGTGATCAATGAATAAAGCAAGCCACATAATGCATAAAGACATCTTTACAGGCATTTTAAATTAATGAAAGCAGATATCAGCTTGGATGTAAAGAAAATCATTATTCATGGCTAATAATGTTTTCCTTCCCCAAACTTCAGTACATGTGCCTGCTCTCTGTGAAGTTAGATTCTAATTTAGCCTTCTGGCCAGCATCTCATCTCAGTTTATCAGAGGCATCAATCTTCATAATTGTGTTTTGTGCAACGTCAGAGTCCTCCAGCTGGCACCCCCACAACAGTATTGAATTTTTCCCTTATACTTGAGAAAAAATTATTTTGTTTCCCTCTTAAGGATGCCATTTACAGATAAGCTGTGTTTGATTAGTGAAAAAGGCAGGACTGTGTTCTTAACAGGTAAATGAAAAAGAAACATTTTAATTTCCCACTTATGTACATTAAGATGTAGTTAAAATTGTTTTTCCTTTTGTATCATCTTTACAAAGGGGTTACAGAGCATCTAGCAGACTTTGCTATTGTGATACACTTTACATAAAAAAATCTGCAGAGTACTTCCTGTGCACCCCCACATTCTCCCCATGTTCCTCTCTCTTCACTGAAATAAGATGTATTTTCTGGAGATCAGAAACACTTCTTTCTGATAAATAAAGATACTGGTTTTGTTTTGTACATTTCTTCTGTTGTTAAAATCTTTCTAAATCTTTTTTTAAGTAAGGGTCAGACTAACATTCTCCTATGCAAATAATATACTTGTTTGCATTAATAATTTAGGACTGACTTTGAGTTGACCCCATACTTTATTTCTCAGGAGGGATCTATGAAGGGATATTTATAATACCTGTGGACATCTTGCATTACACCTGTGGGAGCTTTCGTCATCAGTAGATGAAAAGCAGAAACACAGACAGACTAAAGCATGGTAGATATATGCAAAAGACAGATTGAACTTGATTTATTTAGCAGTCTATTACTTACTATAGCCCTTCTTGGTGTCTCTCTTGGGTACATGAAATGGCATTATTTCCTGTAACAGTGAAATAAAGCTGGAAAGAAGGGAGAAAACATAATAAAGTACCATATTAAAAAAAAAAAAAAAAGCTTAAATCACAAATGTTATTTCCTGGATCCTAAATACAATATATTTTCATACAAGCCTTCAACAATTTCTATTGTTGATTCTCATATGAAATAATGTAGCAAATTCTTATTTGTTGCTACATTATCAGAGCACCCACAGAAGTGCTTGGCACTTTGCAGGAATAATGAAGGAAAAAGGGAGCTTTCCATCATCGACAGTGTGTGGACTCCGGAATGCAGAAAATCATAATGCAAAGAACTGGGTTGTAGATATGCCTACATGAACATCCACATAAGCAGGGCTTACAAAATACATTCTCCATCTCAACTCTCCCCAAAATATTTATTATGGACTTCTGCACCGCACAGGTTTTTCAGCTCCCTTGTGATGTAGAAATCAATCCACCAAGAAGCCAATCCATCCTGTGTCCAGAGTTACAAGAAGTATTAATCAGTATGAACAGGAAGAAAGTGTCCAGTCATTTTAATAAATAATTCTTTTCCCCCTTACATGCAGTAGAATCAGAGAGATTACACTGATTCGGCACGACTGTTAAGTATAAACTCTGCTTAGAAATGCAGAGATGGAAAAGAGATGGAGAAAATGTACAGACAACAGATTATTAAACTATTTTCCATTTATTTGGGAAAGAAAGAAAGATCTGCTTTTAGGCAGCAACTATTGAAAATTGTGGTTTCCATAAAATGATGAGGGCAGTTCATCAATGGCAGCCCCAGCAGTGAAATGGGTCTCACTTATCTTCTTCTCAGCGTACTGGATTCTTCTTCCTGTGTGGCTAGAAGTTGCTATGTAACATCTGGGGAGAACATACTTCCTTGTGAGCATCAGCCCTCATTTGTAACTGGGAGAAAATACACCTGGGTTCCCAAATCAGCTACTTGTTCAGGTATATGATAATGAGATATCATATCTGGGACAGAGTCTCTAAAGCTACCTGAAAGGGTTAGAAATATTTGTGTAAAAGAAGGGAAGGCTGCTTCTCCTAATTTCCTTTTACTTAGTCTTAGCCAGAAGGAAACAATATATGGGACATCAGGGGACATTATATAATAAAGCACAGATTAGAGGTAATCTGGTAAATTTGTCACCTATTATTTTTCTCTGATTACCTCTATCTAGGTTACTCAGCTCATGGCTTTTTGGAATATTTCAGCTATTCTGCTTTTGTGAAAAGAGAGCAGAAACTCATGCCACAGCAACACAATCCCCTAAGTAACCATGACCCATCCTCCATCTACACCTTTATGTTTTGTAGTTCACCGAGGTACACAGGTGACCAGGACAACTCAGGTAACTGAGATCAGAACATATTGCAAAGCTACCCATAATCATGGCCCAAAGCCACCAATCCACAAACACAAAGTGTTACCTTCTTGAACAGACAGGATTAAATAACAGCGCTCTAGGAGGGAAAAGGTTCTGTACGCTCTGTCATGCAGAACTGGCACCATCTCCATCCTCAGAAAGTCTTGATAAATACAAAAAATTGCATTTTTACCTAAACAATATAGATATACTGGTAGGACACAGCGCAGACATGGTAAAGTCCAGGTAAGCATACAGTCCTACACAGTGTGACCATGATTGTGTCCTGTGACACTGCTACTCCCGTACACCTTTCCTGAGAAGTTTGTGATCTATTACTCCCTACATTTTCAGTTAAGATGTTATATAGTCATTTGCACTACAGTTGAAATGTTGTATGACTAATTTTAGTATGTTCTCTTGACCTAGATGAAGCATAATTCAGCATACTAACTTGGGGAAAAAAAGAAGGAAAAAAATCAAATGGACAGTTCGCTTTCTCAGTAAGGAAATTAAAATTTCTGATCCTTTGACTGTTTTGGAAATATCACCTCAAGTTTTGTTATAACCATGCAGAAGTATTTTAAGATAAAACTTACCTAATACTGATCAAATCATGAGAGGCTAAATGAATAAAATCAGTCCACAGTCTATAGTTTAATATTGGACAAAAACACAGTGAGATCACAAGATAAAATAAAATCTTCTAGACTAAAAAGGACAGTACAAAATACAGCCAGTCTCAGAAATGCAGAATTATCCTTGCTACTAGATTAAAACAAAAACCTAAAGCAAGGTGCAATGAAACACTCTACTGAGAGAAATGATATATAGTGAATTTTTTTTCAGGAACACTCATTCATCTATTTATTTATTTATTTATTTATTTATTTATCGGTCTTTGATATCTTGTGCTCATTTACTGTTAGCCAGATTTACTGATATGACGTAACCCTTTCTTTTACCCTTTACTTCTCTTACTTAGTTATTTCTTTCAGAACCTACCTACTGTCAAACAGAAAGCAGCATAACTTTGAGAACCACAACAAACTCTTGCTTTGATAGAATTCACCAAGTAACCCTTTCAAGTTCCATCCACTCAGGAATCAGGGGACAACTCTAGTGACCAACTCAAAGAAGGTCAAGTGAAATTTCCATTGCTCTGGGAGGAGAGCTGGGTCTCCATCTGATGTTCATAAGAAGGACACATAACCTCGGGCTGACCTTACTTATTAGTATGAATCACTGACTGTCAGGCACAGGAGAACCAGGAACTGGAGCCAAAAATTTCTTATGTTATTGGCAAGAAGAAAAATGTGAAGAAAAACGTAAGTGTTTTGATTTTATTTTCTTCAAACTATAGAATCATCATGTACAGCATTATTTTTAAAAAGCAATTTTTAAAGGAAAAATACATTCAGAAGATACACTTTCTTGTTTATTATTAATAGAACTGGCTAAGTAATTATCCAAGGCAATATTAACCCAATTATTCCCCCACTGCTTCTTGATGTTTAATTTCTAGTACATCTATTATACTTATCTATAAAAAAAAGTTTTGAAGTTGATCATGATAATAAATTGCATCTTTTCCCTATGTTAAGAGAAGACTTTCCCTTACAGGGCAGATTGAGAAGCATGACTGAGAAGAATAAGAAACTTTTCTTAATACTTGTAAAAACCTTTCTGGAAGTTATGATCCAAAAGTAATTTCAATTAATGTTAAGGGAATTAAAAATGGAAATTTCATTCAGATTCCTCTGCTTTGACAGTGCAGCAGAAATGTTATATTAGCTCAATGGGAAGGAGAACCTGAAATGCTAATGTTATTTAAAACTAGTAACAAACCAAACTCACTGATAAAATATGTATCTATTCCTCATTAAAAGAATAGTAAAAAATTATCTATGAGCAATATGGACCAGGCATTAAAAGTCCCTTTTTCAATGCAAGGTACATGTACAGCATGGGTACGTTCACCAGATTATGTACTTAGACAGTGCTACTTCTCTTGCTGTTACTCTAAGGGTCAAACAATGAAAGACTGTATCTTTATAGTATAAAAAAATTATATAGAAGAAAAGGTAAATATGCATAACGAATTCCTTGGGATCAATATAATTAACTTTTTCTCTCAGCCTCCTTCTCAAGCTGTTCTCTGAATGACTCATCCTATGACACTCCTCACCAACTGCCCATCAGGCGGATGTCACTATCCCTAGGTCAGTGCTCAGCAGATCCTAAACGAAGCAATTCTCAGGCAAATCCAACCAAGCCATTTTAACCCACATTTTTTTGCTAGCTAAATTCCTATTGCAAATGGACAAATATTTGAGCTAAATCATGTTAGTTTCTACAGTACCTTTTATCAAGTCACAGACTAAAAACAGACACTTTGTGAAAAGCTTTCTCGAAACCAACAGAAGAATGCTTCAGTTCTGGTAGAGTTAAATGACTGTCTGCACAGAAACTACTGCAAAGGCAAGCAAAGGCTTTTTTCCTGGTGAGTGAGGTCTGGGTGTAAGAAGAAGACAGAAATCAACAAGAATAAATTTTGAATTTTGTGTAGCTTTATTAAAAAAAAAAAAAAAAACAACTCATTTTAGGAAAGCTTCAAAAGAATATATACTAGGCCAGTATTAATAACCTCAAAAAAATCCTGTAATACACTCCACCAGATTGCAAGTCAAACTTGTTTTTTTACTGGCATATCCCTCAAAGACTGAAGTTATCATTTAAATTATGGGTGTTTGAGTGAAGACTGTTAGGCTTTTAGGGAGGGAGCTGACTGCAAATGCTGTTCTAATTTATATACAGATACCAGTCCTAATTAAGTAATAGCAGAGGATGTCTTTGAGTTTATAGAGCGATAATCATTTCCCCTGTGTTCAGTAAATGCTCCAGCTGTAGTGTGGTGTTAATTTCACACTACAGTGGGAACTGGTGATTATTGCCAAATATAATCATAAGTCACAGGCAGTTTGGATTATTACAGTCAGGTACAGTGCCCAGAGAAATTATTTAGTCTATAATCACTTTTTAAAGTCACTACCAGGTATGCAAAAATTAAGAGTCTTTGCCCCTTCAATAATATACTGTATAACCTGTCCATAGTCTGAATGTAACTAACATTAGATACTTAAAACTGCTTAAATTTACTGAAAATATTTTCAATATCACTTATTTTTCTCTTGTGTTCATTAGGTGTATGGAATCTCATTAAGATACACTGTAAAAGACATCAGGCAAGTTCTCCTTCACTTCAGAGGCTTGCACCGACCCACTTCGGGGTTCCCTAGAGCAGAAGACATCTGTATTCTTACGCTCTCCTGCTTGCTCTTTCCAGGCTGCTCTCACAGCTAGACTTAATGTCATTGTCACATGCAAAAGAGGAGTCACAGAGAGAAAGATGTTTGTTGTACAACACCTTCCAAAATCAGTCATTGTAGAAATGTGATCCCATCTTGGAAGGCTATGTTTTCTACTTGAATGATAAGAAAACATTGAAACAAGGGACTCCAAGTACTCATTTTGAAGAAACCATTCCACCAAAAATATCAGCATAAGAATGTATATTAACTAACATTTTTGTCTTTCTTTCCCCCCAGCAACAAGAAAAAGAAATATGAGAATTAATTTTGATGTAGCAACACTGGGGTCACTCATGTTCAGAGATCTTCTCCCCTCTAAAGAAGACTAACTAGGAATGGCATTTGAAGCAGCTGATTCTCCCATAGGATTAACACAAAACAGGCCCAGAAGACAGCACTAAGCATCAACGCAGAGCTGCATCATATTCCCACGTAATAAGTGGGAGTTTTCATGCTCTCCCAAGCCTGAGATGAAGCTGTTTCTGGATGCAAACCCTGGGGATGGCAATGGGAGGCAGTGGGTCAAGATATCCTTGCTGATAAACCTTGCATGGCCTGCAGCATCAGCTGAGCACAGAAACAGCTCCTAGTGTGACTGAGGCATAGAGAAGCACACAGGCTGCAGCCACTCAACTCCTTCCTGCCTCAGCCCCCCCAGAGCAACACTCTGATTCCAGCTGCTGCTAATCTCCTATGGTAGATAATGGCCAAACTGGAGAAGTGCTGAAAGATGGAATACCTACAGTTCAAAACAGGGCTAGGCACTGCTGCTCAGAATTCAATGGAAGGGAAAAGTCCAAAGAAATGCACCAAAATCTCTGTGTTCATATCTGAGTTGTTCTGATCATTGTAAACAACATGGTAGATGTTTCCCTTTTTTACTTTGTATGAGTTCATTTATATAGGCTCTCAAACTCTCTTCTGAGATCCCAGTAAAACCCATTATACTCCATTGTATCTTTATGAAGGCACTTGCATTATTCTGGAAGGTACACAAAATCACAAATCAGAGATGCTGTCTGAGTCACCATCATAATGCACATCCACTTAGCTTTTTATCGCTACAACTTCAGCATTAAAAAATTTAGTCCAATGCTATATCTATTATTTCCTGCAATACCATTTGTATTTCATTAAGGATGAATGAATGCTCTCTTTAGATCTAACAGATCCCTTTCTTAATTGCTTTGGTTCTTAATTGTTCTCTGTTCTTCTCACATAAACAACCAGTTCTCTTCTTAATTGATTTATTGTTGTTTATGTTTTCCTTTGTTCTGCCATTTGTTTGTTTATTCTGTTTGCTTTTGTTTTAGTTGGTGGTGGTTGTAGTTGGCTGGTTTGGGGTCTTTTTGGTTATTGTTGTTTTGACTAGCTTTGTTAGTGTCTACAGACCCACAGCTTCTCTCTTGATGATCACCTCTTTATCTACTTTAGAAGAAGATGACCTATCCCAGGTCTCCTAGATCCTTTTGACACTGATTCTGCAATGCTGTAAGCCTGTTGTCTAATAGGAAGAGAATGTGTTTCCATAAGATTATGGCTTCTCAGAGGCAACAATTTTTAGTAAGTCAACCTTATAGGGAATATTACTTCTATGACTTCAATCACAGTTTTGTTTGTTTGTTTTCAAATGTTTGGCTTTAAAAGAAAGCAATAAAATCTCAAGAATTATAATTATGGTAAGTAAATAGGCTTATGAGTTTTGTTTATTACTATTAAAAAGCATGAAGAAACAAGACAAACTTTCCTATGATAAACTTTGGAAACACAGTCAAGACTCTTGTCCAGAGAGGATTTGGAAAGATTCAGTACTAAAGCAGAAGTTTTTGTGGGCCAAAATACCAAGGGGATAGTTGTTTATTCAGCTGAACACAAGACACTAATTCAAGCCCATAATCCTTTAGTTACTAGAGCAGCCACCAGCTGAGATTTTCAGTAAGTTCTCAGCAGTCAAATTCTGTGGATATTTTGTTTGCATAATATTAGCTACCTGGCTGTACTGCAGCAGTACTGTCACATTTCATCCCATGGCTTTAATTTAGTTTGCCAACACTTTCTTGCCCATATTAGCAAATATTAAAAATACTTGATTTTTTCCCCATCACTGTTGTAACCACAGGAAAGGATTTTCTGCCCCCTCTGGGTGTTCCTGAGTAAAATTAGCTCACAGCAGAACTCCCTACAGGTGATTGGCAGCAATTACCCAGGAATAGTATAACTTTATGGCATAGATCCCTGATGTATGGAGAGATTTCCTTCTTCCTTGTAGGTTTAAATATATATACTTAACAGTGCATCTATCCACATATAAAATAAACCATGATTCAGCCAGTGGGCTTGCAAGGGGTTGTAGTTTACTGCACTGATGGAGAGAATGAATAATCAATTACAATGAAAGTTTATGTTCTAATATAACTAGTGAGTTTTGAAAGTAATTCAAAATTACATTATAAAAAAAAAAAAAGAACTGAGGTCAGATTTTAATTTACATAAGAGAATAGTAAGCTTTCTAAATATATTAATGTAAAACTAAATACATGTTACAGAAAAACACTGAAGACAAGCAGTTATTCTGGTTCAAGATTATCTGGCATGCATATATTTTGATAATAAATCTGACAGTCATCTACATGAGCCATGTCTGATGAAATTATATTTCAGATTTTTTTTCTAGATTTTAAAATAATAAATTATATTTTCAATTTATAGTTCTATTGGAGCAGCAGTATTTCCCCCAAGCAATATTTAGAAATAAATATGCTTCAAAAGAATTTACTGGATAGTAGTGAAAGTTATATAAATATTGTTAAGACTGATTGTGTATGAAGTGAGGGGCGCGTGATGGTAGTCAAAAGAAGATCAAACTTTAAAACAAATAAGGAAAAAAACACTAGAAGAATCACAAACTAGAATTATGTTAAAGAACAGAACTGTTTTGGAGTTGATATTTTTTTAATTTCTGTAACAATCTCAATGATTTCCTTTATTATTTTAGCTATATATGAATTGTAAATTGTAGGAGTAACTGAAATGACACCAGCATAAGTTTTTCCAGAAAGCCTCTGGAGGTGAATTGGCTTCATTTACTTAGAGTCATTTGGAATGAAGTGTGGTAATTTCATGTACTGGGATATATGTCATGCATCAGGCATGAGCATATTAAGCCACTTTCATTGATCTCTATACAGGAATGATTAGTTTTACAAAACTAGTACAATAAACTTACTACAAGGTAAAAGGAATTGTGACAAAAAATATTCATATGAACCACATAAACAGCCCTATACACAGAAATGGAAATTTATTTTAGTGCAATTTGTTATTGAATGCAGTAGGAATGCTTATGCTGGAACAATGAACTTTTCTGCAAAAGGAAATTAAAAGAAAGCTGTATGATTTATCATGTTATCATTAGATTTTACGTGATTTCTGTCTTCTTTCTGAAATGGACCTTTTGAATAGAAGCCTGTCATTTGAAAACTGAAGTGTGCTGCATGGGAGGAAATACATTGTATGTAAAATCCTGAACCAGAAACATCAAAACAGTAGGAAAGAGATGGCTGTAGAAATGGAAAGAAAACATCACAACAGCTATACTCCCCCTTGTTCAAGCAAGTAAAGCAGACAGTTCAAGAAACACTGCCTCATGTCTTGGTATCTGGACTTCCTTGATTATAGCTGACTCCCATCCACAGGTGTTGAAGGGAATTGAGTTACTAGAAGTCATCTGGTAGACTCTCCAAAATCTTGGAAAACATACTGGTGAAAGAAGATTGCAAAGGTGGAAATTAGCTGGTATGTCCTTTCCCTGGAAACCCCCCAGGAAGCTCCTAAAGCCCCAGAAATTTTTGGGCACAGAAAGTGTCCATGGTGGACAAAAGAGGCGTTGAGCAAATGCAAAATTTCTATGGATAAAGGGGAAGTCTCTCAGGTTTCAAGGAAAAGCTCTCCATAAGCCCCGTTTGTTTTGCATCAGCTGTGAAAAAAATTAGTTGCTAGTTTAACTGAAAGTGCAAAGAAGGCATTTTTCCACATTCCTACATCAGTGGTATAGATCTGCTTTGTTATTGTGATGGAGGAATGGGTGCATGGAGTACAGAAATACAGACCACTTTCAGTACCAAATATCCTACTGTGCCCTAACTCCCACGCAAATAAATCCCCTTACATCAGTAAGGACATACAGAGTTCAACATCAGGGCATAATCCAGCTGTGCATTTCTGTGCTCCATAATAATAATATGATTGTGTTGGGGTACTGGAAGAGAGGGACAATGCTGAAGTCTTCACAAATCAAATTCCAGCACAAAAACACACATGTTCTTGGGAAGCAGTGTTGGGACTCATGGGGTATCTAGACTGGAACTATTTGGCATCAGATGGTATGTGTTTGCTGTCATGGTCTTGTTTTGTGGTGAAAGCAAGCAGTTGGTGGGAAAGGAAGTTAGAGAGAATAATAAAATCTACCTCTAAAAATAAGATCAGTTTTACAATAGGCCTTTTGCTCTTACTCTGTTTATATAGGCAAATTACTTGGCACACTCTGCTCTCACAACACAGAAGCATGCTTTAGACTGCTATTTTTGAGCCACCTATTCATCAGAGGATCTTTATTAAAAATGTACTTTCCATTCTTCTGCAAACAAATACAAAAATCTGGTCCCTGAAGATATCAGAGCCATTCATTTTTGAAGCTGGCAGCACTGACTGGGAAAGAAGTTATATATCATAAATTTTTTCATAGTAAACTTTTATTTTATCCACTAGAAATAATGAAATATTAAACGTTGTATGGGAAAAAATCAAACTGTTTTGAAGAGAAAAGAGAGCGAATCACACGGTCTGACTCAAGTTCACCACAGGAAATCTTTCTGATGCTGCAAAAAAAAGCATAAGAGAGTGTTCTCAATGCACATCCACAGGCTGCTTCTCCCATGCAGCTTCAATACTGAAGAATTTAGCATTTCTAGGGAAATAACTTCTATGCCCTCTGAGAAATGCATATAGCATGCTGCCAGCACAGCAGTCCCTGGCTGGTGGTTCAGTGATGTTACACATTCAGAGCAGCTTCTCCTCACATTTCCCCAGAAACCATCACTGCCTAATTTCATTCGCCTCTGACTCACAGTGCTCTGAGCACAATGACAGAAAGCTTGACATGAAGGCTCTTGCTTGTTTGTTGACCACAATCATCTCTGCTTAGTGCATTGTAATCAATGGACATGCCACAGAAGTCCCAATGGGACCTGTTTGATTTTATTTGTTTGCTTGTTTTTGAGTTTGTTAGTTCGATTGGTTTTGTTGTTATATTTAGGCTTGGCATTTCCTCTTAGGGTTAGAGAAACCCCAGTGACAAGGGAAATCCTAAACAGAAGGTTACAGCTCTGTGAATGGCTGGTACCTTAATGCATTGTGTTACCAACAAGCATATCAACATGACACCTCCACCAACCCCTCAGAGACAGAACACAGATTGCTGAGAACATAAATTTCCTCCTCCTCGCCAGAGTTACAGTAACACCTTGTTCAAACACAATATAAAGAAAGAAAATGCAGGATTTAATAGCCCTTGAAAGATTTTGTTTCTTATCAGCTAGGAGCAAAGGTTTGATTCTATAGACTAGCTGAATGTCTTTCTAATCTGAGATTTAGAAAAGCTAATTTAAGGCCATCTAAAATACTAACTTAATTTCAAATGGGCTAATTTGAGAAGAAGGCTAGACATTCATTCCCACCTATCTCATTAAAGACACCAAGGTCACTTCCCATCAGTCCTTTTGGGTAGCATCAAGCTGACACATAAAACAAAGATGGAGACAGGCCATGGTGCTGAAACCCCCTTCTTCCAACTGCAAGTGGCTAGGGCATCTCTGCAGCCTCCCACAAGGAAGGATAGAGCCAGATCACATGCAGAAGCTCTGAGGCAGCAGCACTGCCTCTGCAGAGTTGCATGTGGGCGAGGGTCCCTCCGTGCTGTGGTAGAGCAGAACCCCTTCCTATCTCTGTCATATTGGTCCCACAGGAGGTGGGTACATACCCATCATGAACATATTCAGATATACCCTTGTCACAACATCCATGAGAGAAAGACCAAAAAGCAGTTCAAAGATACCAACAGAAAAAGTGCTAGGCATGTAGGGCTCAACCAATACTACTCTTGGTTGGTAGAGTGCTATACTGCTGATTTTTAAGGGTGATCAAAGAGGATGAAGTTGGCTTCGAAGAGCATGTAAAAATAGTTACATATTTTCCTTATGATTGCTAGAAGTAAATGCACACTGACATTATTGTTACAGTCAGTGCCTTGAATGAACCATTAGAAAACTGTGAAGAATATTCTTAACGGCCTTCTTCCCACTGTCATTTCCATAGTATTACTGTTTCTAATGTTAGGGACTGCAGATCTGTTTAGGCACCATTTCAAGCGAGTTTAATGCCTGTATCTTACAAACTTATAAAATAAGCCACAGTTCTACTTAGGACAGTTTTTAAACAGACTTTTCACATGTGTATATTTGGCTTCACAAAAATATTTTTTCAATGTTTGAAATAAGCACAACCAGATAGGAGTTTTTAGTATTTGATTATAAAAATAATAGATAGCATTTTTATATATACTATATAATACTAGGCACATTCTAGATGGTCTTATAAGTCACCAAATGTAAATTTTATTCAACTGGATAAATACACTCCTATTGATTTTTTGATAATATATACTTGGAGAGGCTGAGCCCACATGTTTCTAGTTACTGGTCAGATAGCAATGGGCCAGTCAATTCTTCCACCTTTTGTCTTTCTCTATGAGTGTTTTGGCTATTAAACATTATTTGCCTGAACATTTGCAGATAGAATTCCATACTGTTCTTGCCCAGCTTTGGCTTAAAACAGGTTGTTTGAATTCCGTTGAAATTTTGGAGAAAACTTGTTGATGTGTAGAGAATAAAAAGTAGTGTGTCAGCAGAAAGGAGAAACTAAGCCTTCTTTCCATATCAATTTTATGGCATACTGAATGAATGAGAGTATACTTGTATTTGGAATGACTGGACCTCTGATGACTGAAAGAGGCAGACAAGAGAAAGCTGATAGCAGCCTTGTCAGACATGCAGACACTGTCTCATCAGAGCATAGTTTCCCAAGTGAAAGCTCAATGTCCATTAAACAAAACCTTTAAGAAGGAACACTAAAATCAATGGGGCAAAATCCTCCCCAGGATTGGCAGTTCTCAGGAGACCTGCATTTCTCAAGCTCCTTCAGGAGCTCATGAACTTGTTAATAATGTAACATTAAAATTATATTCTTTAATAAAAGTAATCTACTGGTTAGCCTATCCATATTCTATAACCCAGGCAGAAATGGAATTAATATCCTAAACTCTAGTAGTATAGGCATTGTACATATCACAGACGAAACTGTTATGCTTGTGGTAATGTTGGAAAATTCATCCCATATATTAATTAATCTCATTTATTTGGAAGATAAAAGTATCAGTTGGGAACCTTGTTCCTTATCACTGTAATGATTCTCTATAAAAGGACATAGCAGATAAAGAAAACATGTTCTAATACCAGAGTAGATTGCCATTTGGCCCTCTCCAGAGATACTTATCTACATGCCTGCTGAGCAGCTGGATTAAAGGTCAGCTGTGATCGATGTGGCACTGATTCGCCATCACAAGGAATTTATTGAACACAGCTAATAAGGGGAAAAACCAGGATGTAGTCCTCACCACTCTTACATTTATGGTCTCTATAAATAGTAAAACAAAAGAGGTGCCTCCAAACAGATGCTGGATGTGTGTGGTTTCACACTCAGTGTTTTTATCATTTTCATTTAGTTTTTGTCATCTCCTGCAAAGCAAGTGTCAGATATCCAACCAGGTGGCAGGCAATACATTTCAAGATACCTACAAGCAAACCATCATTGGAGAGAGGACAGAATTTTGCTCAGTAGGTAGTAAATGACCTATATAAATCCATTTCTATAAACTTACTGTTCAAATACTGACAATCAATGAGAGCAATTGGCAAAATAAAAATCATTTTGCAAATGATCTAAAGGCTTCTGTTTGTAGGATACTTTCTCCAGAACTGGTCAAATCTATCTAGTTAGAGACACAGCCCTGATTATATATGCTTCACAGGATGCTTTTCATGGGATCCTCTCGTGTAAAAAAATGCAGAAGTATTAACAAATATCAGAGGCAAATATTTAGTAGTGCCAAAGTTTTCTAGGCAGCCCGATTCCACTGTCAAAATAACTGATGGCTATAATCCCTCAAGACTTCAAGAGATGTCAGATGATCCAGGACTAAGCACTTTATAATTTATGTTTAAATTCACTCTGAAAGCTGTGTGTGTGCCTACATGCTACTTGTTACTGCTTTAAAAGGCCTTCGTGTTCTGCTATAAGAAACTACGCTTACAGCAATGGTTCCAAAATGTCAATTGGTATTTATCAGTGCAATAAATATATGGACTGAAGATACATTAGATAATTTTGACAAGAATAAATGAAGAAAAAATAAAAAGGATTAATGCTTTAATTATTATATCTGTCCTCTGAATCCTCTGCATCCTAAAAGAATTTCCTCAACCTTCATGTCATTATGTATTCAGCAGTACATATCAGCTGGCCCTTGTTTCATTCTCTTCTTTCCATCCTTATCTACTTTGCTGGCTGCCATACATTCTGAATAAAAATATGTACTCTCTTTTGATTCACTGCATAGCAGCAAATATAATGAAAACAAGTCATAAAAGTCATCTTCTAACAATTAATCATAAGGTAATAGCACAGACAGCTGAGCTCATACTTAAGTATGATCAATATACAAGTATGATCAAAGAAGAGAAGCAAGATAAGGTAGGTATAACTATGCTAGATATTTGCAAGTAAGGTACAGTAAAATGTGTTTATACTCACATAAACTACTAAGGGAGATAGAAAGGCAGGCAAACCATTTTTGTATGTGACAGACACTATCTCATTTTAAAAACTTTGACTGGATTTAGTTACTTTGTTTTGCTATACCTTGTAAATTCCATTTCTGAAAATTTCAGTCTCTTTACCACAGGAACAAAATTAAATATTTTCAAATATGAAACAGTAATATTAGTCATTTGTACATTAATATCAAAGCACAGCAAGTGCTCGGTTAAACAGTTCACAAGAGATGGTTTAAAATGAAATTTAGCTCATTCTTTTCCTTTCAAATTATGGAGGAGACTGACTAGACCATAACAAATTCTGATTTCCTGAGAACAATGTTGCACAGCTTATGAGTTTCACAAGCTCATGCTTTTGCCAGCAATCAATAATTCAGTGCTGTTTACCTCTTCTCATGCATGTTCTCACTGCAAGCTACCCCCTGGACCAGTGATGCCCCTGACCCACTTTGCCATGACTACCTTTTCGTGCTTCACTTTGTCTGCTCTGCATAGGAGCCCATCACACTGCAACTTGAATGGTATGGCCCATTATCTGCAAGACAGGATCTGCAGCAACACCACTAAAACCTGGTGCTTATTTCTTAATATGCGCAAATACATCTACTGCAAAATATCAGAACTGATGTTCTTTATGAGGCGTCATCACAGGGGCAAGTTTGTCTTCTCTGAAAGTATCAGTTAGTACATGCTGATGTCTTCTTTGTTACAGCTGGCGCATGTAGCGTTGCACACTTTAAGTGCTACAAATGTAAAATTGCTTAGGAGGCTCTTCTAACTTCTTTAGTTGCTACATCAGCCATAGCTTCCCAGTCTCTGCACAGTTCTCAGCAGCAGCATCTCAGTAGGTGGCACTCTGTCCCTGAAAGTTCAGCATGGACTTCATGGCTTGGGTGGGATGTAAACAGAAGCCCTGGACTCTGGATCTTCTCCGTAGGACTGAATGTACTGGGGTCCCCAGTAAATAACTCTCCTAAAGTTTGTTCTGCATGCTGAAGGAGATAAGGAAGTCACCTCCACCTCAAAGCCTTTGCTCTTGCCATGTGCTGCTGTGGCCCTCACATCCCAGTTCATTCTTCACTTCCTGCCTTCCAACAGCTCAGAGGCCAATAGTCTGTTGTGTTAGCTGCGTAGTAGTCTGTTTGAGACTTGCCTTAATTTCATAGATGCAATGGTCATGTCCATAAAGCAACCTGTTCAATTCTTAAAGCACTGCAAATAAGCTACCGAGTTACAAGGGCTGTTGTTGCTCATAAATAGATGGTCAGCATACAGAAACAACAAAAGCCAACTCAGTAGAAGGATAAAAAGGTTCAGTCACCCCAACTCAGTATTCAGCTTCTGTGGTTATCTGAAAACCAAATTGCATTCATTTGGTTTTCCAGTATGTACACTACTGAAGTAGCTGATGACGATAACAGATGGTGGCCAGGACAGAACAGAAGATGTAAATCAAGGGATAGGGTAGTTTGATGAGTAGGTGAGTGAACAACTGTTTTTCTTCTGAGAACAGTGCAGAAAAATCAGCTTCTCCTTGAAGTGACTATTTCTGTAACCAGGTCAAAGGATGAGTTAGTACCATCTACTATGTTTTTCTTGCTTCATATCCCTGAAATTCATTTGCACTACCTGGATTTGCAGACAAGCTGTTGTCCAGGCTCAAAAGGACTTGGGATGTTGCATGGATGTTTCAGCTACATTTAGTGGAGCTATTGAAAACTCACTGATGAAGGAACTCAGCTGATGTAAAACAAGTACAAGTCTGCAGCAATGGCTAAATAAGAACACCAGGCAAAATCTGCACAACAGATATCTGACTGAAACTATGTTTGGAAAATGAGTGAGTGTTCATTTTGGAGGAAGTGCAGTACAAAGGAAATCACTTAGCAGAGGAAAAACACGGTGTTTTCCGTTGCGTTAGCTGCTCATTTCTAATCTTGGCCATTATCTCCTGAAGTAGCTTATTGAAATGAAACAATGCTTGATGTTGTAATATGGTAGCATGGTAACTGCAATCAGAATTAAGAATTAACAAACCCACTTTCACTATAAACTTGCATGGTTTTAAAAATTGCCTTCAACACTTGGTCTTAATAAAAGCTGTAATTCCTCAACATTATTTTTTCTTGCCTGACTAGCTTACAGACAAGTGAACATAAGTGTTTGCAGGTACCCTTAGCAGTTTTGTAGGTTCAGTTACTTCAAATGCTTCTAAATATCATTTTTGAAATCACTAGTTTTAGAGGAACATCAGATAATGATCACATCAGT
Organism: Cyrtonyx montezumae; assembly: GCF_038088225.1. Lineage (NCBI taxonomy): Eukaryota > Metazoa > Chordata > Aves > Galliformes > Odontophoridae > Cyrtonyx > Cyrtonyx montezumae. The sequence goes on from NW_027072041.1 coordinate 5,223,868, forward strand.
AAACTGTTACGAGAGGCATGGAGACCTGTTTCATTTCATACTGGGAAAGGACAGAAGCACATTCTCCAAACAGTCCTCTCAAAGAAGACGTTTAATGGGAACATGTTTTGATTCTACAGCCAACAAAACAGACTCCAAGGATAGATGTGGGTTTATAACACTTCAGGAAAGCACTTCAGAAATTACAGCAAATATGTGAACCTGATCTCAGCAGCTTATCACCAAAGGTTTGAGCTTTTTTTTTTGGACCTGAGGGTTACTTATGGTATTTTAATTTAAACCTAGGGAGACTGATTATTTTACCTCTGATTTCTCACTGAATCTGCCTGTTGCATCCTTATCTTGGTTTCTTTGCTTTCTCTTTCAGCCTCTTAATCTTATTCCTTGTTTTATTTTTTTCTTTCAAGTGTTCTATATAACATACTTTCTCTCTACTAATGGGTACATCCTCATCCCAAGTTCCGATTCCTTCTATTCACTGTTAATTTAGAGTAGTATCCAGAACCTGGGGCCATGCAGGGCTCCTTTTTGCTGCTTCTGCAAGCTAGACTCTTCCATCCTGTCACCGGTTTGCGGGACAGTTCGACCCGGTACCGTGACAATTGAGGCAGGGGACCCACGGGCCCACACCCCGGGGAAGGGGAAGGGGGATGGGCCCAGGAACAAAACAGTGGCAACGATCTGAGGAGGAAAGCTAATTTACTAAATAAGATATCAGAAAGGAAAATAACACAATATAATATAATATAATTGGAATTGAGGCAAATGAATCAAATAAAATGAGCAAGAGAGAGAGTGTCCGATAAACCGAAGGCCTTACGCTAATGCTGAAGGTGGACGGCTGCAACAAACACCCACTGCCGAGCTCGGTCCCGAAGGGAAGAGAGAGTCCCGTGACTGCAGACAGTTTTTATCTTTCCCTCTGAGCGTAAACACGTAAGAACGCAAAGCATCGCAAAGTCCTCTGGGGAATGGAGTTCTTCTTCTCTTCTGAGACAGGCATACCTGGAACTATCGATGGTCCACGGAGCTGGAACATTATCTCTTTAACTCTAAATGCACTATATGATGTTCTGATGTGGAATACCAGTACCAAAAATCATAAAACCATGACACATCCCCACATTCACTTGAGCAATGAGGTGAGAGTGAGGACTGCAAGCCTTCATTCTGCTTTTTCCATGTGGAACTGAAGCCAACAAGATGGAGAAATGTAAAGCTTTGGAAGTCTCTAAAAGGAAATAAGATATTCCTTCTTTTCAAGACCATTAAGATCCCCTGATTTCCATTTGGGTACAGACAGTTTTGGATTGACTATCTCATAATTTAATTTTATGTTGCCATTTTTCCTGTGCTGTACAGGTCACTGTAGAGATCAGTAGGGGATTTGAAAGTGACCCTTGAACATCCCCACACTTAGATGCTAAGTCCCTCCGTGTGGAATAAAACCTGATGGTCTGGTGTCTGTCAATTTCTCCTGTAGTAAGTGACATTTGGTGCCTTCCTGGCCAAGTGATCACAATAAGCAAGAGATCGGTGACAAGAGAACAGATGGAAATGCCGGTGTTCATGGAGTCAGAAACTCATGCTAGAACTTCCTCCCAACTCTATTTCAATTTTTATTAAAGTTGATACGCTTTTAATACTTTGCTATTGTCATTCCAAAATTAGATATCTCTTTGCACAATGTTTATTTTTTTTTCTTTAATCTCTTTTTGGATCTGAATTTCTAGAATTCATATCAAAAGGAAGGATTTTGCTTCTGAAACGTTGTCTGCTGTATTAGCATACAGACAGAGCTGGGGCAGATACTGCTTTTGTACTATACTTGTTTGTACATACACAACAGCTAAAAAAACATCCAATATCTGTCCACACTGCATCTATCCTATTGTTCTGTCAGAATTCTGGTCTGTTAATATTTCTCAAAGGAGAAATAAAAAGTCATAGATTTAAGTCACAAAAAATAGTTTCAGATAATGTTGTGTTTTACTTGAGCCTGCACGAAGTTCAATACTACATATGCTCTCAATACTCCCCATTGTTCAGACGCTTCTGCAGAACTTATTCTTATTCTGCAGAATAAGAACTTTTACAGACCATACATGCCACAGCATCTGCCCTAAACACCAGGTTTTTCTCTTCCTGCTCCACCACTTTTAAATTGGATTTGGGCTTACAGTGTTGTTTTTTTTTTAACGCACACTGTCAGGAGTGAGAGGTGATTCACTTGCTAGTCCATAGGGCTCTTTGTTCTCATTCATATTGTTTTGTGATGACACACCCTGTGACCTCTCAGTAATTCTGGAACCAGTATCTCAGCCTAGGCAACACCCTTACTTACGCTGGTCAGAAGAAAGCGTTATGACATTAAACAACATTCATGTAAAACAAATGGTGGAGCGAAAGACAATGACAAACAAAGGAAAACAATGAATTACAGAGTGGTTTCAATGGCTGATACTAAGCATGAGAGGAAAACTTTCCTCCTGGCATGCCTCTTTTAATACTAATCTGTGTTGATTTATGACCATAACACAATGGATATTTTTTGTATAACTGAATTGTGGGGGGAAAGAGAGAAACATGCCTTCAGAGAGCAGGACCAGCACGCTTGCACATAAGCTGCTGTGCATTTCCATCTTTCACTAGTGAATTCATATCTCCTGGATGCGGATACAGTGAAACTCATCCCTGAAGCTGGTTCAAACAATACATTTCCTAAAGGAAAGGCGGTTTACACTGCCCAAACCCCTTCTGCTGCTCATCGGCAAGTTAAATGTTATCTGTGGAACAACAGCTTTTCCTCTAAAACAAGAATACCTTGCATACAAACATACTTTGACCTCTAGTGATATGACAATCATTAGGGGATTTTGAGAATTTAGAATTAAATAAAATATATATAGATGTTTATTCCACAGCATGTTTGCAGTAGATATTTCCAGAGATCTCATTATATCCCTATCACATAATCATTTCCCAACAAGGATACCCCATATCATCACTTCATACCTGTGTAGCAGTTACTACGGGAACAGCATATCCTTCAGTACTACAGTTAACGTGGGCACTGCCTTCAGTTATGTAGGAACGCATTATGTGTGAACTCTCATTGTATATGTTTTGAAATCTGGTGTAAGTTTTATACACAAATAATGTATGGTCATGTCCATAAAGTCAAATAAGACCAATGCTGAAAGCCTTCTGGACTGTAGTGGTCAGCAGCTTAACCACTGAGGTACAATCCAGTTTGTTGTATCTCTGCATCTTATAGACACTAAGGATAAGCTTATTTGTTAACTGCTCTATTTTCCTTCACTGTTCCCTCACTTCTGGTGTTACTTGCCCTCCTACTTGGGCACAGACGTATCTCATTTCAATATGTATTGACCTCACAGGGAGTAGAAAGATAAACAAAAGAACCATTTGGTGCAGAAACAGTCACCTGCTTCTTAATTAGAAGACCAACTGTCTAAACAAAAGAATGAATTGCATGCCTTGCTTGCTGTGATAGAGTGAAAGAAGGCTTCAAATTAGTAATTTACAAAGAAGATGACACCTCTGATAGAGCCCACTTATCTGCAGCATATCATCAGGAGATGACAAGATCTGGTTCTTAGAAAATCTCCATGTTTTCTCCATTGTTTTTCTCTCTCTCTCTTTTTAAAATTCATTTATTTATTTTTAAAATATCTCCAGTGATTTCTAAAAGTCTAAGCATGTTAGAATTTTCATGTCCTAAACAGCTGCAGAAACATGCTTAGCATGAATCTCATCATTTCTCCCTTGGCTACTGAAAGACCTTCAATTTTCACATCTTGTCCTGGTAGTTTTAAACTTCATGATTATAACAAGATGATGAAAAGACTGAACCCCAGTTCAGTAAAAACCTGAGTGCAGGCAATTCCAACTGCCTGCAGTGGCAGTGGGAAATGTTAGAATGCTTGCAGGTCTTTATATGCCAGTCTTTGAATGCCCTCCATCCCAACTCAAAATGAGGATTTTTAGTTAAATAGTAACCACTTCTTCGCAGAATATTGCTGCTAACAAAAATCTGTGCAAGAATAAAGTAGTGTTCCTGGGGAGCACCCAATAGATACTTTGAACAGGATTCAGCAAATTTTTCAGAATACTAACAACCTGACTTTTTAGTATTGTCTGAAAGTGTTACACACATCAGCAGCTTGGGCATGTGACTAGAGTTCTCTGTCCAGGTAATACTATCATTCAGTCCAGAGTGCTTTGCCCATTTAAGTCCTAAATGACAAGACCTTTGATTTTTCAGGAATCAATCCTGGCATGGGAGGGAAGTTAAGCCTGCTTGTTCTTCTGGGTCAGGCCAAGCTAAGATCACTGTCATATGACCCTTAACACTGGGCTCAGGGGAACAAGCATGTCAGAGCCCAGAGGCAGACATCCAAGATCTAGGTCATGCTTTGACAGGAGTTGAGATATTACTGTGCGCAATGACACTGTGTGCAGGCTACATACACACACTGCGCCTTAAGGGAAGTATAACAATTAACTGCAAGTTTGAGAACAGGCAAAAGGAACTCAGGGAAATAGCAGAGCATTCTATTTGCAAAGAGAGAAAAGGACTGTCGGGCTGCTGCTGTCAGGTTCTCCCAGTGCCTGGCTCAAACATTTCATCCCTCTGGAACAAATGCTTTTATTCAGACTTCCCCCTGAGCACAGAATTTGGATCTTGTTCCAATTCTTACTTCATGAGAAAGAAGATATTCCACTCATGAAGAAGTGCTACGCTGCCAAGGAAAGAAGGTAGAGAATGATGCTACAAAAGAAAGGAGCAGAATGACTTCCAGAATATTTCATGCTTTGCAGAGTAAGAAGATAGGTCTTTGAGTAAGCTTTGCATGAGTCCATGTGTAATGGCACAAAGAGTCATATGGCTGGCTGGAATAATTACTAATTATTGGGGGAAAGTCTGATAATTTGTTTCCTGACAACTCCACTTAATCTCTGCTTGTTATCAGTAACAATCAAAGCTTGTTATCAATGATAGATGTCATATTGTTTTGACACAATTAATATTTTAAGAAAAGATACAATACGCTTTCTAAAAGAGAAAGGTATGTTTTCTACTCTCTAGCAGCCTTTTCAAGCTAAGTCTTGAACACAACACAGGTTGCGTAAGCCTTATTTTACTTCTTGAACATACGAGAGTAAAGAAATCAAAACACAAAATGTTTGTGCTATGGAGTTCCAAGTTCTAGTCAGACTGATACACACACTGTGTATTAATTAGGCAAGTGCTTCCAGAGCATTTGGTATTTCTCTCTGGAATCAACAATCAATTTCAGCAAAGCCCTGTTTGACATCACTGAAATTTCACTACTGATACAGTTGAGGTGAAAAACCTAGAAGCACAGCTGGTGGTGTTTCATGAGCTCTTAATGTACTAAAAAGTGTCATATCGTAGACTGTTACAAGCAAGTGCATCTGTAGTGACTAAAAAAAGAACAATACTCTATGGAACAAGCTGAAGATCTTTGTGCTCATAAAACAATTTTATCAGAAAACGCTTTAGTTCTCTAACAAGAAGAGTCTCTCCTGTAGGTCTCTACAGTTGATTCATAAAACAGGCAGGCATGCATAGTGACTACAAAGATCTTCTGTAAATTTTAATATGAGTCCTGAATTACTCTTTTTTTTTCCCTCAGAAATGTTACTTTTTTCCTATTGTGAAGCATCTAATAATGTGAGAACAACAATATGGCACTGCTTCTCCTTGAGTGCTTACAACAAGCTTATTAATTTTGTTTCTAAAGTGATGAAAATAAACCTCTTACTTTCTGTGAGAAAACTCACTGCTAAATCATTTAAGGCCTTTTGTAACTATTATTAATGTGTTGATAAATACCACAGTCCATTACTGGCTTGTTTTATAAATTAATAAAAAAGAGCAAATAGAACTCAGAAGACAAAATCTACTCACTAAGGGTCTCTGCTTTTCATTTGCTGCACACAAGCACTGTCCATATAATAGAGAAATTACAATTCTACCTCTTATATTTACCGAAAAGAGAAAGAAAGTGGCTACCACAATATTTTTCTATAAAGAAAACACAGTGATCCCACATCAACAGGACATCAGATATACTAAAACATATTCGATGATTTCTTTAAATGGCTTGATTGGAGCCCAACTTCTACTTGTGTAAATGCTACAGAGTTTAAGTACGTATTATTTCCACAACATACATGCTTTTTAGTACCATGCATGAGTTAACAGAAAATAAGAAACATTTTGACAAATTTTGTCTAAATTGAGTCTTGCAGTTCCAAGTACACTACACAACAGTTCCTGACAAAGGAAGAAGGCCACACACTATTTCCTTCTTTCTCTCTTCAAATGATTTCTTAATAAATCTTTCTTATTCAAGGAAACTTTACAGGTGTTTGTTTGTTTTGTTTGTTTGCTTTGCACAGTGTATTTAGGCAGTACCAAGTAACTGACCACATGCATAAATATGCTGAAATAACTGGTGTTCACAGGTGAGAACTTTGTGGACATTCCCAGTAGGAAGGAGTGCACTGAAACACCAAAGACAAGAAATTAACTGGCATTGTTAAGATATACCTGCCTGCTTGAGTACAAGTGATTATGTGTGCTAAGTTGAAGGAGAGGATAAGAAATGGGATGAAAAGCCTTTTAGGGCAGTAATTATAAAAAGATGAAGTAGATGAGAACCAGAAAGAGCATGTATAGAAAACATGGAATAGCTTCAGACAGCATTTTCCTGTTGGTCATTTCAGACCAGTGGCAGAGAAGAGTGCTCACACTTTCAGAGCTTTTCTAAAAATGTTATCTTCATCCAGGCAGCCACATGCCATAATAGGACTCTGTGTTTTTTTTTAAAGGTTAAGACAACACAACTCCATTTCAAGTTTCACCTTGTGCTCAAGGGAATCTTACCACTGTCACCTGATTTAAACAATAAATCATGACAAGCATCCCAGGACGAAAAGATTTTGTAGTATAGTAAGCTGCAAGACATTTTCCTTTTGTTAATTGTTTTAAGCTTTTTTTGAAACAGTACTTGTAGTACTACCTTTTCATCAAGGGAAGAACAAGATTCACATACATTTGGGGCAGTGGGAAGAGGAGTAAGTAGCACAAAAACTTGAAGTAAAATTGTGAGCATTTGTAATTAACTCTGAGTGCTTACCTCAAAGTTTAGTTATTAGGATTAACAAGTAGGAGCACAGGTGAAGAGTGCAAGAAATCTTAGTAATTCAGTGCTCAAAAAGTTTCACATCTGCCCACTGTTAGTACATTCACCTTCTACTGATATTGCAGACAAACCTTCATGCATAGATATAGGTACTCATACCAAAGATCTGTTTTATGCAACTTTCATGCTATTTATGACACTCAAAGGTGTGCACTTTCTCTTTGAATGTTAGGAATCTGTGGCTATGAGGGGAGAGTAATCATATACTTTGGTTGAGAGAAATTTTAAAAATAGAGTAAAACTAGGCCTTTGTCTGTCTTTATCTTTGGGCAGGCAATCCTATCTGCAATTCTGCACCAGCTTTGATATTTTAACTAACCCAACCAGAGTTGCTAAACTGGCAGAAATCTTTTTTGCTGTTGTTGTTTGGAATTTCTGTCTATTTTCTGCTTTGATCAAATATGGATGGAGACCCCTCTTCATACTGATATTGTAACACTAGACTTTTAAAATCAGTTCAAGACAAAATATTTGAAGTCATGCATAATCAGTTGCAGTACAGTGAGAGAAATTATGATGTTAAAAAAAAAGACTTTCCATGAAAACACCTTTAAACAAATAAAAACTTATTTTTAAATAAGAATCTTTTAAAACAAAAATATAAGGCTACTTTTATGTTTCAACCCTTTATCTGTGCCCTGCAAAGCATTCGGATTGCATCCTAATAAACAGTCTCTTGACTTCATTGTTTCAGTGATGTGTTGTTAATTACAAATTCCAAGCACTAGCTGTAATCATGATAAATTTTCATGTTTGATGGAGGGATTTTAACAAGCGTGTTCCAGTTTCATTGTAAAAGTAATAAACCTGAATGCAGAAAGGAATGATTTAATTTTTATAATATCAAATGTCATCTCTTACTACTGAACACAGAAATCATCAGCAAGGACTAATTGTTACTCTAAAATGAATCCCTTGTACAGAAGGTTAAAGCTGAGAGTGTTCCTGGTGGCACAGACTCTCTGGTATGGACTGTGCTGTGTGAAAATAAGGGGGCCGTTGCGTGCAGGAACACTTACTTCTGACCTAGCAGCAAGATTGACTCATGTGCAGGACTTTTTCTGTTATGCACATTGTATTTTCATAGAGCTGAAGAGCTTTTCACAGACCTGCCTGTTTGCTCTGGACTGAAGCAGAAAAGCCACTGTCATGGCCAGGACCCAGCATTCATGGTTCATACGAAAATACTGCCCTTGCTTTTTCCACATGCTTCAGCAGTAATTAAGTTTTATCAGGATCTCAACCTTGTCTGGGAAGAAAAGTTGCAGGTTCACCTGAGTCAAACCTATTGCCTAGAAACATCTTTATTAAGAAATCAGATGTCATTCCAGCAGCTAAAGAAAACTGTGAAATATACTACACCAAGCTCAAGTACACTAAGGATTTGTAAGGAACAGAGAGGCTCATAGACTGTTTCCAAGGTTACTCAGGAGGCCCTGTTAGACTGCATCTCTATTCTTCTCCCCACATCCCTGTAGTGATCCTGAAGGAGAAGCTTTACTGGGGAGATAGCAAGATCCAGATGTTGTTCTTCATTTGCAAGTATAATGGGCTCCTGAGGACTTCTTTTTGGAAGACTGTTTGAACATTCAAGAAAACATACACTATCCATGACACACTCAGTTCTTGTCTTATTTTCTTTTACCTGTCTTTGAAATTAATTTTTAAAAAGTTAGAGTCATTTTCACTTACCTTTTTCCTCTAATTCCTTCCTTTTCTGGATCAGGCTGGTTTTATTTTTATTTTCTTTCCCCACAGCAATGGGTAACAATTGAATAGTCCAAATGAAAAAAACATCACTTTAGAGTGATAGTACTCCTCTGCTGACATTCTGAAATATTTTCAGTTGGAGCTCCTATTAAATTTGGAGCAATTCCAAGACCCAAATGAGAAACTGTTCTTTCATTATCCCTTGATGAGCAGAATAAAGAAGTGATTCATTGGGGACGAGTGGAGGTAGATATGACTGTTTTTCCAAGATCTTATGGGCACTTATATTTGGAGCATTTTTTCCTGCAGAGTGTTTCTTACATGATCTAACAGACCCTTCCTTTGAATAGTATCAGTATGTATGACATTTTTTCAACTAGAAACTTTCCATCCTCAATGTTTCCCCTGACTGTCTGTAGTGGTTATTCTCTAGATCCCTGTAAGTACTGAAATGCCTCAATGAAAGGACAGCATCTAAAAAAAGAATTAAAAAAAACCCACCACCACCAACAAAAAAACCTTCAGCTACATATTCACTGTAACTACACAATCAAATGGAACAAAATATTGGACTGCTACTCCATTTTAGCAAATACATTGTATGTCCTTGTAAGAACAGCCAGTTCAGATAGAGCATAAGATATCAATTATATTCTGAGGAAAGCTTAAAGCACTAGCAGTAAAAACAAAGTCATATTCTGGATAAAACAAACCCCACATTCAAAGACTACTGCAACATTTCTGGGATTAATATTCTATCTATGTTTCTATGAGTTTTAAAGGTCATGAAAGAACTTCTGAACAAAAAATTTTCAGAAACATTTCTTCTAAGGACTATATTGAGTTAAAAAAATATTAAATAAAAGATCCCTGCATATGCAGGTGAAAGTATAACTTGGCCAGAGAGCTTGAAGAAAACATATGCAAAACAAAGACTCAAATTCAATTTAAATTATCTGGCGGGATATTCTTCATAATTTCATCCACCTACCCTGCCAACATTTTGTTTCACCATTTCACTTCTTCCCAGAGACTTCACCATCCTCTACAAAATCACAGCTCCAAACTTTCTGAACACAAAACCCAACAGAACCTATCTTCTCTCTCAAAGAAAGGAAGACAAAAACCCACATATACCCACACCCCTTCAGACATTTCCAGCCACAGTAGCATACACTATCCCCCCTGCACCACTTTCACCTCCTCATTACCTTTTTACATGTTGTTAAGTTAATGGTTCTTTAGAAAAATGGAATCATCGTTGCAGGACAGCATATTTCTTCATATAAACTTTATTTGGTGCAGCAAGTTATAAAAAACAGAATTATCAACAGGCTTTGAGTCAGTTCTGTAGTAGTGTTACAGATGCCATGAGAATACACACTGTTACATGATACATTGGACTAAGAAAATAAGCAGGGAAAAGCACTTCTCTCGTACATGGCAAACTAGCTAGTTCCTGCAATTGGAGGACAACTAATGATAAATTTCTGTGTTTTTTTTAAATGAAATTCAAGAGCGGGTGACATTTCTGCAGTGTGAGAAAATCCATGATTGACTACCTAACAAAAGCAGTGTTTATTATCTTATTTTTCCTGTGGTCTTGTTAGGGGTATCCAACATGTTTAGTCTTATTGTAATGTTTAATGAGGAAGAAACGCTACAGCCAAAGAAGCTCATTATGTCCACAGTAATGAAAAAGTCCCTAAAAGAAAAACAAAATTGGAAAAGAGAGTTCACTTACAGTCACCAGTGCAACTTCCTAGATTCAATACCATTTGAAAAGCTGAGAATGTGTGCACAATTATATGCATATTCATGTCAAGAACTTTGCAGAACCAGGTGGAATCCTCCAGAAAGCCCTACTGATGTTAAAGCACACGCACATTTCTTTCATGCAATGAAGAAACAACATGCAATACTTGGCACCACACACTATTTTATTTATCTGGGCAGGTTCAGACTGCATGTGTCCACTGTATTAACTAATAGTCTGAGGTGATAAATATTACAGCAGAATTACAAAATGTAAGGTAGAACTGCCTGGTGGTTGGCAGTCAGTTTTTCTAAAAGTAAGCTAATTTCACTCAAAGAGCAAGAGGCATGGCATCAGTTCCTCATCCTATTTTCAAATTTCCGCAGCAGAAATTTTAAGTACTTCAGCTGTGAGAAAGAAGGATTTTAATGAAATACATTCAAACGCTTGGGTTTGGTCCTATAAGAAAACTTGTGAATATAAGTAAATCTCATTGAAGCTAGCAAGTACTTTGAAATCTTTACAGCACCTGTTTGCTCACACTAATTGGTATGTGACCACAATCCCTGGCAAAGAATAAGATGCCATGCGCCCAGAGAGATCCCCCCTCTGTGCAACAACTCAAGTAAATAAGCTGTGAGAGGCAAGTAATGTCACCTACAACAGAAATATGCTAGTTTCATGACCTAGGAAAAGACAGAAATGCTGTTTTTATCTATCGTATGGACTCTGCTGCAGTTGAAAAGAAAGAACTGCTATAAGAGACTATGAAGAGTCTTAGTGAACTTTACAAAAGAATCACTCCTGAAGTCCTTTCCCATTGTCTTTTATGAAAGAAAAATAGTGTTCCACAGCAGGTTACTTCTATCACCTAAGATATGGACAAGAAACATGCAGAACACACTTGTTTACTAGTTATGAAAAGCTCTGCACTGCTCTTACAAGATAGGTGTCTGCATTTCAGTGGTTTATCCTTGTTTACCCATAACTTCTATAAGAAGCAGTTTAACTAAATATGTATCCATTCACAAGTCACCAGAGATGCACAAGGGTGTTTTACTGTTAAATCAGATTTTATTGTTTACTTGAGTGGTGAAAATGAAATACTCTATGTAGATTAAGTATTTCAGTATTTTAATAACAATAATAAAAATTGCATTTATAATCTGATTGGAAGATTTATTCATTTCTAATTACGTATCATTTTTAAGTTCTATGTTTGTAAATTTGATTAAATTCCAGTGACCTGAGATGCAATAAAAAAAATTATTTTCATTTTTAGCACAAAATATATATCAGGCAGTTGTGCACAAAGTTAATAAAAAAAGTTATTTGTAAGTGGCATTTTCATGTAATCAAGTGACAGTTAATTTGTAAGTTAGATTGCCATTTTGAATTCTAAAAAATATTTGCAGTGCTCCTTGGAAGCAAGTTAAATACACACAAGCAGTGTTTTTAAGAAAAATGAAAAAACTGAAATGGGGACAGCCTGGTGAAAACCACGCAGCAGAAATAAACAGACAGGAAAAAGCCCATCCAATCCAGCATTATACTACTGTCATGGTGTATAGGTTTTGTTGTGTTGTTGATATTCCACATTGAGACATCACATAGTGTAGTAAAAATATGGAACGCTTCATGAATTTGCATGTCATCCTTGCACAGGGGCCATGCTAACCTTCTTTGTATCATTCTAATTTCAGTATACATGCTCACTTCAGTCAGGTATATCCAGCACACAGCTAGAGCATTAACTCTTCAGAGTTAATGTTCTTGGGCTAGTGGTTAGGAGCCAGCACTCTCTCCAGCGCCATGGCTCGGATTTGATTCCTGGCCTGGAATATCCAGGACACAGCTAGAGCATTAACTCTTTAACTCCCACTATACTACATGATGTCATGATGTGGAGTATCAACAACACAACAAAAACCACAAAACCATGACAAATACCTAGTGCAGGACACATTATTTTTTCCAGCTCAGATTTTACCAGTTAGGCTCAAATGTAGGGTAAATAACTCCCAAGGATGGTACTTCACAACAAAATAGTATAGAGGATAGTATATTTTAAGTAGTTCTATATAGATAGGATACAAATAATACAAAAGAGACGATGGCTCACCTTCAGGATGACAAGGCCCACAGGGGACTCCACATGGGAGGGATCTCCAAGAAGAGATCCTTCCCTGGTGGTGGTCAGCCCTTAAATGGGGTTTGGGAGAGGTGGAGCCAGGCTCCACCCCTTCCAATCACACAGGTATATCACCTTCACCTGCAGCCCCATGGCTGACTTGGTGCTCACCTCAGGTGACTGATCAGTGGTTCAGGCTGTGATTCAGCAGTTCCCATACACTCAAGCTAATATTTTACTTAGCAATGACTCACCTCGCCCCTGGCTGTAGTGTTCTTTGGGAAGGAATTGTGTGGTATACACTGTCATTGAGATGTTGTAGCAGAGCTTACATGGTGTAAGCCTGAAAGTGGAGAGAATGAAGCATGAAGCCCTGCCTTTTCCCTACTCCCTTTGAGCTGTTTTTTGTTTTTGTTTTTTTTTTTTTTATTTTGTTTTTGTTTTTCCTACTCATATCCTAAACTTCTCCAAAATGTCTACTGTGTTTTTCTTGTGAGGTGCAGCTCAGAACAAGGCATTCCCTTGGTTCTCGGGTTTTCCACTCAGAGTCTTGTCAATGAGTTGGAGTTATCTGCAAAGTTGAGTATTAAAGCAAAGAGATTGCTTTTTCCATGTTAAATTTTCAGTTATCTGCATTGCTACGGGCTAATCAGGGTAACAGAGAATGAAGGTGCAATCGTTATTAAGACTTCTTTGTAGACAGATATAGTCCTGAATAGAATAAATGCATCTGAAGAGAAGCAAGGCATCACTTTTATTGCTAGCACTTGCATCAAGTGAGGCAAAGATTGAATAATGTACTCCCAATTGTCCTGAGCACGTCTGTAAGGCTGTGTATATCTCATAAGGCATCTAAGAGTGTCAGATGAGTGTTGTTAAAAGCTTCATTATTATTCAGTGAGATGCACAGCAGTTTTCTGATGATTCAGTTTACGAAGAGGTTGTGTGAGCTCTTCCTCTCCTGATAACAGCTCTCGGCTTCTCACCTTTACTGTCAGCCTTAAAATGGAAATATCTGGCAGTTTTCACAGTGACAAATCCTATAGAAGCACCCCAGATCTATCAGAAGTAATCTAAATGCATTTTTCCCCTCTCGCAGCAATGTAAAAGCACTATTTTTATCTCTGCCAGATCTCCTCTATTTTCATGTTTTCTGTAATTGCATTAGAATCAATAGCAATGTCAACTGTAAATGAAAACAGTCAGTAAAAAAGTTTGGTTAGTAGAATGAGTTGGTTAACCATGATTCATATCTTGATTTTTAATCAGCTAGAATGAGTTTGCTGGATTCAATGTAAGTTTGATATAAATGTTTGCTATTTTATTTTGATGTAACATAACAATGGAAAGTATTATCATGAGTCACCATGCACTTATCATTTCCAACATCAAGCATTGCAGAAAAAACATTTGTTCTGGCTTCCTTCTGTAACAAGCTCCCTTCACTCCGTATCTACATCATTAGGCACTACTAGAATCCACCAAGTTATTTGTAAACAAGATGTCCAGTGAACTTAGCACTGTTTTCTGGCCTGCTTTTTACAAAGACTTCCACTGTTAGAACATTTGTTATAACTCAAAACCTACCTGGCAATATCACGGTTCCCAATTTCACACTCCCTCTGACTCAGTTTGCTTCAGGTGATCAGAAAACTGTCATTCTTGCTGACTAAACTAGCATTTACCAAGTACCAGCTACCATTCTGCACTACTGAGGAGAGCAAGAACATGTCTGAGTTTAACACTCCTCCCATTGAAAGTCAGACCACATGGAAAACTTATTTCGCAGTATAAATGCATCCTGTCTTACCAAGGGGAAGTATTTATAACAACAGGTTATCACTATTATTTTAGTTCCTAGGAAGACAGATGATTCTAAGTCTTCATAGATCTTCCATCTCAGATTAAAAACTTTTTTCTCCTTATAGGAATAGAAACATATACATTTTTTTTTTCTGCACACTTTCTGTAAACAAACATGTAGTTTGTTAAGGAACTCTCTAGAGCTATCACATGACCGGTGGTGGGGAAAATTATTTCAATCATTAAGAGCCCTGAAAGTAGTTCCAAAAGCCACTTAGGTTGCTGAAAGTTTTCCCTTCTTATCAGGTTTGGGATAAGCTCCAGCAGGAGACAGGACAGAGGTTTACGTACATACCGATAACATGCAATCTTCACAAGCAGGGAAGAGCAAACTCTTGAGTCCAAAACCTCCAATGAACAAGTGAAAGTTAAATTTTGCTTTGATAGTGTTGGAACTGCATTTCCTAAACACTAGTAAGATTTTTTTATTTCTTCAATGAAATTCAGACTTGGGACTGTTTTCCTCTAATTATATTCATACTTAATAGTAACTTTCTTAATGCTCCTCTTGAAAGCAATAGGGCCTTCTGTATGCTTCCCCATTTTAAGATCACATAAGTCCTAAGAGGAATACGTGCACAGAATGCCACATGCAAAATAAAAATACTTCTTGTTATTATTCAGCATTACATTTCTGACTCTGACTATTTTATTGGTTTATTCATTGAGTAGCCTTACAATGGAATTAAAGCTGGTAAAAAGATACCTGGGGATATGTTCATTTTAAAAACCAATGCTTTCATTCATTTGGAAAGATTTTATGTCCCTGATATAAAGAGAATTTGTTCTGTGAAAGCACAGAAGTGATCAAAGAATTTATGGCTCCTACTATTTTTTGCCTCCCTTAGCAAGGGCTCTGAAAAAACCAGTTTAAGACTATGGTAGAACAGCGAAAGAGCTGACTAGTGTACCACAGAAAAAGTAGTAAATTTGTCATGTATCTGAGATTTGGCATATCTGAATGTAACTAAGTATCACAGGCAAAAACACAATTTATGGAAAAAGAAAAGGACAAATAATAACTGCAATCAAGAATTTGTGTATATCCCAGCAATTTCTGACACATCTATTAATAATAGGATGAGAAAGAATCAAGTAACATTTACTTGTGGTCTGATGTGCCTTAGGAATTCTATTGTGTGTCAGAATTGAGCAGCAAGACATTAAACAATCACACATCTACCAGAAGATGATGTGGGACTTTGCTCCTCCAGGGACCTGCTGCTAAGCAGGATGCTGAGCTGTAGCTGTAACTCAGCCACTTCTCAGGGGTCAGCTACTGCTCTGCCCCAAGGTGTTTTCCATACCTTGTGTTTGAGCCTTAAATTGCAATTTACCTCTTTCTCCTCTCAGAAAGGTTTGTAAAATCAAGGAGTAAACATATTAGTGTGGAAGTTTGACTTTGCCATCCAGTAGTTTCACTTAGACAGAGGAAGAGCTTCTAGCTAAGAAGTACTTTTGGCTGTCTGGAGGTCTTTTTTTTTCTCTGGGTTGCTGGAGTAATCTTTACAATCTGCTATTTAACAGTGAAAAAACAAAACGGTGGGTTTCAGAGTTTGCTTCCTATTCTTTAATACAATAAATAACTGAAAACTGCATGTCTCCTGTCACTCCAGAGCTGTAGAGTTGTGAAACTACAATACAATGGGATGGAAGTATTAGAACCCTCCAAAGAGCTTTTAAATAGTAATACTTTTTATAGTACAACACAATCTTGAGACGTGCTTTTTTTTTATAGTTCAGATACATTATGCAGATGATATTTTGTTCTAGTATGGGAGCTTATGGGACAGTAACTTATGTTGCATAAGCTGTCAGTGTTATCAGTTGTGCTCAGTGCCCCAGTGGGCGTGATCTTGTATAAAGACTTAGTCTTCCCAATGCATCCAACAGTATATAACTAAATCATGCAGTTACAACTATAGAGTTTCACAACAGGGTTGTCAGATAAAAATGTTTGCATGAAAGGAGAACAAACTTTTCGCTGGAGGAGAAACCAAGTAGTGTCAGACTGTACCAGCCTAAGTTTTGCAAATATATTTTTTTGTTTGTCATTTCCAGAGTAAAAGAAGTCTTTAAGACCAACATCTGTTAGTATTCAAAATCTTTGGGCACTATCACAGTCAAACTAATGAAGTCCAACTAGATATATGAGTTTGTGTTAAAAGATGTCAGTGACATCCTTCAAGAGCTCCCACAAAAGGCCATCTTTCATGAAAGACAGCAGATAGGCATTGGGAAACATACAGCTGAAGAAAGTGTTTCTAAGAAGTGCACATACCAATGCTGCATCCATCCAGCATTCAAGCTCCTAGAATCAGTTCCTCCAGAAAGAAGCTTTTGCATTGAAGGTCCCTGCAGAACCTGTCACTGTAAGTAGGAAATGTGTGGGTCTGGAATTAATAGTGAAAACAGTTCTGACTTCCAAATATTTCCCATCTCCCTAGTTACAGTCAGCTTCATTTTCCTTCACTTACAAGACTTATTACATCACTTAAAGAATTAAAATGTTCTAGATATATTTGCAGTAAAAAGGAAGTAAGAAATACATATTTTTTTTACTATGAATCCCATATTGTATTGTTCCATATGGTAGAAAAGTCTTAGGCAAGGAGTTCACCAACTCTGTGTTGATTTAGAACTGGAAATGTCAGTGAGAAGTGAAGTCAGCCAAGGAAACAAAAAATCCTGTATGTTTACTTAAATTCATTGTTTTATTCTATAAAGTTAAGAAGAATCTTATTTAAAAGAATTGTTGAATATTGATTATCAGAAGTGAAATAACTTATTAACATAGTTATTTGCATGTGTGGCTTTTTATATTGATGCTAAGGCTCCAGGTCTGCTTTCAGGCACACTGGAAAAACTCCATGAATTCTGGCAGGATTGTATTGATTTTATATTCATGCAATAATAACATTGATTTACTTATCTGAAGTACTTACTATTTTTCTATTATTTCTGCTGTTTATTCTGGACACTTTTTGCAACTTCTTTACTTAAGCTTGTTGGGAATATTCAGTGAGATTTTTAAATTTAAATAACAAATCACGTTTCCAGACGTTTTTCCTGTATTAATTATTTCTTTTCATGTCATTCATGTGTGTAATCCTGGTAAAACAAATTCATCTCTTGCAGCCCCATTGAAGTCAGTGGATTTACTTCCATTCTGACTTTAGATTCTTTGCATTCTTTGGTCTTCTAAAGGAGAGATTGAGTTTTACTATACATCATTATTAAGAAACACTTCCTACACATCTTGCTGTGAATAAAGACAACTGGGCCTATTCATGAAAAGGGAACAAAACTTATTCCCTAAGCCTTACAATGGAGTTCTCTTTATCTGGTTTTCCTTGCTTTTGTTCCACATTGTCTTATTTTTTTCCTTTTGCTGGGGAGAACAAAAAAAAAAAATAAAAAGATTTTCTTTCTCTTATTACTTGCCCAAGGAAGGAGCATTTTCCCAAGGCTCTTCATCCAAAACTGAAAGTTGAGTGATAACTGTGATTTGGAAAGCTTAATGGACCGAACTCTGGCCTTTCACCTCTAACAGTGGTAGAAATGTAAGGCCTTTGTTTATTCACTATTATAGGTACCACTGAAGCAGCTGTGAACTATGGTCTGTAAACACATTTCCCAATGACTTAAAGAGGTTACATGGATGCAAGATTTGCGTTAGGTTCTATATATGTGTATGAAAATGTGAGTATGAAATGGAGTCTTCACACTGTTATTTTCTTCAGAGTATTCTACAAATAATACTCTGTTATCACTGAACTATGCCAAATACTGGAGTACTACATATTCCCTATTGATTTTTTGCCCAGTTGATCAAAAACAAAATACTAGATTGAAAAATATGGACGTAAATTTTTTTCCCCCCAAGACTACACACTTTGCAACATTTATAAAGAGGAATTTGAGTTCAGTGCTGAAGAGATTGTTGAAAAAAAATCTAATTAATGAATGTCTTAAAGCATTGAGAAAACTGCAAATTTGATTATAAAGTAGAATTTCTTTGAATGTAATATCTATGCTATGACCACTCAAGGTCTGAATATCAGTAGTATCAAAAAAAAAAACCTCTCCATGAAACAACAGCAACCCCTCCTACCCTTTTTATGGCTCAGTTCTATTAGAAGCTTTCTGAAAACCAGCAAGGGATGTAGCTTGATCCACACCAGGAAGATTATACTCTCTGGTGCCATCAACTGAACTTCTGCTTTCCATTAATAGGAAATATTTCATTAATGTTCAGGAATGTTTTTCAAATTAATTGAGTTTTGAATCCTTCTAACACAGGGCAGTGTTCTTGAGTTTATCTGTTGAATTAATCTCTACGTATGCACCTAAGAGAGGCAGTAATCTTGGGAAATAGTCAGGAAATTGAACCTTGAGTCGAGTTTTGATTGCTTTTATCAATATTGTTATTCATTTCTGGTATGAGACCTGCAAGTAATCCAATTAAATTACTACAGGAAATGGGCATGATATGGCAGATATTGTTTCTCTGCCTGCGTATGTAATATGCGTATGTGTGTATTTAGTACAAACGAGAAAGCCAAGCCAAACTTTTCAAAGGAATAGAAGTTAATGTAAAGAAAAGGAGATATTTCTTGTCAGAAGTATATACAGTAGGTACATTAAGATCAAGCAATAGTTATTATGGTCTAGGATATTCTGCAAGAGATACAGACAGTTCATTGATGTTGATCATTTTAGTTTCTGAAAATATCCCTACAGTGTTTAAGAACTGCTGGGCAAGATGAGAAAGATGAAAAGTCTGTTTTAAATTAGTATCTATTGCTTTTCACTGACAAAAGTAAATTTATTTCTACAGGATAATCATAATTGATCCTTCATCTTTGTAAAGTATTTATGCAGATTTACTTTACATATTGCTCACAAGAACAGCAGTCTCAGAAATTAATTCATAACACGAAGGAGAAAAGCTTAAAATGTGACTTCAGGTTCCCTTCAATTGAAACACTGAGACCATCCTCCCCTTTTAAATTTGCTAAATGTCTTTTCCATTTCTGTGTGACCTCATAAAACAAGGTTTTGGGCTGAAATTACCAACATCCAAATCTCTGTGGGGACCCTGTAGAGATTCTGTAGAGTTATCTCTACTATCAAAGTCTATTTTCTTTTATAGCCTATGATTAAAGGTGCATGTAAATACCTGTGGGGAAAAATAATGAAGATGCCTCCTCACCCCCCCCAGTTTTGTTTAAGAAGTACCCAATACTCCATGCATATAAGAGCTTTTTCTTTTCAAGTAACTTCTATTTTCTGTTGATGATGAATATGGTCACTCAAGGCAGTTTTAATATAAAGCATAGTTATATTTTGCTGACTAAATTAAAAAAATGTTCTTATGAGCAGAAAGAATCCCAGGACAGTTCATCTTGTACCACAGGGGAAAGAAGGAAGCAGAGTCAGGCATTTCCTTGAAGTTATTAACATTTATTGTTACAAGGAGGGGAGAGACTACACCATAAAATGTGACTTGGCAGTCAGACCCTGGGAGGCTTCACACCATTCCTTCTCTATAAAGCACCACAAGTGATATCGTTTCCAGGGCCTTTGCTGCACTGTTGAAGAATGCTATTACATTATCATTTGTGAATACTATTGTTAAACAGCAAATCTCTCCTTGAATGTAGTGTTCAGTTTGACTTTTAAGGAAGGGGGAGGGTAATACTTTGAAGAATACTGTACAGCATTATTTCACATCCAGCTGGAGACCATACAGACTGCTTGAGTTTCCCCAAGAGAAATGTTGGCAAGATACTGGAGAGCATGCATGCAGGAATGCAATACTTCTCTCTTTTATTTTTACTTACCAACTCCCCCTGTTCATGGCCTCGACAGGTAAAACCCTATGGAAACAGAGGAATGCTGTCTCAGCATCAAAGGAGAGACTGAGTGACATCTTTGCAAGCAGCGGATCCATTTCAGGGCTTGTGCCAACCTGCTTCACGGTACAGACATCTGTGAGAGCAATTTATCAGTTTGACAAATCACTTTCCAAAAGGGCATGAGGAGGCTAAATCTGGCTCTACTGACCTCATTGAGGTCAATTCACATTTTCAGTCAATGCAGTCAAAAGCAGAAACCTTGGAATCTGTTTTGCCTTCTCCACATTCATACATCTGAGTTTTCTCTTGCCAGAACTCTGCAGAGTTCACTCAAGGGGCTTAACAGTAGAAAATGCAACTACAGATCTATGAAAACAACATGCTTTACTCCTCCTTGCACCATGTTTTACTCTAATACTTACCTATTTCAAAGTCTGATATTTTTGCCAAATTCGCATGATTCAATTCTGGTAAGCAAAGAAACTTTACACAGTACTCAGGTGACAAAGGATACACACCTGAAAAAGAGCCAGACTGCAGTGATGACTGTGGAACAGTCCTGCTTGGTCACTCTTTGCCTTATGTTTCCATTCTTGCTTTCTCCTGGTCGACTTCTCTTGACCTTCCAGATGAACATTTAATCTCCACATCCTTTCATTTCTCCTTGAGCTGATCTTTTCTTTCTCTTTTGGAGTGTAGGTAGATAGGAGAAAATGGGTTAATTTCACTTCAGGATGAGCATAGGGCTGACCTAACTCTAAAATGAGTTTGAGAAAGATGGCAACACAATCACTTTTGTGATGTCCAAAGAACTTCTACAGGGAAAACTGAAATAACCTCATTTTTCATTTCTTCAGTCAAAAAGAACAGGTTCATTTTGGGGCTTGGTGGGATTTCATTTGGCCTTTTTGGGGTTTTATGACTCCAGTTTGTTTGTTCAAGCCATATGGTTTTGCCAAAAAGAATTTGCTTTGTGTTTACCGGGAACAAACATTCAGTGGAGCAAACATTCATTGTGATAAATAGTGTTTGGAACGAAGGAACAAATCGAACCACTATAAAAGCTGTTCTTTTCCTCAGAGTGAATGTTAATGACACTCGTTCAGTATTTTATGATAAACTAATTCAAAACACTGTGTTACTGGAAAGAAATCCTTGACTCCAAGAAATATCCCTGTGTTGCTGTTGAGTCAGAAGCTGGCAGGAGCAACACTGACATAAATGTTTTCTTAATTATTTAATTTTTCTTCCTTTGCATTTTTGTGACCCTAGAAGAGGTCATTAGAATGTCCTAGTTTTTTTTTCTTTTTCTTTTTTTCCTTTTTTATTTTTCAAAACAAAGCTGTGTTTTTGCAATAGTTATTCAAGTTCTTTATTCGTTATTTAAAACCAAGCAAATAAAAAGCAATCAGCAATTCATCCTAACCTTGGTGATGTGTTTACATATCTGAGCCTAATAGTTTAGGCTGTCAGGCCAATTATCCATGTTTTACAAGTTTCCTAAGGATGTATTTAAAAATTCAGTGGTTTGGACGTGTGTGCTTAAAAGGCTGCCTTTTTCCTTTTGCTATACTACTGCAGTTGTATTCAGCAAAGGCACTTGGGCTGGAGCCTGCTTTCCTCAATGAGTTTTCAGCGAGGCATTTTGGTGAGAAGAGTCCACAGAGGTGGGAACCACCTCCTCTCTTTCCAAACATCCGCAGGTCAATAGCATTTAGGACATGCTGCAGAGATGCATGGAGAAAAGAGAACTTTGTGAAGGCTTCTATTTTCTGTATTCAGATTTTCTTCCTGGCTGGTTATTTTCTGCTGAAGGATGGAAAGAAACTGTTGCTTCATTATACCTTTTATTTATACTATCTCCCAAACCCCTGGTTTTTAAGGATGTGAAGTTAACCTTCCTAAATTAGCTCTGTATTGAAGTTTCAGAGCTTAAATTCTGCCCCCCTGTGCTCATGCACAGTCTTCAATTTAATTACCATGCTATTTTTCCAC
Source organism: Cyrtonyx montezumae (assembly GCF_038088225.1). Lineage (NCBI taxonomy): Eukaryota > Metazoa > Chordata > Aves > Galliformes > Odontophoridae > Cyrtonyx > Cyrtonyx montezumae. Next base: position 5,246,443 of record NW_027072041.1, read on the forward strand.
GGGACGTCAGTTTCATTCTGCGCACAGGATGGTCTGACTTCACTGAATGACAGTTGTTCATTACTCATGCATGATTCTCTTAATTCACTGTAGCACTTGCCTTATTTACTCTACATTATTCATGCCACCACTCTGAAGATACAATTATTCGTTTACTTTTTGCACGACTCAACCATTTCACAGCTCTTCTGCAACATTAAGAGTCTGGAGGACTGTTGTGCTCAGAGCCAGCAGATGCAGGATTCACCTGCAGTGCTACATGCTCTACCTCTTCCGTTCTATACGTCATCTCATGCTGCACCCAAGGTGATCTTCTCTTCTTCCTCATCCTCCAGCTTTTGAATTCTGTATCCAGCCTTGTTAGTCAGCAAATCTCAGCCTCCTCCCTGCAGTCTGTTTCCCAAATGGCAGTCAGAAAGCTCAGCAGCATTGTGACCCAGCACCCGTGGGAGCTGTGACTGCGGGTGAAGCCCTCTTCAGCTGCTGTCGGTCCAGCAGCGCGTGTGTTCAGCACAGATGGAGTCTTTGGAGAACTGGCTGCAAAACTTTAACAAGTCTCTGCTGAATATGTGAATAAGAGATCTTTCAAAGGCTTATAACTTGGCCAAATTTAGGCAGTTTTTCATAGAGATGAAAAAGCACATTCCTGTCACCAAGGCAACCCGCTTGCCTAATTTCAAGTTCCTCTGCCAAAACATTGCAGTGCTAGCATTTCTCAGCAAACACTTTGCAAGAATTTCTCTCCCCCTTTTTTTTTTTTTTTTTTGGCATGACTGAAACAATACATTTTGCTTTAATCCTCTTCTCTGATAGTTCCAAACCATTTTTACTCAAATTTTACAAAGACAGACTAGGGCTGTTTGAGACTGTTCAGCCTGTAGAAGAGAAGGCTTAGGGGGACTTCATCTATGCCTATAAATACCTTAAGGAAGGATGCAAAGAAGGCAGAATCAGGCTCTTTTCAGTACAGCCCAGTCACAGGAGAAGAAACAATGGACACAAACTGGAACACAGGAGGTTTAATCTAAACATCATTAAGTACTTCTGTGCTGTGCAGGTAAGGGAACAGTGACACAGGACGCTCAGAGTGGCTGTGGAATCTTCCCTTTGGTATGCAAAAGCTGCCTGGACATGAGAGTTGATTAGGATTGGACCTCATGGTCCTTCCAGCCTCAACCATGCTGTGATTCTGTGAGTCAGAACCGTACATGGAAAATAAAATGTCATGAACTTAGAAACTGCCAGAAGAGAGATCTTCATTTGTAGAAATGTTCAGAGTAGCAGGCAGAGCTACCAAATCTACCTGGAAAGAAAAATATCTTCAATCTTGGAGATGTTTTGGTTTACTTTTTCATGTCATTTTCATATTCAGATAATAAATACTCCGCAGTGTTCCCAGTTTCATCTTTTGGTTTGATTGCTACATTCTATTTTTCTTTACTTCTGTGAAAAGAGTACTGAAAATTGTCACAAGATAAATCAGTCAAAACATCCTGGAACAGCTAAATAAAAATACTATGAAGAACCACAGTGCAGATCTGAAGCAGATTGTCTGGATATGAAGGCTTGAGTAGAGTTTGGCCACTGCTGACTACATCTTTATTAGATTTATATCACTGTAGTATGTGTGTAGGTCTGCAATAAAAGACCAGAGCTCTAGTGTGGGAGCTCAGTCCAAACATGAAGTTAATAACTGACTTCTACTCCCCAGAGCTTCCAAGACACAAAAGAGGGATGAGATATCAGTAGAACAACCAGCACAGTGTGCAATAAAACACAGCCTCTCATTTCTTCCCATCCATATAGATCCAGACTGAGTTTATACTCTGGGCACACAACAACAAATATCAGACACTGCCTTCTGCTTGGAAGGTGGCAAGGAGAGAAAAGGTTGCATCTTTACAATGTTATCTTTGTGAGGAAACATGCACAATTCCTTAGTCACAGCTGGAGTGCAGCTTTTGTCTCTTGGTCTCATCTTACACCAAATGGGACAGAATAACTGAAGACAGAGTCCCACTCCCACAGCTCATCACAAGTGTCATCAGGGTGGAGCAGCAATGGGCCATAGCTGATTGGCTCTTTTTAGTTTGACTTAATGGGAAAACAAGGGTCCACAGGCCATTTCTTTTAGATGAATCATATTTATTTCAGTGTATTAGGAATAACAGGGAACTTAGTGACTGAATTTTGAAATATGTAATTGCCCTTTGCTTCTTGTTGGAAAGCTTTCAGCATGAAGAAGCATCACTAACATTTGCGGAGTGGACTGGAAATACTGTATCCTAACTTCCACGCCATACAGTGTGGGGACAGGATATGTAATTTATACAGAGATCATGGAAGGATATAAAGCAAAGACAGACAAATATTCTGCCCTGCAAGGAGAGGAAACTGAAGACAAGTATATTAGTTTCTTCCTTTTAGTTACTGCAAATGTCAGGCAGATACCCAGCAAAAATAAAGAGGTACCAAGTACTTAGAGTGCATATCTGAGTTCTTTGCATGTCTCTATGAAAGGGAGATATCTTCTTTCCAGGTTCAGGAGAATAAATGGAAGAAAAATATAGGAGATAATTATGTTGGAGAAAAGGCATAGTAGGATCTCTATTAAAAATTTCATAAAGTGATTACTGGAAATCTGTAGGCAATGCACAGTGTATATCTAACTGTAGAGGATATGAAGGAGGATAAAGGTGACAATTTTGGAGCCTGCTTCATTCACTGACTTGTATTTTATATAACATAAATATAGGTACTATGAATACTCTTTGCCACAGCCCATCATGCATCCTTCTGGATGACAAGAGCAAGCAATTGTAACCAGGATATTCAATACTGGCAGATATTTCCAAGATCTCCCCCTCTGCCATCAGTAACAATGGCTTTCTTCCATTTATTTTATTCAACAGATTTTTTTCAAGGCCCACTTGCCATAGATATGTCATTGAAATAATCTGCATCCCAGAACTTCTCTTTCTGCCAACAATTGGTAAGATAACCATTGCATATAGAAGGCAATGCGTAAGGTCCCTGCTCTACCTTGAAAAGTCATCTTTACAATAAAAATAGCAACATAAAGAGGAAATTGTTGCATACACAAGAGCTTGCCCAGTAGATCTGTAACTCTACTAAGGACTGAATTATCCATTAGATAACATTGCTCTGAAGGAGGTATAATTTGCTTCTAAGTATGAAAAAAAAATGACCTTTTTATGTAGTCATGAGGTGACAAAAATGCTTCAAGAATTTTTGACAAGTGACAGGTCTCTTTATTTCCAAAATCTCATGACTCTAAAAATACTGTGTCCTCAAAATTCCCAGTACTGAGGTTATTATCCCTTCTACGGAGAGAGAAGCAGTAAATGTTAGATAGAAAGAATGAGTTTCTGAAAACTGCATACAGAAAAAAGAGTCAAAAGGGTGTTTTTTTTGTTTTTTGTTTTTTTTAAAGTAACTATAGACCCACTACATTACCATATAACATTGGAAAGAAGGAGGAGGACTTTCTAGATTTAAATTTTAGAGCCCTGAAGTTGATCAAGTTGGGGACAACTTCAGAGCAATATTCTGACAAATTTTCAGCAGTAAGCTTTCTTGCCTTACTGATTTCTTCACTGTAGGTCCACTTACCTTATGGAAAAAAAAAAAAAAAGATCTGTCTTTACAGAATCCATTCTCTGTGATGCAGTTTTTTGCTATTTTCCCTAGGTTTGTATTCTTTAACATGTAAATCAACTTATGCAGTCTGCTTGTGCCTTTCATTTTCTTTTCTGGGACTGAAGAAAAAAATAGAGAGACTGTAATCACAGTCTTGATAAGTTTGTTGTGTGGAATCCTATTCATGGACACAAGAATCAGAACAATTGCTTTAATCTACTGTTCATGAAACAGGTGACTTTCAGGGGCCTGAAAGCATAAGCTGAATTTCAAAGTAGTCAGCTAAAGAATCAGGAGTCAAACCTCAGAGAACAAGGCTAATAAAATACTGCCTGTTAGGGGTAAGGCAAATATCTTACCAGGAAAAAAACACTGGTATGCATCTACTCTGGAGAATAGCACAGAACAAATCAGACAATATGCAGAATGATCTGCACGTTATTTCTTTGCTTTCCTTTTTCCCTTTCTTCCATTCTGCATTCTCCTTGCTCCTCAGCCTTTCAATTTGTGAGAATCACAATTAGCATGAATTAATATATAGCTGCAAGTTCAATGAATATCTTAATAAAATGTCCATATGGGAACTAGATGTTTAATGAAACACAGAGCACTGTGTACTTTGGTCTCTGGCAGGAGTGGAGATGTGTGGTTACTTTGAGGTAGTTTCTGCTTCTAGGTTTCTGGAAAGTCAAATAAAGGTAGCAAACAGCATTTTAGTTTTAAAATGAAGCTTTGAAATTGTCTGCATTTGCTGATTTGTGAATTCAGAGTGATAACATATAAGCAGTCCACAAACAGAAGTTAATTTCAGATGAACTAGCAATTAGCTGTGAAGACAGTCCTACAGAAGAAGAGCGTTATGGCCTGCAAGATATGTTGAGCATGAGTTTTTATCCTGCTTTGAGAATTATTTGTATTCCAAGAGCCCCGCAGCTAAAAAAAGATACACTTTTCTCATTTAAACATAGTTGTATTTATCTTCATCGTATTTCAACCAGCAAAGATGTTAGCAAAGGATGGGAAGCTTTGTAATATTTACTAGCAAATTGCAGAAATAACTTATCTGAAGACCAAAAATTGTTTCTTTCAGCTCCCATTAAAGACCACAGGAGCATTATTAATGCATAGAAAAGTCTGTTTAATCAGCATTTATTTAGACTGAAGCTGCCACTCCACTTTTTTCTGCTAGTCTGCTAAGCTCTGCAGGTAATACTAGAAATACAATTTCCTCTTCCAAAGTCCCTAGAGTTCTTTTCATCTCATCTGAGATTATCAGTCCTTGCCTCAGCCAAACATAAGAGCAAACTAATTTCCTATAGCTTCTGATTCTTTAAAATACCACAGTTTTCTAAACAAGTCACTACCTCAAGTCCTCCTGTTGCATGCGTGGAAACTGGCCAGATATTTCAATTGGTTGTAGACGAAGTCTGCAGTATTATCCTGACTATGCATCTATCTACAGTCATGTACATCTATCTATATTGCACCCATCTGGATCATCTAGACTCAGACAATCAGCATGCCTGATGATGGTGTTGGTACCCTGCCCATCTTGGGAGAGGGCAGACGAAGGGTGGCTGACAACTGTTGGTGCCAGTCTACAAAAATTTGGAGATTCAGTGAGGGAAAGGCTCTCCTACCAGATGTGACTGATGCTGTAGTTCGTCTTAGAAGGTTTGCATGACTGAAATACCACCGACTTTGGCTGTAAATGAGGTCTTTCCAGATTTACACCAGCATAAACAGATCAGAAGAACAATCAAATCCATCCAACAAGGGAGCTTTTGTGGAACTGGGTTCACAATTCCACAAATAAACATGACATTTACTAGAGATCAGACCAAGATCTAGTTGCTATATTATCACAAATCACATTCATCTTAACAACCTAGGAAAATGCATTTTAGAAGAAGTGATAAGGCTTAAACTTTAGTTTGGAGATACCAGCAATCGATGTAGATTAAAGCATTAATGAAATGTTTTCACATAAATCCTATGGTAGATCCTCTTCTGTCTAATCCCCACTTTGTTCCCAGCTGGCAAACTCATTATCTTCCTTTGGATACTCACACCACTGTTACATGTGGGTCATGTAACTTGTGATCATGGCTTTGAATGTTAAAAGCGAGATGTTCAGTTTTATTGTTCCAAAAGTAGTTGTGAACACTGAGAGTTGCTTAGTGCTGCAAGTAAAACCAATCCAACTTTGTTAAGAAACAAATGTGAGAAAGAATGCATTCAGTGTGGAGGCGTTTCAATCTTGATAGTTGCATAGATTTTCTTAAGCCTCTGCCTCTCCAAAGATAAACAGGAGGTCATGAATGTGTGCCTATACAATTCCATCCACAACTGATAGCACAGGTACATACATGCCCAGACATCTGATTCAAATAAGTAGAATGAACTAGCATAGCATTTAACAAAATTAAAGGAGCACTGATATCTTAAAATGTGACTAACACTAAACAGTAAAGTTGAATCTCCTGTAGATTGCCCTCTGTTTAAAAGGGTTTAAGGGAGTTCTCATATTTCAGACATTTCAGTATTTAACTGTTCAGTGAGTAAGGCAAGTGAATTGCAGTTAAGCAATTCACTACCCTACTGATGGTCTTGCTTGACAAGCTGACGCCTAATACACTCTCTACATCTCAAAGCAGGTAGTCTGTTGACAACAGAATTACACTGAGTAAACATGTCCCCACTACACACTGACAATGTGATTTGAAAAGTATATTGTAACTAGTATGAATGAAACATTTTCCTAATATTTGTCAGCTTTTGTGCATTTCTGTTCTGCATTATTTGCAATCAGCCACATAGTTTTCAAAATAATTTATCCATCACATAAAAAACCAAGATTTCTTAGCAGCATGCCTATAATGACAAGTAAATACATTCTCTCTTATTGCAGTTATTTACAGTTATATATTTGTATTCTGATAGCAGTAATACACTGTGGTATAAACAAAAGCTGTCTTTTCTATTATTACTTACATCAGAAACTATATCAGCTTGCCAGAGTGATTTCCACTTCATCTTTTGTTCATGTCCTTCTGTGTAGAAAGGTACTATTGCATAGTATTCTTTTCTGCATAATACTGACAATGTTCCTTTCCAAAGGGTTCTGGAGTGGTAGTAACTTTTGTCAGACACATCATAAGAGTTAGCATTCTTTCTTTTCTTTTTCCAAATCAAGTGTGGTCTACCACCTTTACTCTCTTCTTTTATGTGAGTATGGCCAACAAAGCTGGAGATTGTTTTGTGAATCAAGATTTATAGTGTTACACACTGCACAATTGCATTCTCTTGTGCTGTAGCTCATAATCTGCCATACAAACCCAAACGTTCATTGTTTCCTGACACATATAGGCTGAAAAATAATAATTCTTATTTTTGGAGTTTTTCAATAATTATTCACACTCTAGGCACATACATAATGCACAGAAGTAACTAAGACTCTAAAAGAAGAGTTCTAAATTGAAACTATTAGTACTGCAAAACTAAAATTAGCAAATATAGATTTCCACCAAAAATATTTCAAACTAGCCCTCATAATACTGGGCGTGATTTGATCTTTACAGCGTGGTGGTAAGCCAATCTCATTACTTAACCAAGATAAGGTAATTTGCTGCATGTTTCACAGGAAGTTCAAGTGAGAATCAAGCTGAAAATATTGGTACTAATGTGCTGGACAAGGTGGCAGTTTCCCAAATTTCATCAGTTTTGAGTCTCTCCTCACAGGAAGCAGAGGACAGTGCTGAGCTCTGCTCCCTATGACAGCAATAGGGTCCAAGGAAACAGCAGGGAGCTATGTCAGGGGGATCAGGTTGGAGGTTAGGAACAGAAACAGAACAGGCTCCCCGGGGCAATGGGCACGGCTCACTGCTCAAGTTCAAGGAGTGTTTGGACAGTGCTCTCAGACATTGGATTTGGATTTTGTATAGTCCTGTGTGGAGTAGGGACTTGGATTCAACAATTCTTGTGAGTTCTTTTCTGCTCAAGATATTCTATGATTCTATAATTCTGTAATTTGGTTATACCTTAATGTTAACAAGAGTTTAACAAACATTAAAGAAAATCCATCCCTGTTGTGAAAGCCTTTATTTAGAATGAAATAGCTAGATGACATCTAAATATGATCTTGATAACAACAGCATATCTATGTGGTTCATCAGTCCAGCCTATTGGATCTGGCCATTACAGCAATGAGGAACTTATAATGGCTAAAACGCTTACTTCTTTAAGGAAACATTTCATAAAATGAGCCTCCATTAGGCCAAACTGCAAGTCACATGGAGTACTGCGTCCAAATGTGGAATCCTCAGTACAGAAGAGATACAGACCTGTTCAAGCGCATCCAGAGGAGGACCACAGAAATGATCTATGGAATGGAACACCTCTCCTATGAGGACAAGCTGAGAGAGCTGAGGCTGTTCAGCCAGGAGAAGAGAAGGCTGCCAGGTGACCTGATAGCAGCCTTTCAGTATCTAACTGGAGCTGCAAGAATGAAGGGGAGAGATGCTCTAACAGGGTCTGTGGCACCAGAACTAGGGGAAATGACTTCAAGCTCAGGGAGCATAGATTTAGGTTACACATAAGGAAAAAATATTTTACAGTGAGAGAGGTGAGGCACTGGAACAGGTTACCTACTGTGGTTTACACTCTGTCCCTGGAGACTTTAAAGGTGAGGTTAGATAAGGCCCTGGGCAACCTGGTCTAGATGTGGATGTCCCTGTTCATTGCAGGGTAGTTGGACTAGATTGATTGCAGAGGTCCCTTCCCTCTAAGAATTCTATGATACTGTAAGAAAAATTAGGAAAAAGAAGTTCTAGGTTATCCTTACTGCTTTTCAAAAACTAATTAGTAAAAACTTTTTCATGGTTGTATTGCTAGCTCAAATGGACTATTGGAAATGATTATTGGATATTACAGCTGGAAATTATGACCAGTTAAGCATGAAAGCAGATGAGCTCTTATTCTTTTTTATTTGGAAATTGGAAAGTCAATCCCAACATGGAAAAGCTACTCTGGTCATTTACATACACAAAAAGAAAATAATGAAGAAAATGAATAGGGGGTGAGGAGGCTGAGAGTTGACAGTAATCAACTTTTTCCCATTGAACAGACTGAGCAGAAACAGAAGATCAGAACTGGAAGATCAACACAAACCTAAGGAACATTTTGCTATTTTATCAGTTCACTAATATCACTGTTGTTTCATGCCAATCTTTACAGCTATAGCATACACTGCTTCCAGTTTTATAATCATTTTTACCACCCGTGGCATGTGAAATCCTAATCATGATTTTCTTGTTCTCCTTCCTCTTCCTGTGAGATGTCTTATATGTGATAGACAAGACTAATCTTAGCTCTGTGGTGAAGCCTATTAAAATGTAAGACCAGGATCAATTCTACCCCAGCAGTCTTTTTCCAGCAGCATATGTGGAGTAAGAAGAGGGTGAGCATCTGTGTAACTTACTCTCTCCTCTTGTATTAGCCTTCTTTTTCCAGGTCAGGAAACAAAGCAAATCAAGTGGCTTGTCTTTTCAACAAATCCATTCTGGATCTCCTTCTAGAGTGCCCACTTGGCTTCTTCTGGAATGCAGGTGAACTTCTTGTGCCCACAGTGTCCTTAGGCAGCAGCTCCAACGTGTCCTGCATGACATGCGGAATCCAGGGTGATAACTTCAGTCATACTTAGTGCATCCTACCTGTTCTTTTCATGTCACTTAATCTATATAACAAATGAATCAATGTGTGTTATCCAAATCTAGAACTAGAACAAGGATATGCTATAAGTTTCCAAAGCATTGCAGTATTTCTCAGTTTTTTATACCAGTGACATATCTTTAATATCCAGAGTTATAACATCTTGACACTTTCTAAGGCAGAAATGAAGATCTGGAATTGAGCTACCTCTGCTGGAAGGACACTGTGGTTTGTACAGATCACAAGGGTAGTACTTCATAGTGCTGCGTAGTAGTTGTAGCATACCTTTCTAACAAATGTTAGACCATCATGGATCTTGGAGAACTTGTTATGTAATCGAAACTAGAAATTATCTGTCCCTTCTTCTGGCAGAAATGACTTGCGCTCCTTGCTGCCATTTTGGTTCACTTACCTGTGTCATGGTTAGGTATGGTTTCCACAACAAGGGTGTGAAGGGACCCATGGATCCACACTCTGGGGAGAGAAGGGGGGAAAAAGCCAAAAGAAAGTGAAATGGGCCTGGCCTAAGGAAAACAGCGGCAACAAGTTAAGGGAAAAAAACAACAACAACAAAAACCCTTAGTTTACTAAACACAGGAGCAGAATGTGAGATAATAAAATATAATAAGTATGTTTGGAATTGATAATAAACAAAATGAGAAAGAGAGTTTTCAAAACTGAAGAAAAATCAAGTCTGTATTTACTGTCTTCCTGGGTGCTGTGGAGCTGAGTGCTCTTTGGAAGGCCAGTCCTTGAAGGTGGGATTTCAAAGGAACAAAACAGTGATAAAAATAATCTGCAGGGAAGATCTGGAATGACATTGTCAGGTTTGGCTACCACTTTAGTCTGCCAGTTCAGTTGCTGGAAGAAGACCAATTCATATCTCTTCACCAGGTCACAGTCTCAACCTTTGTACATCCACTCAGTAAAACATTACAATCAGTGCTTCTGCTCTCGCTCAGTATGTTCTCTTGGCATACTCTGGAGAAAAAAATATCTTTCTGATATTAAGATTTTAGCTAAGTCAGCAAAAAACTAGGTCTCAAAAAATAAATGTATGCACAATCATATTCCTGATAACCCTATGATGTCATTTATGTCCTCATCTAAAACATCAAAGTGTGATAAAACTGCAGCTATTGTAGGGCTTCTGTCTCCAGAATAAACAGACAACAGTGGATCAGTGGATTTCAGACTCACAAGTGATGATCTTGCATCCTGCATTGCTGTGTCCATTGTTTGACTCCTCCATGTTGCACTGCAAACAGATCTACAAATACGTCAGTAGGCTAACACCACTTCTGTACAAAAGATGAACACATTTTCCTGCAACAGACAGTAATTTACAGAGATGCGTCTTATGCTCCAAGCAAGCTAAAATTTCATAGCAGTCACTACTCTCTGTACAATCACTAAAATCTTTAGATTTGTCTGCTTCCATTATCATGTGAACTCTTCACTAGCAGAAAGTCCTCTTTGCCAAGAGCCTTGGAAAATATCATACTGCATTAATTCTTCTATAAAAGCTATAGAAAGGCAGACTTTCTTTCCAGTAAGAAGGAGAATGTGTACAAATTCAGAATAAATACAACTGTGACTTGAGATGAGGACATCCTTCCGCAGTATGCAAACTAATGAACAATTGCTTGTTGCGCCGTAGATACTGTTGATACAAACACCAGTGTGCTGAATACTGCCTTATGTTAGGTAGTTTGAAGGGACAGATCCACTGTCTTAGGCTCAATAGGAATAGAAGACGATCACTGTCTTTCAGGTTCACTGTAACTGAATAGAGTGTTGATAACGCATAGGTCTCCTGCTGGAATGAAGCTATAATGGTTTCTTGCATGACAGACATGAGATCTAGTAATTAATGCTATATGATGTTTTCTAAAGGTCTTGGCAAAGACAGTTGCCTGCTTGTGAGCACTTCACATAATAATAGAAGCAGACAAATAGAAGGATTTTAGTGATTTTACAGTGTGAGTGCTATGAAGTTTTTGCCTGGTTGGATCACAGGTTAACATCACTATAAAATATCACTATGTGCTGCAGGAAAATGTAACTGTCTTGATCCAGAGGCTGAATTTTACTCTATTATTCCATATGACAGGCTGAAAGAGCTGGGGCTGTTCAGCCTGGAGAAGAGAAAGCTCCAGAGTCCTGATAGCAGACTTTCAGTACCTAAATGAGGGCTATCAGAAAGAAGGGGACAGACTCCTTAGTAGGGTCTGCTGTGATAGGATCAAAGGGGAATTGGTTTCAAACTAAAAGATGGGAGATTTAGATTGGATATAGGTAAGAAAGGTAAAGGTATAAGGCACTGTTGCCCAGAGAGACAGTGGATGCTCCATGCATGAATAGATTCAAGGGCAGGCTGAATGGGGCTCTGAGCAACCAGATCAAGCTGTAGGTGTCCCTGTTCATTGCAAGGGAGTTGGGCTAGATGTCTTGTAGGTGTCCATTCCAACTCAGATGATTCTATGTCTGGAGCACAAGTCTTATGAGGTGCGGCTGAGGGAGCTGGGATTGTTTAGTCTGGAGAAGAGGAGGCTCAAGAGAGACCTCATTGCACTCTACAACTTCCTGAAGGGAGGTTGGGGTGAAGAGGGGTTCAGCCTCTTCTCCCAAGCAACAGACAGGACCCATGGAAATGGCCACAAGTTGTATCAGAGGAGGTTTAGGCTAGATACGAGGAAATACTTTTTCTCTCAGAGAGTGGTGAGGCACTGGAATGGCCTGCCCAGGGAGGTCGTGGAGTCACCGTCCCTGGAAGTGTTCAAGAGGTGTCTGGATGAGGAGTTGCAAGATATGGTTTAGTAGCTTGTGATAGCAATGGTAATGAGAAGACAGTTGGACTAGATGATCTTATAGATCGTTTCCAACCTTGTGATTCTATGGTTCTATGATTGTGTACCACTCCAGGAAATTTCTAAAGAAAAAACTTATTTTGCACTAAAGATTTTGATGGTAAAAGCAACAAATATTTTAAGAAATCTTTCAAATATTAATAAAATACACTTGAATAACCAGAATATTTTCTGGGTAGAACCGCAGCATATTGGCACACCAAAGGATTTACTAAGTGCTAGAATTAAGGATGCATTTGTCACATGAATTGTGCTACAGATTGAGCTGAACCAGTAATATTCATCTAATCTGTCCACTACATATTTCAACACTTTATCCTAAAATACTATAACTCTTGTTGCTGTCATTAGGCGAGGCAAGAAGGAAGAGAATTTATGCATGATCTGTAGAGTCTATTTGCATGTAGATAGACATTTCCAAGATTTATATTGGCTTTAGTTGGGAATCACTAAGGAGACATTTATTGATGGTAGATTAAAATTCATTTCCCATTTCATTCAATCTCACTGATTAAAAGACTTCATCTCTCCTTACTTTGGTTCCTAGTCTTCAAAAGGAGCTATGTCTCTAGCAGTCTTTCTCAAAACGAAAAACACTCAACAATATTACTGATAATAAAGGGAATGCTTGCTTAATTGTACTTAATTTCAATCAGAAGAGTAAACAGGTAACAAGTGGTGGTTGTTTGTTTTTTTGTTTGCTTGGTTTTATTTGTTTGTTTGGGTTTTGGTGTGTTTTATTTGGTTGGTTGTTTTGTTGGATTTCTCTGGTTTGCTTGTTTCACTACGGATACTTACTGAATCCTTCAGAAACACAGAAAAAAAAATCCTTTGAAAGACAGAAGAAAAACCTGTCTGAAGATCTATTGAAAGGAATGTGAACTATCAAAATATTAATTTAAATGTATCGTTAAGTTGAATACATCACAAGTAAAATGCACAGTGGCTCACCTCACAGCACTTGTAGCCCTCCTGTTTTAAGGCTTTTCTCCTCATGTAAGTTTTTTCTCTCTATGTATCGAAGGGACTAATTAGACACCTTACTTGGACATTTGAGTACTCTACTGGTCAAAGAACATTCCTATTGCTCTAATAAATGCACCCGAATGCTACAATTTTAAAATCACACTGTATTAATATCCCCACAAAATACCTACAGCAGTTCAAATGGTTACAGAAACAATCCTAAGCCTCAAAAAGCAACTCAGGAAGACAGCTTGTGATGTCTGTCCTATCCATAACCAGAGGTGAGACTGCAGCAACCCAATGCTAACCAGTATTTTCTGCAGAAAGGAAATCAGTAACAGTGCAGCAGAGGTAGCATCTCAAATCTTTATTTAAATACCAAACCAACATTTAATGAGAGACTGTGATCTTTTCTGTATCTGAAACTTTCAGACTTTAGTAAAGATTAACTTCAGAAATCCACAAGAGAGAGAAATTGCTGTAGTCAGCAGGAGTAGGGAGGTGATTGTCCCTCTGTACTTAGCCCTGGTGAGGCTGCACCTTGAGTTCTGTGTTCAGTTTTGGGCCCCTCACTGTAAGAGAGACACTGAGGGCTTGAACTGTGTTCAGGGAAGTGCACAAAAACCAAAGACCAAGCCTTATGAGGAGTGGCTGAGGGGACAGAGATTGTTTGGGGAAGAGAAGGCTCAGGAGTGATTTTATCTTTTTCTACAACTACCTGAAAGAAGGTTATGGTCAGGTATTAATTGGTCTCTTCTCCCAGATAACAGTAATAGGATGAGTGTGAATGGCTTTATGTTGCACCGGGGGAGGTTTAGGTTGGATATTGTGAAGAATTATTCTTGGAGTTGTCAGGCATTGGAGTGGGCTGCCCTGGGAGCTGGTGGAGTGACCACCCCTGGAAGTGTTCAAGAAACATACAGGTGTGCCACTGAGGAGCATGGTTTAGTGGGCATGATGGCAATGGGTCAGTGGTTGGACTATATTATCTTAGGGTTTTTTTCCGAATTTAATGATTCTGTGAACTCATACTGACCAAAAGGGAGAAGTTCACAGCTGGTCAACAGCTTCCTGCTGAAAAACACTTCATATTCTTCAAATTCAAATGTCCCAACTATACATAATCTAATTATTTGTATTAACTTCACTGTGAGTTTTAAAATTTAATTCCTCACACCACTTCTCTACTTCTTCCTCACAAATATTTACATTGCTGCTGTTCACATGCTTTTAGTTCACCTTACCAAGGTGTCATAATTTACACCATTTTCTCTGTTGATAATCCATCTTCTTACTCAGAGCAAATGGATATCACGAGTGTACAATTAGGAGACTTTTCTTCCTTCCCCAAATTTGCTGTCGTAAAGCAACTAACCTTAAATAACCCACCGGTTATGCAGAGCACCACAGAACAACCAACTTCTCTGTTGTCTACTTTGATTTTGCTGGGCAATTTTCAGATTCCATTTAGATGTGACTTAAGAAGAGAGTAATTATTTAATGTCTAAGAATGTACTCACTGGTAATTATACCTGGAAAGCCTCTGGAGTTAATTGAGGTCTAGTTATGAAGAGAGATTAAGTATATCACCCAATAATTTTCTGTGGTTACAAACAGCATTCAAATAATTTCTTTGACCTTTCATTTCTGAATAAATCTGAATTTCCTTGTTGCTGGTTTACCAGGGTCAAGGAGTGATAGTTTGAACCAGGTCTATACAGCAACCTTCACTGTGGTCCTGTGATTGTGGGTATGTCCACTAGGAAAATGCACGCACTCACTTGTAGTCACAGTTCAAAAGAAAAAATGAAACATCCTCATCAATTAATTCTGTTCATACTCCAGTAATTCACGCTATTGTAGAAGCAGAGACCAGATGTGTCAGTGCTGCAATTTTTTGTGTCTGCATCAGTACAGTGTGATATATGAATGAAGACATTAAGTGGGAAGACTCCAACAGGGCTAAGTAAGTCATTTTCTTCAAAGGAGATTTGGATAAGATTACAAATTGCACCAGAAGACATGGTCATGTAAAGGGAGGGAATCTGCTTCCACTAAAATTTTGCAAGTTTTACTGTGAGTGAACACTAGAGGGTACCAGTATTTAAACCAGATGATAGTTATTATGGTTTACTTGCCAATAGAGGAAAGTAACTCAGGAGAGACATGTTCTTCCACTTTCCACTGTGAAAGAACACTGTGTAGCTTGCATCTTATTCTGTGAGATGAACAGCCTCCAAGTTACAAATTAAGTTAGGCAGATGTATACAGGTGTTATACAGAGCCCACTTATATTGTCCTTGACTATAGGCACTCAATAAAATATACGATTTGTAATTTGGTTAAAAAGACGTTTCAGTTATAACATTCTTTGTTGGTGGAGAATTATTCAGGGTGAAAATAAAGCCTTAATATTGTCATGAAAACATGTTTTGGGCTGGAAATAGATTCAGCATAAGTGAGATGTCACTTATTCCAAAACTGTCACAAAATTAAAAAAAAAATTAAAAGAGTAACTTAAAATCTCTCTTAAGATTTTTTAAGTACTTGTGTAATTAATTGTCTACCAGTGAACAGAACTGTTGATGGATACAATTTAATCCAAATGTCAAATTTTCACTGATGTGAAAGGGGCTTAGGCATCTAACTAGTTTTGTGGGTTTTGTTCTTCCTTATGAGGAAGATCACGAGATCAAACAAACATGCTATTCATGCTGCTCACCTGGCATATGCTTCAGCTCTGTGACTTAAAAATCATGAAGCCCAAGATGTCATACACAGAAGAGTAATATGTTATGATTGTACACATGCTAAAATTATCTATTTGGGAAACTGTTCTTCATTATTCTACATTTGAAGATTCGTGTCCCTTAGAACTTCAGTTTCCTCTTTTGCATATCAATTAACTTCTCACAAAAGCACAGTCTTCTGCTATTGGTGTATGAGGCAAGCATCTTTTCTGAAGTTTATCAACAAAATGACATACAGAAATAACCCAGAGCACTTTCCTGCTTTATGATGCCTACCTACAGCAAGTACTATTAGTCTTTTGCTTTTGTGAGCAATTCAGAAAAACATTAAGAAATGCAAAGCTGGGGGGAGGGGAAGGAGGGGAGGCAGAAAAGATAACAAATAATGATCATGGGATAAATGAGGGGAAAGATTTATTTCTTTCAAGTAGAGACTTAAAAACAGAAATCTCTTGCTGACATTTTGCAAAGTCGTCTATTATAGTTCCAAGAAATTATTTAGTGCTGAGGATAACGCTGCCACTGAACAATTGAGGGAGTTTGCTGGCAGAAACAATGAAATACTGACATCAATCAAAGTTAACTGCAGTGTCTTTGCTCATGATGTGCACTCTGGAGGGCTGCCAAAGTGTGTCTCAGGTGCAACTGATGATGAGGCCATAGATGACTGTGATGATGACTGATGTGACACTTGTGCCAATGTTTGGCTTCTGAAGGCATCTTCAGTTTCCTTTCCCTTGCCTCCTTTTAGTTTTGTTTTTAAATACAGCCTATTTTTTAACTTATTAGTTGGAACTTTGTAAAGATGCCTACTTCATCAAATGAAAAACCCCTAAATCTTACAGTATAAAAAAACTGTATCTTACACAAATGTAGATAGTACTCCCTAATATGCTCAGCTGGATGATCAGGACATCTGTCTTAACTGCTCCATGTCTTCTTTGGGAAGGTTGAGGAGCCCAACTAATTTTGCACCTTGTCATGAAACAGAAAGACCTCATTATTTTGCTAGTTCAGAATAAAATAGAAAAATGAAGCTCTTCCCCTGACCATCACCTGTAGTGTTGATTTCAGATATTTCAGTTATTTCAGTTATTGTGAAACCATTCCTGTATCAAGGAAATAAACAACATACATTGCTTTCATAGGTGTCACCAAACTGCTCATAATGCTCACAGAGTACTCATAGCTATTTATTACTGTGACAGTTTATTACCTTGCTTTTATCTAACTAGGTCATGCTGAAGTTAAGAGAAAGTCCTCACCTCTGAGGATTTGTGGCTAAATGATGCAGAAGGAAAGCCCATAAGAAGCACTGTACAATGTAAGCTTTATTGAGTGTTGAGTACACTTTATGAATTTGTCATCTGTGCTGGCACAGCATTTGCAGTCTTAGTCTACAGCAAGACTTTGTACTGTTGGGACAGTACAAGGCACTGAAATATAGCTCTGTGGAAAATATAGAGAGATCAAAGACAGTTTCTTTTTTCTGTACTGGACAGGAAAAACCATGATATGACTGTTGCTATTCTCCCTCTGCTCTTTTATATTACAGCATATCAATTCATATAATCCTGCCTCTGTTATCTTAAGATCTCATGTTGCTGTTGAAAGTAATACCATGGGGGGAAAGACAAAAACAGACAAACGAACAAAAAACAACAAAAGAAAATCAATTTATTTAGTTCTTGGATACTTCCTCTGCCAAGTTTGAAACACCTGCTACAAACAAGCAAGTCAATGTAACTTTGAAAGATCCTAAATATCTTTTGTCGTGGAAGGTGTTAGGGATCAGGATCACTAACTATCATTATAATTACCTACCAGTAAGAAACCTGTTAGAGAAGAAACGGTTACTGCTAGCACAGGAATTGGCATGATTTAAGCCAAATTGTGCAATTAGCAGTTGCAATATGTGTACCTTCTGTCTTTCACTTTGTACAAGTTAATATTAGTCTACCTGCTTGGAAGGGTTCCTTTTTACTCATCTTGTTTCTTTCATACAGTGTTCAATCTGTGCTTACATTTTCAACTTGGGTAAGTGACAGAGACTTCTACATTAAACAGATCGGCACCTGTACAAACTAACACCATAATGATACTCCGCTATCTCTCAAGCAAAGGAATTATCCAGCCTATTCAGGGAGATATACTTACTGCCTCACTATCTTACTGGTAAGTAATTCTACAAGTCTTAAAAAATTCGAAGTTATATCCAGAAGGTCTGGGGAGACCTTCCAATGGCCTTCTGGTAACTAAAGGGAACCTACAAGAAGGCTGGAGAGGGACTCTTTATCAGAGAGTTTATTGACAGGACAAGGGATGATGGCTTTAAACTGAAAGAGGAAGATTTAGACCAGGTATTAGAAATAAATTTTTACTCAGAGGCTTTCAGTGTCCGAGGCACGGACTCAGGTATGGATGATAAAAATCATTTATTACAGGTTCTAACATCCCTTATATACATTCACAAGTTTTCTCTTGTAACTTTCCCACCCGCCTTTACATGTCAACAGAATTCTCCTCAAACACTCCTTAACCGTGCATACAGATGCTTCTCCAATCAGGGTCACGAGTTGTTCCAAGCCACACAGTCTTTCTCCATTCAGGTTTTGTCATCACACAGATTACTTGAACTTGTTTTCTTCTGGAGAGTCCTTGGTTCTCAGCCTTCTTTTCTCATGCCTTTTGTCTTGCTCCAAACCTTCTGCTCTGAATATACTTTCTTGTATTTCCACAGAGGATGGTGAGGACCTAGGCATAGGTTTCTCAGAGGAACTGTAGATGCCCCATCCCTGGAGGTGCTCAAGGCCAGGTTAGGTGAGGCCTTGTGCAGCTGAGCTGGCTGTTGGAACCAGATGGGCTTTAATGTCTCTTCCAACATAAGATATTCTGTGGTTCTGTGACTGGAGAAAATAGGTTTAAGAAAACAGAAGCTCAAAGAGGTGAAGAGTGTTTAAGTGGTACAATGAATGCTGTTTAACAGCAACAAATTGTCTCAAGTCAAACAACAAATCTGGTTGTTTGTCAGCCCCTTGAAACACTGCTGACCATTTAGATGGCACAGTCTCCCACAAGCACATGACTGCACCTGCATGAGCTAACATATCAAATAAAATGGTTATGATTCATAGTCCTTGCAACTCAGGATCTCAGCCCTGCTGTGAACAAGGTCGCAGTGATGTGTAAGTTGAGGGAACAAATTTATTCAAGCAGCCCAAACTCGCTGAAAATTTTCTTCTTCCAGGTCCTATCTGCTCCTAATTGTGTTCCACTGCCACTTGACATAAATTGTATAATTCCATAAATTGTATTACAAGTGTTGCAAAATACCTTTTCATGAAAACAATCAGAAACACTGAATTCTTCCCACTGTCAGGTTCCACAGCTGTAAAACCTGGCACAAGAGGCAGGGACAGAACTGCACATTGAGTCGAGACAAAGTAGAACTCAATGTCTGACAAAATTTTCAATCTAAACAGATGCAGAAATATTGGAAAATATGCCATAACATAGTGGTTATTGTTCTTCCTTTTCTTTAAAGACAGTCTAACTCTAGTCAACTGCTTGGGCAGTTGTTCACACATCTGTTTCAAATGGCAGCTCTATTTTAATAATGATCTCATGCCATATATATCTGAACTAAAACTCATAGAAGGTGACAGAAAATTCTTGCAAGTGACACTTGCTTACAATAGGGAATATTGCATTTTAATTTAAAGTTAAATGAAACAATCCTTGGCATAAAGTAGTTTATCATCTGAAACAAATGACTTTCTCAGTTCTGAAGAGGAAGAGGTGTAGCAACCAAAAAGAAAAGCCAATCAGTAAATTTGCTGGTGCAAGAGAGTGGATCTGGATGAAAACAAATTAATGGGTAAGGAATACTTGATGAATAGGTAAGGGTCTTATAAAATAAATACCAATTAAACATCAATGTTAGTAGTAAAAAAAGAAAGGTATATTTTCTTCTTGCAATGGTATGTGAGAATAAAAGTGAAGAAATAAGCAGCACAAGTAAGACCTTAAATTAATTTCCTAGGATAATTTCTCACGTTGCCCAGAGAAGCTGTGGCTGCCCCATCCCTGGAAGTGTCCCAGGTGGATGGACTCAGGGCAGCCTGATCTTGCAGGTGGCAGCCCAGCCCATTGCAAGGTTTGGAACCAGCTGATTTTTCATGTCTCTTCCAAACCAAGCCATTCTGCGATGATAGAAAATTGTATGCTCTGACTTGCTGGAAAAGTTGCATGAATCCTGAGCACATCTGTCTTATCTGACATGTGCTTAATGAGTGCCCATAGTTGTGGATAAAATGGAGCATGGATGAGCAGGGAGTCCACAGTGGTCTCTAGAGAGCAGTGTAATCAAACTGCAAATTCTTGCTTTTATGCTTTTAAGCAGGCCACAAAGCCCATGGCAAAAGACACTGCTGCAGCTCGTGGCCTAGAAGGTGCTGTGGTCCACTGTGAGGGAAAAGCCAACTCTTAGAGTAGACTGATAAAGTTTTCCTGAATAGAATAATCAAGTGCTCACTCTGGAAGTCTGAAGCATATCTTAAACTATTTCTATTTGTATGTTTTACAAGTGGAAATGAGATGGAAAAAGTAAAGAAAGAAAGGATCTACCAACAATGAAAAAGGTAAGAAAAAGGAGAGGTGAGAGAAGAAAAAAGGGAAAGATCTAAGGACATGGAGATTTGTTTACTCTCAGTTCTTTAATCCCTTAAATTACTAGGCAAAAGAGAACTCAGGAATTGTTGAAAACATTGTGAAGACGCTGATTGCTCAAGGATGTGAGTATGAGTTTCTCTACTTTGTTAAGCCAGCAAATGCCTTGAAATATTCAGCAGTATCACCATGTTTATGAGAATTGGCTAATAGATGAAAAAAGTTCTTATAAGATTGGAATTATTTTGTTAGAAAATCACATTAAAAATTCTTACTAAATAGACTTCAATATTGTTCAGAAATTATGTTTGACTGTGTGAAACAAGAAAATACTTCAAAAATAATGCTGATACATTACAGCAATTTAGAGTGCTTTCATCTACATACAAGATCCTTACTTGGTTTTCTTACATATTTTTTTCATTTTTTTCCTGCCACTGCTGAGTTACAGCTGAGCTCAAGAGAAAGGATACGGAACAAATTTCAAACACACAGTGTACAGGAGCACTTGTTTTCAGATTTCTGGATCAACTCTATATTCACTGAGCCACTGGAAGAATTTACATTTCCCCACCTCTAGAAACCATACGTTATATAACTAAAACTTTGGCTTAAACCCATCTCTGCATCTGCCATCTAACACAGACAATAAACTGTCCTATGCTATATACTTTTACTTTCAAAACATCCCTTCTGGGTAGAAATAGTATCACACATACACCTTTTCTTTCAATTATAAAAGTGGTGTTTTCCCTTGATTGGTAAGATTTTATAACTGACTTGGAGGCAAATGATTACAGCTCACACCATTTTACTGCTCCAAAGCAAAAGAGAAAAAGGAAGATATAACTGGAGTTGTATGCTAGAATGCAAAATCAAGACAGCAAATAAGTCAAGCAGGAACCTGGAGCCCAATTTCTTGCCTTTCATTTTATAACTAGGCTCCCATATTAGATATCACTGTAGAAAAAAATGTGCAAAATAGCTCTTTGCTATTTTATGCTATTGTTGAAACCAGTTAAGATATGCAGAAGAGAATGAAAGGCTTCTGCCAACACATTTATCAGGGAAGCAGTCATTTCACCATCAGATGAAGTCATAGACATTGCTGTGAAAATGGGGCTTACATTGCAAGATGCTGATATCATTATATTAATCATCACCATTAAAACCAGATTCCAATTACAATTTTAATACAAACTAATACAAGTGCAAAAAATTGTTATTTTCCTTCCATCTGTTGATCTCAAAGTGTTTTGCACACACTATGAAGCCAAGCCCCATAATTCAAAATGACATAATGTTTCAGGAAGTCAAAGCCAGCTGCAATCCATGCTGCCTTTCTGGGTCATGTACAGCTTATAGAGTCCTACACATCCTGCAGTAGTTCAGTGATACTTGTTCAGCAGTTCACTGCAGGGTAGAACATTGCCTCTGTGGCTTAGTGAGATGCTTAGATCAGGATTCAGATAGATTCTTCAAGGGGGAATGAACCATTTTTTTTTCATAATATCATCTCCTATCTGTCATGGAAACTATTTATGTGGTCCTCAGCTACCCAAGCAACAGAGTGCAAAAAATATATAGGCCTTGCTTCTGCAGATTTGCCAGGTGCTTTTGGAGGAGAGGAATGAAGATAAAAATGGTTAGCAAACAGTCATTTTAAAAGCAAAGAAATCACTCATCTCTCTTAAAGGAGAGAAGGACTGCCGCTCCTAGAGATAAGAAGGGAGATCTCATCCTGCTTTTGTCATTTCTTTGGAAGTTACTTTTTATCTTTGCTCAGATTTCCAGTGTGCTGTGCTCATTTCTAGTCCCTGAGGAGCAGACATAAATCCTGGATTGTGCTTAACAAGAACCAGGCCCACTGATTCTTAAGGAAAACAAGGTACTTCATTTTCCAGTACAAACTACCAGTACAGTGGACCTCACCTAGGGATACTGTCTATCTGGTTTGTAAATATAGAAACAGGCAGACAAACAGAAAAGAAACTACAGAAACCCTCACAACTTCTAAAACAAAAGTAAAGCAGTCCCAGATGGGATAAGAGAGGCAATCTCAGATAAGAGGGGTAGCAGTGAGTGATTATCATATGAACAACAGAAATTAGTCATTAGTAGGGCCAATCTCATTAACCTTCTTGTCACTCATTTCCTTTCAAACAAAAGTAAAACGCTATGACTGGAGGAGCAAAGCTTGGTAAATACGTGGATACTGAGAAACTACAGTTGTTATGTCGAATTCTGCTTCTTTGAAAGCAGGGGATGTAACTGCCATTTATCACTGAGGTGAGTCATAAAAAGCCATTAAGGATGACATGTTATGGAGTGTAGAAATCTGTTTCATGAACTGACAGGAGTTAAATTCTCTCTCCAACTTTCATTCTCTAGATAGGTGAAGAGAAGTTGAATAGAGGGTAAATATCTTCCTGAAATGTTTTATTCCATTTCTTACTGTCATATATTCTGCTTCTCCTGCCTGGATGTCATTTGACCTGGATATGCATAATGTTTCAAAAGGAATGGCTTTGTAGTCTCCATCTTTCCCACAAAGGACATTATACCTCTAAGACCTGATACCTAATGCAAACTGCACTGGCCCTGCTGACAGGTAATCTGGGAAAAGTTAGAAGATAGAAAGCTTGTAAAGGCTCACCCTGCTTTTCATCTTTCAGCTAGCCTAAGTTGCTGCTGTTAGCTATGTATACCTTTATGATTTGTAGGCATGTGCTCATGTATAAAGACTGCTTCATTGGAACTGCTCTGCAAGGTCATGCTTCTGGAATAGAAACTACAGAAGCACTTTGCCTTCTCCTCAACCCTGTGGCTATTAGCCCCACTAGAAAAAATGTGACATACAGACAAAACAAGCCAGTTACAGAGGTACAACAATTCAATTTTTGAACAGATCACCTGTCAGAGCTGTCATAAACATGGCACAAATCTTTCTTCTAATAAACACAATTTGAAATTAGAAAAGAAGAAAGAAAAAAAACACAGCTCAGGTGATAAATATTTTCAGATCTGTTTATGCTCACAAGTCTGGAAGGAATGGAAATGGAATGACAGAATCACAGAATTATAGGGGTTGGAAGGGGC
This sequence comes from Cyrtonyx montezumae, assembly GCF_038088225.1. Lineage (NCBI taxonomy): Eukaryota > Metazoa > Chordata > Aves > Galliformes > Odontophoridae > Cyrtonyx > Cyrtonyx montezumae. The sequence continues at coordinate 5,270,165 of NW_027072041.1, forward strand.
CTCTAGAGATCACTGAGTCCAACTCCCCTGCCAGAGCAACTCCCTAGCCCAGGTCTCACAGGTAGGCGTCCAGGCGGGTCTGGAACGTCTCCAGAGAAGGAGACTCCACCGCCTCTCTGTGCAGCTGTGCCACTGCTCCGTCACTGCACTGGGAAGAAGTTCCCATGCACATTTGTGCAGAACTTCCTATGCATCAGTTTGTGGCCATTTCCCCTCATCCTATCACCATACACTGCTGAGAAGAGTCCAACCTCGTCCCTTTGCTTCCCACTCCTTAGATATTTATAAATATGTATTAGATTTCCTATGAGTCTTCTTATTTCAAGGCTGAACAGACCCAGGTCTCTCAACCCTTCCTCATAAGGGAGGCATTCTGTGCCCTTTATCATCTTTGTAGCCCTCTGCTGGACTCTTTTCAAGGAGATCTCTGTCTTTTTTTGTACCAGGAAGCCCAGAACTGAACACAATACTCCAGCTGAGGCCTCACCAGGGCAGAGTAGAGAGGGAGGATCATCTCCCTCGACCTGCTGGCCATGCTCTTTTTAATGTACCCCAGGATCCCATTGGCCTTCTTGGCCCCCGAGGCACACTGCTGGCTCACAGCCAACCTGTCGTCCACCAGGACACCCAGGTCACTCTCCTCAGAGCTCCTTTCCAGCAGGTCATCCCCCAAACCGTACTGGCACATGCAGTTATTCCTCCCTAGGTCCAAGAATAAAAGCCATATTTTCAAGAAAGACATTTTTCAGTGCTTGCATTCTTATGGCATTATATTGTGTTTATATTTTGTGTTACAATAGCATACTAAAAGAAGAGGTGCTAAGTTTCATATTTGCAATTTATTCTTGTAATCTCATTTTGATCTTTTCATTTACTCCTTAGCTATAAGAAAATGTCATGATATATTGCTAATGTTCTGTGTATGCAATGTTTCTGAAATATCCAATAGCGAGGTGTGAAAGCAGGAACCTAACCGCAGAAGAAAATAGCAAGCCCATCAGCAAGTGAAAGGAAAGGAGAAGAGAAACAGTAGTCAGTTCTCCTCTGGTCCTGGCACAACCACACTAATCCACTCTTACTCTCTCCTTTTTATGAGGATTCCCATTGTCACCTCTGAAACTGAGTTTCTCCCTCCCTCCCTCTCCCCCCCAGAGAGGTGGTGGATGCCCTGTCCTTGGAGACATTGACAGTCAGGCTGAAACAGGCTCTAAGCAACCTGATCTAGTTGTATGTGTCCCTGTTCATTGCAGTACAGCTGGACTAGATGACTTCTTAGTTTCCTTTCAACTCTAATGATTCTGTCATTCTATGATTTTTGTTTCATATGTGTTCAACATTCTGTATATGTATCATTTCCACTTCTCCATTATTTAGATGTCTCTATCATTATCTAACTGTTCCTTCTAAATAAACTACTCTTGCCCTGACTCCCATTAAAATTCTTAAAATGATTTCCACTGCGACCTTTAGCACCAGCAACATATAATGCAATCTCAGTATGTAAATGGCACTGCCTGGGCAAAGATTCTTCACATTAAGTTCAAATCACAGGGCTGAATCTTGCAAACCCTTCACAGGTATAGCCCCTACTTAAAGGTATTTCTTAGGTCTAGAGGCTTGCAAGATCAGGTATCCAGTTTGAGTATATTTCTTTTCCATCAAAAGCAGTTGGATTTGCATTTCTGTTCTGACTCTGCCTTACTGACATTTCTTACTCCTTTTCTTTTTATGCAGAGGATAGATATATTGAAAAGAAAGGATATTTGACAGTACCTCATAGAGATGTGTTCTGACTCCTCTGATCCAAAATTTCAGTAGGGTTTGTATTTTCATGAAACTAGAGCATAACTTAAGTATAACCTTCCTGGGGTACCATTTCAGATTTACATCTTTGGCAGCCACTGTGGGAGAATCAGTGTCATCCATCCAAGCTAATGAGTAATGCTCATTTCCACAGAAGAAGACTAAGTGCATTCATTTCAAATATCAGCAACCATAAAGATACTATACAGTTTTGAAACAATGATAAGATTTCCATATTTTGATTTAAAGGACATTTTCCATAAGCAATGCAATATAATCAAATGAAGTGAAAATATCTATGATCGGTTAACAGTATCAACAGTCAGAAAATTATTTAAGATCTAATAAAGGGATGGTAGTGAAGGCATTATGGACAGGACAGAGAGTATACTTGTCCTCCTTAGCTTCACCGTTCATCCAGTTACTGAGTCACCAACACATGGGAGTCCTGACTTATTTCCAGAAATCTTTTTTCTCGTGTTGGAAAGATTTTGATGTGCTGGACCCTGAAATGGCATATTTATGACTTATATAAAACCTTCTATCAATTAGTTGTACCAATCAGAATTGTAGTACCTTACAAACATTATCCAAAATACGTTCTTTGGCTTCCACAAATAAGGATAGAGGGGAAAGTAAAAAGAAACGTTTCATTCTGATAATTGAATAATCACATAACAGAAGAGATAACCATACAGGCAAGGTATGAGTTCAGTAGTATAAAAAATAAAGGGCAGGAAAGTTGGGAGACATCAATGAGTTAGTGAAGAGTAAAATGTAGAATTTTTGTAGTATAAAAGCAAAATTCAGGCTCCACTGACTCATAAAAAGGTGCACCTAAGGAAATTATGTAATAGAAATGGTCCATTTAACCTGGAACTTTAAAATAAAGAGAAAACAAACAAACAAACAACAACAACAACAACAACAACGAAGAATAGGAAATAAAAGTGAATCTTTTTCAGGCCAAAGAAACATGAACATGAAAAATGAAATGCAAAGTATAATGAAGAATACAGAACTGAGAAGGAGAGCGGTAAGGTGAGAGAAAGAAAGATTAAAAAAAAAGAAAAGGAGAGACTGCTAGGTAGAGCAAAGGGAAAGGTTCTAGAGTGAAAGCAATGATATTTTTTCCATCAAAAAAAACTTGACAATTATTTTGGCAGAAAGTATTTGGCATAGCAGATGGGAATGGAGCAGGAGGTTTTAGAGGAAACTCAGAAATAGCGAAGAACTGAAGGGACAAAGGTCAAGCTAGTTTAAGAGAGAACAAAAATAAGGATATTGGTCAAGGGACAGAAAAAATGGTTAAGAAGTCTTTTGTGGAAGTGAAAACTCACAGTATCTTTCTTCAACAAAGCATGCTGATATCAAAGTAGAGCAAAATTACTATGAAGATTGAATAGGAAAAAGATGCAAAAAGAATATCTTTTAAATGGACCCCAAGGAAGCAAAAGGAAAAAGAAACCATGAAGGGGAGAAGATCAGAAAGGAGTGTTAAGATTAGCTGACAAAATAAATGAGAACAAGTAAAGAGAGACAGAATAAAGAACATCAGTGAATGGTTGCAGTAGGCAGAAAGCACAGAGCTTGACTAACACCATGACCAAGGTCAGTGAAAAAGTTTACCCCAGGAGACTGCAGTGAAGGGTATAGGTGGAACCAGGGCAGGTGGTGTGCAGTATGGTTAGGTCATAGTTGGACTCAATGATCTTTGAAGTCTTTTCCAACCTGAGTTATTCTATGATTCTATGATTGCATGACATGGACCTTCACTGTAGAAGACACAGTTCCCTCAGGCAGACCAGAAAACTGAGAATAGAGGGAGAGCCAGGATTACTGAAGAGTTAGAATGGAGAATCAGAAGGACAGATGAGATCAACAGAGGAAAGAAGAATTAGATATGATGGATCCCATCTACTCAAATATGTTGTTTTACTGCTTGAGCAACTTGGAATAATGTGAAATGCTCTAAAACCAGAAGTCAACTTTAGCTTTATAAATCCCTTCTAAAATTGTCCCATTACTTGCAGCAATCAAAGGCTATCTCACCTATAAACCAAATGTGCACTTCAGGAATGAATGGAAATATAGAGCTGTCTGGAATTATGTTCTGCTTATGATTTTAAACATTTATGGATTAAATGGAAAAATAGTACTCACTCACATAGATACATTATGAGGGTGACATGTTTCCTTTGAAATATTGCTCATGGGAAGATACAAAAACATCTGAAGTAATCTGTAAGACACTTAATGCCCCTTTTTGTTGGAATGTATGTGCATCTTAAACACATCCCAAAAACAGAATGTATGGTAATTGAAAATGATATTTGTTGCGAGAGAATTGATAGTGCCTCATATTTTAGTACGGGAGAAATTTCAAAGCACAGTTTTGAAAGCAAGGATGAAAGAAAAATTTTGATACTTATAAAGAAACTACAGATGTTCATTACAGTGATACATAATCGAGATTTAATAGTCTTTTAAGATCATACAATGGTACATGTTGAGTCTCCATCCCTGGACATGTTTAAAAACTGTTTGGATGTGGTGCTCAGGGACATGATTTAGCAGAGGGTTGTTAGAGTTAGGGTAGTATGGTTAGGTCGTGGTTGGATTTGATGATCTCTGAGGTCTTTTCCAACCTGAGTGATCTGTGATTCTGTGATATCACAGATATATGTGTGGAACCAGTCAGTCATTAAATCTCCTTCCTTCTATGGCTCAGAATTTAACTGGGGTGTAATCAATATAGTTGTTTATTAATATCCCTATATAGTTGTTTAATATCCCTATATATATATGTATATATATATAGGGATATTAAGATTCAGTTATAGCTTTTTCACAGGTTCTGCATAAAGAAGTACACTAAATGTTGTACCAAAAGCGCAGTTTCTTCCCTCCTTTATTCTGTTACAGAAAAAAAAGGACAAAAGCATCAGTTTGATGTTTTGCCACAGCAACCTATGATAAACCCTTCTGCATGACAACTCCACTTTTTGCTGCATTCAGTTTGCAGTGAGAAATAAGCAGAGCAAGGACTGCACGGAGGATCTGTGTCTTCTAGCTCTTATCCATTTACTGTTTTCAGAAATTCTGTTGGGAGGAGAATAATTTGGTCCTTGAGCATAGCTGCTTTCCAGTGAACCAGCATTTCATTTTTTTTTTCTTTCTAGGAAAGGGTACCATTTTTGTTTTGTTAACCGTGGTGTTGTTTTGCTGGACAGTTCCCCTGTGGAGGAAACCTCCAACTCTGGCAGCAGGAGAGGCTCTGACACATCCTTGACTCGTCCTGTATCTGCTCAGTGCTGAGAATTAGTCTGTAAAACTCGAGGGAGGCACTCCTGGGAGAAGGCATGCTCCCTCAGTAGTTTCCATTCTCAATCTGTGTTAACCTTCTGGCTCATTTATCACTGGATGCAAGGATCAAAAGAGCCCTGCATGTTTGTTGTTTAGAACTAGAACTATTAAGGGAGCATACGAACTCAGTCTCTGAAATGCTTCTGAAAATAGAGAAAAATGATATCTAAAACAGATATGAGGGATATTCCAAAAGAAAACTGAAATAAATACTTCTATATTCTTTGCTTTTATCCTTATTAGATTTGAGCCTGATCTTGGAAAGTGCTGAATGGCTAATGCTCCTCAGGGAAGTCTGAGAATGCTGTGGTTCCTGAGCACCACACAGTCACTGAGATCTCCCTGGATCATTCACAAAGGCTAAACATGGGATTTGGGGGATGGAAACTGATGCTTTATCTCCTTCCTCAGACCTATTGAACTTCTGGAAAACATACATTTAAATAATCAGTAAGAGATTTCCTGAAGTATAGAATGAATAAGACTTGGTTCTTTAGAGGCAGTAGCTTGCTACATCATAAAAAATTACAGTTCAGGGATGAGATTTACATTTCAAGCACTTTGAATATTTCTTCAAAATGTGATGGCCTTTGGCAGATAGCTGTGCTATTGTTACTGTCAGAGCTAAGATGATCTCTGCTCTGTGATTTATGTTTCCTGGGACAAACATTTTGGAGATGAGTTGAAAAATCAAGTTTTTATCTAAAGCTGGAGTATCACAATTTTGGGAATGCTTGGTCTTGGGATAGTCTCTCAGATCAGTCTCTCTTGCAATCCCAGATACATCTGAAATTACAGACATGCTGTCAGTCTCTGTAAGAGTGTCATGTATTGTAAAGCTACCTTGTTGCAGGTGCTTAATTTTCCCATACTGAGAGAAAAGATTCACTCAGTACTACCATAAGGCCATTGAGACAGACCGGCGAAATCCGTACACTATCTCCCCTTTTCATCCTTTGTCATCTACCTTGTATTTTCATTTGAATAACAAAGCAATTAATAGACTGTAGAAATATTTAAACCAGAGAGAGAACAAGAAAACAATCAGAAAAGTTCCTTTATCTAAGATAACATTTCATTTACATGGCAGTGACCTACCCAAAAAAAAGAAAAAAAAACACAGTAAAAAGCCATCATGACAGGAAACATGACATGACTGCCAAAGCGTTTCTAACTAACTCGACATGTGAATATCTGTTCCAAACAGCAGCTAATGGTTGGTTCAAGACACGTCCCAGTGAAGACAGAACAGCCAAAACATTAGCCTGTCCAATCTGATAAATCTAGGCAAGCAAAACTTTGAGCTGATACATATCATGGGTGTGGCTGTTAAATGAGGCTTGTGTGGACTTTGATTTCCCTCCTAAGGTCTACTGATGGTCTCAGGTGACTTCAAGGTAGGTGACTGCAGAAAAGGTTGAACATCACAACTTTGACAGCCAGCTTTCTCACATACTTTAGCTTGCTAAAAGAACTGAACGACTGTTACTCCTGTTAAACAAACTACAACTTAATGTTGCTTCTTTCTTAAAAGATTTTATCTCTACATCTATTTATGCATGAAACTTCTTTCCACTAGAAGACAGATACAGACAAAACTGGAAAACAGGTTCATAATCCTATAATCCCAGCTCCTATCTGCTTCTACCATCCTGATTTGCAGATTCAGTGAGTGGACTTGCAGTAGCCTTTTTCTTTCTCATCTTCTTCAATCCCCAGGTATATTGCCACCAATTTTATGCATCTAATAGAAGAAGAAAAAAAATCATGGCATCCACTATGTTTATTCTTTTCTTCATCATTTCATCATGAAACCAGAAAGTCAGAAAAAGAAGTAGTCTGGCAACCTTGAAATTTATGCAGTTTCCGGAGGTGACTAAGAGAATTATCAATACAAAACAAGAATATATCCCCTATTTCCTAAGCTCTCAAATCCTTAAAGATAATTAGGAAGAGAAGTTGTGATTTGAGGTAGTTCTGGTCTGCAGTTTGTCTTACTTTCATTGAGAGTGGGTATTTTGAATGACCAGCTGCATTAATTGTTAGTACCTAATACAAGTAAGAGAAACGAGGCGCACACAGGATAGCACAGCTGTGGTGCAAATAGCAGAATTCACTGGGGCAGCAAAACCTGTGGTGTGTGGATGGGGACAGAGTTGGCCCAACAGACCTCTCCCCCCCAGCTGACACACTGGCAGCATGCTTACAGCAGCCCAGCACATATCTGGGCACTGCATTAGGCCACCAACCCATAGATGAGTTACTCAGGATTTATACTCCAAATCCTCACATTTCCCAGACACAGAGATCTGCCATATCAAGTTGGGCAGCCTACTCATCCTGTCTTCATTGGTGGCCATACATTAATGCCTAGGGAGAAAATGCTTGAAATCAAATTAATGGAGTTTCATTTCAGTCCATCAACTTCTGATCTGCTTTCAAGGCAGGGAGGGAATATTTCATTGGCCCTGCAACATTTCAGCTAAGCTCATTGGATTCCTCTTAATTCTGTTTCTTTCTTCCCATACCTTTCCTGTTTCAAAGAATGAAAACCTCCCAAAGATGCTCTGTTCTTAAGGAGGTCACACAGTGCTATTCACATCCATTGGAAAATCCGGGGAGGACAGGCATACTCTCACACATGCAGCATCTGTCTTTAAAAGGAACAAAAGAGAAGCAGAACAAAAGTGACTAATGGAACAAAGGCACGGACCAGAAGCTGGACATGATGATGCCCTGCTGCAGCTGCATGTTGCTGCCACCAGTATAAAGCCATTTCCAGACAGGCGTGCTGAGGAAAGGTAGTTTCCCAGAGAAAATTCAATCTGAATAGCAAGGAGTAGAGCTCAAGCAACTTAGAAAACGTTTCTGCTTTTTCTACTGTGCGTTGTGTCGCAGCTCAGTCCTGTTTTGTAAACTAAAGTGCTTATTCTGTCCCCATCTCCTCCCTCCTGCCTGCTCCTAATGCTACAGGCTCTTTAGAAAATGATGGATGACACCTGCAGCGATCTTTCAAGGGCTTAAGGTTCTTGCAAAGGATCTGCTTTATCTTCTATTTGGTTTTAATTGGCTGTGCATAATAACAAAAGGGTCTTCACAACCCTCTACCCACAGCTTCTGCCTGGGAACCTCAGCCCTTAAAGGCACAGTCCTCATTGCCTCAGCCTCCTCTCGAAGCTCGAGGAATAACGTTTAAAAACAGGAAAAATAAACAAAACAGACAGATTTATATCAACCTCGTAAACATGCAAACTCAGTTATCTACATGTAGACACACGATAGTTTATAGTTGCATATTGCAGTCAGTTATGTTTACAGTTTCATACAGGCACTTTATACCATCTGTGCCTCAGCTTATCTAAAAACAACCTATCTGTGAGAACCACCAACCATTTTAAGATGAGCGTGTTAATTACCAGTGAGTGAAAGGTGCCTCTTTTCCTCTCTCTGTCCGTGGCCGAGATAGGTATGCAATTATTAACTCAGTTATGCAGTTGATGTCAGCAAAATCCAGTATTAATGCTCCCAAATTGGTCCTGACAGCACTTGTGTGGTTGTGCAGCACAATGGGAAACTGATCCAGGTTAAAATTAACTCAATAATGTAGGGTAAAAAAAAAGAAAGAAAGTGGGAGGTGGGAGGGAGAGAGAGGAAAGAGAAGGAAAAAGAGAAGGAGAAAAGGAAACACAGAATGTCAAAGAAAGAAAGATGAAAAAAGAAGAAAGCAGTTGAGGAGGAAGATGACAAGGACTAATTTGAAGTAGTCCTAATTTGAAGAGAGCAGCCACTTTTTTACAATGGTGCCAAGTTCCATCAGCTTAATTTATTGGTGGTGATGACACCAAACCTGATGGCCCTGTATTTGTCTGTCTTCTGATGAATTTTGGGAGTGTGTGGCGAAGGCACAAACTGTGTCACTTCAGTGGTCCCACCCTCTCACAAGGCTGTATGCTGTACATATGTGGTGTTGGAGCTGCTGCAAGGATGGTGGGAAGGGGAAGGTGATGTGGCATGAGTGGAAAGGTGCTCAGTTCAGAATAAAGATATAGTCTAAATGCACCCAGAGAATGCAGAGGCAACAGAAGAGTGTCTTACTCAAAAGGTCTTTCATTCCACTCACTCACACTTGTCAGACAAGCTTTGATGGAAAATTTTGCCACAACTAAACTGACTGTTAGAGCTTAGGGTTTCCATCATGTCCAGATTCTTCAGGGAAAGCTCACTTCTGTTTAAGTAATAAAAGTACAGAACTACAGACTTTTTGTCTGCATGTTTGGTTGGTTGTTTTAGGTGCTTTTTTTTGTTTGTTTGTTTGGTGGTGACGGTCTTTGTTTTGCTTTGTTTGTTTGCTTGCTGACGTTTAACTGGCACAGAATGTATATGAAGCATGAACGCAGATTTTCATCCTATCAGTTCAACTTCAGAAAACTACCTTTCACTACCATAATTTCCCTGACATGCTAGCAAGAAGAACATAGCTTTCCAGACAGGGTAGCAATATTTCTAGGAGCAAGTTTTAGTTTGTGCAAAGTCCTGGGTATCTCACCTTGTAACATCTTAGCAAATTCTCAAATAAACATGGAGTGCCTCCTCTTCCAAAAGGGAGCAAGGTGTTCCCACCTTCCAACTGGTAATGCATTACATTCTGTCTCCTGCTTACGTATTCTTGGATGGGTGAGACCTACATGCCAATAACAGAGAAAAACCTCTATCCCCACTCTCTCCTGTTGGCCCTGTGATCCTTCAGCCATGCTTCCACAGGAAAATGAATTATTTGGGCATGTGTCAGGTCCAAAGTGTTGCAGATTCATAAGCAAAATAGTTGAGGTAGTACACACTCTGCAGATTCAAATTTGTTCCAGAAAGTATTTAAAAGTTAACTTTTTCCTAGCAGATCTTCTACCAGATCACATATCAGCTGTTCTCTTGCAGTCAGCATGAAGCCAGAAAAAGAACTGTACAATGTACATTTTAATTTGTCAGAATTTGCTAATTTTATGGAAATACAGTCATATTTTCAGCTCCAATCCAGAAGGAATTGGTAATAGTGGGTAATCTGGTGGTGTACAGCTCAGGTATTCCTGAACACAGAGTCATAGTGCCAGCACAATATAACTGAATAAATCCTCTTTTAATCTTCTGCCTCAAGTTGCAGGGGATTTCTAGTGGCCTGAATCACAGAACAAGCATTGTTTTCTCTTTTCTCAGTTTTGTGTAGAGCTTTTTATAAAAAGTCCTCAGCTTCCTCAGTTGTTCTGTGGACTTGAATCTACTGACAAGCTCCAGGGCTTAGCTCAACCCAGTGTACCAAAGCAAAATCCTGCCTATTCAAACATTTTACACTCCTGTGCCTGCAGTGAGTACAATCTTAGCAGTGGAAACCTCGAGTTTGATTGTTTATGCCCAGAAGTACTGGTTTTCTTCAGTGTAAACAAAACTGCTTTTTGTGTAATTTGTTGCTAGAAACAATGTACAGAGTAATTTAATAGATGCTTTAATTGCTTTCAAATTAATAGTCTAATCATCTCACATATTGCTCAACACTCCCACAGAAAATCCTCTGAAATAATGCTGTTGTTACTGTCTGTATCTACAGTGTGCTCTATGTGAATATACTACAATATTAATGCAAATGCTTGCAGAGTTACAGCTCATATAAAACCATTATCATAGAATCATAGAATGGGCTGGGTTGGAAAGAACCTCAAAGGTAATTTGTCTTTAACCTCCCATGCTGTGGGTAGAGTCACCAAGCTGCCCAGAGCCACATCCAACCTTGCCTTGAATGCCTCCAGGGATGGAGCATTCACAACCTCTCTGGGCAACCTGTTCCAGTATCTTACCACGCTGAGTGAAAAACTTCCTTCTCACATCTAACCTAAATCTCCCGTCTTAGTTTAAAGCCAATCCCCTTGTCCTATTGCTATCAATCCATGTAAATATTCATTCCCCCTCCTGTTTATACATGCCCTTCAAGTACTGGAATGTCACAATAAGGTCTCCCTGGAGTCTTCTCTTCTCCAAGCTAAACAAGCCCAGTTCCCTCAACCTTTCCTCATAGGTGAGGTGCTTCAGCCCTCTGATCATTTTAGTGGCCCTTCTCTGGACCCATTCCAAGAGCTTCTGTGTCTTTCTTGTGCTGGAGCTCCTGAACGCAGTACTCCAGATGGAGGTTCACAAGAGCTCTGTAGAGGGGGACAGTCCCCTCCTTCTCCCTGCTGGCCACCCCTTTTTTAATGCAGCCCAGGATAGAGTTGGCCTTCCAGGCTGCAAGTCTCATGTCCAGCTTCTCGTCCACCAGGACTCCTAACTCCTTCTCCTCAGGGCTGCTCTGCAGTAGTTCTTCCCCTAGTCTGTATAAATACCTGGGATTGTCCCGGCTCAAGAGCAAAAACTCGGCCTTGTAGAACTTGATTAGGTTCACACAGGCTGACTTCTCCAGGTCCCTCTGGATGGCTTCCCTGCCCTCTGATTTGTTGACTGCACTGCTCAGCTTGGTGTCATCTACAAACTCACTTGTTGTCTTCAAACATAATGCTCCACTGGTCTCTAAATCTGTGCTACTTGTAATCCTCTCTGTTTCTATACATGATTTTTTACATAAGCAACAATTTTTAAGCTTTATATGAAGGCTGATCCAAAAGTAATGCCTCCTTTTTTATTATGTTGGCCCACAACATCAGAGGTTGATGTTGATGAGATGGCAGTAGAGTTGAACCTTCCTGCCAATATTCCATTACATGTTGTTGCCGTGTGACACATGGCAGAAGAGAAGCAATCTGACAGAATGGTAGTGCAAAGGTGTGTCATTCCATTCCTCCTTACTGAAAAAATGGCAGCCACTGATATTCACCGATGCTTGCAGAATGTTTCCGGAGACCAAAAAGTGGCTCCCCTTTTTTGCAAGCTATAAACCTTAAACAGATATTCAGGTGTCAGTTTTCCCAGCAGTTTTTGTAGAACATGTTAATTTGGTGCCTGTCTACAAATGAACATGCCAAATGATGCCAGACAAATTCTCCACCAGCAAGGGACATAGACAAGTTGCATATCCAGCAGAACAGGAAGAGGTGAATATGACTAGCAGCACCTGGAAGGTGGGACAAGAGTGAGCTATTACTCTGTTCCAGCTTCTGAAGTCCATGGAGCTTTCCTATGGAGGTTGCAAGTGCAACAGCACTTTTGAAGCTGCACACACTGTCTTCCATAGCTGTTCAATTACTCTGGAGAATTGAGGAAAGATGCCATAAGTAAGGACTGGGTGCTCACCACCAACCCAAATCCATATGGCTCAGACTGACATCAGGGCACTGGTTAGTACCAGCAGTGTAGAAGAAAAGTTAATTCACATTGCACAGCACCAAACACTGTCAGAGAAAACAGTGCCTGAGAATAGTCAGCCTTTTCCACATTAGCTCTTGTACTAAAGTGAACCTATATCAGTGGCCAATACTCAGAGCTGTCATGCTCAATAATTCCAAAGAAAAAGTATGTCCACACTAAAGAATACCATTTGTGTGAGGAGGCATCAAGACTTATCCTGCAGACAAAGAGGGAGCAGAAAATAAAGGATGTGAAAAAGGATATGATGAAAGGCATGGAAAAAGGCAAAATCAGTTGACACTTTGAATATGATTTCATTTGAATATCCAGTCAGCAAAATTGGACAGGAAATGTCATGAGAATATGCTTTCTTATGCCATTTACAGTACTTCCTGCTTCCAGTCAGGATATTTCACCAGATATTTCACCAGATCAGGCTCTTCAGCTTTCTGTCATGGAAAAAACAAGGAAGTACAAAATTGCACAAAAACAAACACATTAAAAATAATTAGCACATTGTTTTCATCTGTTTAAAAAGAACTGATCCCACTCCACTTAGAAAGACCTTGACTTTATTTTAATTCATTTTCCTTTCCCCTCCTTTGCACCAGACGATACTGTTCAGAGACAAAGCTCATACACAAATCTTTTCTCTTCTAACTTTGAGTATGTTTAAATCTAAAGATTTTGATCAGGGTTGGTGGAAATAATCTCTGGTCCAAATGTCATTCATATTTCAAAGTCTGAAATGTGCCTGAAACTGAGCTTGAAGACATCTCAGCCCAACACATTCATACAGAATAAGAACAGAACATTAGAAAGTTATAAAGAGCCCAAACACCAGGGAACACAATGACAAAATCATTTTAGATGGTGAAACAGTGTATGGGCTCTGACTGGAATGGAGTCAGCTTTCTTCACAGCAGTCCATAGAGTTGTATTTTGGATCTGTGAACAAAGCAATGTTGATAACAGCTACTCTGAGACGCTGCAGAGCAGTGCCCGCTTAGCACCTGGTCTCCCCTGCTCTTGTCTGCCCCTTGAGCAACGAGATGGGAGGGGGCAGATGACAATGGTGGGATCCCCTGCCAGACACAGTAATGCTCAATGATAACAGAAGTGTGGTGTCATTCCAAAGCAGTTGTTGCTCAGGGCTGGCTGGGCTTTGGTCCACTTGTGGCAGGTGGTGACTCATAGCAATTGTACCACTTATTCTGTTCTTTTTCTTCCTGTATTTATTAAACTGACATTATCTTGACCTACAAAATCCTTCTCACGTGTAGTCTCCCACGTCTCTCCCCTATCCAGATGCAGGGAGTGAACAAGCAGGGGGTGTGTGCTTTATTGCTGGACAGGGTTAACCCACCACATCAGGAAAGTATACAGCTTTTCAAAAGAAAGAAATGAAAACTATTTCTGTGCTAATTCTACAGCATGTTATGCATGTAAGAAACATTTGCTTTGGGTATCACTTCTTTGTTACTGGGCACTAAATGTGGATATCCTTACTGAGTTTTTACACAGTAAAACTGGGCTTCTCACATATGAACATTAAGTGTGCAGCATTAGAATGAGACAGGTAATTGTACTTTATTTTAAAGACAAAGCAATCAGAGACACGGAGTGACAAGTACCAGGCCACAGAAAGTTGGTGTCAAGAGTTAGGGCTGGTTGGCTTTCTTTCCTCTTACCCTGCCTTGTGGATGATGTTCTTTCAGCAGCCCACTTAGTTTTCATTCTTCAGGAGACCTCAGTAGCAGAGCATTTAGAGCACTCTAGGTTTCAAATACCATTTGCTACAATTATCTTAAAAATTCCTGCTGATGATGAACTACTATTTCTGTTATGAACGACTGATATACCAATTTGCTCACCTCAAAAAGGCCACAGAGGTGCACAATTTAATTTTGTTTATTTATGCTTGCCAATTTAATCCTTTATTTAATAATTCAACAATGGTGCTGCTTCGCCTCCCCTTTAATTAGTCACTGGTCCATTAAACTGAATGGCAATGATCATAAGTTTTTTTCACATTGTCCATGTTATAGTAAAGAACTAAGAGATATATTTTCCCCTGAGTAGTTGTTGAATATGACAGCAGGACTATTCATTGCTGAACTAGCTGCAATTAGAGCAATTATGCAGATCACATGTCTTTCCAGTTCAATAGCTTTGTTGTTGCTGTTGTTGTTTCCCCTGCTTTTACTGTAGATTCTCTAAGCAAAAGAGCAGGATAAGCAGACAGACAGACTAGTGGGCCACCTACTAACTAGGTTTCACCACGGAATTGGATAATTTGTTAAATATCTTTGTGCTGGAGGAAATTCCTGCTGGGTGCTTTGCATCTCAGCTTGCCAAAGGTCATCATCACAGCAGCACCCCATGCTCTGTTCCTGCTTCCGAGGCAGAAGGAGATGGCACACCCTGCAAATACTGATACACCTCTGCTCCCTGAGGAGTGACTTAAGAGTGGAAAACTGAGACAAGCCATGAAGCAGAGGGGAATCAACAGAGAGAATAAGAAATATAGAGCAGCTTGCTTTGTATAAGTTGCATAAGGAAAAAACTATCTCAGCACCTGTTTATCTACTCTCACCTCAGAAATTAATAACAGGTCACAAATTAAGACATGCATCTGTTTTCCTTGCTGAAAGGAAGCACATCAGCTTCAGTATGGACTGCAGACTTACAGGGCATCTTTCAGAAATCTATCCTCAGTCACACCAGACACCTCTAGAGAATCAGATCATCATGACACAGTAAGAAACTGCTGTCGTGCAATGCAGAGCTGTGAGCATCATTCTTGTCCTACAGGCCTGGAAGTACTTAGATGCCTAAAAATCTGACAACTGTTCCTAAAAACTGAAAGGAAAATCAAAGAGACTGATAGTCATCTATCTGTAAGATGATTTATTGACTTGTCAACAGGGTCTTTCCACTGCTTTTTTTGATATGCTATCAAGGAAATATATCAAGTTGCCTGCAAAACAAATAAAATTATCATGCTCCAGCTTCAAAACTGTACAGATAGTTTCACAAATGATTTACTGTGTGACACCTAAAAACAAAGCAAAATGGAATCAGACAACCGACCCCCCTGACAAACTCATACTGCTGTGCAGTAACACAACAAATAACTGTTGGTATATCAACCATATTTTTTAATTCCAGCCAAACTCAAAATAAACCAAATGTATTCTTGAAGCAAATATCATGACACAGATATCTTCTCTTCCCTGGGGACTACTCTTTCATGTGAGAGCTCAATTAGCAGCAAATATTTTACAGACATTTCCAAAACATTTTAAATAATCATTTGCTATAATAAAACTTTGAAAAATTTCCCTTGTAAAGATGAGGTTTTTAGCCTACAGACATCAGTAGAAGCTGAATACATATATGAGGTAATACCGAATTTATTATTTCTTGGAGTGTAAATATATTTCTTACATTTGCAAATGTCATAAATTCTTTTTCCCTCTGTCAGAGATGGATATATCCACATCCAAATGTGACAAGACTATTCTAATTATGAAGGTCTAACAGTGAACCATTGCACTCACATTGTCAAAATTCCAGCACAGTACAGCCCTTTTCTGTTGTCTTGCTGGAAGAAACAGACCCAAGAAGGTTCAAATTTCACTGCTCATTCTCCTTAGGAGACTGTGGTGAGAAATGTGTTATGTAGGCAGTTTTACATCTTCACAATTCAGGGACCTGCATATGACTTTGGAGAGAATTTGCAACTAGTATAACACAAGGTAACTAATGTAAGAAAAATAAAAACATTACGGAGGTTTGCAGCACAACCAATGAAGTTTAAAGGTCAGCTGTAAGCTGTCCTTAGCGTCTTGTTCCTCTGTGAGCTATGTAGATCAACCAGCACTGGATTCATAGATAAATGCATTGCACACATTTACGGACTTTCTTAACTCAGCCTCCATCTGTGAATGTGGCTGATTTTTAAAGCACTTAATAATATGAGTCTCATTAATGTCAAATGTTTTTTAATTAGGTCCTTAATCAAGCAGTTTGACATTAACGAGTCTCATTTTATTAACAGCTTCCTAAAAGTTCAAATCTGGATTTTACTTGATCTATAGCAAAAGAAATGCACAGAACAATGATTTTACCTTTAATTAGAATTCATATGATACAAACACTTATGGTACTTTGACATCCAATTAAGGACATCAATTTACTGTAAATGTTTGGAAGGGTAGTGTAAGCTTTTATCTTGCCATTTCTAAAGTATAATAAGCATTTCATCTACTTCTATCTTCTGCTTATTCAGATAAATGAAATTAATAATGTTATCTGGAACTTCCAGCACGTTATAATGACCAAGGGGTCTGCAGCAGCAGGAAAATCTTAGTTACGTTTGCAATAGAGTATCACTTGGGCGAGCCTGGCAGGTATGAGAGACTGCTGCTATAATAAGCAGCAGGTCAGAAGATGACTCAGCACTGTCCCTTGATGTTTCCATGGTCTCCTCCCAGTACACACCAGTGGGAAGGGGCAAGAAGCAATGTCATATCACATATCAAGTACATCTTACACTTACCTGCATTGCTGCACTGAGGTACTGTATGTTTGCTATAACTCAGTATAGTGACCTCATTCTGTAAGTCACTGTTTTCTCAAATTACTTTCCCTGGCTGCGCCAGGGCAGCAGAGCAGCATGGTTTTCTTAATAATGAGCTTATGGCAAAGCCAGAATTCTGGAATTCTGCCCCAGTAATTTTAGCAGATTTTTGTGGTATTTCCTGCTAAATTTCTAAACATAACTGTTTTTCTGATTTGGTCTTTGTTTTACAAATACTTACAGGTGCTTTCCCAACATACTATGCAACACGCTATCCTTAAAAATTCAGTTCTCTGAACATCTGGAAATAAAACCTTTGAATTAACAGTCGCATTTTCATCATTTTCAAAGTCTGTCAGGCTTTGAGCTTCACTTTCTTGCCTTTCCAAGAATAAATCTGGTAATCTCCTCAGAGTTTTATCAGGTCACTCCAACTTTCTGTGATATTCCTTGTGAATGGATTTCATTATGTAAGAACAAGTTTCCTTGAGACATTTAGTTGCTACAGCTGGCTCCCATGTGTTAACTTCTCATCCTGACAGCATCTCCCTGTGACACTAGAGATGAAAAGCTTGCCAGTTGTGTTATATTGTTTTCTTTGTTTATGTTGAAAGGTTTTCCGTTTGCTCCTCACCTGTGATATTACTGGCACTGAACAAAGTGTGTTCTGTTGGAGAAGGAATTCTTGTTCTAATGCATGCAGCAGTGTTCAAACATCATTTCCTGTAGCTGAAGCAACATTAACAATATTACTCAGAAAAGGTTGCATCATCCTTGTCATCTTGAGACCAACTCACAGCCAAGTTAACAAAGTTTGTCTGCACTTCAGGGGAATAAATAATAACACACTGAGACCCAGCACAGAAATATTCAGCTGGGATTGTGCAGTTACATGACCTGAATCAGCACCCTCTCCCTAATAAGCCATACACATACCATGCTGACTCAGTGAGACAGACCCAGTTCTCTGTTACACCAAGCAAAGCTGGAGCATTTCTTCTGATGGCAACAAAGAGTGATATACAGCTGTGGATTTGATCAGAAAACAGGCCAGTACTGAACAAGTAATTCAGATTGTAATTGCTTAAGCAGGCACAGGACACCACCTTAAGAGTTTGCTCCGTGAAAGGTTCACAGAAGATAATGAGCTAGTGGACCAGATCTAAATTATAATCTACACACTGTAGATATACTTCTTAGATTGAGAAGATTGAAGTTTAAGGCTACTAACCTGCAGAACTGACAGAAACAAACACTTTCCTGGCCTTCGGCAAATAATTATGCTTACATACATCTCACTGAGGAAACAATTCTTCAGAATAAAAGAATGATAAAGCTTTCCAACCTGCAAGCAACATCACCTCCTACACCACTAGTTCTGCATCTTTTAAAATGATGATTTCAGCAGTATTTTTTTATTTGTTTTATTTTAACCAAGAGCAATCACAAATGCATTCTGTAAACAGGTTCCCACATCACATTTATTTCATGGAGTAATCTGCATTTTAAAGCATGAGGAAAACCAGTGTAAATGCAAAGGGACACAGAGAAGTGCCAGACTTTTAACAGGTATGTTCGCAAATGTTCTCACTTTCTTTGTTTGCTCTGTAAATGCTCTGTTGCTGAAGGAAAAATTTAAAAACACAAATATTTGGCTCTGATTATCCAGATGAGGAATCAACAAAGAGCAGACTAAAGGCTGACAAATAAAGGAAGAAAGAGTGCTAATGGCAGTAGAAGAACTTGATGCAATTTAGAACCAGTGTTTTATATTTCTTCTAGAATGAGTGAAATCTTTCTGGGAGCAATCTAATTTCCTCCTGAGCTGTGGGAGCTCAATTTCCTAACAGAAGAGAAAGGTGGCAAAAACTGTCTTTTGTGTCAATCACAATATAAATCCCAACCAAAATAACTTTCATTTTAAAAAACAGTTAAGTCCCCAAGAAAATGTACATTATTGTCAGCATCACATCATTTACAAAGCTGGGGCATTAAACAGCAAGGAAATGAATACTTAGAAAGATCGTAAATCATATATTGCCCACATAGTAAAGTTGCATACTATTCTTATCAATTATAATAAAATGTCTATTTGAACCTTGACTTTGACCAGGGGTTTAATTTTTCTAACTCTCATTCTAGTAATTAATTATTTCATTTTATTAATTCGTTCTTCCATCTTTCCTTATCTTCTCTCTTTACTGTTTCTTTCTCTTACTCTTGTTATATAACACAATGTAACAGAATCTAAAGTCCATTTGTAGGTAAATATTAAAAATCTAGTTAAACTTAAGACTCTGATGATGCTTGCATCTCTAAGTGTATTTATTTCATTTATTAGTTGTCATAATTATCCAGCCACTATTTTTCTATAAATGCACTGATGAGAGCAAACAGACACATTGAAAGCTTACAATGAAATGCAGCATTCTCAGAACTTTCTCAGAGAAATGAGTTGCCTGAATTAGTGAGCAGCTAAACACATCCAGATCCTTGATCCTTCCTCACAGGTTGCCTCCTCCACTGCTGGTCTACATATCACTGTGTTGAAGACTCATCACTGCTTTAACTTCTGATTCAGAGTCACCATTTATCAGTGCTGCATATATCTCTGCATTTTGAACGCGGACTGCCTGTTACAGAGCATTAAGCTATAACCTGTCCCAAAGACAAAAGAGAGGGCTTCTCAGTGGCACTGTACTAGACACACTAGATCATTATGATCATTATAATTGATGAAAACTTCCTCCTAAAGCCTTTGTTTTTCTTGATAAACAGGTGAGCACAGAGAACATCCTATAAGCAGGACACAGAGAAAAGCTATCTGAGTGAAGATGTAGGCAGATCTCCTGGTGAGAATGAACTGGGGAAATGATGAGATGGACAAAGACTGGAGAGAAAATCTTCACTGCAGCAATAAGATGAGCAGAGTAGGAAAGGCAGACGGGCTGAAGAAACACGTAAAGACTATTTAAATAAAAGAATATGAAGTACAGAACTTGAGAAGGAGCTCTCACTGATGGATTTTTCTGTCATTTGTGCCAAATAAAAGAATACCAAAGAGACTCTGACAGAAACTGTCAGTGACCTCTTCTTTTCAGTGCAGAGACCACAGAAGTGTCTGTGACTTGAGCATTTTTTGTATCCATTTATCACAGAAATGCCAGAATTGGCTCCTTAAGGAATTCATACAGCAAAATGATTTTCTGAGGTAGGTGATGTGTGTCATGAACTTGAGAAAAATACTCTGCGCTCGCAGCAACTTCCCTCCATGGCTGGGCCATCTGTACCAGAAATCTGCATATCTGTTCAACACCCTTTTTCTAAACTTCAGATCTGCAGTGATATACCGGAGTTAGATGAATCTTTTCCTAATTTTGTTTGAAAAAACTAAAGCAACAAATGGGTAGTCTCATTTTCGGATTCTTGGCACGGGCTTAATTACTACTATGGAATAGGGAAGGGCATATTCAGTTACACATGTGGTCACTGCCCTTCTATTTGGTAAACCCTTTCAATACTCACTATTCAAGATCAAGAAAGTTTGTGAATGGAATTTTAGGAGAAAAGGATGTTTCACAGCTCTGACCTTCCACTGCCATCAGACAGTATTATTACAGGATTATTTTTTATTCAGCCACCAAAAACTCAAGGTTATATGGCTTAAAATACCTGTTCTTAACTTCTTTCCTGTCTGAAACACAGAATGTGTAAAAACCTGCTATATCTCAAAGTTACACTTTGGTGATCATTCAGTTTCCTTCCCCATTAATAAATTCAGTGGTTTGAGGTTGTATCTCTTGTTAGGCAGAGGCTTTAGTGAAGAAGTTCTTTTTGTTTCAAGGCAGAACAATTGCAGTGAACAAGTTCTATGCAAAGAAATTGCAAGAATAGTGTAGTATTACTATACTATGCAAGAATAGTGGAGTAGTACTATTCAAATGAGTAGTACTGCGATTAGGGGAGAGTCTCATGTTGAAAAGAATGTTCTAGAACTATTATTTCTATATTTCAATTAATGAAAAAGAGTTCAAATTATTTTACATATTAAATACATAACTTCCACTTCCTCAAGCAATGAGAAGAAGGCGATGAAGATTAAACATTATCATTCTGTGTACTTAGGTGTTTAAGTATATACTTGAACATGGTGACAAGACAATTCTCATGGAAGCCATGAACCAAGATAAAGATTGTCTGAGAATACAATCCCATAGGGAAAGAATGTACTAAACGTTGCTGTGAAGAAGATAAGAACCAGCTCTCCTATTGAGGGGCCTGTGATAGTCTGAGTAGGGTTTGGACACAAATCTACCCAGCCCAACTAGGGCTCTGGAAATGAGGGTAAGACATGGAACAAGACACAGGAAATAGGACATTTTTTCTCTTCAGGTAAAGAGGGCTATGGGGTTTTTTATTGTTCATGGTTTTTTGTTTTTCTCTTTTTTTGTAATGTTTCTAATTTGAACTGTGGAGTAGATCCACATTTGCCTCTGTCTTTTTAACAGGAATTTGATCTCAGACATACAATACAACAATGTATTGGCCTAAGAAAAGAATAGTGAAATTTATTTGTACTTTTTCATTTTCTGGTTTCTATGATACAGTAAGAGGAAACTCCGGTATCTGCTTACAGTACAGCTGAGTCAGTTAAACAGAAATGTGCAGCTATAATAATTCTGACTCAGAAGATGATTGAGAAACAAGCTAACTGGAATATTAACTTAAGTGAACTTGGGATAAATAAAACAAAAAAAGCCAAACAAAAACCAACTAAAACCAACAAACATCTTCTACATGGATTAATTCACCTGGAAGAGTCTTTTCAGGTAAATGATTTCTCTACCATCAAATGAAAGGGGCTCAAGGTAATTTCCACAGCTACTGTTCAGAACTTCACACTAGGAATGTCATTTAGATGTTCATTTCCTGCAGGTTTTTGAGATCATACTCTTTAAACTTTAAATTCCAGTGAGAAGTTAGAAAGGGAAAATGCAATTCTTTTGGAAAAAAAGGCCTCAGGATTTGGAGTTACAGGATGGCAGTGAGGACACTTGAAAAAGACCCCCTCCTTTCAACACCCTTGCTTTCCCTTCATGCCTTAGCCATTTATCCTAGCTGTGCACCGTGTTTTGTCATACAGTCAGTAACATGGTTTGCACTAGGTCTTTGAAATTATTTTAAAAAAGAAAAAAAAGAAAAAAGAAAAAAGAAAAAAGAAAAAAGAAAAAAGAAAAAAGAAAAAAGAAAAAAGAAAAAAGAAAAAAGAAAAAAGAAAAAAGAAAAAAGAAAAAAGAAAAAAGAAAAAAGAAAAAAGAAAAAGAAAAAAGAAAAAGAAAAAAGAAAAAGGAAAAAAAAATCTATGTTTTGTTAGCATGATTTAATGACACAGTTTTCAGCTTAAAGAGATGGATTAGTGCAAATGGGAAGTGGCAAACATAAACTTGCTGGCAAAGGATATCAGTACAGGCAATTCAAGTCTATTAAGATTACCATCTTTTCAAATTATCCCTGATAGTAAATCACAATTAGAACAAGCTGGGAGCCAGGCCTTCAGAAAGACAATAAATACAACTGAAGAAGGAATGTTAAGAGAAATCACAGGGTTAACAGAATGGAATAGTATGCAATGCAGTCTTACTCATCAGCACAAAATAAAATCCACGTGAGAACTGAAAAGGAAGGTCTCTGGTCAAACTATCACTGATAAACAAAAGCCCAGTCTGAACTATGCATTCCAGTGTTCAGACCCAAATTCTCTTTTCTCACTATCAACAATGTTTCACTCATACCCCCTGTCAGAACCATGGCTACCCTTTATTTCTTTACATGAATCACTGAACTTGTCATTACATTCCTTAGAGAAATGTAAGGCTTGAATTGGAACACATATCTCCATTCCACATTCTGTCTCCTCCCGTCCCAAACTCTTTTACCCAATCTGTTTCTTGTTGTCTTCATCCAGGGCAGGAGTCTTTCCTCCTCTGCTCTGCCATAAGACTCATTAAAAACTGTTGTTTGTTATTGCACTCACTCCCATATTGACAAACAAGAAATGGGAACAGAAATCTCTTAGTGAAATTCACATTTTCTCTGGATTGCACAGGAATAGGGTCACAGAACGCACAGTCCACACACTAGAAACAGTGGGGTTGATAACCTTCAGGAAGTCATAGAATCATAGAATCCTTAAAGAGACCTTTAAAGGCCATCTAGTCCAACTCTCCTGATGATGAACAGGGATGTTCACAACTAGATCAGGTCACCTACAGTCTCATCCAGCCTGGTCTTGAAGATCTTTAAGTACGGGCCATTGATCACATCTCTGGGCAGCCTGTTCCAGACCTCACCACCCTCACTGTATAAGACCTCATTCTTATATCCAACCTAAATCTACCCCTTTAAAGTTTGAAACCATTTCCCTTTGTCCTATCATCACAGACTCTTGTTAACCAAAAGTCTGACTCCTTCTTTCTGGTAGTTTCCATTTAGATACTGAAAGGGTACTGAAAAGTCCCTCTGAACTCAGAGAAGTATCTGATGTATAGGTGGAAACTGTTCCTTAAAAATTTGGACATGCACTGGCAGTTTTTCATTAAAACAGTGATGTACTCAAAACAGGGATCACATGCTCTTTTCAGAAAATAAGGAGATGAGTATTTGCCAAGCAGAAGTTGTTTGAAAAACTGTGCGAAAACAGTGTTTTATGTAAAAATAAATAAATAAACAAAGCTCCAAACCTGTGTCTTTTAAAACCAGCTGAAGTTAAAAGTAAATACAAGTGGGGACAACCCTGAAGCATGGAAAACTGGAGATCACAGGACTGCATACCAAGAAATTGGCTTGTATGATGGTTGCTGTCAAGTGACCCAGCTGTTTGTAAGAACCAGCTATGGTTGAAAACCAAGCAATGTTAATACTAATTTTGGATTTCAAAATTATCCATTTTTTAAGGCAAACTCTCAATCACTCCCTGACACAACCTCTGCTCTTTGAAGCTTTCCCTCCTCTTCCCTGAAGAATACTATTTAATCTACCTCACTCCAGAACCTCTCACTATGAAATTTGATTAACGCGTAACTCCAGCTCCTTCTGAAATAGCTCTCTGTTCTGGAAGGCGTTCAGGGGCCAGTATAACTATTTGCAGGTCTTATTCTTGGAGAACTTTGGGCTGTTGCTTACTTTGAATAGTGGTTTCCTCCATAGTTATGACCTGAGGGTGAATAACACATCTCTGGCACACTGATCTACAAAACTCAAGTGGAAAAGTGCAGGTACTAAAATCAACCATAGTTTGGGCTGTAAGGGCTAGTGGGATTTTCAGAGCTGGGGAAGGAGTTCAGAGGGGAGAAGAGTTTCAGGACTAGGTGGGCAAAATAGTGAGAGCAGAGGCAATTAGATCAGATGAGAAAAATGAAAAGAGAGAGAGAGGTCACATCCCAGATCACAACCACTTGGAACTAATAGTAGAGGAGGCATTTAGGGATTAGTATCAATAAGTAAGGGACAAGACAGGAATACATGGAAACTTGCATTTTGAGCAGTCAGATATTGATTTTGATCATAGCAGAGGGATAAAGAAGTAGAAAAAGAATGAGATAAAAGGAACAAGTTGTGATGATAGTGATGAGAAGGATCAATTCTCTTCTGCATTTGCTTGAGGGTGAAAAATCTTTCCCTGGTGTGGCATACACACAGATGCTGTCTGACCTCTCACAGAGCACAGAACCAAACAGGACTCTGCTCATACAGAACATGTATCTGAGGACTGTCATTCCTTTTTTTCAAGGGCTGCTTTAAGGTAAGCTTGTTGTTAGGCTACACCATACAATGCAGCATTACAAAGAGACAGTTGGGCCCATTTGCTCACAAGCAAACATTGTTTTTATAAAGTCTACTCGTGGCTTTGGTTCCTATGTATGAAATGCTTTTCACTTAACCAAAGCTGGAAGTAGACACTGAAATGACAGAGTAACTTTATTTTTTTTGTGTACAGTGTGTGCCTTTTGTGGCAGGAAAAACCCCCGCAGATCTATGGCAGGAAACAAGACAGTCAAAACAATAGCAAAATTCACCAAAGAAAAGATCAGAAAATAGATTTCTAATTTATCCTCTCTAAATGAACTCACAATACAGATTTTGCATCCCATTGGCCGCTATGTACTTCAGCAAGGTGGCTGTTCATGACTAAACATACTTGAAACACTCGAGATAGAGGAAGACAGCTGACTTGTGTAGTTTCCACTGAGCCAGTCAATAAGGAGGGCTAACTAGAGAATATTTAATGCCATATTCAATGAATGCATATTTATGAATATTTGCTGCAAGATGTAACGGTCTGGGCCTAATGCTGCTGCTCCTGCACCCAATTAGTGTTGGACTGCGGTTCCAGTAGAAGAATGATTTGTTAACAGTGAGCTGTTACCCATGGAATCCTGGGGAAGGTAACCCACGGGCAGACTTCAAACTACAAACGGCAACACATTTTGTGTTGTAATACACCAAGCAAATGATGCTGCACACGGGGGGGAAACTAATACAAACAGGGAACAGCTAGCCGCTGCCAGATTAATATTTGCAATTAGAATAAGTGGACAAGTAGAGAACGGATTTGCCTTTTTTTTTCCCCTTTAAAAGCAATCAGAGGACGCAGGAGGAAGTTATTTGTTTACATAACAATGGTGTTTGGGGAAAAAAAAAAAAAGAATGAATTTAGGGCAGGGAACAGTCTGAAGTGGAAGGCACCGTGCTGGTCGCTTGCATTTTATTTTTCCTACTTCATTAGGAAAGAACAGCTTTGGAACTCAGGTCTTAGGGGAAAGAAAAAGGCTCATCAGGTTACTGTACCATCTTCAGTAAACATTTAACTTCTCCTATCTCAGGTCCTTGCCTGTGATGAGGACGACGGCTGCTTGGCTTTGCAGGACACCGCAGGCTCCTCAGAAACAAACAAAACCCACCACTGACGCTCCAAGACGCTAACACTCCTCCTCACGCTCAAACTCCTCCACAAGCAGCAGAGGATCCTCAAGGTGGGTGCGTCATGACCGAGTGCCACAGTCCGCTCTTAACTTTCCCGTAACGAAGCGAGAAGCAGAGCGGGGCCGAGCTCCTCGGCTGCAGGGGCAGCCTCACACCAGCCTGTAGCCCACCGCAGACGTGGCTGCCTCTCGCACCCCGCCATCGGGCCCGCTCCACCACTCCTTGCCCCGGGCTCTCGCAGCGAGCTTCCCGGTCCGGCTTCCCAGCCGGAGCGCAGTGACCCCTCGCGGGGCATTTTCACACCGGATAACGTCAAACGATGCGCACGGAACCGGCAGCCCCAGGCAGGCAGACCCTCGTGAGGGGCCAGGCGGGAGAGGCAGCTGCCCGCGTCCCGTTCCCCATCCCGGCTCCACGCCCCCGGCCCCCGCGGGGACACGGCCGGGGAGTCGCGGCCGCCGGCAGACACGAGGCCTTCCCTCAGGCCTCGCACCTCGCGGCGCTTCCCGCGGCCCGGCCGGCGGAGCGACGGCTTCCCGCCCCTGGGCGGGGGAGCGCGGGGCTGGGCGCCCGCGGGAAGTGCGGGGCCGGGGGGCGACGGGGAGCGGGGCCCGCGCGGCTGCCATTTCCCCCGGCCCTCGGCGCTGCCGGGCGGGCGGGAGCGAGGGCGGGAGGAGGTGGAGACGAGGAGGAGGAGGACGGAGGGAGGGGAGAGGGAGGTGGCCGAGCCGGAGTGAACTGAGGCGCTCAGCTGCCAACACTCACACACCGCCTGCTGCCGCCGCGGTGCTCCCGGACTCCGGGCAAGAGGGGAAGGGAAGGCAGAGCGAGAAGCAGAAGAGCACGAGCGGGGGAAGTCAGAGCGGAGGAGAGCGGGAGAAGGAGCCTCCTCCCCGTAGCCAGAGGGCTTCCATGTAGCGGAGGAAGGCTGGCGCTCGGGAACTGCGGGAAGCTCTCCGAGCAAGTTACTTAATCCCCGAAGAACAGCGGGAGGAGGGAAAGGCAAAGGCAAAGAACCCCGTTGCCGATCATAATAACTATTCCCAGCCCCTCGTCGCTTGACCGCGGGCAGTTCAATGCACTATTCCGGGCTCTTTCTAGTTTTTTCCTCGGGCTAACTTCGGAGGACGCGCCGCCGCTGTCGCCTGGAGGTGAGGCGGGGAGCCTCGGAAGAAGGAAGAAGTTTTGCAGGGGCTGCGCGCGGAGGAGCAGAAGATGGGCTGGAAGCGCCGCTGCTGCTGGGGAGGCGGAGGCGGCGGGGACCTTCTGTGCCGGCTCACCCTGGTGCTGGGGTTCCTGCTGCCCGCCTGCAGGACGCGTCTCTACACCAACCACTGGGCTGTGCGGATAGCCGGGGGGCTGCCGGAGGCCAACCGGATAGCTAGCAAATACGGATACATCAATATAGGACAGGTAACCCTCCTTACAACTACTTCCGAGCGGGAGGGCGGGGGACGGGCAGCTCCGGCCCCCGCCGCGGGCCCCGCGCCACCCCGGCCTCCCGCGGCCGGCGGAGGTGATGCGCGGGGCAGGTAGGCAGAGCCGCGCCGGGCCGGAGCCGCGCAGGCGGCCGCAGCGCCCTCTCCGCGGCCAGGTGCGGAGTGGGGCCGCGCTGCGCGGAGCCCCCGCGGCCGAGGGGCGGGGGCGTGGGGCCGCAGCGGGGCTCTGCCCGCCGCCGCGCTGCCTCTGCGCCGAACTTCGCGCTCCCCGCCCCTCCTCCGCCGGAAAAATCCGAAGACGAGAGCGGCGCGTCCCGCGGCGAGCGCTCTTGTCCCCGGACGCCAGGACGTGGCAGCCGCCGCCGCCGCCGCCGGGGGCGTCCCGGTCCCCCCTCCCCCCCCTTCCCGTGTCGGGAGGCGAGGCGAGGCGAGGTGACAGGGTGGTCCCGCGCCGCTGACCGGGGAGGCTCCGTGCTGCCCCGGGCGGGAGCTGGCCGGGCCGGACCGCCTGCCCGCTGCTCGGTCCGCAGCCCCGCCGCCGGCTCCCCAGCTCCCGGTTATGCTGGAGCAGGGCTGTGCGCAGCCCACGGGTGTTCAGCGGAACACACCTGAAGCCGGCCAGAGCCGAGGTCACACGCGGGAGAGCTCTCGGATCAAGCGGATCTAGGGGCTGCGGTGGGGAACACCCGCGTGTGGCTGCGTCCGCCCCCGCTGCTGCAGCAAGCGCGGCTGGGTAGCGTATCCCGAGGTCGCTTTCTCTGACAGAGGTCGTGGCCGATATCCACGACTCTCTGACAGCCTCAAAACGTGAGTCACCATCGCAGTGTGTAGTGCCTGAAAAACGTTCAGTGCTGCCACACGATGTGTGTAGACATTGCCACATTTAGACTCACCACGTGAGTCAAAAGTTTAGAAGTGATCGTTTATAGGTGTGGAAGAGTTCTTCTCACATTGAGGTTCACACAAACGCAGCTGCATTTACACAGTAGGCCTTTGGCTTCAGGGTGATCAAAGTGGCTCTGGTTCTGTTTGTGTGGTGAAGTGAGTTCCCACACGCTGTACCACTGACCCAAAAGTTTGGATTGTGCATGTTAGCCACTCTCTATCTCTGCTAGTCTGGGTGAGACGGTCCTGCTGCTCACAAGCTAAATATTTTACAAAGAAAAAGCTGAGAAGAGGCACAGGCAGCACAAAACACTTGATGTAAACTATGCAGGTGCTTAGGCAGGCAGTGCCAGCTTCCCTTGGGAGGCATGTGGGCAGTTAGGAAATGCTACTTCCACTCAGAGGCACAAACATTCAAAAGGAGTTTTTCATGTCAAAATTGAACCTGTTTTTACAAGATGAAGGAATGCAGGAACAACATTTGCATGTTCCTACTTGGATCTTTCTAGCTCCGCAGCAAGTGATGGCAGGCTGCAGAGTTCCCTTCTTCTATCTTCTGCCTTTCCTCATCTCATCCGTGAGGCTCGAGACTGCCATCCTGTACAGACCTGGCATGTCCAAGCCTCCTGCTGAATGAAGGAAAGGACACAGTAAGCACCTGTGGCCTCCTTATGTGTCAGTGAGGTGCCATGCGCACAATTCTGTGTATTAATAATAGATGCATTACTGATCAGGTGTACAGATAAGAAGGAGAGAAAATAGAGACTATAAATAATGAATAACTGGAAAATACACTGCTGGATATGCAGATAAAAAGAGCATATGTGAAGGGAATCTCTAGTTATTCTGTTAAATAGACAGGGAGAATGGCAGTAGACGAGTAATATCAGAATGTTGAATGATGTGTGTATGAGTAAGAAAACATCAGTAAAGTTGTAAGCCAGACTGATAGGTGATTCTTTGTCTTCTGGCTGTAGTCAGCCTTCATGCACAAGAAGCTGGGCATACAGAAGGAAATGCTACCACGCTTCCTGTATGTATTTTTGCTGTCACCCCCCTCTGAAGAGCTCAGAGTTCTACTATTGTACAATACGTGTCCAAAGTCTTATGCATTTACACAGTCTTTCATGACTACCTTTTCAGGATGGCCAGTTCTAAGATTCTGGTAATTATATGCAAAATTATCTCCAAATGTATTTCCATGGCCATTGCTGTGTTGGTGGTCAGCCTGCAATGAATCTCTGCGTCCTTTAATTCCCAGCTGGGTCCTATACAATTTAATTCAGATTGACCTGGTTGCCAGACAGGATGGATTCTCGAAGAATTCAGAGTTCATGAAGAGACTGGAGTGGCTGTATTCTGAGCATGTGTATTTTAACATATAAAAGTATGGTTCAAAGTCTGTGTAAGATAGTTATGTAAGTGGCTCCAAAAGTAATGCCTCCTATTTATTTCCATCTAAATGACAAAAACACACTAACTCTAGAGTAAATTCACTGATACAAAACACGTGACCACGATTGATGCATTTTTTGCCAGCGGGCAAGATCCTACCTGGCACACTTATGAAAATCTGTAGCAGTGGAGGTGAGCCTCTGTCACCACTGTTGAAATGTATCACCCACTGCCTCACTGTGCTCACATCTACTGTTGAGTCTGCTGAAATTCTTAGCAAGTGTCAATGAATGCCAGCGGGGGTGCCATTTTTTTCTGCATGGAGGAGATGAGTTCAGTGACATACCTTTGTACTTCCCTGTCGGGTGCCATTTTGTCAGACTGCTCCTCTGCTGCCATCTGTTAAATGACAACAGTATGTAAGGGACATTGTTGGGAAGGTTCAGCCTCGACTGCCATCCCAACAACATCAACCTCTGACATCAAGGGTCAATGTAATAAAATTGAAGGTATTACTTTTGGAGCAGCCCTTTTATATTGCTACTAATTTAGAAATACAGAGAAATGTTGATCATTTTCTGTCAAGGCTGTCAATCACTTGATAAAGACAAGGAAAGGAAATAAGATAGTTTCCTTTTATAAATATAAATATAAAATAAATAATACAAAAGTCAGGAGTAGACTGAACTGGTGAGTGGGGTTTGGTCATGGCAGGCTTTATGCAGGTGTTTGGAAAATCAGGGCATCATTTCACATGTAACAGGAAATATGAGAGAACATGAGAAAGGGTAAGAATCTTTCGTTTATTACTGAGAGACAATTGCAAGTAATTTAAAAATCAGTGTTTGGAGTTAAGATGTTGGAAGACATACCCTTAGCTAATTCTCTGCTAAAACACATGAAGAGAGACAACCGGTGAGCACAGTTCTATGTAAAAGACAGGACTTCCCATGTTCCACACCTGCGTACTGTGGCAGCTCAGGCCAGGCAGTTAAACTTTGGTTTTGCAGATAACATCCCTTTTAGGTAAGCTGGAACATAGTGATTAAAGCTGAATGTGTCAGCAAGCTGTTTAGTTTTGCCTGAAGAAGGTAATTATGAACATCATAAAAATACACATCCATTAATAATCTGAAATGGATGAAAAAACAAGTGTAATATGCATTGAACATGTTTCTAGTTTAGTTAAATTTGAGAGCTCACCCTTAAGAAGACGGAGTCCAAAATGCTAAGTCCAAGATCTAAACTGGGCTGGTCCAAAGAGCTAGCTTAATACAAGTGACCCAGAGAAGAGGTAGTAAAATTGTGTACAAAAATGAAAGTTGAACAGCTGCAAAACAGGAGGATTCTGACAACACTTAATTGCATGGTTGAAGCTGAAAGGGATAGAGGAAAGCAGAAGAGTGTTTTTGAAAGTGTTATTCTTACTAGCCACCCTCTTAATTCTGGATGATTGTGGATATTAGATGCTATGGGAGAGAAGGAGTTTAGGGTAGATTAGCAGCAACACTGTTAATAGGATGCAGTGTTTGGGTTGTGTTTTGTTGAGATGTGACATGGAAGAGGGCCTTAAGTTGGTCAATGGGAACCACATGGTAGACCCTAAAGTATGAGCATTAGACAATGTCCCTTGTCCCTCTTTTTGCTATTCGGCATGTTCTGTTCATAAGAAACAGAATTTACTGCTGGTTATTTTTTTTTTTTTGGTGCTTGTGCAATTTGGAGAGTATCCAGTTGAGTGAGTCTTGAAATACCCATTAAGTTTATTTTCACTACCATAGTGATGACAGAAAAACTACAAAGTCTATTTGAATGATTGGACAAGTCACTCAGAAACTGACGGATGAGAAATATATTAGAAAAGGCCCGGAGATCTGCTGGTGAGCAGTGGAGAATGTAGCTTACAGCTTCTGTACTCCTCTTGCTTTCAAACTTTTATTGTGGTCTGCACCGCTTGTGAGAGAAATTTGAAGCTTCACCTTCTCTGTGTATGGAGAAAGGGAGTTTTCCTTTAACTCCTGGGAGACTGTACTTTTCCAGGCTGCATGCTCTGGTTCTTGTTTCCTGCAAATTGCTCAGTGAACTGCTCATTTATCCTGCATTTTCCTTACTACTACCAGTGTGAAATTGGCAGTAGGTATAGCATCTCCAAGATACTTGAATTCCTTCAGTGAACCTATTAAGGCTCTAGTAACTTATAAGTTAACTTTTTTCATTTATGGCTTGAAAAACTGCAGAGCAACAATGTACACTTATTGTATCAGCTGTTAATCAGTTTCCTTTGGAAGGCCATTCCCCCTTTATCAGGAGAACAGATGCACTAAAACCGCTTGCTGACTGAGATGAGTGGCCAGGATAACTTTCCTGAAAGACAGCAATTTTAATCGCTACAGGTATCAGCAGTATGAAGCAGGTCCTCGTTGAGCTGATATTTAGTTCAGTAGGCCTTGCTGTCAGATCCATCCTGTGACTTCAGGCTTGAGTACTTGCTCACTGTTAGTGTCATTCCTGTGACAGCCACAACTGCATTAAGGTCAGTAAAGCAGATACAGTGAAACGTCAGTTTAAATAACAAAGGAATCAATCTGAAAGCCTCCTGCATTTCACTAGACTTTATAATAGCACAAGCATGTAACATCATGATTTACATGCACAGATAAGGTTTTGTGTTGGCTTTTTTATCCCTTTTACCACCTGTTGCAGACATTTTTGATCTACTCTTGAAGTGTGATTTGTAGTTTCTCCAGCAAATGAATCCTTGTCTTATGTAAGAACGTCTCTGTTCCCTTTACATTTGTCTTTCAATAAAGCAGTCTGGGCTGGCAGTCTCTCTGGGACTGTGATAAGGTAGTGTAATGCAAAGCAGCCAAGGAGTTCTAAGTTACATGCTGGATGGAGCAATTTGGGATACACCCTGTCCCCTAGCAGTTCCTTACTGACATTTTACACTTCTGTCTTGCAGTGGCTGTACTGAACAGATGTTTGTTTTGGAGCAAAGTGTTGGTCTCTGCCCTTTGAGAAAGTTTCTTCTTCCACTGTTGGCAGCTGCTGAGGGTTAAATATATTAAAGCATATAGTATGTGTAGCATTTTGTAGAATTGGCATAAATATTATGACTGTTCGGATAGCACAAAGAGTTGTTACTAAAGTGAAAAAAAGCGTTCTTTTGATACAGCTATGAAAATTAAGGTATACTTATATTTCATCTCAGTTGCCATGGTTTTCCTCATTTTTTTTTTATAAACAGGGTTTCTCACTGGATTTAAATTTGTTTGGGTGCTGAGATGTTATTGATAGCCTGAGTAAAGCATCAGCTTATAGGTTGTTGACTTGCAAAGCATCTGAAAAGCTGGGAATGCTACTCTTTGCTCTGATGCTGAAGGCTTTTGTGTTCTTGAACTGTTGACATAATGTTTTTTCCCCTGACAACTTTATTTATATAGATGAAAGAAGAGGATCTCTGGGAGGCTGGGCACATGAGTCCCTTGCCATTTGAAACGTGGGCTTCAAAATAATGGACATTTTCTGGATTTGTCCATTTCTATAGGCTGTTGTTTCTTTAGTTTTCTTTAAGGTGAAGGAGAGAATGAGAAACAAATATCTGATAGTCCAAAGGAGATAGAAGAATGGAAGAAGTCGTGATAGATCATCTGTGCCTCCAACAAGGGAGTGTAATGTGGCGTTAATTACTGTAGGAATGCATTTCCTTCTATTTCTTCTTCATCCTTAAATTTAGGCGAGGGATGAGGATGAGACAGCACTTTTCCAAAACACATCTTTCCCCTCCTTCAGTCTTTCTTTTCTGATCTCTTCCAGGTTAGAGTGGCCTACTCCCCACCCTTTACAAATGACAGACTACCCTTTTCCTCCAGTTCCCTGCCTGAGAGGAATACATTTACAGAAAAGACATCTGAGTGTGCTGTGTTGAGGGATGGCCCAGAAGCCACTGTTAGAATAATTGATTTTATCTTTTAGATAATGCAAATGCTAATGTGATTTGCTGAATGGTATTTTTTATTGTGAGTTTACAGACTTAATGACAGCAAATGAAACAAATTGCTAATAAATATTAGTTCAGTACAAACCTGAAGTGCCAGTGGTGGCATAGAGGAGATACTGTGCAATAAGAGCAACTATTCAGGAAGAATAGGTTATTTTCCATTTTTCATATCTGTTCATGGTGGAAAAAAGCAAAAGGAAATTTTACATACATAAGTAGCAGAAATTGTTAGATAGAAAAGTATTCAGCAGAGAGAAAACAATCTGAGATGTAGAACCTAAAGTAAGGTTGTTCTCTACATCAAAGGTTAGAGTTTTCTACCATAATTTACACCATGTCACATGGATGACTCAAAAAAGCGTGGTAGGCTTTTGTGTGTGAAGAATTCCAGCTACAGAACAGTAGTAATTTTGACAGTTAAGAGCAAAGCCTATGTAGTCACGATGTTGAAAGAGAATGCACTCTTAACAAAAGTTAACATCTGCAGTGAGTTTAATGAAGTCTTTAGAACTAAAGATAAAAGTGCCAGAACCTAGTGTATTTAAAAACAAAAACAAAACAAAGAGAGGTAGGTGTAATCCAGGCTATACGCACATGCAGATTACAGCAGGAGATACAGCAAGGAAAATTGAATTCTCTCCTACTCATGGCAACAAAAAGTACATCTAGGGACATGTAGAGAATAACCACCAGCTAGACAAATCTTTGGAAAATATAAGCACCAAGACAATATTCTTGCAAATGCTTACATGACACAAAACCAGAAAACCAGTACATACTGGAGCATACAGAGGGTATGCCATGTCTAGTTACTTTATTCTTAGCAGTAGTTCTCTTGTCAGTGCAGTTAAAAACGAGAAAGAGGAGGGAGAGAGGGCAGAACATCCTACTACTAAACGTGAGTTTTCATTAGGAGCTGGATGAAGAATAGGATGTGCTAAATGGATTCTGGTTATAGAGGCAATCTAATAGCCTTCATATGCTGTTGTAAAATGAGGGAAGATGAGAATCTGGTTTTACAGCATAGTAGTCAGGCTACAAATAATGTGATGATTTTTTATTTAAAGCCCTTAGGCAAAAACACGCTAAATTATACTTTTGAGAATAACAATTAGCTGCAAACCCAATTTTCAGATTGCAGTGTTTGTGGGAACTGCTCCTTTCAAACAAAATGTATAAGTAAATGGCCAGGCTAGATGAAAATGGAGGAAGAAATCTGTAAAATATGTAATGAAAAAGAGCAGTTATGTCATACATCTGGTACTTAATGACTGGCAGCTGTAGAAATGTAGAAAGGGCTTGTGAGGGAGATCTCTAGGGATCAGCTTGTCCATTTCTTTGTCCTCCAGGAGAGCCAGCTATGTCTGTGTCTTTCGTGGCAGATATTTAGCTAGTTTTCAAATGTCTCCAGTGAAGAAGTTCCATAGTGCCAGGGCACGGCTGATTATAGCAGTAGCTCATTACACTCTTCACTTCTCTGAAGTCTAAGCTGCAATTGTCTTCATTCAGCTCAAAGCAGTTTCTTTCTCCACGAATGAAAAGAGTAGCAGTATCAGAGAAGTCACAATGTTAAATTTTTCTGCTGCCTATTTTCGTCTTTTTTTCATCCAAGCCCAGCTCTTACCTTTGCTTCGTGTAGGTCATACTTTCACTGATCAATCTTGCTGTTTGGTCTTCTGTCTCGTCTTTGTAAGTGAAGCACTGTTTTTGTTTTTTTTTTGAGAAAGTTGTTGCTACAGCATTGCAGAGAAGAAAAGCATAAGGATTCTTTCAGGAATCTGAAGGACAACACTGCTTTTCGTGTAGCCCACTTCTTTCCAGTAGCCATGTGGCATCGTTGACTTAGTTCAGCTTGTGGTCTGCTATTGCTTACAAACTGGTGCTACCAAATTCTTCACCAGTTGTTCTCCAGCCTGAATTTGTCCTGTAGATAATTCTTCCTTAGGTGCATATTCCCTTTCGGAATTTTTCCAGACCTCCTTTTACAGATTGCCAAGTTCTGAATTTTCCTCCTGCACCCCAGTATACTTTAACATCCTCTCTGCATCTTCATCTGTTATGTTTTAATAGGTATATTTCCTATGCCTCTATTTAGGTCACTAATGAAGATTCTGACCAAAACCCATTTCTAGAGGAACTCTGGTTGGCTGTCTTTCACTGCTCCAAAGTAATTATTAGATGTACTGATGTTACTTACACAGGTTTGAGCTACTATTCCATTGTTTAATCTTGAGCCCTGTGTCAGGAATTTGAGTAGGACAGTTAATCAAGTAGTACTTGTAGAAAGCTACAGTTTGCCTTTTGCAAAACCTAACATTGTAATGAAAATTACAGGAAAATTGTATGGGACTGTGCCATCAACCATTGCTATCAATTGCTGTTCTAAACCCCTAGAAGATCCATAGAATTTTTTTTTCCCATGGTTTTTAAGCAAGTCTAAAACTTGTAAGTTCTTTACTTGTTCTCCATCTGAAAAGCTGTTTTTTGTTTGTTTGTTTGTTTGTTTGTTTGTTTTTTGTATTGCCATGGCCAATATACTTGTGTTCATGCGGTTAAGTGGCTTATCTGTTTCTCAAACATATTTGCAAGGGGAACCAGTCTTTGTTTTTGGCACTAGCTTCTAATTTTCTGTTAGAAGATTAGCTTCCAGTTCTCATGGTCAACTCCTTTACAGTATTTTGATTGAAATGTGTTTACTTTGACCAGAAAAGGTGGCCAGTTTGCTCACAGGCTCCCCACTGCTTTATACAATGTAATAAATAATTTTCATAAATTTATCAGATGAGATAATTCCAGTATTGCACTTGCATGTTTTACAGCTGTGTTTTCTGGTTCTGCGTTTAACCAGTGTATTTTTCACTTCATTTCCAAATGGTGAATTGTAAAATTACATAATAGAGAGATACATCTGGCAGTCATGGAGCTGAATAAATGATCTGACCCTTAGCAAGGAGCTGTGGTGCTCCTTGTCACCTGCTAGACAGAGAAAAATATATGATCAAACAGACACCTACTTGCCAAAGTTTGTATGGCTTAAGACAGTAAAGTATTTGGAAACATGTTAGACCCAGTTTGATTGATATCTGTGCAGTGAAAAGCTCTCTAGAATTAAACTCTGGCAAGTTCAGAACAGTATTAGTGCTATGCCGTGAAATCTTGTCAGAAAAGTTTGTTGTTGAAATTTTTGCAGATTACATGTTGGTGTGTGATGAAGATGAGATTTGTAAAATGCACTTTAGCCAGGCATAGTCATGGATCATACAGAACTAAATCAATCAGGAAAGAAAAAATTCTCACCATGGACCCTTCCATATAAGAGGACTCTGCTCTCAGGATGACAGCATATGTTTATAAGAAAGTAAGTGATATCCATCAGCAAAAGGCCAGTTTTCATCAAGTTAAGGCTTTTCACTCTTCTTTTTATTTTTCAGAGATGTTTTTGTGTCAACAGGGAATATGCCTCATTTATGTTTGTTTTCCAGGGCCAAAGTGAAGTTACAGAGATGTTTCAAGTTATGTTTAAAACTTTCACTACATTCCTGTACTCAATTTTGTTCTAACTGAAATAAAAACACTGAGCTTTATATGTACGAAGAGTGAGTGCCTAGTGGGCAATGAATATGTTACTGAGTAGTGCTGTGTGGTTGAAATTCAAGCCTACAACTGGATAATGTTCTTTTTTTAAAAACATTTAGCTTAATCAACAGTAGCATGTAACCTTCCCTATGTATAAAGCAGGAGAACAAATTTTACTTTCACAGAATTTTTTCTTTATTAAAGCATGTTAACACAGTAACCTGATGTCTTAAAAACAAACAGCAAAGAAAATGCACACTGTGTTACTACACCTCTATTGTATGACATCTAGGATGGAGAGAAGTATTTCCAATAATTTTTTGTTCATGTAAACAGCCTTTAGTCAAAGACTTGTAAGGACACGAGGCCATTTTGGGTCAGTCAGAAGATCCATCTAGCCTGAGTGTCTATGGCAATGGTGTCGAATTAACGTTTGTGGGAATAAAACAACCATCTCATGCTTCTCCCCCTTAGTCCCTTTGGCTGTTTTCTGCTCAGGAGACTTCCTGATGTGGATGTGGTTTCTTTGTACTTAGAAATTCTTGATTTTTTTTATCCAGATGCTTGTCCAGTTTCTAAAATAAAAGTAAACTGTCAGCATCCACAATATTATTTGGGAATCATTTTATTTGCTCCTTCACTGTATGAAGAACCACTTATTTTCTGCTTGCTTTGGACCTAACTCCTGATAGCAGTTTTTGATGGATATTAAGAGAGAGAGTGAAAGTTGATCTTTGTTCACTCTTCTTTAGCTGTACTTAATTTTTTGGATATCTGACATTTCTCCCTAAGTAATCTCTTCCCTAAAATGAAGAATCTTGGCTTACTTATTCCTCATACGTAAGGTGTTTTGTATCCTTCTCATCTCACTTGGAAACTTTGTTAGCTCTACCATTATACCTTGAATATACTTCTTTGTCTTTGAATAGAAAGGACCATGACTGCATACAGTATTGGAAGTGTCAAAATCTTTGATGGTACTAGGTAGCTTGAAATACTTCATATTAATGTGATTTTAGATGTATACATCAGGTTAATCTGCATGCATCTACTCTGGATTTAATTTGCTGTTTGTTGTCACTGAAATTTACAGGATCTTTCAGCTACTTCATATGAGTTGCAGTATTCTTTATTTTTGTGATTGTTGGTGGTAGTTGACATCTACATCTCATTGCTCACTTTCTTTTCCCTGTCATTTTTCATGAAATAGTATAGGTCCCAGAAAATGTTATTGCACAGACCCCAGAGGAACTCCAGCAGGTTTTCATTCCATTGTGGGAAGCTATTTTTTGTTTTAATAGTGAATGAGTTACTCCTAACATATATTTTCAATATTTTAATCGTTTGGTTTTGCAAGGACGTTATGGCACTTAATTTCTGAAAAGCTTTCTGTTAAAAACTTCATCAGTGCCTTTTGGAAGTACAAACAGGACTCTGGCCATCTTTATTTGCACACTTGACCTGCTCAATGTCCTTCAATTCTTCTATGACCGTTTCTTCTCATTTGCTTCTTAGTGACTTGCAAGTACCATGTGCTTCAGATTGCTTTTCAAAATTGACATTGATTGGTCATTCAGTTGTCCTGAAATGTAAAAATATTTTTTATTTATTTTTTTAACAAGAAATTTCCTTCCACTGCTACTGTAGTTTTTAATTACTTCTAATTATTGCTGTATTATTCTTATTCCTTCTGAACTCTGAATTGTGGGATATTTGAAGTATAATTCCCCAAGTAGCTCATCTCATCTGAACCAAAGTAAATAAATCAATCTAATGCTAAACTTTGAGAAATCTTTGATCTTCTGTGAGTGTACTGGACTCCATCCAGTGAGCCAAGTGTGAATGAACAGCAGTTGCAGGGTTTTAAGCTACAGAAGCTCCCTTTCCTCTCTTGGGAGTGAATAGCTGAGTTTCCCTGCAGGAGCAGGCCATGGAATGAGCTCTGTTTTCTCTCAGGCAGCCAATCAGCCCCCATCCTGTGCATGGAGCAGTAGTTTTGCCAGTGGGGAGTAGAGAGGAGCCAGCACAGATCCCTGGTATTACAGCTCAGATTAGATTTTTCTACTCTTGAAGGAGAACACTTCTTTCACTGGACCTCAGTGAGTGTCTGAAATTTAGCTCATTAAGGGTTTCTTTTGCAATGTGTAAAGGTCTCAACAGCCTTTTAACATGAATATTAGAAATGTACTTGCAGATGCCTTGGTTGTACCAGTGTCTTGATAGAGTTATCCTGTCACTTCCATATAGCTCTAGCCCTGACTAGCATTGCAGTATTAAATTTGACACTTCCTGAAATATTTCATTTTACTACATTATAAACCAAATCTTTCCTTTGGACATAGAGCACAAATTTAGTATAATTTTATTCACTGCTTGTGTTTGAAATACAAGTAATTTCCAGAGAAGGAATCACAGGATAACTGTGAATTCCTTGATTCTCTGTCTCACACCCATCTCAGCATTACTGCCATTCCACCTTTTTGCTTCTCGGATCAAAGGAACCTTCAGCTCAGAGGAGTCTGAATATTCTTCATCATTGATAGACCTTTCTTGATAGTTCTTAGGTCAGTGCATGATGCTAGTGCCCAGCTGAAAAGTCACAAAGCTATTACCTGGGAAAAAATGGTAATTAGAAATAAACAGGGTTGCTGAGCCTTACTTTCTAAAAGAGAGAACCATCTCATGACTTCAAGGGGCTTTTGTCTCTGGCAAGGGCAACTATGCACATCTTATCAATAAATGATTTTGCAACAGACTGCTCTTTTGGAAGCTCACTTAGGCAGAAATACCATTTCCATCTTACAAGATCTGAATAATTTCTGGGAAGTGGGAATATTAATCTGACACATTTAATTGCACTGTGAGCAGTTCTAGTGGTGATTGCAATTTGTGTTGATTTCTTAATGTTTCTGACCTTTGTAGGACTGGTATGGCATAGAAACCGATGTTTCAAAAAGGAAACATTCTGTTTATTAAAAAAAAAAAAAGAGAATACATAATTTTATCTAATTCATTACTACCATTCTAGCTGATTAATTCAGTCAGATGAAATCAGTATTTTGGTAACAATACAACAGATGTATAATGGGGATGTTTTTCCTTTCACCAAAAAATGCAATTTCAGGCATGCAGGTGAGCCCTCACCCAGCCCTTGGGTTCTATGTTTCTGCTCTTCAAACAGGAAAGCCACCAAGGAACAGTGTTTAAATGTGCAAAATTAATGTTGTGTGAAAGCTTTGACCTGAAGTTTTTCATTGATTTTTACAAATTTACATATTTCATCATGAACTACAATTGGCTCTCAGTTCTCCTTGACTTTTCTCTTGTGGTCTGAAGCTTCAGTGTTAGGATGATGATTTAACCTAACATTTAAGCCTTGTTCCTCACTGGTGTCTGGATTCAAAACAATTAAATTTGTTAATTAAGTGCTCATTGCAGTGCCCAGTAAAAACAGTGGAAAAAAAAAGTAAAAGCAGTTCCAATCAAAGCTGAACTGAACATTAATACCCCTTCCACCACCAGGAAGTTTGTAGAGCAGGAGAGACTTGTGTATTTCTGAAATAATGTGTTATACTTTTTTCTGTTGTGATTGGAGATTGTTACTCTCAGTGGAATCCTGTCTGACTGCACAGAATTAACAGCAGTAATCTTTTCTTTAGAAAGCCTCATTAAATGTTAGTTATGATGGTGTTTTCTTTCATGGAAGTTTTGAATGCTACATAACACATTAATTTTGTTGACTGATTCTTTTTGCTTGCTTTTTCTTTACATATGCTTGTAGATCTTGTCAAAGATAATTTTTTTCTGAATTAAAAACGTTAGAAATGAAAAAATCCCCTCCAGAAAATGGTACTCAAATGAATAATTACTGTTCAAGATGTCTCACCAAAATCAATGAAGTTACATGTGGATGTGGAGTTTGCTTATGTAATTAATGGTTACTGGCAAATCTCATTTTTACACAAAACACTATAAATTTTGTTTAGCACTAGCACCAATGAAATAAGATAAATGAACATGTGTTGTGCCTGGTTCTGGTCAGATTGTGTGTTTATCTGTGTTTGGTTAAACACGCTGTACAGAGTGGTAGGTCATCAGACTTTGTTACAGTACAAAGTTGACAAAGTATGCTGTAGGTTCGCTGTAAAAGAGCGTTGGATTTAGTGCCTACACATACCACATAGATGAACTTGACTCAGTCCTAGATATTCCCATGAGTCACTTCTTTATTACTCTTCTGTAAATTATATTGGTGATAGAGGAGGAAATTACTTAAATCGAGTCTCATGAGAAAGTCAGTTAAATGAAAACATTGTACTTACTAGGACCAGTAAGACCTGAATGCAGATTTGTAAGACAAAGTACAGCGTGAAAAGGTTTATTGCTGGCAATATAAATGTTCACTGGAAACAGTATGACTACTGTAGGTCAATGCATTAGTCATTTTGAATGTTATAAACTCTCTTGCTATTAATGTGCTTAAGAGTTTTATACTGATGTTTAAACAACCGGATAGAGATATAAGAGCATATCTAACATGGTGCCCAGTTCTTAAATATTTTACACATACACGTATTCCCATTGGATTTGATTTTCCTCGATTTAGGCCTCTTAAATTCCATTAGCTGCAATAGAGTTATTTTTGAGTTACAATTTTGTAAGTGAGAAGGGATTTAATCCCACTGGGACTGTTCAGATGTTTCAGGACAGGGACAATGGTTTTTAAATATTTTATGATCAGGATTTAAAAGGAATAAGAACATTCTTTGCTGTATAACTTCTCTTGTCATTGCATTTTGTTAAACAAACAAACAAACAAAAAACCCTACAATTTTCACACATGGCTAGAATAGCAGTATTAGAACTTTGTCAAACTACATTATTCTGCTGTATTGTGATTACATATCAGAGAGTATGGATTAGGTGAATACAATAATCCTTACAGTTCAGAGCAGCTAATAATGCAGCAGTTCAGTTTTCTATTTAAATAAACATTCACAATATGGTGTGAGTATCTGTCTTCTTTTTCTCATTGTCATTTTATGTTTGTTCAGTAAAACAACATGAAGTAGGATTGGAAGTCAATAAAATAACAGCAAAGCTTGTTTCAGGCAATGCAGTATATCATTTAGTTATTTTATATTACAGACTAGTGAGTTAGTAAAGGAGAAAAAAAAATCAGAACACAGTGGCAATTCAGTGGACCCCTCAGAACCCTAAAGGTATTTGTTTCCTTTTCATATGTGCTCATGGGGGCTGTTTACTGAAACAAACATTTCCATGTTGCCTAACAGCTTTGCAAATACAAACAACATTTGTCTTAGCTTGAACTTATAATGGATGTTGATATATAACTGCGTTGAATTTGCTTTAAATGTTGGAGAGGTTAAACTTGTTCTTACAGAAGAAAATATATACACTGCTCCTTGCACTCATTTTAGCTTATAGAAATGAGGTGGTGACTCATTGGGTTTTACAAAAGGGCATGAACTATCAGTTTACATTGCACTGCTTTGTGTTTTGAAAAGAAACAATAGAAAAGATTAATGGGAAAGGAGTCATTAATTGATTTCCTTTTGAGAATTTTCATGAAATGTTTAATGTTGCCCTGGAACTGAAAACCCATGATCACAGGTTGCTGAGCAACCTTACTTTGCTTTATATGATAGGGACATGAACTTGCCAGTTGCTGCGATGCCTCCTTAGGTAGAGCTCTCAGAGAAACTGGGATTGCAATTTATAAAAGCCCATAGTTGTACTCAGATTGTAAAATTTCATGACTGATGTGGAAATGGCTTCCTTCCCCATCTCCCACCAGCTCCTCTGTAATATATCCCTTGCAAGACCAAACATGCACTTCTCTCTCTCTCTCCCTCTCTCTCTCTCTCTCTCTCTCTCTCTCTCTCACACACACACACACACACACAAACAAATAAATAAAAAAATCAGGGCTCTGTGTGAATTTATTTTCAGTCTCTTATCTGAAAGTTATTCTTACAGTCAAAACCTTTCAGTCAGTCCTAGACAGGAGGTGCATTGAACTCTTCCTTATTGACGTTAAAAAGTTTCAGCTACTGTAGTGAAATTTATTCTGATTTGGAGTATTTGAATAATCAGCATAGTGTCCTGATGTCTCCCACCTACTACATCTTATTCATTCTTAGCTTCACTGAGGTCATGTGTTTGTGCCCTTGTCTCTCACGATGAGACTCTGTGTAGCGAGGATCAGAGGGTACACAGTTTTCTGCTTTTAGTAGTGGAATAGTAGCATTTTTTATAATTCAATATGATCAAATGTGTAAGTAGTTTTTATTTTTAAAAATATCAGCTAACCACTCACTCCTTTCACAAGTCAATTGGTAAGGCAGAAAGGTCTTCATTCTAAAATCTACAGGATTTGAATGAATGCATGATCCAAAAAGCT
The DNA here is from genome assembly GCF_038088225.1 of Cyrtonyx montezumae. Classification (NCBI taxonomy): domain Eukaryota; kingdom Metazoa; phylum Chordata; class Aves; order Galliformes; family Odontophoridae; genus Cyrtonyx; species Cyrtonyx montezumae. The sequence continues at coordinate 5,313,943 of NW_027072041.1, forward strand.
GCCGCAATCTTCTTTGGAAGGATTTTTCATCATGTTTAGTACATTAAATCAATAATTCTTAGTGTGATTGAGCATGTGTTAGAATAAAGGTATTGATACAGTTCAGATTTTTTTTTAATATCAGAACTTATTTTATGTGCTTATATTAATTCCCAAAACCTGTGACCTTTTCATAACTTGATACTCTCCTATTCTTGCAAATATAGCTATACTAAAACTTGGATATATTGCATATCCAAGCAAACTATTCTTTATTGCAGTTTGTCTTTTAAGTTTTTTTACTTCTGTTCTTCTTTCAGGAATAAACTAAATAAGGTTATCAAGAGGTGACTGAAGAAATGAAATCCCCCAAAGCTAAATTTCTCTTGGCATTGTTTGTTTTATAATACAGCCATACAAAGTAACCTGTAGACACAAATCATTATTTAGGAGGCTTTGTGCCATGTACCCCAAATTCACAGAAGTTATTATCAGTTTCTAATTGCAGAGGAAAATTATTGTGCTTGGTATTGCTAAGTGTATTTTGTAGAACATTTCTCTATTTATGGAAGTAGAATATTGGAAGTGTAAAAATATCTTAGGATAAGACAAATAATTTAGAATTGTGTGTGTGCAGCTAAAAGGAATATCTGCTATTTTATTCTGTTGACCCACAACGTCAGAGGTGGATCTTGTAGTTACTGGAGAAATAAAAAGCTGGTAGTACTTTTGGAGTGATCAATATACATTTAAATTGTAATTTAAATTACATTTTAGTTGTGCCTTAGAATTCATACTTTAAACATGTTTAGGCTATATTCTAGAACCCAACAGAAAGCCTTGAAAAGAAAACCTATTAAAATATGAGTATTTTTTGTAGCAGTAATCCACATTGGAATCGTACAGGTAGACATTGTTCAGCTACAGTATTTTTTTTTCTTCTGAAAATATTAAAGCTTTTTAACATGTACATTAAGATTCAAATTCCCATTAAAACTTTCAGAGACTTAGAAAAAAACTCAGCTTTGATACAAATTAAGAATTATATCAGGAATTTAAATATAATTTCTTTCTTTTTTTTTATATTCCTACTAACAAAATCACCTGAAAAGTTAAAATAGTTAGGTTGCTCTGAAAGTAATGCCTCCTGTTTATTTCAGTGGAAAAAACAGGAGCTATGTACAGTACAATAACACTAGTTGATGGAATAAATTGTCAGCCACATAACTCTGGCTTTCAACTCAATCACCACTGTTTGCTGTCCATTTTCACCAGCGAAGAACAGGAGCCTGCATGCCACAGTCATAAAAATCTGGATCAGTGAAGATATCCCACTGGCACAACTACAGAAACTCACCATCCACCACCTCACTGTGCTCACATCCACTGTTTGGTCTCCGTAAGCATTCAGCAAGTGTTGATGAATGCCAGTGGGTGCCATTTTTTCTGCATGAAGGAATTCACTGACACAACTTTGCTCCATATGCACTTCCATGTCAGACGCCATTTTGTCAGAGTGCCCCTCTGCTGCCATCTGTCACACAGCAATGATATATAATGTTTTATTGTTTGGAAGGTTCAACCCCTACTGCCATTCCGCCAACATTCACCTCTGATGTCTCAAGCTGATGTAATAAAACAGTAGACATTACTTTTGGAGTAGCTTTCATATTCCTTTATTTTGATTCTTCCAGTGAAAGATTTAGTGTTGCAGCAGAATAAGTAAGTGTAGTAGCATTTTTATCTAAAAGAACATAATGCAGAGCTACTTTATTTTGGTGGCTCTGTTATTCATAAGTTCATAAGTTCATAAGTTCATAAGGTTGGAAAGGACCTATAAGATCATCTAGTCCAACCATCCTCCTATCACTATCTCTACCCAACTACTAAATTAAGTCCTTTAGCACCTCATCTAAACGCTTCTTGAACAGCGCTAGGCATGGTGCCTCAACCACCTCCCTAGGCAGGCCATTCCAGTGCCTGACCACTCTTTCAGAAAAGAAATGCTTCCTGAGGTCTAATCTAAATCTTCCCTGGCGCAACTTGTGGCCATTCCCTCTTGTCCTGTCATTACTTATCAGGGAGAAGAGGCCTACCCCCTCCTCACCACAACCCCCCTTCAGGAAGTGGTAGAGTGCAATAAGGGCAATAATTCATTTTTGACATTGACTGTTTAAAAATTCAGCTGTACTTTTCCAGTTCAAGGCAAATGCCCAGGCAAGTTGAGTAGCAGAAACACATAATGCAGAAGTCAAGAAGTCACCAGTTAATTCAGTGAGGTTGTGCATTTTTCTCCTCGTTTGAACAGGACAGGGAGTTTAAAGGGTGAAGTCCTAGTACATTCCTAGCATATGAAAATATACAACTTGATTTATTTATATGGAAAACGTTGTATTTCTGTTTTAGTATCTGTATGGTTTAATTTATCTGCCTGTGTTGAGTTTTGTTTGTTGTTCATATGCTGGTGAATCAGGAGGAAATCTTCTTTTTCTGGGTCAACTTTTCTGTCTTCCTGGCAGCATGGTCTTAAGAAGCTGGGCAAGCCCTGTTGATTATTGTATAGCTTTTTTGTTAGTTTGATGGTGGTTAGAGTTTCATTGTATCTGAATTTCCATCTTGGAATCTTGAAAAATGTTTCCATAAGACAGGAGAAGTAAACATCAGGTCAAGTCCAGCTTGAGCTGGGTGTAACTGCTCTGAAATGGGAAGTGTATGCAGACTTAGCAGTTCACTTTGTAGCAGTTCACTTTGCCGCCAGCCTTGAACGTAGAAAGGAATGTGAGAGGAGCAGAAATACAAAATGTGGGCTGCTCCAAAAGTAATGCCTCCTACTTTATTATGTTGTCCCACAATATCAGACAAGGATGTTGTTTGGCTAGCAGTAGAGGTTGAACTTTCCTGACAATATTCCATTACATGTTGTTGCTGTGGAATAGATGTCAGTAGAGATCAGTCTGATAAAATGATGTCTGACATGGAAGTGCGTATATAATAGGGGTGCATCGTATAATTCCTTCTTGGGGAAAAAATGTCACCCGTTGCCATTCATCAGCACTCATTGTGTTAATGGAGACCAAATGGTGGATGTGAGCACAGTGAGGTGGTGAGTGCTGTGTTTTCACTGTGGCGACAGTGACAGTGGTTCTCTTTTACTGGCGTAGACTTTTATGAGCATGGCATGCAGGTTTTTTTCGTGGATGGTGAGAATGCACAGCTCATGGTGATGACTGTGTTGAAAAATGTTTTGAAAACTTGCATTTTATGGCTGAGGATTTGCTTTATCAAATTGTATCACTGTGCTCTTTGTATTTGTCACAGATTCCATATCTATAAATAGGAGACATTACTTTTGAAGTGCCCTCCTTAGGTTAATCCTACCTCAAGCAAATTAAAGAGCTGGAACACAGCGAGGCTTTTGGGGTAGTCGGAGTGAAGTCTGAGATGATGCTGTGAGTTCATACCAACATCTTACTTCTTATTCTGCTTGAAATTTTTCTTGTTTGTAAGGTTTGTGATCATTGAAAATGCCCTTTATTTTCACCCATCCAGTAGATTCATGTACTGTACAGATTATCTCTAATACAGAAACTCTGTATTATTTTCATCTTTCTTACTTGACCTCAGAGTAGTATTGTCTTGCTTCTGCAACTCAAGTTAAGACCATAGTGTTCAGCACTGCTTGTGGTTTCTGCTTGCTTTTCACTGGTATTCAAGAAGTTGTATCCTTCCAGGATAATGAAGGCTATCAGTCCTGTATGGAGATTAGATAACAGCTTAAATATTTGGACAGAGACCTCTTCTTACAAGCTGGAATTTTAGGTTCTAGGTTGAGTTAGGTCCTGAGAGTCTGTGCTTCTCTCTCCGAAATATTTCATGTATTGCACTGTTTGCCAGCCCCAAATTGTTCAGAATTGAAACAGAGCCAGTTGTCCACCTCACTGTGGTGTAGCATATGGGAGCAAACCTTGCCATTATTTCTTTTATGTCACATATAATAAATGAAATTCCCTTTTCTGGTAATAAAAAAAAAATGAATTAGAAGTTACATTTCTGAGATAAAAGCCCCCATCTTAGTCTACAGGCCAGATGAGAGAGCAGCTTTGAGCCACCCTTGTGGCAGTTTCTCTTCCAGCCTCAGCTTGGTGAAGATTTGTCACTGCTGTCTCCACAGTGGGACTCTGGGCAGGAGAGAAGCAGATTAAGAAAGTGTGGTTGTGGTAGTGCAGTATTTTGCAGGAGAAAACAACTATAATGAAAAACGGTATACAGTTTTGCTGCTTGGAGCAGAAGTTCACGTTCCAGGTCTTGGGTGAACATGCCCTTTCCAGATCAGAGTGCTTTAGTTTGGGTAGGTCTATGAATTACTAACAGCATTTGCAGGGCTCACTGAACATTGAGATTAGAACCCTGGTTATGAAGTACATGATACTTCCTAACTGTAGGGATAAAAGAAGGAAAAGAAGCAGCAGTTTCCCACAGTAGCAATGAACCTGTATTAACCTGTGAATAAAAATGAGCCAAGAGGAACCAGAATTTAGATTTATGGCCACACCCCTTTCCACATATAAATGCACCAAAGGAGCACAAACAGTATTGTAATCTGTGTCAATATTTTGTTCAGTTAAAATGCTTTTTGGTTATCTGTTGGCTTCACTGGCGTGTGATGCAGGGAAGAAAGCAGAGATAATATCAACACATTGTTTCAACCTTGTCAGACTGAAAAATGCTCATTTTTTCTCTGAAACATCATTTCCTCTGTACTTTGTATTGTGACAGTTAAGACACACACACAAAAACAAACAAACAAGCAAAAAACTAACAGTTCTTTATTTTGACAAATAAGAAATTGTTGGGAATGTATGTTGGGAAGTGTGAAAAACCTGTCTGCCCATACTCTGCTGCATGGAAGTTTCAGTTGTAGTTTCAGAGCTTAATCATATCTGTCAGTTTGGTGATCATAAATAGATATGTAAGATATATTTAACTGACAACTTTAGCATATCTATTTCCTTTAAGAGTTTATGAGGACACTCACATGAATGTAGATGAATTCAGTTAGCAATTATGTCCTAAATTTTCTTAATACTGCCTTAGAATATGAAATTGCAGATGGGAGAAATGGAATCCAAGCAAAAGCCTAGAAAGCTTGGACCTTGTTTCAGGATAACCATTTTCTCAGCTTAAGAAAAGAAAATATGGCATAGTAAATGTTAAACTAATGTGTTTAAGTGGACGCTTTGGCTTGCTAGGATTCCACAGTGATATTGTAAGATAGTTATTTCCATCAATTATTTTATCCTTGAATAGATGTATCATAGTACTATTAACATTTATGTAAATATTCTCCTAAAATTTTCAGTGTTAAAGCTTACTTATAAACAGAGTAAGTCTCCCCCTTCCCCATCACCCATTCTCCTTGCTTCTCACCTGGCAATTCCTTAGGAATGTCCCTCAGTCTCGTTTTAAAGAGATCACGTCTCTCAGCTCAAAAGGGAGATGACAAAGATTTCCCAAGAATATAACAGCTGAATTGCCATCAGTCTCTAAGGTGGTTAGCTGTGCAGTCTGGTCTTTCTGTTTTTACGTTGCTTTTCCTCTGAGAGTGGCTGTAAGACCTGGTAGTTAAATTATAAAAAAAAACAATTTAACAAGAACATCCATAATGATAAGTTTTATTGTACTATATTTCCATAGTAAAACTATTCTCCAAGTAGTCCAAGGATTTGGAAGGTCTAAGTAAATTCCAATTAATGGGAAAGAGAGCAGTAAAATTTTTAATAACACTGGTGTTACCTTACTGTGAGAGGCACTGGCAGTTAGCAAGTATGAATTAAATTCCATTTAAAACATAAGAGATCTCTTTATTTCATTGATAGTTGTAAACTAAAGCTGTAGCTCTCACTACTATATTGATTTTCTTCTTATTATTACTGTTATTATTAATAATTATTATTATCTGAGAATTGGTCATGCTTGTGACACACTGCATTATAGTTTTGAAGCTTAATTCTGTGGGCCTACTTCTGTCTCTTGAGTCTAAGAACTCTGAGTGAGTGCAGCCACTGAGCATTAGAAAGCTGCGGAGCTTTCTCCTCTTCTTGTAAGGTGGAGCCCATATGTTCTTTCAGTCTCTTCTTAGTGGATAGTATGTCTAAGTTGTAGGAGTGCAATTAGTCCACACCATTATTCTGCTGTGATGTCCTTGAGCTAGTTTTTCCTTAAAAAACAAAACAAAACAAAACAAAAAACAACTCATCAAGCTAGTGCGAGACAAAACACAGAGAATGGGTGATGTTGAGATGTGCGTAGCACAAAAGCAGAAGAGAGCTTATTTATTTTCCTTAAAATACAAGAATTTTCTGTTTATGCAGTTTCATGCAGTCATAAAAGCAGTCACCTGCTTGAGATATATCTCTTCAGTAATGTGTGTTCTTGTGCACAGACACAGATACTGTTGTGTGCACATAGTAGTGATTCATGGTGGTGACAGCAAAGTCCTTAAAAGGTATGTACCCTTTACAAGAATACTCTGGTACAGTGAATATGCACTTCACTGTTGTGGAGGACTTGCAGAGCTAGAGTGGCATCACTTCCCAGTAGCTAGTACCTCTGCCTTGTGTTAGGCTACTTGTGAATCCTGGTAACATCCAAGTACTGCCTGGTTAGACCCCTTTTGACCTTTTGAGAGAGTACTGTCACCCATATTGGTACTAACTCTGGCACCAAATTTCAGTGGTTGATACAAATAATAATAATTCAAATATATGCAACAGTGGCCTGATGCTAAATGTTATTCAGTGTCCTTCAGGCTGTTAAACTGAGAATAAACTCTTCTTAATACACAAGTGATGCAGCAACACAACTGCATACAGTACTGTCCATAATTTTCTTTAGGGTTAAAATCGACATGTAAACTGCTTTTTGTTTTGACTGAGGCCGTGTAATAGAATCACAGAATAACAGAATCATAGAATGTTTTTGATTGAAGGGTCCGAAAGTATTGTCTAGTTCCAGCCTCCCTGCCGTGGGCAGAGACTCTTCCAGCTAGACCAAGTTGCTCAAAGCCTTGTCCATCTGGTTTTATGCACTTCCAGTGTTGGAGTCTCCTTTAGGTACCGCAATTCTGCAGAGTTCTCCCTAGAACATTCTGTTTTCCAGGCTAAAGAAACCCAGCTCTTTCAGCCAGTCTTCCTAGAAGAGGTGCTTCAGCCCTCTAATTGTTCTAGTTACTTCTGCACTCACTCCAACAGCTCTATGTCTTTTTTTATGCTGGGGGCCCCAAACCTGGATGCAGTGCTCCAGCTGGGGTCCCATGAGCGTGGAGGGATGTGCTGGTCACAATCGTTTTAATATGGTATTAAAATACCATATTTTAATTTAATTTACCATATTAAGATATGGTCAGATTTCTGGGCTGCAAGCACACATTGCTGGATCATGTGGAACTTCTTATCAACCATCACCACAAAGTTCTTATCTTAATCCACTCATCGCCCAGTCTATATTTGTGTAGCACTTTTGCTTGTCCTCATTGATCTTCATGAGGTTTCCACATGCCCACCCTGACATGCTTGTCAGGGTCCCTGTGAATGGTATCCCTTCCCTCCAGCATGTCAACTGCACTACTCAGCTTTGGTATCCATGACGAGTTTTCAGAGATTGTATTTGAAATTACTGTCCATGTTGCCAAGAAATGTTACAGAGTGCTTGTTTTGATATTAACCTCTGAGAAATGCCACTTGTCTCCGGTCTCCACTCAGATGTCAGGCTGTTTGCCATAACTTTCTGAGTGCAACCTACAGCCTATTTCTTATCCACTACGTAGTCCATCTGTCAAACCTTTGTCTCCTCCATTTAGAGACAAGGATGCCTTACAGGCTGTATTCAGGTACCTGACCTCAGTTGCTCTTTCCACCAACACCATAACTCCACATTTGTGAGACACAGTTTACCCTTAGTGGAGGCAAATTGTCTGTCATCAATCACCTCATTTTTTTTGCCTCATGCTTTAGCATTGTTTCCAGGAGGATCTGCTCCATAATTGTGCTGCATTGTAGAGGTGAGGCTAATGGGATTGTAGTTCCCTGGGGCTTCCTTTTCTTTTCCCTTATAAAAACTGTGGTTGTGTCTCCCCTTTTCCAATCAATGAAGGCTTCACTGTACTGCTACAACTTCTCAAAAATAACGGATAGTGGCTTAGGAACTTCATTCACCAGTTTCTTCAGGACACTTGAATGTATCTTATCAGTTCACACGGACCTGTGCACATTCAGCTTCTTTAGACAGTCTTGAGACTGATTGTCTTCTACAGTGAGTGGTTCTTCATTCTCCCAATTATTGCTTTTGCCTTCTGCAACTTGGGCTGTGTGTCTCCTTTTGTCACCAGAGGAGTATGCTGGTCTGTAGACAAAGACTTCTATCTGCTTGGGCACTTGCTCTTGCAGTAGACTTTAGTCCACAGTGGACCATGTGTGGGTAATCTCAGCAGTCCTGGGATCCTTCAGCTTTTTGAAATGTCCATGAGAATGCTTTTACATGTATGTTTAAAGAAGCTTTCTTCACAGTTGTGCCTGTGCAGACATGAGACCAGGCTTTTCCGTGGGACAGATTCATACCACGTAAGCTTAAATTGCCTTTGAGACAGACAACAGCATGGAGTTTAGTATTCCATTGCTAGTATATTTAATTTAGGCTTAGTCAAACCAATTCATATTTAATTTATGATAAACCAACTTGTCTTAACTGAACTTTTTGATACTGGGCTTAAACTAAACATAAGAGATTCTTCCTGAAGGGGGATGCAGTTCTATCAGCTGAAAAGCACTGAGTATGACCCTGGTGCTACTTTACCCATTAGACAGACTCTTTGAACTGTAGATACATTTTTTTTTTTTTTGTAAAAAGATTCTCCTTTCTTTCCCTGTTCCACTTACATCTTCAAGATAAAATATACAAGTGTTTTGAGAGAATAAAAAAAATAATAAAAATCTGTCAGTATTTCTTAGTTTTACTTTGATTTTCTCAAGATTATTTTTTTTTTAGCATTCTAAAAGCATTCAGTGGCTTGTTTCCAATTCTTCTTGAACCTCTAATGTTAAACAGCCAGATTTCCTACATGTGTATTCTTACAGATAAAAATTTAAAATATGGAATCTTAGTTGTTCCATTTTTTGGCGGTTTCAGACAGATTCATTGCAAAACCAAGACAGTTTGCCAAAGTTGCTTCACCTTTTAACTTGAAGTAACAGTAAGCTCAATCATCTTTTTGTTCACCATTAAAGAAACTTTGACTAAATTATTACTCATCTTACAAGATTTACAGTTCAACAGAATGTGAAATTTCACAACTTGGTGAGATGCTCTCCTTAAATGCGAGGGTTGCTCCGGAAGTAAGGCCTCCTTTTTTATTATGTTAGCCCACAATATCAGAAGTGGACGTTGGTGGTATGGCAGTAGAAACTGAACCTTTCCACCAATATTCTATTGCATTTTGTTGCCATGATAACATCTAACATGGAGGCATGTATGGAGCTTAAATGTGTCACTGAATTCCTCCATGAAGAAAAAATGGCTCCCACTGACAGTCACAGATGCTTGCTGAACATTAGTGAAGACCAAGTGGTGGATGTGAGCACAGTGGAAGTTGGTCTGGGTGGACAACATTTTCATAGCAATGGTGTTATCAGAATAGCTATGAAACAGTGAGTCACTTCCATCAGTGCAGATATTTATGAGTGCACTATACATTCTCTTGTTCATGGCTGGTGAAAATACATAGCTAATGGTGGTGACTATGTTGAAAACTTGTGTGTTCTATCTGAGAATTTGTTCTTGTGCTGTTGTTCTCTCTGTATCTGTTATAGTTTCCAATGACATAAATAGGAGGCATGACTTTCTGAGTGATCTATATGCTGAATGTTTGTTTAAAGATCTGTGAAACTAAAGTTTCATGTTATGGATTTTTTTATGTTGGTGAGTTTGGAGGGGAAATTTCTTTGTCAAATTGTGCAATCTTTCTCCATTTAATATCTATATTGTGTGATGGTAGGATGAATAAGAAATACTGTACTCTTGTGAAGTTTGCAACTTTGCCTAATTTGATTCTATACTTCAAACTAGTCTCTATCTTACATGATTAACATTCCTACTTCTTTGACCATCTTTGGCCAAGAGAGAAGCTTGTGCTTATTGTATGGTCTGGTGCTATGAACATGCTTTTTATAAGCTAATTATATAAATAATCAAATCTAGTGCATTTTACAGTGTGGTTACTTAGGCAAACTAGACGGAATGCTTTTTAATGACTGTGTAGTCATTTGATGATTTTTATACTTGCCATTTGAAGACAGTTTGGATAGAGATTGATACAGAATTACTTGAAGTACTGCGTATAAATTAAACATTAAGAGAGTAGATACAGACAGACTAAGCAGCTCAATTATAATCTTTGGTTATGCAGTTAATGCCTCAAGGACACTCCATCCATTTCATATCATATGTCCTTCTTTTGAAAGATGATCACTGGGTTCAAGTAACATTTCAGCACAGCAGGAAATTGCATAATTTATAGACCTTTAAAAATGAAAAACAGAAAACTGCTTTCCATAAATTAAATCTCCCTCTCTTTTTTTCATCTCTCCCCTTACAGATTGGAACACTGAAGGATTACTACCACTTCTACCATAGTAAAACAATTAAAAGGTCAGTTCTCTCAAGCAGAGGTACCCACAGCTTCATTTCAATGGAACCAAAGGTAAGAAAATCCACCTATGTGTTGGAGGCAAAAGCCTTTGCATATTTTATATGAAATATCATACCACGAGATGTTTACCTGAATGGTAGATACCGTTACAAGTACTGACACATTATATGTTTGCTAAGGTTCTGCTTCCAATTAAAATGTAGTGAAGACAATACCATGCTATCAAGGAAGTGTTGTTCTTGGATGATAATGTCCAATATACTCATGGAGCAGTATAGGAATTTTCTTGATGTACTAATCACTGTGCTTCGCTTTTCTATGGAAGCACATGTGTAACTCTGTAAACCAGTTTTTGAAGTGAAGATGAGCAGTATAGAATGGTTTCAGTGTTTGAAAGAAAGTTTCTCTTTTTTTTTCTGCTCTTCTTCTGCAGTGTGTGAGAGATTAAAATTAGGAAAGTCTTTTCTGTGGTCTTTTTAGGTAGTTCTCACTGAACATAATTTGAAGATCTGCATGATTTAAAAATACTTGATGTTGAGGTCTGTTAGACTGCTGTATGTATCTGTTCCTATGAGTGCCAAGACTGACTCATCTTTCAGACAGCACTGTACTTACAAGAGGTGAAGATGCAAGAGGAAGGGAAAGTGTTTGCATCTTCATCAGCCCATGCTGTTTCCCATGCACACAGAGGTTCAGTAGTTTACATACTTACATACAAGTTCACATTCACATACCACCATAACTTTTTGCTGTTACAGCCTTCTATGCCAATAGCTGCTGGTTCTGGATACTGTGGCCAAAACTGAGAGGAATTCTAAGGCATGGCACAGCAGAAAAATAGGGCAAAAATGTATTTTCTAGTGTATTCCATGCTTTAGGTCTTGTCCTATATTCTGTATTCTATGCTGCCACATGTATAGGAGTCTTTCTGCCTGATTTCTGAATTGTTGTTAAATATCACTGCAATACTGAGAAGCTATAGTGAGGCCTGTTCAGGGAAGTTGGCCCTGTTAATGATTCTATAATAAAAAAGAAGCCAACAGTCAAATACCATGATCTGGTAACGTGTTTGATATTCACTTTTTCATTGCTTCACAGATTTTGTGCTTGAAAATTATTGTGCAGCCATAGACATGTCAAAATATGGACTAAAGCCAGTTTGCGTGTATAACATTTCAGGGTTATTGAAGTAGACAGGAAATTCAATTATGTTGGATAAGCTGGACCTTTTAAAAACAAAAGGTTTAATCTTAAAAAAGGCACATCACAAGGCTTTGAAAATGTTAAAGGACCGGTATTATACGCTGTTATATTTATGATTGCTACTGTATCTAATGCCAATATTTGCGGCAGATTAGATGGCATGTGTAGTTGTGAATAAGGAAACACTGAGGTTTGTATACTTTCTGAATCATTTAAAGATAGTTTACTTAATGTTTAAAATCCTCTCTGTGTAATATATATACACAATTGCTTGCTCTATGCTTGCTTTAGATGTGAATCGCGAATTTGCTGCTTTATGAAATATCAAATGATGGAATTTTAATTGAGGGGAAATTCCTTGCTTAAGTTACTTGTAGTAGTGGAAGTATCTTGATATCTGGCATTTCTAAACTACGTATGTAGACTGTTTTTTATTTCACTGTCTGACCATAATGGGGAAGATAAACAGATACATAGGATATACTGGTAATTTATATAGGTGATGTAAAATGCTGCTGTTACAGATTTCATTTAATGAATTGCTTTGACAATCTTTGGCTTGATCTTTCTTCTAGAAAAGAATATTGACACTATTATAAACTGTATGAATAAAGTCCAACAGGGAACATAAACTGAAGGTGTGTATATTACACATTTTGTTAATTGTCTCAGCATTAAATGAATATTACTTTGCCTCTAAATGGAAAGATAAAAGATATGCAGTGTAATGTAGTTATGACTACTCTCATCATCTTTGCCTAGAAATACTGTAGGTTGTCACTTAGAGGTGAAATGGATCAGATGAACCTATGAACCTATGAACCTATGAGATAATTTTAAGAAAACATGTACTAGTGAGGCTTTAATGTTCAAAATATAGATTGTCATGTAGTAAATTTGAAACATGGTTATCTCCACAGCATATTTTCTGTTCTTTGTTTTAATTGCATGGTGCTTTCTACATGTTACAAGAGAAAAGAGTAGTCAGTATTAGAACAAGCTAAGCACTCAATGAAATCTCCTACAGAGGGTTCTGGTCTCTCCAGCTGATGTGATGTCTGTGGCTGGCCTTTGGCAGGGGTCACTGAAAGCACCATACACTGAATTGAGAGCCTTTTTTAGCTCCATAGAATTTGCTCAGTGAAGTTATTTTGGTTATTTGCAAAACAAAGGGAGCAGAATGGAATGGAGCTGAAATGGAATGGAGATGATGAAGTCGGTGCATAACTGAAAAGTATCATGAAGCTCTAATTCAGCTATAGAATAGATGAGTCTATTGCTGATAGGCTCTCTACTGAAATGAAAATAATAAAGCATTTCCAAGAGAAGGAATAAAAAAATGTGCACCTCTGCTGAAGTGGTGAAGTGACGATATACTAAATGAAATGGAGGTATGCAAAGTAGGATTGCAACCTTGCTCTGGAAGCCAAGCTTTACATGAATACAAAGCACAAAGAAACTCCAGATGAGCTTTTCTGTCATTGAAGAAATTACAGTTCTGATGAAATATAACAGTTGAAGCACCTTGCACATAACTATAATATGTGGAAGTTAAATGGACAGTATACATGTGAAGGCTGTCTTTTCATACAAGGAACTACTATGTGAGATGAAGAGTTTGTAGTGAAGGGCTGTGGTGGTGAAATTTGTTACTTGTATGGAGGAAAATATCCCACAGAATCAAGAAGTATAAATGGCAAATAATAATCCTAGAAGAATAAAGTTTTTTAGTGAATGAATTACAGTTTTAAGATTGATAAAATGTTCAGGTCTATGTACATGCAAACTCAGGTTTGTCCCGTTTTATTTATGAGGTTCTCGCAATGCTCTGCATCATAACAGAGATCTGACAAAAAATGTGCCAAATAAGAATGTTGCAAAGTCTAAAAACTAAAAAATCACTAAAAAGAGTAATTCAACTTCCAGTAAAATACCACATTTACTGATGGGGAAAACATTTTACAGCATTAGTGTGTGTCAGTATGAACCAAGATTACATCTTACATTTATTTTTATTTTATTTGAGACAGGTTCGTTTTGAGTTTGAGCTCCTAGCTGCTGATGCAGATTCCGTCATCCTTTAAAAGTGAAAGATGTCCATTCTCACTTTCATTGAAATAAGCAGTAAAGCTAATTAATTTCCATTGCCGTGCTCAAACTGTATTGTGCAGAAGTGTCATGCCTTTGTCACCTCTGCTCCAGGGTCAGAGTACCTGGTGAAAATGTTGTTGCAGATAACTACATTTCACCTGATCTACCTAACCATGTTCAGAGCAGTTCTGTATGACCTGGTGACACAAAGCTTTTAGAATGTTCTGCCTTTGCCATCATTAGGATTGGTGACAGCAGCACATAAAACATTAGCAGGCATATCACTTAGGAGCCAACACCAAGCATTCTGGGCAGCCCTCAGAGGATGAACAGTAATAGCAGAATCCTGCCCTTAATACTGGTAGAATATCATGGATATTCATGAGAGGGCAGAGGGGAGCACAGTGGGAGAAGCCAGGAGTAAATGTTTTACCGTGTGTCTGTGTAGCAAGGGTTGTGTCAATTCTCTCTACTAAACAATACCGATTTGGTGCTGGAGAATGATGATAAAGAGGTGAAGAGAGGATGAATTTCACCACAAGGTGATGGTCCTGCTTTGGTAAAGAGTATGCCACTGCTTGTGGAGCTTGTCTTGGACAGCAACACATTTGATCACTGTTTTAGAACGTGTATTGCAAATAATGAAGAGGATCAAAATTTTCCAAGTGCATCATGAAATTGTGTTTTCCAATTGACCATGAATTTAAATGTGCTGACATTGGAGTGTGAGGTTGACTACTTCAAATTATTTATGTTTTATATAAAAGACAAACTTCAGCAGGAATGAAGAATTTAGTTACTGTACTAAGATCCTGGGCTTTTAAAAGCAAACTTCTTGGACTGGAATCTTAGAGCAACTCTTGATAAGAATGCTGTTAATGGGAGAGGTTGTGTTTCATGCTGGCACTGCTAAGTGCTGCCTCCTTAGCAAACAAAAATATTTTGTTATCCAAACAGAGAACAGAATTGCTAAACACTGGGACCAGGTGAGTTACCAATGTCTGCCTGTGTACCTGTAATCTGAATTAGCACTCAGAGCACAAAGAAGCAGTACTGCATGGTCGCAAAATAATAGGAGCTGTCTTGCTGACTTCCATGTTTCGGGTTTAACTGGGTAGCTTTAGTTAGTTGTTAAGAAATGCAGTGTTTACCCTGAGGACTCTTTAGTAAATTGCCTCCTAGAGCTTTTATGTGAGTAATCCTTTAGCTAAGTCAAAGTCAGGAATCAAAGTTGCTGTTTCATGGAGTCTATTGCCAGTAAGTTAGAACCTGAACAGAATCATAATGTGTGAAAGGACACAGCAACATCTCCCTTTGGTACTTGTCTCCTGAGTATTAGAAAGCTTCATGTAAATGTGAGCAAATAGACCTTCAGCTTGGATCTTTTTTGTGGGGCTTTTTGATATACAAGGCTGCAGCTCACTGACAAGCAACTGAATCAAATCCTATAATTAGCACTGTTCTAAGCTCATCATGATGCTGTAAAGTTTGCACGAGACAGTTGGTATTTTGTTAGTATATAGTGATTTAAATCTGTGCCTATGGTGTGTTAGCCTATTGGTTAGCCTATTGGTGTGTTAGCCTTACCTTACCATGTTCTCTAGATGCAGAAATCCTTGGGAAAGTTTCTTCGGTGGAAATCAATGCCAGTTGTACTGCACTCAGGCTGCAAGACAGCATTAGGCTGATTTCCACTGCTGTGCCAGCACGGACTGCAGTTTGCTATATCGTTAGATCTAGAAGAGAAAAGCATTATGACAAACCCCAGTGTCCAGAACAGTAGTCATGTCATAAAATGGGGTTCTTCCTCACCTACACCAGAACAACATCAGAAATACTGATGAGGGTGGGGTGAAACATCTTGTCTTTCTGGGTTATGAAATGGAACAGAACAAAATAGTTTAGCTAAAGGGGACCCTTAAAGATTATCTAGTCCAACTGTCTGACCTCCTCAGGACAGACATAGCTAGGGAATAGAAACCTAAAATGTTGTATACCTTTTCAACATATGGCACATGTTTGGCCCATGAATGATGCAAACCCATCTCAGAGGTAATCTTTGTGTAGCAGCAACCTAAAGATGAAAGGCTTATTCCAGAGCACATTCACAAAGTATTAAGTGAACGTACTGCATATTTGGGTGTCCCCATGCAGTGTGCAGGCCAAATCCATTTCTGCTCTAGCAGGAGTTGATGGTTCTTCAATTAGTAATTTTTGTTGATTAATAATGATTTCTCTTAATTTATATGCAATAGGAAGAATTATTTAATGAAGTTAATCATAACACTAAAGGGATTTAGGCTTATTTGTGAAATTTGTTAATGTCTAATTCTATTACAGTATTCATATGATAGCTGACTTTCCTATTAGCATTTAATAAACCCTCAGAAATAATCATGGCAGCTACATAGTAGAATTACTTTTTGATGTCTTCTACTAAAAGCAGAAAAATTGCCAATACGAATTCTGTGTAGTAAAAGAAAGAAAAATGAAAATACCCACTCTTAGAGAATATTGAACTGTTTCTTGACATAGATTGTTTTGTTTCATTACCTATCCTTACTTTAGTTTCATCTTTATTTTTCTACCTGCCTTGAAAGGATTTTGTCCCCTCTTCTCCTTAACTGCTTGTGCATTAAAAAGAAATGCTAGATTTCAGAACATACTAGTTTTCTGATTAAAAGGTCATTTTATAGAATTCCCTGACAATGTTAACCTCACTGTTAGCCGCTGGGCAAGAGTTAGAGATTAGTTTAGAGGTTTTAGCTGTCTCAGTTCCTAATTAGTGTAGAAAGTGGTTTGAGGAATGAAAAATAAATTAATCAAAATGGTGTTCTCTTGCTATTTTCATAAAGATATTTTCTTAAGCTGGTACTGAGTTGGGCTGCAAAACTGGAAGATTGCCTTGGAAGTGGAAAGGTGTGGGGCTGAAATTTTGATCTGTAGTGTTCTATCAAAACCTGATGCATGAGACCAAGTAGGAAATATCACCTTCCAACATGAAATGGTATATAGAGATTGTGGTAGAGCTGCTGTTACAGTCTCTGTGCTTCATTGGCAATGAAAGAAATGGTTTCAGACCCTGAAGAGGTAGGCAGTGGCTCAGCTGTCTTTAAAAGCAGCAGCTGAACTCTCCTGAGACAAGAATATTTGAGATGACACAGATCATGTTGGTCTCCTGAGTCTGATGAATTTGGACCTTCTGATTTTGGAAAATGAAAATTTTGTACAAAATGAAATATGAAGAAAATGCTATGGCCTAGAGCTTTGCAAGAGATTTACTCTGTTAAGTGAAATTTTCAAAGCAGTGTGTGTCTGGACTTCAAAAATTTTCTGGATTTCAGTTCAGAGCTGCTCAAAAATACTGGTGACTTTTCAGAAATTCTGTTCTTTGGCCTCTCTGCGCTTTATGAATTTGAGGGTCATGTCAACTGGACTCCCTCGCTTTTGCTTTAAGGCGTGTGTATTTTCAATAAATATGTAGAGCAGAAGTTAGGATCAATGATAGTATTTGTGACTACAATATATATTATAGAATTTTGTGTAAGACCTTTAAAATTACATTAAAATGTTCATTAATAGGAAGACTCCGCACAGGGGATACTTGCTGTATAGAAAGTATAGGGTGCTCTTTCAGTCTTTCACTATGCTATGTAGGGAATAAGTATTTCTGAAATGACTGTTATGCAGTGCTACATTCATAATTGGTCAGATATAAGATTAAAAACAAAATAACCCTCTTAAGTTCCTTGAATTTGAGGAAAAACAGTTTTATGGAATTTTTTAACTGTTAACAGTAGAATTTCAACAGTAGACTGCATTCTCGTATCTTAAAACCTAGATCTAACCTGTATGCATGTGGTAGGTCACAACTACCGTGTGCATTCAGTCTTTACTCAAACTGTGGTGTTGTCCCAACAGTGAGTTTTTTCAGGATAAAGTCCAATGCATACTACACCTAATTTCAAATTTTATGCTGGCATTAGCATTTAGCATCTCTCTTTAGAATTTAAAAGTACTTAGAGCATAAATATTTTCTTTTGTGAATACTTGAGCTTGTTCCTACTACATAGTCTTTAGGTATGACAACCTTTCATGATATTGTACTGAAGCTGAATGCATGTTAACAAAACACCAAAAGCAGCAGGGCAGGTAAGCTTCTGTCCCTCTGCTGCTTTGTCAGAAGACCCTTTGACATCAGAGGCATGGCAATTTCAGAGCGTGGGTGAAGGCTGAGGAAGCAACTAGGGCAGCATGCAGTGCAGTATGGCGCATCATGCTGTGGGGGTCTTTGGTTGGCTTGGGTGGGGACTAGAAGTCCCAGCTGCTTTTGCTGAGACTGCAGAAGGTACACTGCATGCTGTGCAGCTAGCTTAATTGGCATCATTAGGCTCTCTTGTGTGCCTTAATTTATCTAAATGCTTTCTGAAATCTTTGCATTCAGGGATAAATTGTCTCATCATCTCTCTGCTTAGGTTTCTAAACACATGGATGTTGCTTTGTTGCATAACTGCATATCTGCCTGGTCAGCTCTCCCAATGTGAGCTGGAGTGCTCAGCTCCATTCAAAGTGAGACCTTTAATGAGTGGTGTGCTGTGCACTGACACCAAGATCACACAGGCATGTGCAGCTCTGTTTTTGTAGGTGTAAATGCTAAGAAAGAAAAAAGCCTAGAAAAGTGTATTACATTCACAGAATTCGGAAACTGCTAAAGGATTTTGGTCAGCTTTAATGATGACAACATCACTTCACGCAAATTTATGTGTGAGAGCAATTTAAGCCTATAAGATGACTATTTCCTCATAGCAGTTATAATCATATAAGAGCAAAAGATCATAAAGGAAAATGCTAGTCAACCCATACCCTATTTATCTTGTTGTTAATAACATTTGAATTTCTTTGTAGTTCAAGTGAAAGGAGTACTCGCTCTCCGTTTTTGTTTTTTTTTTTTTAACCAACAAAATG
This sequence comes from Cyrtonyx montezumae, assembly GCF_038088225.1. Classification (NCBI taxonomy): domain Eukaryota; kingdom Metazoa; phylum Chordata; class Aves; order Galliformes; family Odontophoridae; genus Cyrtonyx; species Cyrtonyx montezumae. Next base: position 5,332,883 of record NW_027072041.1, read on the forward strand.
GGTTTATAAATAAAAAATTATAGGGTGACTAAATGTTTCAAAAGAAGCATGGATAATTAATCCTTTCATTTCTAATCTCTCTTCTAGGAGCTTGCCAGGGAAGACAGCATCTTTGACAGCTGCAATGGTCTCAAGTTATACAAAGTGTGTTTTTGTTGTTGTTACAGACAGTTTGCATTGCTAAAGCAGAGAGATAGCAAACTGCTGTTCTGGCTGCTGGAGTATAAAACCACCAGATATCAGCAAGAGTCAGAAGTGGAGGAAGTGCAGAGATTCTAGTTTTGAACCAGGGGAAGATACACAGTTCAGGAACAAGTTGATCCTGCAGGCGCAAATGCCAGAATGTCAGATCAGAGAAAGAGAGGGTTTGAAATAAAACACTATGGACAAGAGCATCTCAGAACAGACTGTCTAGGAATGTGACAGAGAGCAGCCTTTACCCACCATTTCCTGAGGGAATCCAGCTTCATCCGATACTGATGAGTTTGGTTATAGTTCAGGATATTCATAGAAAATGGATTAAAGTTGTATTTTGTTTTCTTTCTTTCTCATGCATTTGGAAAACTTTCTGGCAGCAATATATGATCCTGATGTAGTGCATAAACATTCTTATGCATCTCTCTGCCTGCTTCTGTCAGATAAGGCAATCACACTCAATTTCAGTGACAGTTACCTCACCCAGATATTTTAAATTACAGAAAATAAAGATGATACACACAGATCATTTATCATATCAAGAGTTATTAGCAGATAATAAAGAGCAGTGCAGGGAGCTCGAAAGGTGTCTTTCCCCTAGACAATGCAAAAAGAAATCTGCCATCCCAATCTCTGTGTATGTAGCAACCTGTGTTCTTACAGGATCATTTTGAAAGAACAGTGTCTCTGGAAGCTAGTCATTTTCCTTGACTGGATGTTGTATTTCAGATCAGCAGATCCTCAATCCAACTTTTGCTGCCGTGCTGTAGCTTGGAGGAGCTTTGCCCTCTGTGAGGCTCTGGGACTTGGATGTGCATGGCCATCAGTGAGCTGTATCATCCTGCAAGTGAGCAGGACCATGCTGGCAGTGGAGCACATGGTTCTGCAAGTGGCACATGTGTAGTGAGCATGCTGTATGCATTTCTATGGAAATATTTTGATCTGGGTGTCAAACAGAGTGCTGTATGAATGCAGACAGTATTTCAGTAGAATAAAACACTCTAAATCCTTTCTCTATAATCCACTTAAAGCAGTCATATCCATTGATATGTTGACTGTTGCTTGTATAAGCTGTGTTTAACCTAGATTATTATTTTCCATTTTTTTAAGGGGAAGTACATTCCATCACTCTTATTAACTGAAATTCTAAATAAATATGGGGATCAGAGTATAGGTTTATCTTTGCTTTTGTGAAACATCCAGATGAAAAAAATATTTTTAAGTACTTTTACCAAACTCAGCATCAGTCCACTCTGCTCAATAACAGTTAGAACTGTTATGTTCTAACTGTTATCATGATATTTTAAAGTCAGAATTTTTGAATTTTAGACATGTTTCTGTTTTCCAGGGTGTTCCTAAGAAATTGTTTCTCCAAAATACAGTTGCCAGCAAACTCAAAGTCTGTAAGACCAAAAGGAAACTTTGTGGTCATCCTGTCAAACCATCTTTGACCAGATGTCTTGTGGCTCCCTAGAACTGATTTCTGCTTGAAGCAGAACATAGCCTTTAGAAAGTTAAAATGTTTTACTAAAATGCTACCAACCGTGGAGTTTCCAGAAGTCTTTAAGTTGTTTAATTTTTACTTTATCTGAAGCTGTCTAGCTTCGACATCTATCCGTTTCCCTTTGCCGTTCCTTTACAGCGGTTTGGCATCCTGCATATGTGTTTGGATGCTGTAATCTGAACACTTGTAAATTTCCCTTTCCCCATCTTGGAACACCTCGAGAAACACTTCCTTTTATACCTGTTTTTCTGTTAGACATTTATGTGCTGCTTTTTGGGGTCCTTGATGTGTCAGCATTCATCCCTTGCCTTGGATGAGGAAGGTGGCATTGAGATTTGCCACCCTGTGCAATACACATGTAGGACAACTTTACTTGTCTCAACCAAATACAGTTTGCTAAGGTAATCTGAAGGAGGCATCATTTGAAGTTCCTGAAATGTCTGCCCTGGCAAAAACAAACATCTTCTGTACCTTCATTTCAGAAGATCCATGTTTGCGCACTTGAGAGTACTCATATCCTGTTGTCATGAAAAATCACATTTATGTTGTCATTTTTAAAATTTTCTTATGCCAACAGAAGTCAAAGTAGAAAAAAACAATGAGCTTTCAAATGATGTATACATAGAAAACAGAAATTTTGACAAGACTATACAAACCACACTGCAAACTCATGTGAGTAGTCTGACTGAAAATTGAAAAGCTTTAGTAAATACTATTAAAAATTCTGTTGCATAAATGAAAATCATTTAAAAATCCTTTTTACTTTCTTTTTCTCAATTTGTAATATGGAGAGTGTTGTGAATTATGAGCATTGAGAGATTAATCCCTATCTAAGTGACTGCTCTTGGGATGTTTCTCATGTCAGAATGTGCACAGGGACTGTCAGAGAGTTGCAAAGCCAAGATACTGCCCTTGTTTCACTCAAGGCTTTAAAACAAAGAAGAGCACTGAACAGCAGATTCATTAATCAAGCATCACTCCAGCTTTTATGTGGTTTGACTTGAAGAAACTGAGAGATACCACCTTGCTGGAACCACTGTCAGCAGTTCTTGAGGTGTGGGAATAGTACTTCAGTTGTAAAAACATTTGCTTTTCTTCAGCCTACTGGATATAGGAAGGGAAACTTCAGTATTTTTTCATTTGCCTGAGGGGCTGGACTGTAGTGTTTCCTCAGGCTGGCTGTGCATGTCTTTCACGAGTAGCTCTATGGATTATTTCAGAAGATAATGATGTTCAAGAGCTCCAGCATAACTTTTTTCATGGTACCCAACTTCACTGCCAGCTACAAGCTGGAAGAGTTCAGGACAGAAAAAGTTGAGTTGGAGCTTGTACCACAGACAGAAAAGGTGAAACCAGCAATGTCTTAAAGGGTACAGGAATTTTCCTCTTGTTATTATTTTTTTGCATTGCAGTTTATGCTGGAGGAGATGTTGCTAATGTCTCTTTTCTCTTGTTTGGAAGAGGTGGGTAAACATATGAGCTGGCCATGAAAGTAGTAATAGTCCTTAAGTTGTGCCACAATGGCATCCGAAATGCCAAAGAGCTAGTGAAACGGGATGGTGTAACATATGCCACTGATATTTCCATAAAGAACGAAACCCAATTATCTTTAATATTTCACAACTACAAAACTGAGTCTTGAGATAAATACTTTTGACCCAATTTTGAATTCTAAACATACATTTTTTATTACACAGTAGGAATAAAGAAAAAAAAGATGCTCAGGAATATACTGATAGTATAACAGCAATACCAAGGCAATAAAAAACCTACAAATGTGATAAACTTTCCATGTTCAGAGAAAGGAAAAACTGCTTAACTTGACATTTACTATATACTTTGTGATGGAGATTTTCCATAGAGGATACGTGTCAAAGCTTTCTATGTTGGTAAAGATGCTGAGCACAAGTTAAATCTGATTTCTGCTTGAAGCAGAACATAGCTAGTTAAATCTTACCAGAATTAAACTGAATTGTAGAAGATACTTTCTCCTTTTGTAGAGAGAAATAATATTGTATAGGGATGATTTCAAAGCGATTTTGGCTAGTGAGGAGACTACTCCAGGAAAGCATCCTATGTTTGCTTTGGTTGAGACTGGTATACTACTTTTGGATATTATATATGACTTAATTCTGAAATATTGTTACTGCTTCAGTAGTTCTCACTGTATTTGGTAACTTGCATTGTCTATCTATGGTGGTAGAAGCCACAGCAAACGGTTGACCTAATCTGCACCTTTGGAATTGCTCTGGTACTTTTGACATTTAGATTTGACCCAGTGGGAGATTTCTATTCCTATGAGTTCGTTTTGTAAATGATTTAAGGCCAACTGAAATTACCACATGCAGAAGTCTGAAGCACTTACGTCATTTGTGATAAGAGTTGTAAGGGAAGGAACTACCCTGAGGAAAGAAAAAATCCATCAGAAGTTTCTACCTTTTTTTTTTTTTTTTTGTATATATCATTGTCATTAATGGTAATACAAGCATAAACCTCAAGATATTTCAACTGCCGAATGTTAGACTCCAAAGCTAATTAAATTTAGAGAACTTAAAGTTTTATTCCCTTGTAGATACTGGATTCGATATCAGCCTTTTATTAAGAAAATGTGATTGTAGAACTAGGCTAAGTTAAGTCGTGATATATCAGTTTGCATTCAGAGTGATGTTACTACTAATCCTCACAGTGTATTGGAATTCTAGATTACTTTACCACCCCAAGACCAGATATACTTACATTGTATGTAACATTGTAAGCAACATCAGTTATAGTGGTTTTTGTTTTGTTTTTAAAAACTGTTTTTCCTTTTAACTCTTTGAGTTGCTATGAGGGGAACTGTATGAGCCAGGGTGGTAAATATTAAAGTGCATTGTATAAACATGAGAGTTACTTTCAAGCTGGTACAGCAGAGATTTTTCTTGACTTTTCCAAGGCTGAGTTACCTTAGAAACAAAACCAGAACCGTCTGAGCTGGCTCCTGCACTTCTGTCTGCAGAAGGAGAATCCCCTGCTGCCTGAGACACACTGCCTAGGACAGAGTGTGCTGGGGACTGCTGCTAGCAGCCACCTGGCTCCCTTTATGTCATTCTCAGCTCTGCTGTGAAGCTGCTGTGTGATGGTCATCCTTAACTGTGATCTGCTCAAAACTCTGCTGTGGCATAGGGAGGAAGAGATGGGCAGAGGCCATGGTCATGTTTCCTCTGCACCTGGTGCTTTCACATTTATAAGTAGAAGATATGCAGAGATTTCCCCACTAAGAGATGATGTGGATCTGTAAAATCTCTTTGCCTCTGCTACTTCCTACTCTTTTGCCTACCTTTCCAGTGGGATATACATCTTGGCTGGCAGCAGACACTCTGAGCTCCTTCAGAATTTCAGTGTGGTGCCTGCTTTTTCTAGCATAATAAACTGCCAGTGAACTCCCATGGGACCAGGAAGGTGCATTGCTACCGCTGCCTGGGCTGTGCCCTTTTTTCTTGCATTCTTTCCTTACTTATTCCTCCCAAGTCTTGCTCCTAACACAGGAAGAGACTTCACTGCCACACACAGCTGGAGGCAGAATTGTGTTTATGTTTGTGAAGAGTTCTGAGATGTGGAGATGGGGAGGGTATGAAGGAAAGACAGTGGGTGTTTGCATGCACAGCTGTGGATAGGGGTACCTCATGTATGCCAGAGCGGTGTAATAGGTTATTTTTGTGTAGAAGAATAAGTAGACACTACTTAATTTCTATCAGGACTGCCTGGCTTTTCTGTGGCTGCAAGATGGAAAAATATGCATTGAATTTCTGCTTTGTTCCATAGGTCGGGCTGCTGTAGCTTTCCCTGCTGCTGTGCAAGATGTGTTTCTTTGGGCAAAAATAGTAATTTCAAGAGTTTTCTGTAGCCTTCTCTCCCCTTCTGCTTTTCTTTCTCTACCCAGTCTGTCATAAAATCTACTTCTTTTTTAGGTTGCTTTTATTCAGATTACTTGTAGCGTAATTATGATAACTGCTTTGACTGTGGATTGTCTTTGACCCTTGCTGAAGAAGCACATGGTCAATCAGCAAGAATGCATCACTTAGCATTGCTGGATTCATTGACTTTTTATCCAACTTAGACCCCTGCAGTTTGTGAAATGGTATCTGCAATAATTTTCCAAGCTCTTGACCTGTGTCAACAGCTACTTTACGCAACTGTTTTCATCTATTTTTATGTGCAAATTGACTGCTGCTACTGTGAGTCAGAGCATACTGATAGGTTAGGAAAACAGCCTACTGTTCAATTATTTAAAAAACATGCAATTCCTGTTAAGCAGAGAAATCCAACTTCAGGAGTCACACTTCTGTGGCTGCTCGTTGGCAACAGGAGTTGTGCCAGTGGTCTCCTCAGCCCTCCTGCATCACTGAGTGATGGCTTCAGTCTCAGTTCTTCCACAGCCAGGTTGTGTTCCTTGGAGATTGGCATATCCTCCTACATGCCTTAAGTCCTGAATTTTTTGACTTTTTGTTTTCATAAGAATGTGAAATGTGAAATACAAATGGGGCGTGTTGTCAAATTGTATGTTTACGTAGAGCCTGTCACAAAAAAATCTGATGATGGTACAACTCATAACTGACTGATTCCTCTACCATGAGCATTCAGAACAATTGGGACACAACCTCCAAATGGCTGTGCAGCGATGCTTTATACTGCCAGCTTCCCACATGGTTAAGTGTTGCCTTTTTTGCTCGTTCAGCCTGACTCCTTGCAGATTCAGTGCTAGCTTGGTGATACTTTCCATGTGCCCTATCTGAGTTTTCTCTCTTTTCTTTCTCTTTATAGCATTCATCTGGCACTTGCTTTCATGTTAGCTGAGCAGGAATTTCTAATTTCTTAGAGATGCAGGACAGATTGAAGTGAACGATGCTTTGATTTGAGAATGGCACCTTCAGCAGCTCCTTTTCATAAACTAAATGCACCATGTTTAATTCTGCAATGTAAAAATAATAGATTTTGATAAGAAATGCACTACTTCAGAGTTAGGGCGCTCCTTCCCTATGCATTCTTTAGTCAAAATGGAAAAAGAATATGCTCCAACTTGCTTTTATACCTTCTCCTTTTTAATGATAACATTTTCACATGCTGTACTTGACACATTTTTAACGAATTTGAAAATATTTATTCAAGCAGACCCCCTCATGAGATATTTAAAAACCAAGTAAGTGCTATTTCACAAGGTTGTCTAGTGTTTGTATTTTAAAAACCACACTGCTTTGATAATATGTGGATTATTTTTTTTCACCTTATTAAGTTTTCCCATTTGTTTTTCAAACTTTTATTCACAGTTTGTTACAGTAGACGAGTTCTTAATGTTGCATACATACATGGGGCTGCTTTTTCATGAATTCTGTTGAATAAATGAGAATGAAAATTGTAGAAAGTAGTTCTGTTTCACATGGAGATAAAATTTCATTATGTTTGTGCCCACAGAGAATGAAAGAGTGATGTGCTAGAATAAGCTCGGAGCAACTTTTATTCCGTAGCGTTGTTTCATGCAGGTCTGTGAAAAAGAGCTGTGTAGTGTATAGAACAAGCCTATGAGTGAGGATTCTGGAAATGATGATTTTTTTTTCTTTTTTTTTTCTAAATGGCTTGGTCTCCAATCTGGCTTGGCTTTGATTTCTAGACATTCAGGAAATGGAACTTTCAAAGCTGAAGTCAATGGGAAAATGTGCACTGTTCCCCCTCAGCAAGTGTGACTTTATGGAAATGTTAAAATGCACCTCATTGTTCACATAGAGTCTCCTTTTGGCAAGAGATGGAAATCTGTATAATCAATTACTTCAGAGATTTTCCTTCAAGGCCTATAGTTTAGGAAGTGTGGACGCTTCTTAAAAGAAAATATTTTTATACAAATGTGCTCTCTTCATACAGAATCAAACAAATCCAAGATATACCATCCATTTGACAGTGACATGTGCATGAATACCCATAAAATACTCAACGGAAATACTAAAACAACTGCTGAGTCTTGACCTAGTCTTCATTGATATAACCCAGTAATTGTACAATATAACTTAGGCTGAAGACTACTGGCAAGTTTTTCTCTTGGTTTTTAAAAGAAAATAAGCAAGCCTTAAGTATTCAGTGGAGTGTTCTGTTTCTGTAGCAGTGCTATTTTCTGTAAACTAAGCTTAATGCACTGACTTCTCAAATGAGAAAATGAGTTTTCTGGAATGTTTTAAACTATATCCTAGGTGGGTGTATCAGTGCATCCTCAGTATAAGAACAGTTACTAAGCAGATGACTGAAACTGTTTGATAAAAATCTTGCAGTCAAGGCTATACCTAGGTCTGTGATCAAGCCTGCTGTGTTGTTTGGATTTACTCTGGCTAGCATCCTGAACTGTCTCCCTCAGGACAGTATGCAGTCACTGTATGTCAGTGGTCACTTTGACTCCCTCTCCTCCTTCTATTTAACTGGATATCTGTGGGTGCCCAAGGTGAGACCTCCCAGTGTACATTGTATCTATGATTACAGAGCTGCCTGTATGTGTTCTCATGTAAACGTTCCATTTGCATAAATCTGTATCCGAATGAGACCGAGCAGCTATTTTATTTATAGTAATTTTACACGTACATGAAATTGTCATTAGGTCTTTTGGGAAGAGTTGCATTTCTTTTTCTGGCTGTGGGTCTGACTGTGCATGCTGTACAGCCCTTCTGCAGAATTACTCTTTCATATGTTTTCCCTAACTTTTCTAGGAGCTGAGGAAATAGGAATTATAGACAACATCCAGCATGTATTAGGGGCAGGCCCTGTGACAAATACATAATCTGTACAACAGTCAGTTCATATTTATTTATTTATTTATTTTGTTAAAAGGTGGTAAATATATCTCCATACGTCACTAAAATCTTAACCATCAACTGTGCTGGTTTGCATATTGTTGCATATTGATTCAGATGATACAAGCTCCTGTACGAATACATATACATACAGAAATATTTACATACATGAATATACAGAATTGTTTACTTGTCCTAGTATTGCTCGCATTGATTGGAATGGCACACTGAGACAGTGTTTGTGATTGCTTAGACTAAGGGGCTGTCTGATAAGTGTTCTCAGTAATGTCATCTGGCATAAAGGGAAAAGAGAGAAAATGAATTGTTGTTGGGTTTTTTTTGAGGCATAAGTGTACGGATGTCCACTCTCAACAAGCGCTATCATGCCTCTACTGTACATCTTTTTAATAATCAGTTGATTTTTACAACTGAGTAAGGAGTAAATAACTGGAGAGAATTTATATTCTCAGTGACTGGTGAAGAGTTTTGTGATTTTTCTTGTCAGGAAAACCACACTTATTGCTCTGTATAGAAATTGCAGTAAGTTGTGTGTCTTGCGCTGTCTCTTGGAGTATTTTACGCTCCTCTGGCTTTGTTTACAAAGGAAAATGTTAACCTTAGTTCTCACAGTTGCTACTGGTACTTCTTAGAGGAGTCTTGATGCAGGGGCGTCCCTGATGTCAAATTAAACACCTTGTTTCTCTGTACCAGCTGTTGTAGTGTTGGTGACTGCTACCTAATTCCATTAGTGTTCATGCACCTAAGTTAGCTAGAAGCGGTAGAAAGTTGGATCTTCTTCTGCTCTCCTACTTTTTTTTTTCTTTGTGGACCTTTTCATATCTATGTCAGATCTTCAGGTTTTTTTGCTGATTGTCTGTTCCACCCTGCAGACCTGAATAGAAATTATTTTTTGTATCAAGTAACCATAAGTGATGCAGTGTACTCTGTTTGCACTTAGCCTGTATCGTTTTGAAATCTTCTGACTTAAACAGTTTCTTTCTGTAACCTTTAGATACAGGGCAGCATGCTTGCTGACTCATTCGTTCAGTTAAAGGGTGACTCAAGTTGTTAGCAAAAATTTCCATGGCGTAGAATCTTTGGGACTCTCCTGCAGCCGAAAACATTTCTAACATTAACAGACAAACCTCATGATAAGGTTTAGAAGGTGGAATTGTGTAAGCCCTGAAAACCATATTTGATTTTTCAGACATGTTGAATCTTTTTGGTATTGGTTGCTAAATACTAACAATAAAAGAAGTGTGGTCTGTGGTTTAAGCCAATCCAGGCACCTACTGAGTCAGGAATCAAATGGTATATAGGATGCCTTTCATCTGGCTTCTGATGTGATGGGAGGGTTGGGCTACCTGTAAAATAAACTTTGGGAAAACAACCACAAACCTGTTTTGAGGATCTGAAAAAGAAACCACGTATTACCAGGAGGTGACAAGGATATAGGGTTCATTAAATATCAGTTGTAAATCAGCCTTTTTCTTGGAGGAGAGATCCATTTAAGAGGGATGTTGATCACACTTTAAAGCAGCCTCTTCAGTCTTTTGGCTCTCTCCCTTTTAGATTCTGGCCAGATAAACTCTGCATCTCACAGACCTCCACAGTCTGCTGCATGGCATACAGAAGACTTATTAGCTGTCCACTTCTGTACATGGGATCTCTGCATCTCATAAGATCTGAAGGGGCAACCAGCTGTCAAATTATCAAGAGAGTATGCACCAAGATGCATTGCAGCCTGGTTTGATAGAGGAACAGAGTAATCACGAGAAAAAGGCACTCTACCCAATACCTCAGTTTTCTCTGAAGCTGAAAAGGATTTACAGTGGTTACTAGAAGGACAGAGAAATGGATTTCTGCATGAACATTACCTCATTGTCTTGTATTCTTGAACCAGGCAATTCCTTCACTTGCAGAATATGCTTGACTCTGAAGTTGATTCTTAGGAAAGGGAAAAATGCAATTCTACTTTCTAAAGGATATGGTAGCAATGGTAGAGGTAGAGGTGGTGTGGATCTCAAGCAGAATTTCCATTGATGTCAGTGGATTTATCTCTTTAAGGACCTCATGATTTGAAGGTGAACTACAGATATGGTATAAATTATCCTGCTAAGGAAAGATGCTAATACTGTCTCTGACAAGTGACAAAGATAAATATATGAGCTGAAAGTAAACTTATTCTATATATATACGTGTGTGTGTGTGTGTATACAAAGGTATTAATGAACAGTAGAAATAAAAGCTGAAGAGTTGGCTGCTAAGAGAAAATGGCTGTGTTGCTTGGGAAGAGGTGAAATGAATTTTTTTAGTTATATCCCACAAAACAGGTCAGCAAAAATATGAACTTCATGGGAGATAGATGTGTGTGAATGTAATTTCTTTTTCTATGTGGATAGTTATGCTATTTACATTCATAGAAACTAGCTCCTATTTAGACTAGCTAAAGCCAAAATGCCTGCAGTCCTGCCTGCTCTGAGGCTGGTGTCACTTTCAGTCTCGCTCTTTCTGAGTGTGTTGTGAATCTATGAAGAGGAATCTGACGGACAAAGAATCTGATTTTAAGAACTTTGTTCTTAACTGTTATTTTTTATGCTTCAAGCTATTTTTGCTGTTGTCACAATTTGACCATTTGCTCAATACCTGTCTGTTTCTCCCTGTACTAGTACTTCTCACAAAATTAAGTTCTGGAACACCTGGCAGGGAGAATCTTGACACAGACTTACTCTACTAAAAATACAGTTTAATTCTGCTTTATTCACTTCAAGCAGTGAAGGTGATTTAAATATTGCTTAAGCAGAACATTTTAATATTTTACTGAAAGATTTTGTTTTCAGAAACAGAATTAAACCAAAAACTTGTCAGAAGTATAGTTTATTTCTCATTGTGATCTAATGGTGTGCTTTATAAAACTAGTTTTATAAATTAGAAAAAAAAAGTTCAATTCCAATGATGAAAAAAAAAAATAATAGCATTCAAAAGGTGATTGCAAATGAAATCCTTCTAGCAGGAGATTTAAGTAGTTGTTCAGGGAGATTTGTAGCACTAACAAAATTGGACTTATTCCCTAGTGAACCATATGCCAAGGTGAGCTGTGCATTTCCACTGCCAAAATGAACTCTTTAACATGAAATATGTCTTTGAGAATGGTAATGGGACACTTCCCAAGATTTCACACATTTCTTGATAATCTCCATGGAACCCTAACACTTACCAAATGTTTTCCTGGTTGGCAGGTGGAGTGGATACAACAGCAGGTGGTTAAAAGAAGGATAAAGAGGGATTATAAACCTGGAGGTACCCAATCCACTTATTTCAATGATCCCAAGTGGCCAAGCATGTGGTACATGGTAAGTATATAACGGGTCATTGGCTTTGTTTCATGCCAGCGTTTAGTTGTCTGCTGTGATGTTTAGAAACAGGGCAAAATAGCACGTTCAGAAGTAGGAAATTTCCTTTTTTTTAATGTAACTAATGAAGGTCTGTAAACTCCTTGCAAGTATTACAAGAATTCCCAGGGAGCCCTGCAATAGGAAACATTTATTAATGCATTCATTCATGAATGCTTCCTATTGCAAGATGTCTTGGGAATTATTTATTAGAGGATAAACTTTCAGCAGTGAGAAAGGAAGGAACTTGGCCACAATCTGTGGGAGTAGTGAAACCACTTGTTTTCAATGTGTCTAATTCACTGTCTCAGGCATTAATGTGATACAAATATCTCGTGTCCTGAAACAAGAGAAGAGAGCCCCAAACACAGTCTGTTCAATTACACTCTCTTCAGTAATGAACAATTGCATTGTTAAAGTAAATGGATTGTTTATGCTGCTTCCCATCTGACAAGAATTCTGTGTTTTCTGAGAAAACTTATTTTTTCCTCTTTGCCTGGTACACACAGTTAAAGCCTGCAGTGGAACTGCCTTAGTTACATATTATCCTCATTGTACCTATGAAGGTGCAGATGAAAAATTTATATCTTTGGTTGTAGAAACAGAGAAATAAGATGTTAGGCGATTAACTCAACTTCCCCATGCTGGATATCACAGGCTTGAATGTTTTCCCTGATACTCTGCTGTCACAGTTTTAAGTATTTGCATCTTGTTTTTTCGCTATGTCAACTTTTTCACTGGCAGCAGGACACTCAGAAGGTTTGACTTGATAGATGGAACTGCTTCAGATAGTGAGGAAATTATGCCTTTCTGGCAACAATATTTAAGACAATTTTCCTGTAAGTAGACATTGTCTTTTCAGGCATTTTGTTAATTTCAAAATGTTAGTCTGTTATTTCCTGTGAAAAAGCAAAATTATCCTAAGAAAGCATTACATTTTTTAAAAACATTACTTTTTAACATTCATTTTGTTCTGGCTTGTAGTTTGGATTGAAAAAGAAGCAAAAAATAAGGTGACCTTGAAGTAATTTGAAAAACAAATGTTGTTAGTAAACACGGATAATCGGAAGTCCTCATCTTCATTATATATCACATATGAGCATGTTACCCACCATAAGCTTCAGCTCTGTGTTTGAATGAAAGAGGGAGTACAATTTCAAGGAAGTAATAGCAGTGAATCAAAAGACCACTAGTATGTTAATGATAGTTTATGTAATATCTCCTTTGTGTTCCTAGCTTTGCAAGCAAGTTTTTTTGTGTCACCGTGGCTTTTTGATGGATTTGGATTCATGCTTTTTTTGTTTTGTTTTCTTTCAAATTGGTAAGAGGCACTTATAACAGTTACCTGTTAAGGAAGTGTGAATCAATTGTGTTGCCACACTGTTTCATAAACTTTTTTGGGCAACAAAGAATGTTTGATATTTGTTGTGTACCTGTATAAGAAAGCCCTCCCTTGGAAACACTCTGAGGAAGGACTGCCCTTGACTGATTGCATTTGCCTCCAATGAATAATTCTTTCGTATTTGCAATATCTTCAGTGTTTGTGGTATGATGACATTTTGTTGAGTGAGACCAGTAGAGTATTAGTGAGTCCAGTCTTGTTGCAACAGCGGGAATAGCTAAAACTATGTGAATGAGTTGACTTCAGGACTGACATGGATCATTACCAGATATCCTCATATGACTGTGTTTGTGATTGTAACCATAGCTACTTCTGTTAATCAAGTTTATCTTTATAAGTTGAAAAGAAAATATAGGAATGAGAGGTTAGTTAATGATGTCAGTCATTGCTATGTCAGAAAGAGGTTTTCAGGCTGCTGGTTGCAGATGTGTTATTGAGAAAGTAATGGAGTATTATCACGTACAGGTTTGCATTTTGATTAATAAGTAACTTAATTGTGGTTAAGATTGATACCTTTGGCCGTTGAACTGGTATAATCTCCAACAGGGCTATAAATGTAGTTCACATTTGTTGACACAGGAACTTTTATTCAAAGACTTAGTTGAACAAAATCTAATTAATGTTTTTCTTCTCTAACTATTTCTTCACAAGGATCCCGCTTTGTAATTCTAATAGTAAAGACTAGAAATAACACCTTTTTGTTTGAGATCTGTGACAAAAACTTATAAGGAGAATTCAGGCCTGTTTTATGTCATTGCAGTGGTTAAAAGCAACTTTCAATAACATTTCCATAATTTTAAAGGTCTTTTTTCATTGCTTTATTTTTCCCCATTTACTTTAGAAACATTCCTAGAAAACATAGAAAAATTAGAAATGTAGATATTTAGCACCTTACATTTCAGAGGATCCCAAAGCAGACAGAACATCCAAAGCCACTCATTGCCTAAAGAAGTATTAATGTACTTCTTCATTGCTGTAAGATTATCAACTGAGAAATAACTTCTTTCATTGCTTTCTAACACTTAAGGGAAACATATTTTGTCATCCCTCACTGTAAGGAATGAAAACTGGAGAAAAAACGTCTACTTGATCCTGATCTCTGATATTTAGGTATCTGTGTTAAAGGTAAAATAGTATCTTTTCATAGATGATGTATTACAAGAAATTTCATCTGAGAGTCACTGGTACAACTTTTATTTGAAAATGACCTAGCCCAACTTGCTTAGAATGATATCAAAGAAATAAAATCAAAAGGAAAGAAGGTTCCTAGTTAAAAAATAAATAAGTAAATAAAATTCAGAATGTTGAGTCAGAAGAAAGATAAGTCCTATGTGCCATACCCAGAGCTCAGCTACTTCTCTATCATTATGTTCTTTCTATTACATTTCTTCTTTTTCATTGGTGTTGACAAAATAGCCTGTTTGTCAACTGAATGAACAATATACAATCTGCTTGTGTAACTTGATGAGGTCGAAGTCAATCCTAGAATCCTACTGATATCTGAAACCATTTTATTTAACTTGTAGTAACAAAAAACAGTGTTTCAATGACTAAAGGGGGACTTTGTGCCTAACCAATATGACTGTTGCTCACAGTTGGTTTAATGAGTTTCCTTCTCTTGCTTGCATGGAAAAATAGTCATAAAAAGTAGAGAAATGGACTGTAAAAAAACTGCAAATATATAGGAAGATGTGGTGAATACAACTACTGCAACTCACTTTTAAAGAAATTTACTATATTTCAGTCACAGTACTGTCTTTGCTGACTTTTTGCCTACTGATTCAGAAAATCTTGGTTATGGTCAGGAAAAGCTGGAATTATGGGCACACAAATGCTATCTTCTGCAGCTGCAGTCTAGCTCTGCTCTTATGCAGGCTGTCATTGCATAGTTTTGTAAAATAGGACATAACTAGAATAAAGTAATTTAACCATTGTTTATTTTTTAGCAAGCCATAATTGACAAAGACACAGACTACGTCTTCTCAGTCATTTCAGGAAGAGATCTTATTTTAACACAGGTTGAGTTTAATCCTCTTCAGTACTGTTATCATCCCTTCTATTGTTAATAATAGTTGCTATTGCTGACAGTATTCTCTAATTTGGAGGAGAAGTTTCCACTTCTTATTAGGCTCATCCTGTTCTGCATGGCCTAGTTACTGCTAGACAAGAATTAAATAGATAAGAAGATATTGTTGTAGAACTAAGCATTTACTGGAAGAGAACTACGTTTTGAACTGTGAGGATGGAGGGAGAGCCTGTTCTGCAGAGCACATAAGAATAAATGTGATAGTTAAACTGTATCAGCCAAATGTTTACTATGCTGGATGCTAATGCATGAGAGAAGAGAAAATGGGTATCCAGAAGTAACTCCATGCAGCTGGAGAAGGCATGGCACTGTCAGAGAGAAACAGGGCTAAAAGCCCATTGCAAGGTATATCACTAGAGAGAGACTGTGTGCCTCTGAGAAGCTACAGTATAAAATTACCAAGCTACACACAGATTTAATTAATATAGCTTTAAAAATGATGTACTGCTCAGAGAAGAAGCTAGCCAAAGTTCTGCTCAGAGAAAAAGCTAACTAGAGTCTCCGAAATGCATACTGGAGGATCGTCATGAAAATTTATATAGCAGTGAATCTATAAGCCACAGAAACAAGTGGAATATGTGAACACATGTTGAATTTTCAGATAAAAAAATGAGCAAGGCATTCATAAGCTCCTTGGAATGGAAGAAGGATACCACATATTAAGTAATATAAACCAAATAAAACACTTTCTTTTGTCATTGCTAACACATTCCAAACTAAAATTAAGCATAATTCAAGCATTATTGAAATAAAACTTCCATTTTGCTTTACATGTATCTTAGATCCACACTGGTGTTAACTCACCTTAGTTGGGCCTTTTAAGGTCCAATTTTTGCTATTAATTTCTCCAAACTAAATACTTCCTCTATTCTTTCTGAGTATATCTTTTCCTCTACTGTTGTTTTCTCTTTCCATTTATTCCTCATTGTTCCCTCTTTCTAGACATAAACCATGTTTTGACAGAGTAGGTGGAGCACAAAGTGCATTTGGAGGAGTGCTAAAAGCAGGCATCTTCACAGTCATTTGTTTGAAAACCACAAAAAAAACTTTTGTAAAGCTAAACTGTACATCTCTTTATTTAGTTTTCTCTGAGGGAGGTAACAATAAGGTGGAAAATGGCTACGAAACATTGTAATTTACATGGCTTCTTTTTATAAGAAGAGAAACATTAGGTAAATATGCTGCACTTTGATTGCTAAGAAAAATAAAATTTTCTTGCAAAATATCTGAAAATAAATACTCTTAAAAGAAATCTGTAAACAGAAATTATAGAACGATAGTGTCATAGAATCATAGAATGGCTCGGGCTGGAAGGGTTCTTAAAGATCCCTTAAGATCCCTAGTTTCAGTCTTCTTGCCATGGGTAGGATTGCCTTGATCTTGGTCTTGAACACTTCCAGGAACAGGGAATTCACAACTCTGGGCAACCTTTGCCCATGCTTCATCACCCTCTGAGTAAAAAATGTCCTTCTTTTATCTGATCTAAATCTTCCATCTTTGAGTTAAAAATTGTTCCCCTATCACTATTGGATTATTCAAAAAAAAAAAAACAAAAACAGTGTACCTTCTGTTTATAAGCTTCTTTTAAGTACTAGAAGGCCACAGTGAGGTCTCCCTGGAGCTTTGTATTCTCCAAGCTGAACAAGTCCAGCTACCTCAACCTTTCATCATAGGAGGGTGCTTCAGCTCTGATTGTCTTTGTGGCCTCCCTTTGAACTCACTCCAACAACTGCACATCCTGCACATCTCTCTTGAGTTGGGAGCCCCAGAACTGGACACAGCACTACAGGTGGGGCCTCATGAGAGCAGAGGGGGAAAATCACCTCCCTTGCCCTTCTACCACCCCTCCTTTGATGCAGCCCAGAACACTGTTGGCCTTCGAGGCCACAGCTGCACACTGCTAGCTCGTATTAAGCTTTTCATCTACAGGTATCCCCAGGTCCTTCTTGGAAGAGCTGCTTTCAATGAGTTCTTCTCCCAGTCTGTACTTGGTACTGTGTACAGAGTACCAAGTACACCTTGCACCTTGGGAAGGTTCAGCCTCTACTGCCATACCACCACCATCTGTCTCTGACGTGTGGGCCAACACAGTAAAATAGGAGGTATTAATTTTGGAGCCCTCATAATTGTCCAGTTAGATAGCTGGTACATACAGATGCGTTGTCATTTATACCACAGCTGAGAGCAGTCCATACAGCCTGAGGAGCTCTGAAGCAGCTGGAGTACTTGCATTTAGGGCTGGCTGTCTTCAACTCTGATGGTGAAACCAAAACCCAGGAAATGTTGCTTACGTTTTGCTTTCTACAAGGCTTCTGATTTAAGCATTGCTTTGAGCTTTGGTGAAGAATCTTCTCCTCTAGTGTGCTGTTCAGCAGCAGATGGATAGTTTATTTGTGATCCCCTAGGTAAGCTGTACTAGCACTCACAGAAACAATCCTGCTCTGGTGTTGTATATTTTACACCTAAAGGCAGCCACAGTATGGCTAGTAAGACTTTATCAGCAGTGAGTAATGTGAACCTCCTAGGCTTCTGCAGCCCTGAAATAAGGTGGAGGTGAAAACTTATACAAGCCAGTTGCTTTCCCTGTGCTGCTGCTGAGGTCTGTGTGGAGTTGCCTTGTGCCTTGCTTGCAACTCCAAATGTGAATGACAGAGCTGAGGAAAGGATTTTAGTACCCTGGTCTGGCCCGTATTTAGGTCAGCTAAGGTGAGTGGGACTGTGAGAGGAAAGGGAGGAGGACAAAAGAACAAGTGATGAGATGCCTGATGGGGTGGGGTGGAGGGAGGCTGAGAGGAGAGAAGAGGTCCCACTGTGTCCAAGTGCAAGCCTAAGTACAGGGAAAACAGAATTTGGGACAGATTTTCAGCTGCCACAAATAAATATTTATCATCTTTACTAGTGCCTAACAGTTTATTTCAAGCCCACCTATGCAAGAAAAACCTCAATGACTTCTTACTGTTCTCCAAAGAATTTGTGTCTCTTTGTCTGCACAGCTGAAGCCAAATCATTGTTCTTTCTGAGGTGGCATGACATATTTCTAAGAGTTTTGCATATTTTGAAACTTGGATTGGTTTTTGTGTATGCTTTTTGCATTTGTGGTTTTTCTTGCACAAGAAGATTGAGCTCTTCGTTTTTCAGAAAGAGGACAATCTGTGACTTCTGTAGAAGTACCACTAGGAAGAATCAAACTGCCTGTCAAAACATCACTTT
Organism: Cyrtonyx montezumae; assembly: GCF_038088225.1. Taxonomy (NCBI): domain Eukaryota; kingdom Metazoa; phylum Chordata; class Aves; order Galliformes; family Odontophoridae; genus Cyrtonyx; species Cyrtonyx montezumae. Next base: position 5,351,478 of record NW_027072041.1, read on the forward strand.
GCAAAACTGTAGATGGGAAATATACCTCTTGTTCTCTGTGGACAATATAGAACTAGTAATGTAAGGTCATGAAATACACAGTTTGACCTGAATTTGTTCAAGAGTGGAAAACAGCAACATACTTTAGGTAATCAAAAATATAAAAAGTAGTTTTTAACTTATCTACTGTAGAGGGTATGCTTGTGTTTCCACAGAGAAAGGCCCAAGGTGGATCCCAGCCAAGAGCATGAGACCGTTCCGGGAACCTTTAGAGAACTTCTTTACGGTGAGGGTGACGGAGCACTGGCACAGGCTGCACAGGGGGGTTGTAGGGTCTCCTTCTCTGGAGATATTCAAGACCCGCCTGGACGCCTACCTGTGCGACCTGGTGTAGGGAACCTGCTTTGGCAGGGGGTTGGACTACATGATTTCTAGAGGTCCCTTCCAACCCCTACAGTTCTGTTATTCTGTGAAAAGAGACTATTAGTACAACTACTTTAGCGGGATTAACAAATTAACAAATATTTAAAGACAGAAAAAATAGGCTACTCGATGTTTTTCTCTAGGACACCCCATTATGGCCTCCAGGACAGCGTCCCTGGAAGTGCACAGAAAGCACAAAATGGAAGCCAGCACTGTTCACAGATTGCACCAGCATTTTCACTGAAATATTTCCATACGTGTTTCTGTGTGTCAAAGATTTGGTAATAAATCATACAGCCTTAGCTTATGTTCCTCTACCAGTCTTCAGAGGGAGAGTGTCCTCTTATTTTAACTTTAAAAAAAGCATTTTAAATGAGATCTTCTCATAATAGGAGTTAAGCCACATTAAGAAACTGCAGGTACTCTTCTGTGCCATCTTGTTCTGTGAAATACCAAATCTGTATAAAGTTGCAATGTTCTTAGCTACCTTTTACTGCCTAATTTCTGCAATTATTGAGGAAATTAAAGTACCACAAAATCTACGCTGAATTTCGAATGAGATATAACAAATATCTATCTTTATCTTTAGTTCAAAATAAGCAGCTAATAAAAAATTACGTGGAATATAATTGAACAGGAAATTGCTTACATTGACTATGGAATGTATTATTTGGGCTACAATTTGGTGTATTTTAGCTTTTGTCTCTTTTGTCACTCAGAGCACTTAAACAAGGAAAACATTCCTGTGAATATGTAGATACATGCTTACCTGGCATGTTATTTTTTTTTTCGTGTGTGTGTGTGTTTCAAAGGAGACAGGATTTGTCCTTTACTTTCCAGGAATAACTGTATGGAGATCAATCCACTTTTCAAATTTTTTAGAAATCAAAATGAAATGATCAATATCAAAACAGAAGGAACAACATTTTCTGTTGTGCATTGCTTTAAGTAGTTAAGATCACTAAATGAAGGAAGAGGTAATTTAATTTTTATTTTAATTTATTTTAACTATCATTTATTTATTTTAATTGTGAATACGTCACAAAAGGGATGTATTATACATATAGAATCATAGAATCCTTAGAGCTGGAAGGGACCTTTAAAGGTCATCTAGTCCCATTCCCCTGCACTGAACAGGGACACCACAGCTCAATCAGGTTGCCCAGGGCCTGGGACAGCCTTGCCTTGAAAGTCTCCAGGGATGAAGTATCAACCACAACACTGAGCAACCTGTTTCAGTGCCTCACCACACTCGCTGTAAGAGACCTTATATCTAACCTGAATCTACCCTCCCTGAGCTTGAAACCATTTCCCCTTGGTATCTGTTGACACATTAATATTGTTTTTCTGTTGTTGTTGTTTGTTTGTTTGCTTGTTTGTTTGTTTCAAATATAGAGGGCAGTTCAAGTTAGGAGCTCCAAAGTGACCAGAATTACACAGGGTGTACAAAAGAATCAATTCTGAAGCTTGTCTGCATTGTGGTCCAATGGATAAAGAGTGAACTGATCTGACATTCTCAGTTCACCCTCATCAGAAACAAACTCACAACCTATGAGTATAAATTTCTGATATGAAGAGCAACTATATTACTTCTCAGTCAGCATTTTGCTTCTGTACAACAATTTCCTGAGCATTTTGTACCCAAGCAAGCCTGATCTGTATTGTGTTCTTTGCAATAGAGAGAATAGAGAAGTACATTTTAGACCTAAGATGTTAGGTCTCATACCATTTTTAAATTTTATGCTCTTCTTTTACCAGTGACAAATGTCATGACTCAGGATATCATGAAAATGAGTTATCAAAACTCTAGCTTTCCTGATTCCTGTATCTGTGCAATAATGCCCTCTTCCCTTCTATCTCACAAGCAATGACAGTAGCTAATGTTACAAGTATGCTAGGATCACAATTCATGCTGACCCTAAGGCTCCCTTAGGCCATGTTTTAAAAAAATAAGAAAATCTAGTGAGGAGAGAATTTTCAGAAGAGTGTTGTCATTGCTTATGATACTTCTAATGCCATAAAATCTGTGCTCTGAGTTCCAGCTGCTGCTGCTTCAGCTCCTTGAAGAGGGCATAGAAGAGTAAAAGTATACTAAACTCTATTCATGACATGTTGGGGAAAAGTCCACTATGTGTTTCACATACACATTGGAAATGTCCTTACTGTCTTTTAAATACAAACCTGGTGAAATTTAACTTAAATAATTTTGAGCTTAGAGTCAGAATGCAGAGGAGTATGTCAGCACAAAATCCCAGGTTTCCTGAAACAGGTTTTTGAAAGAGGGGAGGGGGCAATGTGGACAATATCTATACTTGCTCTTTTGCTACAGAGACTATAAATTCTGTGAAAACTTAAAAGCACTGGCTGTTTCAAAATAAGTTCATTTTTAGCAAACAGCAGAAATGCATGGTGATCAGAGAGAGGAAGGAAATGTGCAGGAGAGTAGGGCCTGATACAACCCCAGGAGGATCAAATGTGAATCTTTTACAGTGCTGATACTTCTTTTGTCATGCCCTTTCTATTCCATTAGAATCCACTAATCCATAACTAGCATGCCATTTCAACATGTAATTGCCCAGTCCTTATCTATTTTATGTGAATTTCTAACAGTACAAGGAGGTTATTTTCAAATAAGTTCAAGTAGCATGGAGTCCTAGGAAGAGACAAATATAAATATACATAAGAGACTACGCATTAAGTATGCATTGAGGTTTTCCTCTTGTGTGTCTTTAGGACAGACAGTGTACTAATGAGCAGTAAATTACTGCTTCGAAGATGTTTTATAATATCAACTCATGGCTACAAGATTATATTTGGAAGCCAGAAAACCCATTTAGAAAAAAAATAAAAAATAAAGATAATATTAAGTAAAGAATAAGAGTTTCTGAATTTATGAAGAGGTTGAATAACTTTGTTTTTGTTCAACTCCTGTGTTTTCCTCCACATTTAATACTGAATCAGAAGACCTTTTTCCTTCTAAGTCTTCTGGTCTGGGCTCAAGTAGTCCAGACACAAGAATTCAGACACAGTAAACAGCCTAGTTTCTCAGGGGCTTTATACGATCCTAGCTACTGTAACATTGAAATCCATCTATTCTTGATTAACTAAAGCCCCATCTATGTGAATTGAAATATACACAGAGGAATTAATACAGCATACTTAAAAAGACAATAGCCCTTACAATTTGCAAAGGAATCAATGTGCATACAGAAAATGTGATTCTAGAAAAATACCCTGAATTCTTGTACCCCAAGAGCTCTATGCCTCAGAAAACTTCCACAGATATATACTCTAATGATGAGGTTCTCCAGGATGCCAAAGGCATCCTAGAGACTCATTATCTCACAGCCTACCATCTATTATCTCCTTACATCCAGACCTGTTCCCTTCTCTTCGATCTTCTCTTATGACTAACTGAACAGACTGAGAGGAAGCAACGTAGTAGAGAGGAAATAATTTGAGGGAGCAAGATTATCATTTCTAACATCAGTGAGAGATTTAGATTCTGTTCTCTTCTTTCTCGTAGCTCACCTTTAGTTACTGAAGGGCCAATATCAGGTCACCATAGAGCTTTCTATTCCCCAGGCAGAAGAGCCCCGGCTCTTTCAGCCTGTCCTTGTAGGATTGGTGTTCCATCTCTTGGATCATTTTTGTGGTCCTCCTCTGGACATGTTCCAGCAGGTCTCTGTTTCTCCCATACTGAGGTCTCAACATCTGGATGCACTACTCCAGATGAGGCCTCAACCAGCAAAGAGTAGAGGGGCAGGATCACCTTCCTTGACATGCTGGTCACTCTTCTTTTGATGCAGCCCAGTATACAATTGGCTTTCTGGCTGCAAGGATACATTGCTGGCTCATGTCCAGCTTGCCATCCACCAGTATCCCCAGGTTCTTTTTCAGCAGGGCTGTGCTCAATCCTTTCATCTCCCAGCTTGTATTGGTAGTGGATGTTGCCTCAACTCAGGTGCAAGACCTTGCACTTGGATTTGTTGAAACTCGTTAGATTCTCCTGGGCCTTCTCAAATCTGTTTAGGTCCCTCTGGATGGCATTCTGTCATTCTGATGTGTCAGCTGCACCCCACAGCTTGGTGTCATTTGCAAGCTTACTGAGGATGCTCTCAACCCCACTGTTGATGTAATTGATGAAGATATTAAAACTCATTACTAATCTCCATCCAACTTGGACACTGAACCATTGATCACCACACTCTGGACTTGATCCTGCAGCCAGTTCTTCATCCATTGAGCAGTCTACCCACCACATCCATATGTTTTCAATTTGGAGAGAAGTATATTGTGGGGTACCATGTCAAAGGCCTTACTAAAGTCAAGATAGATTATGTAGCTCTTCCCTTGTCCATTGATGCAGTTACACCATCATAAAAGATCTCTAGGTCAGTCAGCAGGATTTGCCTTTGGTGAAGCTTGGTTTTCCAGGTATCACATCGCTGTCTTCAGTGTGCCTTAACATAGCTTCCAGGAGGATCTGCTCCATGATCTTCCCTGGCACAGAGGTGAGGGTGACAAGTTAGTAGTTTCCAGATCATCCTTTTACCGGTACTTCATAAAAAATGGGTGTGATGCTGCCTTTTTTCCAGTCACGAGGGACTTCGTCTGATTGCCATGACTTTTCAAGTATCAGAGAGTGACTTGA